>NC_046642.1:23574942-24174942 GCF_900324485.2 Mastacembelus armatus
GGAATATTGTGTTTTCTGCTTGTATCATAAACTGTGCTATTTCAGTTATGTGATAAACAAAAACATGTATGTGTTGTTTTAATGTTTTTTTGTGAAAGTAAGGGTAAATCATGTCATAGTTTTCTCTCATATCCTTTTGATCCAAAGTGTGAATTTAGACAATTTGAATAACAGTCACCAAGCGCTGCTCATAAGGGATTTGTTGGGTTTTTACATTAAGTACCTTGAGATGATTTTTCTGATTTGGAGCCATATAAATAAAATTGAATTGAATTCTGTGTATCTATGTGTGGTGGTCAAAGGCTTACAAGAGATAAAGGATGTCTCATCTGAACAACTTGTTATTTAGATTGACATTCTAAAAAAGTCAGCAGTAATTATTGAATTTATTGTCTTAACCTGACCTTCTTTTAATACCTTGTATAAGGATTTGGAAGAGTCTGAAGCTGACCTTCACAAGCATGTGATAAAAATTGCCATCAACAGTGGTGAGCCCATCTCATGATAAGAGAGTTGAAGGAGGTTGTGTAGAGATTCAATATCCCAAGGTGCTAGTGCAAAATTAACGGGTCTTGTACAGTATTTTATGAAGATGCTACATGTTTCACAGCATTGTCATACTGTACTCAGATGACATTTTGTATTTGGAAGTCTACTCTACTAGGAAATCAATCATACAATAGAATTTGAGGTTGTTTTGTTCAGTCAAGACAAAGAATCTTATATCTTATACCTAAAGCAGATATCTCGATCAAGATAATGATCAAGATATGTATATTTCAGTTCAGAGAATGGCTGCCTCAGGGTAATATACAAAAATTTGAAATTACTAGTGTAATTACACAAAGAAAGCAGAGATATGAACTATAAAAAAGTCCAGCTACGTAGCTTAATTTTGGTTAGGTTGAAAGGGAACAAATATTAGGACTCTAACTGTGCAGGCCTAACTACTTTTATTTCTGTGTAATACAGAAGTAGGCCTACCTGTTGTGTGTAATAAAGTTAACTTCTTAACAATTATATTGTTCAATATATTTGTGAAAACTGGTAGATAAAAACATGGTAAACCTAAAAACGAATGCATACAATTGATTTGGACAAACTTGCTTTCAAACTGATTATCTTAAAAAAATATTTATTTATTTTGTATTTGTATGGGTGACTGTTTCATGTAGAAAAAGGGTCCAAACCACCAAATAGGAAGTTGTTCCACTAACTTCATTATGCATCCCTTACAAGTCATACACAGTCCATGCTAAAATCACCAGCTGTGCAAGTAGATGATGATAAAAAATGAAAACAAAATATTTTAAGATGTTTTAACAATGTAAAACAGATTAAAAAATGAATCCCGTTGTGTGCAAATCACTTCACAGAAATGCCTTACAGAACTGAAAGTCCAGTTGCCATGACTCAACCTCTAGATAACCTCCCCTGGACGACTGAGAATCTTAACTGACTTAGTTACAGCTTGTTGCCGTGCTGCTGCAAAACATAATTTATGACCCTGAGTCATTCAATAAAATCAGCATAAATACATTCTAATGACAGCAGATATGCTGTTGGCTATATTGACATTTGAAATGAGTGAGCACAGATAAAGAAAGAGACACCAAAACAAAAGAATAAAAATACCACCAGGAGCAGAGGCCAGCCCCAGCCATTAAAGCCTTCATTCCAGCCTTATTCAATTGGTGTCAAATCCAGTTGTGATATGATTATACCTATATTAAAATGCCATCATGATTTTTTTTAAAGTGGACACAGAGATGAATAGCCCAGTTAGACCTATATATGCTTATGTTTGTTGAAGTTGCAGTATACTGAATTCTTAGGGCACCATACAAAAATACCCTGGTGGTACAGTGTAAATGTGTTGATATAAGAAGAACCAGATGCTCTGGTATGAAGGTGCAGCATGCAAACAATACATCAGCCACAGCACCAGTGATTTAAAATGTCTGGAAATACTGACTGTCGCCCCAGCTTTATCAGTACTGCAGATCTCTGCTGTTTCTCATGCCAGGGTTCTTTTTGACAAACCAAGCTCATGCCTGTTGAAAGCCAGGACATGTCACCTGAATTGTTTACCCATGAGTACTTGAAGTGCCCTTACTATTCTGGCAAGAAACACAACTTGTCATACATTCAAACACTTCAAAGTGAAAATAACATAGAGAACTCTGTGACCAAACTGTGCTGTTTCTTATTTTTCAGGATTGTTGTTTATCTACAGTGACAGAGTGCGGAGGCTGAAATGTGTGACAACTCTTCTACTGGTCTCTGGTTAGAAAATGTATGGTCCATCAGCTTCTTAGCATGTAAATGCTTTGCATTACACACAGTCAGTTATTACATATTACACGATTTCAGCCCTAATAATGTCCAGTGCCAGCACTTCCCATGTAGGAAGTAGTGCATCATAAATGTAGCAGGGATGGAATAAAGGTATGGAAGGTGGGGAAGATGGCCCTGTGATGGACTGGTGACCTGTCCAGGGTACCCCTACCTTTCACCCAAAGAAAGCTGGAATAAGCTCCAGCAGATCCCCGTAACCCTGGTTAAGGAATAAGCAGGTATAGATAATGTATGGATGGATGGATGGATGTGGGGAAGATGGATTCACAAACCTTTTTATTAAATAACCTAATTTATACTGTGGTTACAGTTTCACAGAATCATCATATATCACCGATCATTTCAGGTGATGGGGTTTCCTCGGTCGCATTTTCTTTAAACCTTTATTTTAAAGCAGAAATAAAAAATATACATCAACAAAAGGTCAAGAATTACTTGTCCCAATTCCTTGAACCTAGAGTTGTCCTGCCGGAGCCTCCAGAACCACAGCCAGAGTCTCTGGCGCCCCGCCAACGGTCTTACCAGAGCCTCAGGCTAGCCTGTTGCCTGAATAATTCCCTCCAGCTCCTTCTCGGGCCGCATCCTGGTGGGTCGGCTGGTCCAGCCAACGCCAGCACCACTCCTGGTGCTGAACTTCGTCCCATTGCCATCCATATTCATGAACTCCACACACTAAGCACAGAAATCAAAACTTTTGAGGTTCCTCCATTAAGATGCATCTTTCAATATATGCAATTATGTTAATTTTTTGTATTTTTCATATTTAACCCTCAGGGGTCGACGAATAGCTGCCATAAAATGAATCTTCTACTAAAATAGCTCTTGAATCATTTGTAAGACCTCAGTTATGTTCTAAACTGCTTCTATCCCATAAATCTCTCTAAATTCACGTCAGTAGTTGCTTCATCTAAATCACCGTGTCTCTTAGATCCCATCCAGACTAGACTGCTTAAAGACAGCCTACCATTACTTAACTCATCTTTATTAGACTTGATAAATTTATCTCTAGTATCAGGCTACCACAGGCTTTTAAGACTGCAGTAATCAAACCCTTACTCAAAAAGCCTAGTCTTGATCCAGGAGTCTTGGCTAATTAGCGACCAACATCCAAGCTACCATTTATGTCTAAAATCCTTGATAAAGCTTTTGCCAAGCAGCTATCAGACCACTTACACAGGAATGAACTATTTGAAGACTTTCAATC
This sequence comes from Mastacembelus armatus, assembly GCF_900324485.2. Lineage (NCBI taxonomy): Eukaryota > Metazoa > Chordata > Actinopteri > Synbranchiformes > Mastacembelidae > Mastacembelus > Mastacembelus armatus. The sequence continues at coordinate 23,578,505 of NC_046642.1, forward strand.
AGGATTTAGAGCACATCATAATACAAAAACAGCACTGTTAAAAGTCACCAAGGATCTTCTCTTAGTCTCAGATAATGGACTTGTTTCTATACTTGTCCTCCTAGACCTTAGTGCTGCATTTGACACTACTGACCACAGCATCTTATTAGAGAGACTGGAGCGTGTGACTGGTATCAGAGGAACAGCGTTAAAATAGTTCCAATCCAATTTATCGGACAGATTCCAGTTTGTTCATGTCCATGATGAACCTTCCACACGAACAAAAGTTAGTTATGGAGCTTCACAAGGCTCAGTGCTAGGACAGATTCTGTTCAGATTTTTGTACATGCTTCCTTTAGGCAATGTCATTAGGAAGCACTCTATCAATTACCACTGCTATGCAGATGACACTCAGCTGTATCTATCTATGAAACCTGTTAACACAAACCAGTTAACCAGACTTCAAGCCTGTCTAACTGACATAAAGGCCTGGATGACCAGTAACTTTTTAATTTTAAATTCAGAGAAAACAGAAGTTATTGTATTTGGGTCTAAAAACCTTAGAAATAACTTTTCTAAAATTATAGCTACTTTAGATGGCATAGCCCTGGCCTCTAGCACTACTGTGAAAAACCTTGGAGTCATTTTTGACCAGGGCATGTCCTTTAACTCACACATAAAACAAATCTCTAGAACTGTCTTCTTTCACTTGCACAACATTGCCAAAATTAGGAGCATCTTGTCTCAAAATGATGCAGAAAACTAATCCATGCATTTGTTACCTCAAGGCTAGATTACTGTAACTCATTACTATCTGGATGTCCCAGTATCTCCATAAAAAGCCTCCAGTTAACTCAGATTGCCGCAGCCAGAGTCCTGACAGGATCTAGCAAGAGAGATCATATTTCTCTTTCTCTTCATTGGCTCCCTGTAAAATACAGAATAGAATTTAAAATCCTTCTCCTCACATACAAATCCCTTCATGATCAAGCTCCTTCATACCTTAAAGACCTCATAATACCATATTATCCAAATGGCATTTCGCTCTCAGAGTGAAGGTCTACTTCCCAGAGTTCTTCTCTGGTTCCCAGAGTTTCCAAAAGTAGAATGGGAGGCACAGCCTTTAGCTACGTATCAAGCTCCTCTTCTGTGGAACCAGCTCCCAGTCTGGGTTCAGGAGGCACTCCTTTTTGACAAAGCGACCCAAGAACCATCAGTTCTCTGAGCTCCCCTACCCTAACCCTCCCCTCCTCTTCCCTTCCTCTCCCCCCCTCATGTATATTCCACCATTGAATGACACTAACTTTGTGCTCTCTCTCTCCCCTGGTTTATGCTCTCTCCCTCTCTCTCTGTTCTCTCTCTGTACCTTCTGCAGTTTCAGGTCCCTGGTCCTGGAGCTGTATAACGCTGATGTGCAATTACTGGCCCCACCAGTGATTGTCTTGTGTTTCAAATACATGGGCCAGACATGGCCATGAAACAGGCTGGGGGGGTCTGGCACCGTGTAGTTCCTCGAGCATTGTCTATTTGTGGTTATTGTTGCTGTTCTTTTCTCTCTACTCTATCCACTCACCCCAACCATTCGAGGTAGATGGCCGCCCAAACTGATCCCGGTTCTGCTGGAGGTTTTTTCTTTCGTTAAAGGGAGTTTTTCTCTGCCAAGTGCTTGCTCATAAGGGATTTGTTGGGTTTTTTGTTTTTGTAAAGTGCCTTGAGATTATTTGTATTGTGATTTGGTGCTATATAAATAAAATTGAATTGAATTGAATTGAATTGAAATTATCTCTCTTTATGTAATCCATATGAAAGTAAGAAGCAGCACATTTTCTCGTCTCACCTCATTATAGCTCAGTGCACTGTTCATATGGAAATAATCTGAGGTGAGCCAGGTAATTATGTGCACGCCCCCAAGAAATGGCATAAAACATCACAAAATTTACTCACTTTTTCTGCGCATTTGGATTATGGCATGCCACACGGGTGAAGAAGCGCTTCGTATATTCCAGATGGCAACGAGAGTTTGCTTTGTCCTCAGAGGAAAAACAGAACTCAGATGATGAACGTTTGCATCTGCATTGTATTGCACTAATTCCCTCTCAGCCACATTCCTGACTGAAAGGCTCATTATGCTGGTCTTTGTCTTCTCAGGTAAATCTCGATTATTCATGATCAGGCACACCTTCCTGTAAATGTCTTTTCAACTCAAAAAAGTGTCTTAAAAAATTTAAATCAGCGTATTGTTTTCTGTGAATGAGTGAACAAGATGACTTCCCCATAATTTTTAAGCAAATACTTTAGGCTACAAGATTCAGTTCTCAAAAGTCTTGTGAACCAATGTTCTGTATGTGTTTTATTTCCTGTACATGGTGGGAAGTCAATTTGTCTGAGCTATTGCACAGTTCTCATCAAAATGCAAAAAAAGCATAGGACAACTATAAGGACTGTAACGTCGCCCGGTATAGCAAAACCGGGACCCCACAGTGGAGCCAGGCCTTGGAGCCAGGTCTCCCCCCCAGGGGGGAAACAAGGACATAAGGCCGCCCTTCTGTGGGCCCACCAGTTGCAAGAGGATCCATAAGGGCCCGGTGCAATGTAGGTCGGGCAGTAGACAAAGGCAGGTGCCTCAACGACCCAATCCCTGGACTCTGAAACTGGCTCTAGGGAGATGGAATGTCACCTTGCTGGGGGAGAAGGAACCTGAGCTTGTGCGGGAGGTTGAGCGATGTTTAGGGTAGGGGAGCGCAGTGCACCGATGGTCCTCGGGCAGTCTAGGGATTACTAAGGGATGGTTCAGGGTTGCCTGAAGCCAGCCCTAACTATACGCTTTGTCAAAGAGGAAGGTTTTAAGTCTAGCCTTAAAAGTACAGAGTCTGCCTCCTGGTTCCTCAGGAGAGGAGCTTGATAGCTAAAGGATCTGCCTCCCATTCTGCTTTTGGAAACTCTGGGAACCACAAGTAGACCTGCACTCTGAGAGCGAAGTGCTCTGTTGGGATAATATGGTACTATGAGGTCTTTAAGATATGAAGGAGCTTGATCATGAAGGGATTTGTATGTGAGGAGAAGGATTTTAAATTCTATTCTGTATTTTACAGGGGGCCAATGAAGAGAAGCCAATATAGGAGAAATATGATCTCTCTTGCTAGTTCCTGTCAGGACTCTGGCTGCGGCATTCTGGATTAACTGGAGGTTTTTTATGGAGATACTGGGACATCCAGATAGTAATGAGTTAAAATAATCTAGCCTTGAGGTAACAAATGCATGGACTAGTTTTACTGCATCATTTTGAGACAGAATGTTCCTAATTTTGGTAAAGCTGTTGGATGGATGCATGGATGGAAAAAAAGCACGGGAAAGTCAAGTAAAGTCTCTATTGGTTTTAGATTGCCATTGTCATAGCAGGGTAATACTGTGGAGACACTTTGACAGAAAAAAATAAAATGTTATATATTATTATCATTATACATATTTAGCATTAACTGAACTTATAGAAGAAATTACTAGTTCAGTGGACAAAAAGAAATATGCAGTTGGGATATTTATTGATTTGAAAAAAGCTTTAAACAGAATAAATCATGAAATATTAATAAACTGGGAAGGTATGGGATTCAGGGGATTGTATTAATACTAATGTTTGAACATTGAGTGTGGTGTCCCCCAGGGGTCAGTATTGGGTCCAAAATTAATTATTTTATACATTAATTATATATGTAAGGTATCTGAGTTATTGAAAATTTGTGTTATTTGCTGATGATACTAACATTTTGGCTTCTGGTACAATTTACAGCAACCGTTGGATCTGATCACTCTAGAAATCAGTAAAATAATGAAGTGGTTTGACAAAAACAAATTATCTTTAAATCTAGATAAGACGAAATTTATGGTATTTGGTAATTGTAAAACCAATGGTCAATTTCTGGTACAGATATACAGTATCAATATAGAAAGCATCTATGAAACTAAATTCCTGGGTGTGATAATTGATGACAAAATTTGCTGGAAATCTCATAAAATGCATCCAAAGCAAACTGTCTAAAAGCATTTCTATTTTGGCAAAGGTAAAACACATCTTGAATTGGAAGTCACTTCTTTTTCTTTATTGTTCACTGATATTACCCTATTTAAATTACTGTGCCGAGAATTGGGGAAACACATATAAATGCTCACTTCAATCTCTATTTATACTTCAAAAAAGAGTCATGAGAATTGTTCATAATGTCGGATTTCGTGACCATACCAACTTACTATTTCTACAGTTGTCATGAACCAGGGAGGTAATCAGGAGCACAAAGCAACCACACAGAATTCAGAATCAGACAAGAGCATGATTTATTCTTTCAAAGAGATATATTGTTAGGGAGGAGGAATGGCAGATGGCGACCAGTAGATGGTGGGAATGTGCTGGGTGAGTCTTATGGAAGTGTGATTTCAGCCGGGCCAAAACACGGTATGGACGCTCTGGTATCAGCTGATGGGTCTGGGAGAACTGGGTCTTGCCTGCAGAGCAACATCTGACGGTAACTGCTTTTCCTGGGTCGAAGGATCCGGTTTACTTCAGTCAGTTTTAAGGGAAGAGAAGAAACCAAAAGATCAGGCAGCTCGTAGATCAAAAACTGTCACTTGGAAATCAAAAATCCCGTGATAGGGATCTCAAAAGTTCTTAACCAAAAACAAGGCTGGAACCAAACCTGGTCAGAAAAAATACAAAAGAACTCCACCACAGTGTTTCTCTTCGGCAAAATCCAAAAATACATGTCCAGGACAAAAAGCAGTAAAACAGAAAAAGACTTAGCCATGAGCTCTTCCCTGATGTCCTTCGTTTAAAGCAGTGATTCTCAAACTGTGGGGCGTGACGCCGTGACAGGTGACAAACACCATACACGCAAAATAAAACAACCACATACAAAGAAACGTGTCATTAAAAAACACAGAGGGAAACAAGAGGAACCATGATGTGGGAAATAAATGTTTAACGTCGGCACTTAATTGTAGCGGAACAATAAACAAACCTTCACGCAGCGACGCAATGATTAGTGGGCATAACAATGGATAAATTTGTTACACGGACCCCTAAAAGAGCAGGCGACTACACGCCAGCAGACAAAAACACGACAGACAGTAAGGTAAATCACACAAAAAGCCAGCCAAAAAGAAAATACGATGAAGCCTACCTGGTTCTTGGATTCACAGAGTGGCTGGTGGGGGAAGAAGAGAGACCCATGTGTGTTGTGTGTCTTAAACCGCTGGCAGCAGACAGCATGAGACCCAACAAATTAAAAAGACACTTAGAAACAACGCACCCCAACCACTCAGTGGTTGTAAGGTCCACAAACCACTCGACTTCTTTAAAAGGAAATTGGCAGAATACCGTCAGCAGGAAAATCAAATGGTAAAAATCGCATCAGTAAACAGCAAAGCACAAATGGCTTCCTTCAAGGAGCTTGTATCGAAACACCAGTGTCACGTGACTAGCTTCGAACGTCATCACTGTTTCGCTTCGCGCTTCATTGCTTCATAATGTTTCAAAGCTTTTCATTGCCTCATAGTCTTTCAGTTTGTGTCATTGGCTCATGGCGTTTCAATGCATTCTGAGGCAATGACAGCTTGACAGGTTTGACGGATTTGAGTGGTTTGGTGCCATACCAGCTATATAACATGCATCATTCTGCTTCAGGATTTGGAGAGTGAGAGTGAGAGTATTTGGCAAGTTTCACAACGAGTCCCACCAATAAGCGATGTTCTAAAGTTTGGGATCATTTTGATCTCAAGAGGTCTGAACTTTTATTGTTGTCATGGGATTGAAACAATGCCAGTGCTTCAGTCGTGCTCTTCAGAGGTTGCTATGGCTTCAGTTGTCCACCAGATGTCACGTCACTGAAGTCTCGAAGCTTTGAGTCTTTTTCGACACAACTGTCAGGAAAGCCTCAGTGCTTCATGAGGCTTCACTTGCCAGTCACGTGACACTGGTGTTTTGATACAAGCTCCGACACAGCGTTTCGAATCACTCCGCTTCAGGAAGAGTGACACAAGCTCCGAAGCCTCGGTATCATTTGCCCATCACTACAATTATGTTTAATCTTTTTTTTTGCACAGAATGCAACATGCCTAAGTAATTACACAATTGCACTTTCATTTTATTTATTTAGAATTATTTTGAATAAATTTCAAAATATTAAGTTTGAAATAAGTTTCATTGTCATTTTTTGGGGTGGAGTGGGGCTTGAAACTTTATGCTCGGCTTTAAGTGGGGAATGGCAGGAAAAGTTTGAGAACCACTGGTTTAAAGGAATTCCAAGTCATGAGGCTGCCAATGAACAAGCTTAGAACCATGCACCAATCAGCTGGTTTCAGGGTGGACAACAGACAACCTGGTGAATTACTTGCTCTATTTATCTGGGGACAAAAACAGACAACAGGTGAAAACAATCAGTGAATTAATTCAAGGCAACCATAGTGAGAAGGAGTTGGATCCTGCTGGTCCTTCAAAATAAAGGCGCAACCCCGGAAGTCAGGAATTTCAGGTCTTCACAACAGTCTAAAATGTTAAAATTCTTTGACTTTGTGCAATATAAAACCCCAATAATCATGTACAAAGCAAGAAATAATCTGCTACCAGGAGAATTCAGAAATTGTTCTCAGAAAGAGAAGGGGGTTACAACTAAAGGGGGAACTTAAATCTAAAGACTCAACATTCGTACGACTAAGAAAAGTTTTTGTATATCTATCGGTGGAGTAAAACTGTGGAACAGATTAAGTCAGGAATTAAAACAATGTTCAAACATAAAACAGTTTAAAAAGAAATATAAAGACTATTTTTACAAGGTACAGGATTGAAGAGGGGACAGTCGAATTTCAGTGTATTATGAGTAATCGGTACTGGTATCATATTAAATTTATTGTATATTGTTGATATTTTATAATTATTGTATAATACATTTTGTGTGGTGTACAAATAGTTAAAGTATATGGAATGTATTAATGAATTGATAATGAGTATCGATATGTGAAGATGGATATTGTGGGTATAGGGAACGGAGTAGGACTAGATAAGTGTATACTTCTTCCTCCATTTCAAACATTTAATGTATAAGACTATACATTAGTGCTGTGCTTACTGTTTGTTCTGATGGTCAAAATATGTCATTACTGTTGTTTTCTTTTTTTTTATTTGTTTTTTAATTGGAATGTTTGAAATAAATGTACAACATATTTAAAATTATGGTGCATAAGATGAAATACAAGAAACATTGGTAGATGAATAGGTGCATCTTTGCAGTATTGCATTATTTTGAATGCTTATGTAAGAAAACATTATTTATCGATTTATTTACTTTGAAGTAATGCCAAAATTTGTTTCTATCGGTGGCTGGAGATGAAGAGAGAGAGAGACAAAACAAGAAGCCAGCAAAGCAGGAGCAGGTCCTTAGGTCTGTTGCAACTTGGCCAGAATGAGCAAAGTGAGTGTGTGTGTGTATGCAAGTGTATATGTATTTTTACCTTTGTTAGGACCATTTTGAGTTTAATTACATCTGAATGAGGATCTTTTGGCAAAGTTAGGACATTTAGTTGGTCTTCACTTTTTAGACTCCTGTTTGAAAGTTAAGACTTGGTTTTATGGTTAAGGTTATGATTAGGCTTAAGTTGAGGTTAGGGTAAGGGTTTGGGAAATGCATTATGTATACGAGTGTCCTAATAAAGATAAAAATACAAGTTTCTGTGTGTGTGTGTGTGTGTGTGTGTGTGTGTGAGTCAGAGAGAGAGGGAGACAGAAAGAGACAAGTTTATGCTCACAGACCAGTCTGGTGGCAATGTACCTTTTTGTTTGTGTCATTTTTTTAATTTAAAATTGAAATGTGTCGATTGAATGAACTTTGGAATACTTGATGTGGTTTGCCTGTGACCCTTGGCTCAACAGGAGAATGACATTTGGAAATGACTTGTATATGGTTATCAGACTGACATTTATGTAAATGACTGGCAAAACATTTTCATTTTCACTTGATGTCATGGTTGTCATATATTAATTAATTTATTTTTCATAAACAATTTTGTATATAACAAGCCTTATTTGTTTGGATTGAATTCCTTATATGAAACTTTACCATATATCTTTGTAATCAGAGCTACAGCCTGAAAGTAACTTAGAGCTTCCTAAAAGAAAAGTGTTATTATGTTTTAATGTTGTCTTAATCTCAGTTATAGTCTATCCAGAAGATGCATGTCAGGCCTCAGGCCAATGAAAATGAGAACATTTAAATTAAGGTGACAACATGTCCTGGTTTACAGTCCTAATTTTAAATGGAACATCCCAATGTCCTGAGAAATCTCTGAAATATCTCAATTTGTCCCAGTTTCAACTCTTTCTCTGCAAAATACACCCTTTCCACACCTCCTTCCATTACTCTGAATAAACTCAATAAACAAACAAATGCATACAGTGCACTTTTTGTTTACTGCTTTGGCAATATTGTAATGCTGGCAATAGAGTCAGTAAATAGAGTTTAGAGTCAGAGAAGAAATGAACAAGCCAATTGCAATCACAAAGTTTTTCCACTTTTTTCAATTTTATGTTGCAGCCTGATACTACAATTGTTTAAATTAATTTTTATTCTCATTAAACTACACTCAGGGCCACATATTGACAAAGTGAAAACAGAATTTTCGGAATGTCCGTAAATTTATTAAAAAGGAAAAACTGAAATATCACATTTACATAAGTGTTGCGGAAGTGGAAGGAGAGCCTATATGCAAGTCCAAGTACACAAGTCTTTATTAAACAATAAGGTAAGGCGGGTGAACTTAAAGTGTCTTGAACCGAGAGTAATCCGTAAGAGTCTGTAGGTAACGGTGGGCAGCTGGTGGCAGGAGTCTACAGGAAGGTGCGTCCCGGACTGGAGCTTCGCCAGGGAGAAGTCGGTAGCGTTGAGGCGACTGGCGTCCGAGGTTCACAGAAATAGGCGTCCCAGACTGAGGATGATGGCAGGAACCACTGGAAACTGGCATTCCAAGGAGGGAGGAGGCCAGAAGGCGGGAGGCTGGTAGAACCAAGCAGCGGGTAGTGATTGCACACAGAGGGAGGCAACCTGCAAGGTAACCACACAGGTAAGTACATAGGCAGTCTTTTCACTTAGTAGAAGATAGAGATGCACTTCACTACTGCAGTGTTCAACGGATGAACTGGCGATGTGACCATCAGGGACCGGAGCTTTTATGGCATGGGAGTGTAGGTGACAGGCAGGTGTGGCTGGTTGGATCTGCATCTCCCTCACACTGTTGTGCTCTCTGGTGTCGGTAGTGGTGAAGGAAAGAACAGGTGAGGACCCAAATGAGGGACAAACCCAGGAAACTGACCAAAATAAAATACAAACAGGAAGACAAGGCTCGGGGCCTAACACACACGTGTTTAATAATGGCAGACACGGGAGAAACGCACAGACATGGGAGGAGAGGGTGGAGACACACAAGAGGGAAAAAGGAGAGGAATAGGCGAGCACTGTCACATCATGACACATAAATATTCAGACCCTTTACTCAATACTTAGCTGAAGCACCTTTGGCAGCAATTACAGCCTCAAGTCTTTTTGGGTATGACACAACAAGCTTTGGGAGCCTGGATTGGGGGATTTTCTGCCATTCTTCTTTGCAAAGCCTCTCAAGCTCGGTCAGGTTGGATAGGGACCATTTTCAGATCTCTCCAGAGATGTTCAACAGGGTTCAAGTCAGGGCTCTGGTTGGCACTCACAGAATTTTCCCTATTTCATTCCTGTCTTGTCTTGGCTGTGTGCTTAGTGTCGTTGTCATGTTGGATGGTGAACCTTCATCCCAGTCTGAGGTACTGAGTGCAGGTGAATAAGTTTTCATTGAGGATATCTCTGTACTTTGCTCCATTCAGCATTCCCTCAACCCTGACCAGTCTGCCAGTCCCTGCTGCTGATAACACCCCCCATATCATGATGCTGCCACCACCATGCTTCCCTGTTGGGATGGTATTGGACAGCTGATGAGAGAGAGAGCCTGGTTTTCTCCAGACATGACGTTTAGAATTGAGGCCAAACAGTTCAATCTTGGTTTCATCAGACCAGAGAATCTTTTCCTCACAGTCTGAGAGTACTTCAGGTGTGTTTTGCAAATTCCAAGCAGCTTTCATGTGTTTTGCACTGAGGAGAGTCTTCTGTCTAGCCACTCTGCCATAAAGCCCAGATTGGTGGAGGGCCGCAGTGATGGTTGTTCTTGTAGAACTTTGTCTCATCTCCACACAGGATCACTGGAGCTCGGGTCAGCGTGACCATCAGGTTCTTGGTCACCTCTCTTATGAAGGCCCTTCTCCCACGATTGCTCAGTTTGGCTGAGGTGTGTGCCTTTCCAAATCATGTTCAATCAATTTAATTTACCACAGGTATACTCCAACTAAGGTGCAGAAGCATCTCAGCAATGATCAAGAGAAATGTGAGGCACCTGAGCTAATTTTCATGTTGTTGTAAAGGGTCTGAGTAATTATTTACAAACATTCATAAAATTCTCTATGTGGCACCAGGTGGTGATCAGTTGACAGCTCGGCCCTTCACTTCACTTGAGTGTCCAGGACATACAGCCAAAGGTCAGATGACATGACCGCAAAGTTGATCATCGACCTCTGGCCTAGGGCGTTATGGTTCCATGTGCACTGATGGACAACGTATGCTCAAACATGGTGTTTGTTATAGACAAGCTGTGACCAGCACAGAAGTCCAACAGAAGAACATCCCTTGGGTTCATATCAGGGAGGCTGTTCCTCCCAATTATGCCTCTCGAGGTTTTACTGTCATTGCCGGCGTGAGTGTTGAAGTCTTCCAGCAGAGTGCCCCAGTTGGAGCACCTTCCAGCACCCCTTCCTAGGGACTCCAAGAAGGTTGGGTACTCTGTACTGCTGCTCGGCCTGTAGGCCAAAACAGCAGTAAGAGACCCATCCCAGACCCGAAAGTGCAGGGACATGACCCTCTCATTCACTGGAGAAAACTCCAGCACATTGAGGCTGACCTGGGAAGCTATGAGCAAGCACACCAGCCTGCCACCTCTCACCAGAGAACAGTCCCAGGTTTCTTTTCAGCACTGTAGCCAGGCTGACAAAAGGTCACAGCTCTGTTGAGCCCAATGTTCTCAGAAGTGATGAATTTATAAGTTTCTTATTAAGTTACAAATAAAATCACAACTATTAGAGATAAAATTCAGCAGATGCTTCCTATACCTGCAATAAATGAATCTTCTACTACAGTAGCTCTTGAATCATCTGTAAGACCTCAGTTATGTTTAGACTGCTTGTCTCCCATAGATCTCTCTGAATTTACATCAGTAGTTGCTTCATCAAAATCATCAACGTGTCTCTTAGACCCCATCCCGACTAGACTGCTTAAAGACACCTTGCCATTAATTGACTCATCTTTATTAGACAGTAAATTTATCTCTAGTATCAGGCTACGTACCACAGGCTTTTAAGACTGCAGTAATCAAACCCTTACTCAAAAAGCCTAGTCTTGATCCAGGAGTCTTGGCTAATTAGTGACCAACATCCAACCTACCATTTATTTCTGAAATCCTAGAAAAAGCTGTTGCTAAGCAGCTATCAGACCACTTATACAGGAATTAACTATTTGAAGATTTTCAATCAGGATTTAGAGCACATCATAGTACAGAACCAGCACTGTTAAAAGTTACCAACGATCTTCTCTTAGCCTCAGATAATGGACTGGTTTCTATACTTGTCCTCCTACAAATTAGTGCTGCATTCGACACCATTGACCACAACATCTTATTACAGAGACTGGAGCATGTGACTGGTATCAGAGGAACAGCGTTAAAATGGTTCCAATCCTATTTATCGGACAGATTCCAGTTTGTTCATGTCTATGATGAACCTTCCACATGAACAAAAGTTAGTTATGGAGTTCCACAAGGCTCCGTGCTAGGACCGATTCTGTTCACCCTGTACATGCTTCCTCTAGGCAATGTCATTAGGAAGCACTCTATTAATTACCACTGCTATGCAGATGACACTCAGTTATATCTATCTATTAAACCTGTTAACACAAACCAGTTAACCAGACTTCAAGCCTGTCTAACTGACATAAAGGCCTGGATGACCAGTAACTTTTTACTTTTAAACTCAGAGAACACAGAAGTCATTGTATTTGGGCCAAAAAATCTCAGAAATAACTTTTCTAAAATTATAGCTGCTCTAGATGGCATAGCCCTGGCCTCCAGCACTACTGTGAAAAACCTTGGAGTTATTTTTGACCAGGGCATGTCCTTTAACTCACACATAAAACAAATCTCTAGAACTGCATTCTTTCACCTGTGCAACATTGCCAAAATTAGGAACATCCTGTCTCAAAATGATGCAGAAAAACTAGTCCATGCATTTGTTACCTCAAGGCTAGATAACTGTAACGCATTACTATCTGGATGTCCCAGTATCTCCATAAAAAGCCTCCAATTAATCCAGAATGCCACAGCCAGAGTCCTGACAGGAACTAGCAAGAGAGATCATATTTCTCCTATATTGGCTTCTCTTCATTAGGGCTGGCCTCAGGCAAACCTGAACCATCCCTTAGTTATGCTGCTATAGGCCTGGACTGCCCGAGGACCATCGGCGCACTGAGCTCCCCTACCCTACCCCACCCAAACTGAGCCTGGTTCTGCTGGAGGTTTTTTCTTCCATTAAAGGGAGTTTTTCCTCTCCACGGTTGCCAAGTGCTTGCTCATAAGGGATTTGTTGGGTTTTTAGTTTTAGTTTTTGTAAAGTGCCTTGAGATGATTTGTATTGTGATTTGGCGCTATACAAATAAAATTGAATTGAATTTAATTGAATCAATTAAGGGTCACTAAAACTCTTATGGCTCATACTTTTTCACTTGTGGGGAGAGATTTCAAGGTAATGTCATGAGCATGGGGCTCCAGCCCTCTGTGACCCTGAATATCCCAGGGTGAACAGTAAATGATGGATGGGTGGATGCTATAAGCTTAGAGTAAAAAAGGTAGAGCAGTTTGATCTACCCTTTGGTCCATCCCCCCTGTTAAAAATTAACAAATCACTTACTGTATGTAACCATATATATGGCTAGTTGAGACCATACACTAAATATAAAAATGGATGATGCATCACCCTTTCCTGCCTCTATGCAAAAGTGAAGCCAAAATATCAGGACTACACAGGCTGCAATCTTCCTTCTGTGATACTTTTTGAAAACTGATTCTACATGGAAGTGGCCAGAATTGAAGCTGCAGTCAGGTCGTGAATCACTGCTGTTAATCATCTGAAATACACCCACTCTTATATAATCAAATCTGTTATATCTAAATCTCACCACTTGTATACGAATAGCATCAACCTATTCTGATAGAAATTACCTTTGAGAAAAAATTATTGGATTGAGGTTTAAAATTTTAGTTTGGATCATGTCCTGTCCACTAACAATTGACTCTGGTTTATGCCAGCCACCAACTGGTTACAGTATAGGCCACCTTATGATGGCTTCATCTCTGGGCAGCTGTCATGTTGTCTATCTTTATATACCCAGTATCGTTCAGACGTCTATAATAACAGAGTGTTTGGGCTCAAACACTCTGTTCAAATAGAAATGATCACTTTAGAAAGGAGCATTAGTAAGCTTTGCAGATATTGACGAGATCAAGTTATTATGATGAGTACCTATTCTGTTGTAGCAGACCTAAGGCAGGAAGGACCTAAGGAGGTTCACATGCTTGTACCCTCTGACAATTTACAACTGTGAAACACTTTGTGACCTACTATGGTAAACAACAGGGGGTAGTACAGGCCCTCTCCAACAGCCCTGCACTGCCAAGACTCCATTTGACAAAAAAGAAACCCTTTTACATCTTCCCATAAATTGTTTAATAACTACTCCCTTTTCAGACAAGACCTGAAATCTATACAATGACTTATGAACTGGTCTTTATATTCTGTCCCATATTTCTGATTTGATTGCTATGTGTGACCAGGCCTATATAGAACATCATTGTCAGACTATGTTGTAATATAGAAGCTGTGCTATTGTTTATCTGTTGTTCATGCTTGTAATTAATCCATATAACTACGTCAAGTTTTAATGATTTTCATTTATGTTGTTGATGAACTATTGACTCTGATTAGTTACTAAGTTTGTCATGTGTTTAAACTTTGCTGGGTGGAAAAAGAAACTATGTTCCCATCTTAGGAAACAGTCTTAAAACTTACAACTCCTAAAGAATAGGTTAATCTCTTGATTCACAGAGATTAGCGAGACTGCCCATCACAGTCAGGGGACTGAGCCAAATATGGAGAACTTCCTGGACCAATCACATCATTTTATGCACAATGAAGGACTAATCAGATGGATTCCCTGCCCAGTGCAGCAACTCTCAAAAACACAAATACACAGACAGACACACCCTGAATGCTTGGAATTGAACTCTTAGAAAATGAACAGACCCTGAAGAACAGAGTTCTGAACAGAAATGGACAGAGTTCCAGACAGATTCAGAGAAAGTTAAGAGATGTCCAGACTCTCAAGGAATTCTTGCTCTGAGGAGAAAGAGGCGCAGAAAGAGAGCTACAGAAGTACCATGAAGTAGAGACTTTTTTACTGCCTACGCATAGGAGGAACGAAGGCATTCTCCCTGCGTGTGGCTGACTTACAGCTGACCAACTCCATGAGATGACCCTGCAGACTGGATTCCAGGCCTGCAGGTCCAGGACTTTAGGGAACGCAGACGTCCCTCCTAGAAACCAGCTGGCAGACTGCAGTCGGACCAGCCCACAGCTGAACGGACCGGGCCTCAGCAAACCTGAGGACAAGAAAGTAACTGTGGCTCTGCTGGTTGTCTCACACTAATCTTAGTCTCCATAATTACTTAAGAGTTTCCTGACTGTTCTAATGTTTTATTCAGCTAATTTCTCAGATCAGTTCTCCCTCCATTTATCCCTATGTAAATAGCATATATATACTGTAAATAGCTGAATAAATCTTAAAAAGACAACAGACTGGTATCAATAATGTTATTTCACACAGTAAATATGTCACTGAATCGGGAGAACTCTCCCTCAGATTGTAGACTGACATCCTGTATTACTCATTAATTGACTGGTTGATCCGCCGTTTAAAGGATCTGGTGCCCCAAATTATTAAGATGGTTGGATGGTTGGATGATTTTCATAATTCATAAACCAGACATAATAAACCTTCATGTTCTATACATATATATTTAAATTTGCTACTCTGTCATGCATGTATTTCTATTTCATTGGAACTCTAGTGTTTTCAGATGCTGTGAATCTCTGGATTCAATCACAAAGATTTCAACTTCTAATAGCCAGTGCTGTAGTTGTTTGATTGACTGAAGAGAAAAAAGTATTGAGTTACTGAAGCTAATGAGATAGATAGATAGATAGATAGATAGATAGATAGATAGATAGATAGATAGATAGATAGATACTTTATTCATCCCCCATGGGGGAAATTCTGATTGTCCTGCAGCTCTTATATTAACTTTAACATAGAAATTTCACTATAAAATATAAAATAAAATATAATAAACAGATAAAGGCACCCAGTCAATAACATATAACATAAATAACATATCAACAGTTAACGTTAAACAGTCTAATGGCTGTGGGGACAAAGGATCTCCTCAACCTCCCAGTTCTGTAGCGCAGTGCGATGAGTCAGAACAGTGTACTTGCCATAACAGTGTGGTAGAACATGCATAGCATGTAACTGCAGACATTGTACGAACCAAGCCGTCTCAAGAAGACAAGGCAGCTCTGCCCTTTTCTGTACACTGCATCCACATTGGCAGACCACTCCAGTTTTTTGTCCAGTACCACCCCTAGGTACTTGAAGATCTGCACACACTCTATCTCCTGTCCATCAATGCAGACTGACTGGCATGGTGCTTTTGATCTCCTAAAATCCACCACCAGCTCCTTAGTCTTGGTGGTGTTCAGGAGAAAATAGTTCTTTGTGCTCCAGTCAGTGAAGGCCTCCACAAGGTCCCTGTACTCGCCCTTCCGTTAACCCATTTCTGATTGAAAAGATAACTTGATAACTCCCCCAACTTTCATCCTTCTACTCATCCTTGGGTCTCTGTCCGCTCGTACAGCTGTGAAGCCAGGTATATCCACATATGAGTCTGGTATGTTGTCGTTCAGCTATGACTCACAAAGACATATCAAACTGCACTCCCTGTACTGTGGCTGTATGAATGAAGAATGAATGAAAAAATGAAGACTAGCCTGGATGTCAGTCATGATTTTGGAACAAAGGCATCACCAATAAAAATGAACAGGATCTGAATAAACAATTTTCCAGACAAACAAGGATCAATGATTAGTCATGATTCATGCTTCCTTTTTAGCTGTTCATTGGTTAACTGAATGTACTACTTCCCACCCCCACTCACTGAATACATCAGTCCAGAGTCACAGCCATAAGAGAAAATATTTACTTAGACATATTGGCCACTCTTTTCTACAGAGGAGCTAAGGCCTGCCTAAAATCCAATAGCTCTGCTATAGGTACCTTTGTGAAAAACAAAAGCTGATAAATGTGTCATCAAATCTAGTAATTCATTTGGCAACACTGAACTAGACATTCAAGCACTAAATCGGGATCTATGGCCAGTTCAATTCCAGGGTTATTTTTGGTTTTGTTGGTATGCATTTTATTGGCAGTGACAGTTTGCCCAAAGGCATGTGTTTCCTTGAACTACACTAATGCAAGTTAATCGTGTTGCATTATAAATGTCATGTAATCTACTGAGTGTTTACATGCAGCCAGTCAGAACCTCCAAGACAACAAAACAGTTCTGCAGTTTTGTTGTTCTCTCTTTTTGGTGAGTCCCACCAACTAGACAGCCACACACCAGGACAAACTTGAGATGCTGGTGTTTCTGATGGAGTTCATTAATTAAATACTACTGTCAGTGTCTGGTGTGTTTTATGCCTCTCTCTGGATAGCATGTTGCATGTGTCACATGTGTGCTATGATATGATATGACAGCAGATTTTAATTTAGTTTTAGTCATAGTCTTTTGACTAAAATGCAATTTTAGTTTTATTCATATTTTAGTCATCTGTTTTGTTTTAGATTTAGTCTAGTTTTATTCGACTAAATAGCATAAGATTTTAGTCGACTAAATCTACAGTAGATTTAGTCGACTAAAATCTATTGGTGTAAGGATCGCCAGAGGACACAGGAGTAAGGAACATAATCAAAGTAGTTTATTGTAGGATAGGAACTGAATTAACAGTTAGTCAAGCCTGTCTAACTGACATAAAGGCCTGGATGACCAGTAACTTTTTACTTTTAAACTCGGAGAAAACAGAAGTCATTATATTTGGGCCAAAAAATCTCAGAAATAACTTTTCTCAAATAATAGCTACTCTAGATGGCATAACCCTGGCCTCTAGCACTACTGTAAAAAACCTTGGAGTTATTTTTGACCAGGACATGTCCTTTAACTCATACATAAAACAAATCTCTAGAACTGCATTCTTTCACCTGCGCAACATTGCCAAAATTAGGAACATCCTGTCTCAAAATGATGCAGAAAAACTAGTCCATGCATTTGTTTCCTCAAGGCTAGATTACTGTAACTCATTACTATCTGGATGTCCCAATATCTCCATAAAAAGCCTCCAATTAATCCAGAATGCCGCAGCCAGAGTCCTGACAGGAACTAGCAGGAGAGATCATATTTCTCCTATATTGGCTTCTCTTCATTGGCTCCGTGTAAAATATAGAATAGAATTTAAAATCCTTCTTTTCACATAGAAATCCCTTCATAATCAAGCTCCTTCATACCTTAAAGACCTCATAGTACCATATTATCCCAATCGACCACTTCGCTCTCAGAGTGCAGGTCTACTTGTGGTTCCCAGAGTTTCCAAAAGCAGAATGGGAGGCAGAGCCTTTAGTTATCAAGCTCCTCTCCTATGGAACCAGCTCCCAGCCTGGGTTCAGGAGGCAGACACTGTCTGTACTTTTAAGGCTAGACTTAAAACCTTCCTTTTTGACAAAGCATATAGTTAGGGCTGGCTTCAGGCAACCCTGAACCATCCCTTAGTTATGCTGCTATAGGCCTAGACTGCCCGAGGACCATCGGTGCACTGAGCTCCCCTACCCTAACCCCCCCCTTTCCCTTCCCCTCCCCTCTCTTCTCTCCTCCCACCTCATGTATATTCCACCATTGAATCTTACTAACCTTGTGTTCTCTCTCTCCCCTAGTTTGTGCTCTCTCCCTCTCTCTCTATTCTCTCTGTACCTTCTGCAGGTGTCCCTGGTCCTGGAGCTGTATATCGCTGATGTGCAGTTACTGGTCCCACCAACCTGCAGTGTCTATCAGTTGTTTATTGTTGCTGTTCTTTTCTCTCTGCTCTATCCACTCACCCCAACCGGTCGAGGCAGATGGCCGCCCAAACTGAGCCCGGTTCTGCTGGAGGTTTTTTCTTCCGTTAAAGGGAGTTTTTTCCTCTCCACTGTCGCCAAGTGCTTGCTCATAAGGGAATTGTTGGGTTTTTAGTTTTAGTTTTTGTAAAGTGCCTTGAGATGATTTGTATTGTGATTTGGCGCTATACAAATAAAATTGAATTGAATTGAAAAAAAATTGAATTGAATTGAACAACAATGAAAATGGCACAGGTAAACGTAGGAGTCCGCAGGGAGTCAAGTCCGTGTCTAAGCTACGAGATCGGACCCGGATGAAAGTGAGGAGTGTGCTTTTACGTGGTAGAGTGCAGAAGAGGTGCAGGTGAGCGTGATTTGGGAACAGGTGTAACGGATCGCCGTGATTGTCAGGGAGGAGAGCCTGGCTGATCTGTGACAATTGGGTTTAATTTAAGTGTAATTTAGTAAAACTATTGTAATATACAAAATAATCCAAATTAAAATTAAATGACAAACAAGTTTCATTAAATATATATGGAATATGGCCTTTCCATAAAAGACCAAAAATTAGATATGGATTGTTTATAACTTGCATATGACATTCTTCATTCTTTAAAGCAAAAGAGCAACTTCAAAATATTTTAAAGAAAAACTGTATTTAGCTGTAATGCCATTGCATCAAAGATGAAACTGACCCATATATCTTCTCTTTGTTTTCTCCCAGCTGTTGCCCTTTCATTATAGTTTAAGTCAGACAGAAACCCAGTGTAGGCTCGTGCATCCCGCGTCACTAGGTGGATCAATTACTTCTCAAATGTATGTGTGTGTCTAAGAAGATTAATTCTGGCTGGATCTTTTCTAAAAACGTCCCTCACTCACATTTTCATCTCGTTTTTATTAGTCAATGAAAATGTCAATATATTTTTATTTAGTTTTCGTCGTCATCACTTAATTTTTATTTAGTTAACGCCTCGTTTTTGTCAGTGAAAACTTGTCGTTGACGAAAATTATAACGAAAATACTTCGTCAACGAAATTAACACTGTTGTCATAGCAATGGCAGTTGTCATACTTACCACAACTCATATCGCTTGCATGTGACATCACTGTTTGGTGAATATATTGCACCAAATGTCATGCACTAATGTGTAACTAATTAAACCACGCTGATATATAATCATAAATTAAAAACTGTAGTCCACAGACAATGATTGGACTGTGCTGACCTGAAGTAACATGCACTGAGAAGATTTAGATGAAGACATGTGCAGTTGCTCTTGCGATACTTCAGGAACATACAAAATTTTCAAAGTTTGTCCAGTTTTAGGAAAAAAGCTTCCTAATTGACTTGGACCTTGAGACTTTACAAGCTTCTGCCTTATGCACAGCTGTGAGGTACACATACACTTGTATTGTTACATAATGGTGAAAATGTCCAACAAAGGGAATGAAAGAATAAACAGCACTTTGGTTTGTTTGTACCCAATTTAAATAATGCAGCATCACACAAATCCCCTGGCACAAAACACTTGCCGGTCTCTCTTGCTGGGTCCCTGAAAAGCACATGTGAAAAAGTAAAAAGACTGGAAGTCATTTTCATATGGCAAACTCCCATACGACTGCTGCAGGCTCCCAAGGCATCCAGCCTCACCAGCCCTGTCTTCCAATACGGTGATCAGATTTCTCTGGGTTAAGATTAGGAAAAAATCATGATCATGATAAAATATAGAAAAACAACACACTACTAATACACTATGAGATCATGAATCAGACCATACACACAGTTTTACTGAGTTGAAGACTCACTCTGCCTTAAAAAGTACAACATTACATTACATACATTATATTATCTGCTCCAGAGTACTCCAAAATGTCTGTATTTGAAAAAAATGACTACATATATAAATATTACACCCATTCCCCTTAACCTGCAAATGCCCCCCCTTAAATATAGCTTGAGCAAATAAATATCTATAAACAGCATATGGGGAGCCCATTCCTCTCACTTCCAGCAATAAGTGGCAGCTTCACACATCAATACTCCTTCATTTCAGCATCCGTTCCTAGCCAAGTAACTTCTCTCTCCTACAGTTTCTTCCTGCAGGCAAACTTGGCAATTCAAGAAGCCCATTTCCTCCTGAAATGCCTTGCTTGGCACAAATATACAGAGAGAGAGTGGAAGGCTTTGAACTGATTATGTAAGTCCACAGGTCTGAACTGCAGATGAGATGCACATGTACTCAGAAACACCTACCGAATTGAAAGTGTGTGTGTGTGTGTGTGTGTGTGTATGTGTGTGTGTGCGCGCGCGCACGCGTGTACCTGTGAGTGTGAGTGTTGGTGTATGTGTGTGTGTGTCTTGTCCCCAAATGAGGAAGATACTTCAGCTCAGAGAACTAGGGTAAGATGAAATGAGAATGGACAAATAGCAGTTGGAATATACACGTTATAATGCTGTATGAATTCAAGTAGTTTGAAGTAATGCTTTGAAGTAATGTGGAAAACATAAGAAAGTAGACTGCAAATCCAAAAACACATCTAATGTGAACAGAACAGTCTGCAATATTGGAGAAAGATTGTCAATATTTGAAGTCATGAGCCAAATACACCCCTCCCTTCAATGCTTCTTCAGAAGCTCCATCACCAAATTCATGGATGTACAATGCCAAGGCAACGAGTCTGCCACTCAAGGGTTTCTGCAGATGGGAACTTTATTGCTATGAAATACAGGTTGCATATTGTCTGGCATTAGGATTTGTAGCAGACACCTGTATCATTAGTCCAAGAAACGTATCCAAAGTGTAAGATATTCAGTGTTGCCATCTGGCTTTTTCTTTTTTGATGTTCTTTCCCAGGATGAAAACAACAGCTTGTGTTTTGTGAATCAACAACAGGGATGTAAAGCAGTTGTCACGTTTTTACTGAGGTTGTCCTATTGTACAAGTGTTGACCAATTCTATGTTGGCGTTAACCTCACATTTTTGGTTCAAGTAAGTGCATCTCCATATTGACAAAAACACAATGAACTGCTTCTTAGGCAAATAGAATCTTATAATAATTTTGTCCCTGCTGTCGTACTAACTCTCCACATGTCCTCTCAGTTAAACTAATGAGAAAGCTTCAGGGGTTGCAGTGCTGTTACTAATGTGCATCTGATGTAATTATACAAATTATTACATTAATCAAAGTTGTTTGTTTAAATGTAGAAGTGCCACTTAATCTAGTTGATGAACTGTTTGGAACAAGGCAGACAGCATATCCCCTTTCCCTGCTTGTATACAAATGACCCCTGGCCTGTCTCTTGTGTATATGAAAGTGCTCTGTCATTCAACAAGCCATGCCGGAAGCAGCTCTTTCCCTTTTCCTCCCTAATCCTGTCATCTTCCACTTCTGAAGCCTAGACCTGAGCAAGTTTATGAGTGATGTGTCCTCATCTTTGTTGCCTTGGGAAATTACTACTTCAGTAAGTGGAGTTTTGAAAGCACTATTATCTCAGTGATGCCTGCCGTACAGTCATGGCTGCCTGCAGTGTGAGTAGCTCTTGTCTGTCTGTATCTGCTGACCTGTCTATCTGTGCTGGCCTGCTCAGGGACTGCCTGTTAAACTGACTGTGTGGACAGGCCTGGCTCAGCTGGTGTTTTTAGCCTTGCTGCTTTATACAGGAACTGTTGGGGCTCATCTCCCTGCTCTGCAGGCTGGGTACAATGTAATAGCATAGGTCTGAGCAAAACAACTCAGTTTAAAGACATATGGTAAGGTGAATTATTAAATTATGTGTATTTTAGTAACTTTATATTTCATGTATTTCATCTCTTTTCAACTAGGCTTATTGCAACCTTTTTAAGGGCCAGGCCACAACTGGCTATTTAGCAATCCTGTTAGCACAGATGCAGCCAGCATTTAAATCAACTACCAAATTAAAGGTCTAAATCCAAAGCTTTGGACCTGATCCAAACTGGACAACACCTATCCAAACCCACAAACTTAAAATTATAGAGACCTGGCCCAAAGGGTCAAGCAGATCTGATACAAACAGACCCACTCCAAAGCCAGTCAAGCCAAACTCAGAGATAGCCCCAACATTGGTAACAGCATGATGCTCCACAATTTAATAAGACTCAGGACTTATAAAGAAGAGACAAAAGAAAGAAAATCCATCAGGCATAACTTTTAACAGGATAACTTCCCCCAATGACAATGAGGGAATGAGAGATTGAATGTATATCAAATACACCACTACTCATTTTTGAATGACAGCCTACCGGTCATGTGGCAGCTCTGAAAGAAAAGGTGAAAAAACAGAAAACGATGTGACTTATGAACATGACTTCAGGAATGCAAAAACAAGAAAATACCTACCTGACCTCTTTACTAAGCAAGGATGAATCACCACAGCATGTCATATGTTAAGTATATTACCATGGAGGTCAGTGGTCTTTAAGTACCATTGGTTTCCAACTCGTATTGCTGAGTCGGGCCTTGGAATATGCTGCCAGTGAGCAGAAATTTGAATTTACTGTTGCATCAACCTTGGAGCTACACTCACATTTCATATTATAATGTGATTAACAATGACAATAAAGTGATGGTCTCTTTGGGAGGTATTAAAAATTGTGTTACACCAAACCTTACGAGATTGTCATGAAAGGTACTAGTCCTTGAAATGGTTTGAAATGTTTCTTTATCATTGAACATGACAGTGTGAGATGTCAATGACCTGATTCATGAGCTTTTGTTTACAAGATGGTGATTAGTTCATTACTGTTGTTAACAGTTGTCACAACTGGTGTGTATTAATCAGGTGTGATGCACATAAGTACATAAGTACTGTACAACACACACCAGGGGAAACAGGAAGTGAGCCGACAGCAAAATAAGGACCCAGAACAAGAAGTCTATGACAATATCTATTTACTGTACATAATTGTGCATAGCACATTATCTTTTCAATTCAAACCACACCGGCCATACGATTGTAACATCGACCTCCTGCCTGGCTCAATGCCCCCCCGGGGAAGGATATTCTCTCTCTCGGGCCCAGAGAGAGAGGCCATGCAGAAATATCTAAACGAGGCATTGGCAGCTGGGATCATTAGACCCTCTTCCTCACCCGCCGGTGCCAGCTTCTTCTTCGTGGGGAAGAAAGACGGAGGGGTAAGGCCGTGCATTGATTACCATGGGCTTAATCGAATTGTAGTCAAGAACCGCTACCCATTGCCACTAATATCATCTGCTTTTGAACTGGTGCAGGGGGCCACAATTTTTACCAAACTAGACTTAAGAAATGCTTACCACCTAGTACGGATAAGAGACGGTGATGAATGGAAGACTGCCTTTAACACACCTGTTGGACACTATGAATACCTAGTAATGCCATTTGGACTCACTAATGCTCCAGCCACTTTTCAAAACTTAGTTAATGATGTATTAAGGGACATGTTGAACAAGTTTGTGTTCGTATATCTGGATGATATACTGATATTCTCCCGTTCTAAGGGGGAACACATTACACATGTAAGAGTAGTTCTCCAAAGACTCCTTCAAAACCAACTGTACGTGAAAGCAGAGAAATGTGAATTCCATGTAACGGAAATCTCCTTCTTAGGTTATGTTTTGACACAAGGACACATACACATGGATCCAGGGAAGGTGCAGGCAGTGCGAGAGTTGCCAGAGCCCCTCAGCCGCAAGGAATTGCAACGATTTCTCGGCTTTGCTAACATTTACCGTAAATTTATCAAGGGGTACAGTAATGTTACAAGTCCTTTACACAAGCTCACCTCTTCCAAGGTTCCTTTTATTTGGTCTGCCGAGGCCCAGGAGGCTTTTTCAAGGTTAAAAATGAAGTTTACGGAAGCACCTATACTCACCCTGCCCGACCCGAAACTCCAGTTCCAGGTCGAAGTCGACGCCTCGGATACTGGTGTGGGAGCGGTATTGTCACAAAGGAGTCCGAAAGATCACAAGTTACACCCATCCGCCTTTTTCTCCCATAAACTCTCCCCGGCCGAAAGAAACTACAGCATTGGTGATAAGGAGTTACTGGCGGTCAAGTTGGCATTGGAGGAGTGGCGACACTGCTTGAGGGAACCGAACAGCCGTTTCTTGTCTTGACAGACCACAAGAATCTAGAATATCTGAGAACCGCAAAGAGACTTAATCCTCGACAGGCCCGCTGGGCTATGTTTTTTGAAAGATTTAATTTTCATTTGTCTTACCTACCGGGCTACAAGAATCACAAAGCTGATGCCCTGTCTCGCCTTCATGAACCTCCCAATCAGCAGTCGGACTCTGATTACATTCTTCCTGCTGCCACGCGACTAGGCCTGACCTGTATTGAAAAGAAAATAGTACAAGCTCATGCACCATCACCCTCTGCCTGCCCACCGGACTTACTGTATGTCCCTGATCATCTTCATTCTGATGTTCTTAATTGGTTCCATTCAGCACGTTTCTTTTGTCACCCCGGACCCTCTCGCACCCTTCAGTTGATATCACAACGCTTCTGGTGGTCATCTCTCAAGAAAGATGTAAAAGAGTTTGTAGCAGCTTGCCCCACTTGTTCCCAGTTTAAGCCCTCCAGACAACGACCCCCGGGATTATTACGACCTCTACCTGTTCCACATCGACCGTGGTCGCACATATCCATGGACTTTGTTACGGGGCTACCTAGGTCTTCAGGGAACTCAGTGATTTTGACTGTGGTAGATCGTTTTTCAAATATTGTACATTTCATTCCACTACCCAAACTACCCTCAGCTAGAGAGATGGCCAACATTATCAAACAACACATCTTCAGGTTACATGGCATACCTCGGAACATTGTCTCCGACCATGGCCCACAGTTTGTAGCCAAGTTCTGGTCAGAATTCTGTAGATTGCTTGGCATTTCTGTTAACCTCTCCTCTGGTTTCCATCCCCAGACAAACGGTCAAGCAGAGAGATTAAACCAGGAGCTAAAGACTGGTCTTCGACTGCTGTGTTCCAAGGAGCCCGCTTCATGGGCCACGAATTTGATGTGGGTAGAATACGCCCATAACTCCCTCCCCTCCTCAGCCACTGGACTATCTCCCTTTCATGTGGTTTACGGCTACCAGCCACCCCTGTTTGAAGCGCAAGAGCGCGCCTCGTCGGTGCGTTCGGCCCAAGCGTCTTTCCGGCGCTGCCATCTGGCGTGGAAAAGAGCCAGAGTGACACTTTTACGGACAGTATCTGCGTACCAACGCTGGGCCAACAAAAAGAGGTCTACTCCTCCCACATACCGCACAGGTCAGCGGGTCTGGCCCTCCACCTCTGATATACCACTTCAAGCCATGCACAAGAAACTCTCACCCAGGTTCATTGGACCCTTTCCGGTTTCGAAGGTGGTCAATCCGGTGGCCGTCCGGCTGCGACTACCGAAATCCCTTCGCATTCATCCAACATTCCATGTCTCTAAGATAAAGCCAGAGGTGGTGAGTTCCCTAGTGCCTGCCCCAGACCCCCCCCCACCCTCCCGTACCATTGGCGGCGGGCCGGTCTACACGGTGAAGTGTCTCCTCCGGTCCCGTCGACGAGGACGTGGGGTGCAGTACTTGGTTGACTGGAAGGGATACGGCCCAGAGGAACGTTCCTGGGTTCCGGCCCGCTTTATTCTGGATCCGGGTCTCATCGCGGCATTCCACCACCGTCATCCCGATCAACCGCGGTGACCGTCAGGAGACGGTCTTTTTGGGGAGGAGTACTGTCAGGATTCCGGGAGGTGGTTTGCCCAACACTGCCCCCTGCTGACTTTAGACTGTCTACTATTCTGGAGCAATTAGTTGATTCACTGCACCTGCCCGCTGCAGCTTTTAAAGCAGACCAGGACACGGTGCTCCTTGCCAGATTGTGGTTAAACCTCGTGTGGACACTTCACTGCTACTTGATAAAACTAAATCTCTGAGAACGTCTGAATTGACCTTAAAAACCGTAGTGCTATTTCCCTGCTTTCACTTGTACAGATTGTCTTCTAGAGATCTGCCTTTGACTTGTGTGAACAGTGGAAACGAAGAGGAACTGCCTCACCTGGGTTCGTACGGATTACTACGACGTACCTCTGGATTCCTTTACCTGACCGGAGAAGGAGATAAGTAACTGGATATCAATTCTTCCCTTAAGTGGACACGGCAGAGGAGACCTAGCTCTTAAGCGCTTCCACAAATAACTAGTATTGAAGAAGCTAAGTTTTGTAACTGACACAATCAATGTGACTTTTGACGGTGGAGTTGCTTTCTGGATTGTGAGGAAGCTGTTCTGTTCGGACCTAAAAGATTTGAGTTTTTCTACCATTAGGAATAAAGGACAATAAGGGAACTTCCTGGATCATCGCGACAAAGAGCCCTAAAATAAGAAGACCCCAACTAAAGGCAGTTAAGAAGTGTTTAGTTTTCCCCATGCACCTGTGTCTCTGATTGCCTTAGTTTCCTGTGACACTTGATTCTGCTAACTCCCAAGGAACCTAGGGAGCAGTCTAGGTAATTAGTAACACACACACTTATTCTCCGTTCATACTATGCCCAGAATTAACTGACTGTTTGCTTCATTTTAGATCCCGTTATTCCCAGATCTTCCACCAGATCCATCCTTCATTAATTTCAAAATTAAATTGTACTTGTTCTTTACCTCACTCGTGTCAGTATTTATGAGCTCAGAACAATCTTGGTGAATTCTAACACTTTTCATTTACTTTACTGATTTCTATTTTATGTAACTCATTCCATTGATTTTCGTAACCTGACAAAAAGCAAAATAGATTTTTCTTTTTTTTAATGTGCTGTTTTGAATGATTTGCTTGAGTTGCACCCAGTTAGGTAAAAGATAAATACCATTTTCTTCTTTGTCTTCATGGTTATCTGGCTTCATGGAGTAACTCGCTCCATGGGAGGAGTCCTGATAGGGCTTCTTGAGGAGTTAGGAAACAGAGTAATTTTTGAAAACCTGAATTTCTTGCCTTGCATGAGTATTAAATATGACTGAGAGAGGTATGTTAAGCTTATAGAAGGGTTTCAATGACATGCACCACTCTGCAGGTCTCCCACTATCAAAAATTGTATACCATCATCACCATCATATTTTTAATCTAACCAAAGATATGAGGCTCTGGCTCAACAGCAGGTTCAAACCCAGAACCTTCTTGCTGTAAGGCAGCAGTGCTAACCACTGCAATACTGTGTCAGTAAAGCTTATTGTAACTCAGTGGCATTAGACTGAAAGGGGAAAAAAGGAATTTTTGAGAGAGTAAAGCACAAACAAAAGAGAAGCAGTGAGAAATGATTTGCATAAACAGGATGTACAAAGAGGAGAGAATGAGGATAGAAAAATAATAATAAAAAAAGTTTATAACATAAAAGAGTGATAAATATGAGTGATGTTAGTCAAAGATTTGAGGGATAGTTAGAAAGTTAGACACACAACCCAAGTGGAAACCAAGACAGAAGGGACTTAAAAATTGGCCTGCCTATTTCAAGATGAAAGGAGCTGTTCCCTCTGCTCACACACATGCAAGTGCAAACTGCCATGGTCAAAAGGCTTGGTCTGGTTTGAAGTGCGCTTTAAACAAACTGTCAGGGGGAGAGAGAGCGAGATGGTGGAAGTGACACAAAGAGGCAACGCTGGAGTCACAGAGGAAAATAAAGGAAGGCGTGGGAAGAGGTAGACACAAATGTAATGATGAAAAATGGTGCAAGATGGCAAGACAGAGGGAAATCAGGGACCTGACCGTAGGCCTTATGTAACTACACTGTATATACTTTATTAAAACCAATCATCCTATTACAGATATTTTAAGGCAAGCATTATGTATCTATGCATCATAGCTATGTAATACCTATTAAGAAAATCAAACACTGTTACTGTAAAAGACTGGAACCACTGTAGCAAACAGTCATGTAAAAATATGAGATTAACTCACACAACTGAGGATAATTTAAGCCCCTACAAGAATATTCCAAAACCAACATTGTAGTTATAATGGCTCAGTAAAAAGCACAACTCTTAGGACGGACAGTAAAATACAAGCAGCATTTTCTTTGACATTATCATTGCAACAGGTAAGCAGTGAACACAGGAAAATAGCAATACTGCCTTTTCGGTAAATACTGTAATAAAATAAAACCAGCCACTTACATCAGTGGAAAACTATCAAATTATCCTGCTGGCATGGATTTTATTTGGATTATCCACAGGAAAGAGGGTTTGGAGATTTGTTTAAAATTAATTTCCAAATTACAATTTCATTTCAAAAAGGCTCGATAGGGCACTGCAGTCCATAGAAAACATCACTCAAACACAAGGAAACACTGTGTTTATTGGCAAATGTTTTCAGTCATAGCTGAATCCGCATTTGGTGCTCTAGTGAGTATTTGGGGCAGTAGGATGACGTATGTGGTACCGAGTCAAAATAAACTACAGTGTGTATGTGTGTGTGCTCATGGTAATGGAACATGTCACCCAGTGCAGCAGCATGGCTCGCTGATGTGACATTTAATGTTTTTAACATACATTTTGTTATATCCTGCTGGCATAACGATATCTCATGTTTCTGTGGTATGCCATATTTTCAAATGTATAAAGACAACCTTTCAGGAATTAAGAAAACAGTTTTTTTTACAAATCTTGCCAGTGTGATAATCAGATGAATTTCATGCACCTATTACTTCAGAAAGCATTCTCAGCTTGAGCAGCAGCATCGATCTTTTTGAACTGAAGCAACATAGTGTATAGTGGGTCCACTAGTAGTGTCAATTCCAAGATTGCCATCATTACAAAGAATCGAACCAGCTTCAGGGCTTGTCAATATCTCTCTGAGCACTATACAATCTTGAAAGAGTGCTAAAAAAAGAAACAGAGTAAGAGCTGATCAGATAGAAGAGAGTCAGTTTCTACAGCACATCAGTGATACAAATAGTCAGATCATTTGTTCCTCTCTAAACATTTTAGCTTAAGTATTATATTAAGTGTTCAAACACTGTGTTCACGTAGACTAGTCAATACAGAGGAACCATAAGTTTCCTATGCTTCTAAAATTCTGAACCTGTGCGGACTACGGCAATACAGTGTCTGACTTTAGGACATGCAGTCCAAGCCACCCTTGATCAAAAGCATATTCCCTAGCCCTGTTTTTGTTTTGAGCTACTGGAGCATAAAAGAGAATAAAGCTGACCCTGAGTGCACACACACACACACACGCACACACACACACGAGCATGCAGAATTTCTGTACTCACTAACATATTTACAAGTAACAGCAGTGTCACCTGTGATGTTGTGAAGTCAACACAGACCCACACACAGCACATTGTCAGCGCTGCAACACACCATTACATCTCAAAGTTGGTCAGAAAATGTTACTATTCATATCTCTGTCCTCCGTACAGACAGTGTGAATAAGCCCAACACATTGCTCACATTTTGAAACTCAACTGTGATATGAGCTTTTTAAAACATTCATTGTGATCTGAGAGGAATGCGGAGATTTGAGTACCGTGTTGAATAAAATAAAGTTAAACAAAAAATTTGAATTCTCATTTTTTGAGTAGCCAGTGCTACAAACTATTTTCAGTAGAAAGTGGCTAAACTTTACTGTAAGAGTTGATAGTGGTCACAAAATGACAAATTTGCAACTGTCTAGTCCATACCCAAACCTTAACATAAACCTGATACTAAACTGAATCCTAAAACCAAGTCATATCCCTTAAACAGCCCTTTGAAGGTGTGTCCAAAATGGCTACTGCTGAAATGTCCTCTCGAAGATGGTTTGAACTCAAATTTGCCCACAGAACCATAAAAGACGCACAGACATACACACATAAGTTAACACAGCTTCTGCTGCAATAGCATGTCCTAGATCAGCTCCCATGACACACTGTTCAGAGCTTAGTCAAGCCTAGTTAATGCCAAAAATTTTGTGTACACAGCTCACATGATTCACACAGTCCCTTTGATTCATTATTCTGAAACTTTTGCTGGATAGAGATTCCAATTACACACAGAAACACTTTCACCCTCTCACTGTCCTCTATCTGTGCAAAATGAATTACTTTCATCCCCTTGGTGCTCTTTTGTGACTCTCTCATCTTTCTCATGGGATACAGGCAACCACTCTGTCTCTCAAGTACACACACACACAGACACACATATTTGCACAATAACAAGACAGTGAAAGAAGCAGGATGGGGGGGAGAGAAGTCACATTTTATTAAAACAAAAGAATAAAAGAAGACACAAGGCCAGAGAGGGTCATTGTCCTCCTGCATCATGGAGTCATACTTTTCTTCATGTGTGCATCACATGGATTAGAACTATATACACTGACGTATTAATCATAATATACACAGCACTGTGTACTGTATGCTACTAGTACAGTATGTGCATGACAGACAGCAAAAAAATGCCATATGCTGCATATCACACTCCCCGCATTAAGCCAAACCTCCTCCCACCAACAGCTTCCTCCCACTGTAAACGTAAATTAATCAAAACCAGAATACAGAATAAGTGCATTTCTGAAAGGGAGAGGGCAATGATGTCTTCATGGCTCAAATGTAATATTGCTGTGTATTTCTAAACCATCCAATCCAAAAAGTAAACCCACTGTGTGTTTGTGTGTTGAGCCATATATTTCCTACATCTACTGTTTTTGTCTCCTCTGTTTCTACCAATGAAAACTGGAGTCTTGTTACTGCAACACAGAGACCTGAGAAGGCAAAGAGTGAGGGCAGAAAGTGACTCTGCCTATCTCTCATTCTTTTTTCCTGTTTGTGAGGAGAGGGAAAGAAAAAGAGAGAGAGGCATCTGATAAAGACATACTTGAAATGCTTCACACATGACTGCATTGTGCTATAGTCTGCTCAAGACACACACAAGCCGCTGAAGGTGTGCTCTAACACGCAGTGGCTGCAGGGGCTCACAACTAGCTGTGCACACACGCACACACACACACACACACACACACACACACACGCACGCACGCACATACACACACTCACAATCACACACAGCGCATTTCAACCCTGTCTGCATCATCCTGGTAATCTTTGCCATGATTTCCTCTTTCTAGTTCAGTTGCTTTTGACCTTCCCACTTGAGGTACTGCATTCCTCCATCTGGGCCTTAGAGCACACCTCCAACCCTTGGGAGGCACTTCTCTCAGCACTGTTTAACCCCTTACATGACACCAACCATTAAACAAAACTTTGTGTTGTTCAGCTCCTTTGATTACACTCATTACCCTGGTTTCTTTTGAAAAGTACCTCTAAGACTCACAACCAGAAAGTTAAATGAGTATAACAGATACTGAATCAAGGTTCCAGGGTACCAACATGGTATAATGTAAGGTTTATTTTGCCTCACCTGTCTCACCATCTTCATTCCAGTATGGAAAAAAAGTGGCAATGCCCCCATTTCCAAAAAATGGCAGTGACAGAAAAATAACTAATTATAATCTTCCCATGAAAGTACATTTTATGATGTGTTTGTAGGGTTACAGTGGCTTGTGGCAGATCTGATGGAGCTCTCAACTCTTGTCAATATGAGTGTAGTCATTCCCAGTGCCACAGAGCTGCAGCATTTTTTTTCACAGAAACGCTTTAGACCAGTCAGAATTCACACCAGACTATAACCCTATTTGTTATAACTGCACAATTAGGATGAATCATGGCTTCCACAGTGTATTAACGCTGTTTATATGTTGTTGATCCCTTCAGGCCCCTAGAGGGAGTCAGTTTTTCAGAGTTTTTGCTTGTAATTGGCTAAAGGAAGTGATGTATCAGGAGATTCCACTTTTCCACTGTCAGCAGAGAATGGTGTACAGTGTAATTTGTTCTCCATCCAATGCCATCAGCTTGTTGATAGCCCTTTGAGTGGCAATATGAGTAAATTTATTTGTTTTGTATAATTTTTAGACTTTATATTTGTGAGTAGTGTGATGTTCAGGACAATGTGGGATTTTACGACAGAGCAAATGGTCACTAACTTAAACCAATGTGGGGGTCTGTTCAGGATTAGTTTGACGTATGGTATATAAACTGCTCTTGTAACCCAGACGGGAGAGGACTTTCTGCAAGGACGTCCTCTCCGGGCCCGTGATTAAACCTGAGATGATTCATCACACTTGTGGTTGTTTTCTGAGAATTAGCAACTCTCAAACTTAAAGAAATTTCTACCACAATTTGGCGACGAGGATGGGATGGACATGCCACTGACTGGCGCCTGTTCTAGACCGAAGGAAACTACCGGTGGTAAAAGTTAAACACAGGGAAAATTCCGCTCCGACAAACGGAGGACCTGGATCCCGCCTGAGGTCAGAACGGGTGGCGGACAGTGGATGCTCCATTCATTTACTGAGTGAGTACAGTGTTATGAATCATTTCTTCTGTATGTTTTTTGGTATGTTTTTGGTCTGCGTTAAAGAAAAACCCTAGGTGTGTGTTTGGTAATCACGTGATCGTTGTAATCCCTCCTGGTAATGAGACCAGTGTGTCTGCGGGACAGACGCCAGATGATGAAAAAATAATCCTAAAAAACAAAAACCAAAAAAGAATAAAAAAACAAGAAACAACGAGAAAACCCCACTGGCTGAGGATTACAAACGTAAGTCTTCCTTCGGGAAGCCATATGGTTTATTAAGGAAACGACCCGTACGTGGCAAACATGAAAAAATTAAGACAGTACTGACGAAGTAAGCTATGATTGTTAATGGAAAACGATGTTGTTTTTTGAAAAGTAAGCTGTTATTGTTAATGTTGTTACTGAGAAGTAAGTAATGAGGAGTAAGCTATTATTGTTTCTGAAGAGTGAGGGTATTATTGTCTATTATTCTCATCCATAGAAATCATCCCATAAAATAAATTGGGCGTGTGAATGTGGTGATAATTTTATAAGCTTTGTGGTGACTCCTTCAGTGTCTTGTATGCACAATGTGTGTACAGTAAGGGTACGTTGCTCGGAACGAAAGTGTCATACAAACTACCTGGCTGAAGAAAGTTACCCAAAGTTAGTGTTTGTCTGATAAGATCCGACCATACGATGAGATGGGAAGATCAGAGTGAATGAGAATTTATTGTGTGTGTTATAAGCCCAATGAAAGTGTAAGCACCAGTCCCAGTGAGTCTAGGAACATGGGGAATAATCCGGGGAAATTAGAAATCCTACCTGACCCTCTGACAGGCCCTGCTAAAATAATGACAGAGAAATGGGGTAAATGTGCAGTTGAGGAGATTCCACTATGGCACGCCATTACTGAAGGGGTGTTTCCATTGCAAGGCACACTTAGCACAGACTGTTTGAAGCGGTGTAGAATATTGTTGGAAGAAAGAGAAGCGGAAGTGACAAAGAAAAGAAAAGGGAAGAAAATAAATTGGCACTCTTTCCAGAAATGGGAAAGGGAGGCAGAGGTGAAAGAAAAGAAATCCACTGCAGGGTTGATGGTAAACTTAGCAAAGTCTGATGGTGAGGAAGTTAAAAAGGGAAAACAGAAACGTAGAGTAAGAAAGGGTAACCTGCCTCCTCCATATGCTGTCGCTATGCCCGTGGGGGGTCCAGCAGCAGCACAGCCTATCAGAGCCCAGGTGGCTGCAGCAGCAAGTGCCCAGTCACAGGGAAGCTCAGACGAAGAACAAGAAAGTGAATCTGAGCAACTCTATCCTGACCTGTCTTCTCTTTACATAACCCCTCAACCAGCGAAAACCCAGACTGAGAAAAAAACTCAAATTTCACCTGATCCTTTGAGCAGAACAAAGTCTCCCCTAGCAGCTACGTTACAGGAAGTAGAAGCTGTGTGTCGCAGGTTTTTCAAACTCCGGTGGGCAAACATCAGACCCACAACATGGTCAACCACGGCAACAGTGGGGTCCCAACAGTTCACCACCATGATGGACACCCTGTATGATGCTGTGCGAGCTGCGTTCCCTTTGAGAGTCTGCTGGCCTGAGATTCACAATACCAGACAAAAAGAGGGGGAGTCAGCAGCTGATTATCGCACCCGCATGGAAACGGTATTCGCTGCTCATTCAGGAATCGACCCAGGTAATGCGGCATACACCCACCTGTTGAAAACTGCATTAGTAAATGGTCTTTATCCTGGCTTAAGGAGCTGCGTGATGACATCATGTGTAGGCTGGGAAACAGAGACTTTGCCAAATGTATGGACACATGTCTTACACGCAGAAAGAAACCGAGTGGAGGCTCACATGAACCAGGTAAAGACTCTCCAAACTGCTCAGTTGATGTATTACCAACAGGGAACGCAAACCCTCAGAAGGGGCCTGAGGCCACGACACTACACTCCAAAAGGCCGAAAATTTCTGCAGGATCAGCGTCAAAGAGGACAGCCTAACACAGAAGTACGGTGTTACACTTGTGACGGATATGGACACATATCCCGTAACTGTCCTACAAACAGGAGGAGGACTTCACAGGACACACAAGTGCAAGAGAAACCCTGGCCACATGCTCCGCCCCAGGGACTTGCTGTGCATTCACCAGGGTTCCAGGCTCCTCAAGCATAGGAGACAGGGGAGGCAGGTCAGGACATCGCACTACACGGAGACACACATACAGTTCTACAACCACACACTAATAGACCAGTTGTTACATACCATCAATACATACAACTAACATCAGACTCAAAAACACCACCTAGATTAACTCTTAAGATACAAGGAGTAAATGTAACATTCTTAGTAGATTCAGGAGCAGAGATTTCTGTCATTCAATCTAAATTGCTCCCAAATGCACAGAAAACAACACAATACCTTAAGACAATTGGAGCATCAGGCATTCCTGGTCTTGAACCACTATCAGAGCCACTTACAGTATGTTTTGGTGATTACAGAGGCGACCATGTGTTCCTTTTGTCAGATGTATGTCCTGTAAATTTAATGGGCCAAGACCTCATGTGTGCACTAAGGGTTGATGTTAAATGTGAGCCCACAGGCATTAACATAACTTGTGCAACAGCCGGTCTCTATCCCTTCTCTTTGTCACAACCTGCCTGTTATTACTCATGGGATCTCATACAGTTCCCTGACATAGATGAATTATATTCAATGGTGCCACAGATAACACAGGCACCTGCAATCCTACAATGTATTTCTCATGTTTCGGCAGAAAACAGAGATATCACATATGAAGAAGCTTGGACTACAACTGACAAAGACACACTGGAAATAACCTCAGTATTAATTGGACACAACTGTGCAGCAGCTGTAGTAAGCCTCTCTAAGTCACAATTAGCTGTGTTTACAGAAAGGGGTTTTGTCCCACATATTGCATTGACAAAGCAACCATATCAGTCCTGGGAAGATATAGGTTCGTGGGTTAAAACAGCCCTAGAGGCTACAGACTGGCAGCCAGAGTGTGATGGTAGATTACATTGCAAATCATTGAACATTACATCCTGCTCCTTACATATCCTAGTACCAGTTATACGATCTATTCATAGGTTGTATTCACAGCATAAAGAACCGTTACTCCTTATGCCTCTGACGGCTGATGAGGAAGCATTACTTTCAACAGTACCTAGCAAATTGTGGGCTACAAGTAAGTTTGATTTTGGGGAAATAAAAGGTGCAACTCCTGTTGTTGTACAGCCAAAGTCTAATTTTAGGCCTTGTAAAAAACAGTATACACTGAGTCCTGAAGCTGTTGAAGGCATTGCTCCTGTCATTCAGTCACTGATAGATAAAGGTGCTATTGTGGAATGTCCTCAGTCACCCTGCAACACCCCAATCTTGCCTGTAAAGAAACCAAATGGTAGTTGGAGGCCGGTTCAGGACCTCAGAGCCGTGAATGCAGCTGTTCACCAAGTGGCTCCTACAGTTCCAAACGTAATAACACTAGTGTCTCAAATTCCGGGGGATGCTCGTTGGTATTCTGTTATTGATTTAGCAAATGCATATTTTAGCATTCCTGTTCATCCTGACTCACAGTTCTGGTTTGCATTCACTTTCAATGGTAAACGCTACACATGGACTCGCATGCCCCAAGGGTTTTCTTCAAGTCCTACTCTGTTCACAGTGGCAGTGGCTGAAAACCTCTCACATTGGGAGAGTCCATGTGGTAGCACACTAGTTCAGTATGTTGATGATTTGTTAATATGTTCCCCAACAAAGCTAGCATGCCAAACAGACACAGTGTCTCTACTAAGTTTTCTGGCAGAAAACGGCCACAAGGTTTCAAAAGACAAATTACAACTTGTCTCACAATCTGTGCGCTATCTTGGCCATATTTTAACTCCGGAGGGTCGCAAATTGGGTCCTGAACGCATCCAAGCAATTCTGGATGTACCAAAACCGCGAAATAAAAAACAAATGATGTCATTTTTAGGATTAGCAGGCTATTGCCGTCCATGGATTCGTAACTATGCGGAGATCTCCCAACCCCTTAATGACATCACACATGGGGGAAAACATTTGGCCATGACTGACGATTTGACTTGGACTTTGACTGCAGAGACTGCTTTCACAGAACTAAAACAGGCCTTGTCAAGCACACCCTGTCTAGGACTTCCAGACCACACTAAACCATTTAATTTATTTGTATCTGAACGAAATGGCTTCATGTCTGCTGTCCTCACCCAGCAACATGGTGACAAGCAACGACCCATAGGTTATTATTCAAAATATCTTTCTATAACAGAGAGAGGTATGGTACCATGTTTGAGAGCAGTAGCAGCTACTACAGAAGCTGTCTTAGCTACAACTGATATTGTTGCCATGAGTCCTCTTACAGTACATGTCCCCCATGCAGTCCACTCTCTCATTCTGCAAGCAAAAACAGCTCATCTTACACCAGCTAGACAGATGCACTGGCAGAATATTTTATTAACAATGTCACATGTTACTCTCAAACGCTGCACTGTTCTTAACCCTTCAACCTTGCTCCCTACAGCTGAAGACGGAGAGCCTCATTCATGCTTAGAGCTTGTAGAAGCTACAGCTAATCCACGTGATGATTTATTTGACACACCTTTGGTTAATGCTGAAGCTGTATTCTTTGTTGATGGGTCTTCAATGAGGAACCCATCAAATGGGGCACCATGTGTTGCTTATGCAGTCTGTACTGAATATGATATAATTGAAAGTGCTAGATTGCCCTCTCACTTATCAGCTCAGGCTGCAGAGTTGTTTGCCCTAACCAGAGCTTTCATTTTGGGTACCGGAAAACGCATCACAGTCTACACTGACTCTCAATATGCATTTAACGTTTGTCACAACTTCCATGCTTTGTGGAAGAACAGAGGTTTCCTCACCTCAACGGGTAAACCTATTGCTCACAGAATTCTCATTATTAATCTTCTGAATGCCTTATTGCTCCCTACGTCAGTAGCAGTGTGTAAATGCCAGGCCCACACCGGTGCTACTGATCACATCTCGCAGGGGAATGCAACTGCGGATGGGGCAGCTAAGGCAGCAGCAAATTCACCTGTCTCCCCAATTCTACAGATGCCCCTGTCTATTCAGGAAAATGTTTTTTCCCTTGATGATGTCTCCTTATTACAGACAGGAGCTGATGTGGGTGAGCAAACTGCCTGGAAAAGAAAAGGGTGCACACAACGTCCCTCGGGTATCTGGGTTAGCCCTACTGGACTCCCGGTGCTCCCTAGATCCATATTTCCCTTCTTGGCAAAATTGACTCATGGGCCTGACCATGCGTCAAAAGGGGGGATGGTGGATATTGTAAATAGATTTTGGTATGCACCAGGATTTTCAGTGTTTGCTGAAAATTTTTGTCAAAAATGTGTGATTTGTGCTACTAACAATATAGGTAAAAGTTTAGAAGTAACTATGTCTGCGCATCCAAAACCAGAGGGCCCATTTGAACACTTAATGATGGATTTTATTGAACTCACTCCATGCAATGGCTACAAATATTGCTTAGTAATATTGGATATGTTTTCGAAATGGATTGAGTGTTTTCCATGCAGAAATGCTACTGCTGTTTCAGTGGCGAAGGCATTACTGCACACTAGTTCAGTATGCATTACACACTGTGCATACCATCCATCTAGTGGTGGTGCAGTTGAGAGAGCTAATCAGACACTGAAAACCAAACTTACAAAATTAATGGCTGAAACACAATTGTCATGGGTAAAAGTCTTACCTTTAGCGCTAATGTTTATGAGAGGCCGCCCACATAAAACAACTGGGCTCTCTTCTTATGAGATACTCACTGGACGACCCATGCGAATGACAAATACACCTTTTCCCCAGAATAAGTTAACTTTAACAGGAATGGATGATGAGATGTTACAATACTGTTGTGCACTTAACCAGACTCTCAAGCTCATTTTCCCTAAGGTAAAAGCTGCCCTTCCTGAGCCTGTGGTAGGACAACTCCATGCCATCCAGCCAGGAGACTGGATAGTGGTTAAAGACCTTAGGAGGAAGCATTGGAACCAGCCCCGTTGGACAGGACCATACCAGGTGCTACTGACGACCCCAACGGCTGTCCGGATTGCAGAGAAGGATACGTGGATTCATGCATCCCACTGTAAACCCTTCCCACAGGGTGCCACCGATGAGACGACGACGAGGAGCTGAGAAGATGCACGGACTGTGGGTGCTGTTAGCAGTTGTCATCACTGGAGTGATGACCACTGCAGCCATAATTCAGACTGCATTCAGAACAAACGAAACCACGAAAGGAAGAACCAAAGACATGTCATCCAGACTCCCAGAAGATGACATCTTACAGGCAAACAAAGAACTCTTAATAAGACGCAAAAGACAGTTGTTCGAACAGTCCGAGTGGAAACCTTGGGGGTTTGACGCAGAGGAAGTGTTATCTCAACCCGCTGTTCATGTTAATAGTTGGTATTCCTACATTCAGTGGCATAAAAACAACCTTTACGGACCGTATTCTAACATTCTAGCTATTCAGGGTCCTCCTGAAAGTTGGCATTCTCTTTTTAAATTAGAAACACAGCATTGCCCTTGTTTGGACCCTGTTATTAGTTTAGTACAGTCTTTTACAAAATATACATCTGTAAGCGAACACAGCAGGCAATACTGTAAATATTCCCATCGAATGTGGTATGGTGCAACCGCAGATGCATATGGACATACACAGGAACAGAAATCTATTTATTTATCATGTGTAGATTGGTTTTGTGATCACATGTTGCCTGCACCATTTCCATTGAATTCTACTATAGCTGACCCTGTGGAAGTACCTTTGCAACCCACAAATATTTCACATTCGGTGTGTTTGTGTTCAAATGGCACAGGGCAGTTTATGGGAATATCACAATGTACAAACCCTGTTGCAGGTCTTACAAGTCGAACAATTATGACTGCACATGGGACTGAGCACCAGCCAGCTTCTGGTTCAGTTAATATCACTTTCAAAGATGGACAGACAATATTAGTAAATGATTACCTTCATGCTCCTGCATATATGGGTATACCACCTATTGGAAATTTGTATTGGCTTTGTGGGAACAGAGCATTTCTTTTCCTAGGATGGTCAGGGTGTTGCTATTTTGTTAATCTTACAATTGTTAACTTAGCCTTAGTTCCTGTTAATTTAATGCATAGTGTAAACCACATTGAGAAGCGAGAGATAGCAAAATTCTCAACCCTTGAAGCTTTCCATTGGCGTATTTCTTTAGGTGAAAAATGGGGAATTGGGTTGTTACCTTGGTACGGTGTAACATTCTTAGCCGATCACATTGACAATATTACCTATTCAATGTCTGCATTTGCCAATGAGACTATAAAAGGGTTTTATTTACTTCAAGCAAATGACAAATCTCATAGACTAACATTATTAAAACATGAAATGGCTTTAGACTATCTTTTAGCCAAAACTGGAGGCCTGTGTTTAACTTTAAATTTGACAGGAGATGCTTGCGTCACTCTCATTCCTGACAATTCTGATAATATGACAAATGTTATAGCAACATTACAACGGATTCGGGATGCTTTTGGGCCATCCGAATCTTCGGGTTTCAGTTTTAGAAATTGGTTATCAGATAAGTTTGGTCCTTGGGGTGCTGGAATTGTGCAAATTTTAATCCCTGTAGTTATTATGTTTAGTATGCTCCTGTGTTTTTGTACATGTGCACTCACTTGCATGCGGGCCCTGATGTATAAATGGTTAGGAGGAGTACTTGGAGGAGAATACACTTCACTTTATGTTAGCTTACCAACTGAATCGACAAATACTGCTGAAATACAGTTAAATGATTGGGCCCCGGGAAACCCATACAATGACAGTGATCTAGATGTAGAAAGACCCTGACTAATGATGTAACATTTTGATCCCTTGATTGCTAATGTCTTGTCTTAAATGTGTTGACACTTTGTGTCAAAAGGGGGGAATGTGGGATTTTACGACAGAGCAAATGGTCACTAACTTAAACCAATGTGGGGGTTGAATGCTTGCTTGACCCTTTCATGGTATGTGGTTCTATCTGTTTTATTGTTTTAGTGTTTTAGGGTAGGAAGTTGTAAATAACTGCCAACAATTTGTTTCTTTGATGGTAAGAAGACTGAAGATAGTACCTGAACAAACAATGTGGGGGTCTGTTCAGGATTAGTTTGACGTATGGTATATAAACTGCTCTTGTAACCCAGACGGGAGAGGACTTTCTGCAAGGACGTCCTCTCCGGGCCCGTGATTAAACCTGAGATGATTCATCACACTTGTGGTTGTTTTCTGAGAATTAGCAACTCTCAAACTTAAAGAAATTTCTACCACAACATATTAAGCAGTTTGATTTGAGATGCATGGGCTAGCTTGTCAAGGTTAAGTTAACCCTTTAGCGCACTTTAAATGATAGTACCTATCTTCTTGGTTGTGGTTGTGTGTATTTATTTAATGAATATTTGTCTGTGTTTGTATATCATTTCAGTTTCACAATTTTTTGCAATAAATCCTGTCCAGTACCACACGTGCCTGTTCCTGGGAGGAAATGATGCAGGAAAGAGTTTAGGTTAATCCCAATATAGGACACCAGTCACATTGGGTGCAACAGGACACACAGCCAGAAAGAAGGTAAAAATAATAGATGGGTGGTTAAAGCAGTTATACATTCTTTGTAACTTCAGTATAACTTTGTCACATTCATGACCTGAAGAGACAGGTATAATTTCTTAGATTTCTTATTTAGTGACTAATAATTATAGAATTATACATTACAGATATGTATATATAGCAGTGATAGACTGGAGGTACTGTGTTGCTCCAGCTGACTATGTGCTTACTACAATATGCCTGACTGGAATCAATTTGTAAATTACATATACACGCTCGCATGCACATACACACAAACATTGTGTACCTACTCTGAAAATGGAAACATTTGTCAAAGTCATTCCACTTTAACAGATTAGAATAAATAAAGGTGTTTGAATTAAACAGCTTCTTTTAATATGTGGTGGTTCTGATTTATTCT
This sequence comes from Mastacembelus armatus, assembly GCF_900324485.2. NCBI lineage: Eukaryota > Metazoa > Chordata > Actinopteri > Synbranchiformes > Mastacembelidae > Mastacembelus > Mastacembelus armatus. The sequence continues at coordinate 23,620,318 of NC_046642.1, forward strand.
GCTTTAGCCTACCTCTGTTTTATTTCACTAACATCAAAAATGTCAGTATTACTGTAGCTGCTGGAAGTGTTTAGGTTCTGCTGTGTATGTGCGTGTGTGCGTGCTACTGAGGCAGATCTAATCAGATACTGTTTTAAACCTGCCTTTTGGCAAGGTTAGTCTACAAGATACATATTCACATTTTTCTTTTCAATAAGTTTATTTTGCCAGTTGTTAGTTATTATATGTTGTTCTTTACTGTTTCCCATGACTATTTCCAAATACCTCTAGCCAAAACTAACCGTTGACCTTAACCCTTACCCAGGTTAATAGATTCGCCCCAACATGTGGCAACAGAAGGTCAACAAATATTCTAGCCAAAAGCAGCTGTGGCTGCCTCTGAGTTTTAATCTTTCAGCTCCCATAAACAGCTCTTTTGTGTGACTTTGTGCCAAGGTAGAGCAAGAGTTTGTTGTTGGTTAGCAGCAGCAGCATCTTCAAAATGTGAGTATGATTTCATGATCAAATTCAAGCGGGGTTGAAGAACTGATTTTAACGATGTGTTTATATCCATTAGAAGTCAATCTGAAAAGCTGGCAGAGTGGGTTTGATGTGAAAACTTGTAAACTATAGTAGAGACATTCTCACATTAACAGTGTGTTGAAGGTCGCATGTTAAGTTGCATTTCATTAACATGAAAAGTGACAAAAATCATTGAAAAAAATCAAGGCTCTTTTCTCTTTCACAATTACAGCCGTAAGTGGACGTAAATATTGAGCGGACGGTTTCAGAAAGTTGTATTGAGGCTCACAATCTGATGTCAAAGAGGTGACAGTTCATCCATCTGAACACACATACTGGAAGCTTCAACTATATCCTAATCCCCAGCAAAACAACCCTCTGTTTTGAATTCAAGACATGAAATGAAACAAAGTATTTGTCTGTTTAGAGATCACAAAAGGACAGAGCCTCGTGAAGACAGTATCCATCGTCATAAAGTCTGTTTTTGGTCAGAAAACCCATCCATCCATCCATCCATCCATTTTCAATACCCGCTTATTCCTTAACCAGGGTCACGGGATCTGCTGGAGCCTATCCCAGCTCTCTTTTGGGTGGAAGGCAGGTGTACACGCTGAAAAACCGACTCTGATAATTGGCGATTCCATAGTCAGAAACGTGAAAATAAAGATGCCAGCTACCATAGTCAAATGTATTCCTGGGGCCAAAACGGGCGACATCAAGTCAAATCTGAAGCTGCTGGCTAAGGCTAATCGTAAATATGGAAAAATTGTTATTCACGTCGGCAGCAATGACACCCGATTACGCCAATCGGAGGTCACTAAAATTAATGTTGAGTCGGTGTGTAACTTTGCCAAATTAATGTCAGACTCCGTAGTTTTCTCTGGACCCCTCCCCAATCTGACCAGCGATGACATGTTTAGCTGCATTTTTCTAGCCTGGAAAAACAGTCTACTAACATATAAAAAAGCTCTCCTTAAAGCCAGAACTGCATACTATTCATCACTAATAGAGAAAAATAAGAACAATCCCACGTTACTTTTCAGCACTGTAGCCAGGCTGACAAAAAGTCACAGCTCTGTTGAGCCCAGTGTTCCCTTAGCTCTAAGCAGTAAAGCAGCAGAAAAACTAGTCCATGCATTTGTTACCTCAAGGCTAGATTACTGTAACTCATTACTATCTGGATGTCCCAGTATCTCCATAAAAAGCCTCCAGTTAATCCAGAATGCTGCAGCCAGAGTCCTGACAGGAACTAGCAAGAGAGATCATATTTCTCCTATATTAGCTTCTCTTCATTGGCTCCCTATAAAATACAGAATAGAATTGAAAATCCTTCTCCTCACATACAAATCCCTTCATAATCAAGCTCCTTCATACCATAAAGACCTCATAGTACCATATTATCCCAATAGAGCACTTCGCTGTCAGAGTGCAGGTCTACTTGTGGTGCCCAGAGTTTCCAAAAGCAGAATGGGAGGCAGAGCCTTTAGTTATCAAGCTCCTCTCCGGTGGAACCAGCTCCCAGCCTGGTTTCAGGAGGCAGACACTCTCTGTACTTTTAAGGCTAGACTTAAAACCTTCCTCTTTGACAAAGCATATAATTAGGGCTGGCTTCAGGCAACCCTGAACCATCCCTTAGTTATGCTGCTATAGGCCTAGACTGCCCGAGGACCATCGGTCCACTGAGGTCCCCTACCCCTTTTCTCTCTGCTCTATCCACTCACCCCAACCAGTCAAGGCAGATGGCCGCCCAAACTGAGCCCGGTTCTGCTGGAGGTTTTTTCTTCTGTTAAAGGGAGTTTTTTCCTCTCTACTGTCGCCAAGTGCTTGCTCATAAGGGATTTGTTGGGTTTTTAGTTTTAGTTTTTGTAAAGTGCCTTGAGATGATTTGTATTGTGATTTGGCGCTATACAAATAAAATTGAATTGAATTGAATTGAATTGAATTGAATTACACCCTGCACAGGTCACCAGTCCATCACAGGGCCACATAGAGACAAACAACCTCACACACTCACACTCACTCCTATGGGCAATTTAGAGTCACCAAACAACCTAACATGCATGTTTTTGGACTGTGGGAGGAAAGCAGAGTACCTGGAGTAAACCCACGCAAGCACAGGGAGAACATGCAAACTCCACACAGAAAGGCCAGGTTGCGAACCCACGAGGTCAGAAAACCAATGTAAGCAAAGTTAAGTTCAGCAGACAGTGACTGCCATGATCAAAAGACTTGGTACAGTATATTGCATGTCAGCATGTCAGTAGACTGCATGCTAGCTACATGTGTACTCTTAATCACAAACATAAAATTGATCCAAATAAGTATCAGCACAACTCCAAATCTGTAGGCTTGTTCTGTAACTGATAAAAATATAGATTCTAGACTAAGGGTAAATAACTCCAGTCCTTAAGTGCCACTGCTCATTTTCCAAATATCAATTCAGTTCAAATCAATTTTATTTGTATAGCGCCATATCACAATGCAATCATTTCAAGGCACTTTACAAAAAAACAAAAAATCCAACAACCCTTGCCATTCCAGTTTCTGATTGACTAAACACACTTGATCCAGGTAATCAGCAGTGGGTGGGGCAGGGATAGTTGGACAGTAAGCAGGGCGGTGGCTCTTGAGGACCAGAGCTGGCCGTCACTGCAACAGATGGACAGGTGATCCACCGTATGTGTGTTAGTAGACCTTTTTGTAAAATCTGAATATGCAGTTGGAATTCGATAACCAAGCTACATGTACAAATCCATCTAAATATCCAAACTTATGAATAATTTCCTCTGCATCTGTACAGTCATGTAATAACCTTAAAATACTTAATGAATGGGGGTTATAGGCCTACTGCAACCAGTGTTAATTTCGTTGACGAAGTATTTTTGTTGTAATTTTCATCAACAACAAGTTTTCACTGACGAAAACGAGATGTTAACTAAATAAAAATTAAGTGATGACGACGAAAATAAGATAGAAAAGATCCAATCTGAATTAATCTTCTTAGACGCACACGCACATTTGAAAAGTAACTGATCCACCTAGTGATGCGGGATGTGTGAGTATACGACATCATCTTGCATAGCCTACACTGGGTTTCTGTCTGACTTAAACTATAATGAAATGGCAACAGCTGGGAGAAAACAAAGAGAAGATATATGGGTCAGTTTCATCTTTGATGCAATGGCATTACTGCTAAATGCAGTTTTTATCTTAAATATTTTGGAGTTTCACTTTTGCTTTAAAGAATGAAGAATGTCATATGCAGGTTATAAACGATACATATCTAATTTTTGGTCTTTTATGGAAAGGCCATGTTCCATATATATTTAATGAAACTTGTTTTTCATTTAATTTTAATTTGGAATATTTTGTATATTACAATAGTTTTACTAAATTACACTTAAATCAAACCCACTCTTATGCTATTTAGTCGACTAAAACTAGACTAAAACTAAAACAAAGCAGATGACTAAAATATGACTAAAATTAAAATTGCATTTTAGTCAAAAGACTATGACTAAAACCAAAATTAAATCTGCTGTTAAAATTAACACCGACTGCAACAAACCAGATGTACAAAACTAATAGACTTACTGTTGTACTTTACTTAGTGTGTGCTCCACATGTATGTTTGTTTATACTATGTGGTGTGAAAGGTTCACTATTTCACACTAGTCCTTTAGCATTGCCTATATACACAGATAATATATAATACAGATTCAGAAATGCCTGAATAACCACACAGTGTATGTGCATTTGTACCATCTAAAGTGTGACTGAATATTTGACTTTAGCTGACTGAACATCATTGTTTTGAACATACTGGTATTCAAAAACACAAATCCTGTCACTGACCCTGTTCAGGGTCATTGGAAGCTGCAGCTAATCTCAATATGCACAGGTTATGACATGGATAACTCTACACTCTCACACTCAGTTATGGAAAGAGTCTCCAGAGACCAGGGAGAGTTCAAACACAGGACCTTTGTGCTTTAAAGGAACAGCACTGTTAAAAACAATATATAACCCAAATAAGAAAAAAACATTAATTCTCTAATCTCACAGAAATCCATAACTAGTAAAAAAAAACAAAACGTTTTGAAATGTTCTCCAGCGGCAGCATTGCCTCCAGATAAGTCGCATTATATTGCTTTGTTAAGTGCATTGCCTTTTTCATGCAGAATGTGACATGCATCTTTTTTTGTTTTTATTGCATCCTTTCATACTGTGATATGTGTGACATCATTTCAGTGTGGCATTTTTTAAATGCTCTGAATATCTGATTGGATTTTAATAACTTGATATTTGAACTGCTTAAATTGTTAAATGCCTACAGGCCTCCTGATAATCACCTGTACCAACATTCAGCTGAATAAGAAGAAAAAAAAAGTTATTTTCACAGTATTTATAAAATGTATAAAAATTTATAAAATTTATAAAACTGCAGTTATTGTTCATTTCCACCTCTTTGAAGTTTCACTATGATTTCCTTGAAAGAAGTAGTGGTACGGGTGAGTGGTTAGTGATGAAACAAAGAAGCCTCAAATTTGTTGGACATCCATGGAGAAACTTCTAATCAAGCCAAATTGGTAGAAACATATATATAACATATAGCTGCAGATTTAATGACATTCAGATAAAAGTCACATTCCAGAATGAATATGAACCATCAAAAACAAAAGATCAGATCCAACAAAAAAAAAGAAAGAATTGAGCATGAAGGCTTGTGATGTGAACGTAACCTAATTCTTTTTCAATGGCATAAATCCTGAAGAACACTCTGACATTTAGAAGTGGCCACATGCTGCTGGAGAAAAACACTGACAAATCTGAAAGTGCATTTTTACATCAACCTCTGTGACACACGGTGACACATGGACAGTGTAGGCCAAAGTCTTCCAGCCCCCAACAGATGACACAGAGGGGTGGAGAGAGAAAGAGAGATGAGCCACTGAGGAAGACAAATAATAGAAGATGAGACATTACGGAGATCATTTGAGATCATGACCTGAATGTTGTCTCAGTTTTCCACATACTGGGGTTCTGTTTAATTTTATTTCATGTAGAAATGTTGAAACTTTACTTTTAACTTTGGATCCATGGGAAATTTTAATCCCAAACAACAAATTTATCTTGCACTTAGTTTTCAATCCAATATGATCTGCAACAGCAAACCTGCCAAGTTGAGTGCGCAGAATCTACGATATAATTGGTTTTGAAAGTAATAATGTTTGTATGTGACTGTACTCTTGCATCTTTTTATTCATGTCATCAGTGAATAAATAATGAGCTTTGGCTTTCTCAGCCAAACCTCATTCAGTATTAATAAAACCAATAAAATCTGAATGCTTGGCCCTTAGAGTGAGGCGATCTAGTGGCTCTGACTCCAAATCAGTACACATCTGTTGTGAGTGATCATATTTATCCTGTGAAGAAACACTTCTATCCTGATGGGATGTCTTCCAGGATGACAGTGCCCCCACCCATAGGGCACAAGGGGTCACTATGGTCACCTATGAAAAATACTGGACTGACATGTTAGACAGCACTCTTCACCATCATCAACACAACAAATAAAGGAATATTTTCTAAAACAATGGCATCCATCCATCCAGTAGTGTTCAGAGACTTATAGAATCAATGAAAAGACACACTGACACTATTTTGGTAGCCTAACACCTCAAGCCCCCAAACATCCACTTTGTATTCTGGCAAAGAATAGACTAATGCATATGTGATTTTAATACTTTTGCTTTTATTTAACCCATACAGGCAGTAAGCAAGGTTTTCTCCATAGTTATGTCTAATAAATACCTCACTGACCAGGTTGTAGTGCTAGTCAGTGAGCGGAAGAGTGGCAGATATATATAAACACTGTTATTTTACATAAATATTTCACATGTAAAATTCACATGACCAGTGTCTGGGTGGGCCGTTTAAGATCCATTTTCCCCACAACTTATTTATTGTTCATTATTCTGACACATAACATTTCTGTTGGATTGAAAGGTTAACCTTGCCAGCCTTAAGGCTTTTCCAATAAACGTGACCAGAGCACATGAAATGCGCCTGTCTATTCTCTCCATTTCCCATGCAATGCATACTTCTTCCTGCTCTGGCACTTGGCATAGGCATTGGATGTAAATTATGTGCTGCAGAGTTGTCCAATATAATACCTCAAGATACACACTAGGGTGGAAACAACCCTTATTCTGTCTTCATTGCACTGTGCTTCTACTTTTCCTCTATAAGTTAGATATTTGTTTGAAAGGTCAAACTGTTTAAGTTATTTTGTATAATTCCTTCCAAAAAGACACTGTGCCTGGCTGCTGTTTATCAAGAAGCAAGCACAGCACTTTTTAAAACATAAATTCTTGCTTTCATTTTATTTAAAAAGTGTTTATATGTGTCCACTGATGACATATAAACACTGTTTAGGTGTGTTTTAACACTGGTGATTTTGCTTTGTAGTGACAATTTAGATTTTTGGACAGAGCCAGGAAGTGGCCCTTCAGCTTTCAGTCTTTATGCTTAGCTAAGCCTCTTATTTCTAGCTTGGCACAATCTTCTCATCTGATTCATAGAAAAGTAACATATTATGTTAATTTATATTCACTGCTAGAGGTGGCTAGTGAATCGCTGGATTGATTGGAATCAAGTCCCATTAACAGTGTTAAGCCCCAATAAGCAGGGCAGGAATTGACACCAGACATTACCACCAACTGGCACACTACCCTGAGTAACTCCCACCACATAATGAGACAACAAAGGGCACATGACAACAGCTACATGTCACCTATAAGCTCAGTAGCTTAAGCAAGGGGACAGTTAAATCCCACAGACACAACCAACACCCTTAAAACACATAACAGGGAATCAAATGTATACAAATCTAATGAGCATGTGTTGCAAAGCATTTCAGTGGCACTTTGCTGTCTCTTCAGGACTCAAACACCTCTGTGATAAAGGGCAAAGAGTTGGGGTGGTGAATCAAAACATCAGTGTGGGACGGCAGCTGTTTCTGACATGACACATCAGATTTATAGTAATGTCAGAAATTAGTGCTACCAAGAGTGCAACAGAAAGGTCATTCAGAAGTCATTCAATACAACATCAGTCACATGACATCACTGTGCCTGCAATATTGTACTACCCCCGACAAACTCAAGGTCTGCAATGACTGCAGCCTGAAAGGTCAACTACTCTAGTGACACTGTCCCTATTAAGAAGTACGTCTCACTCTTATCTAGTTTGTCCAGACACAGGAGTGAAGAAGCAACAGGAACCCAGTCACCGGCCTTTTCAAAAATTAGAAAAGGTTATGCTCATAGCACAACTTGTTAATTAGCTATTGTTGAATAAATTAACACTTGATATTTACAGTATTTAGCTTATTCTTTATAGTACAGTAAGTGTTGAAAAAACACCAGCCTTCACCACCTTATGTTTGAATAATATTTAATCCTAGCATCCCATCTTAAGGAGTATAAATGAAAAAAAGTCATTTGTAGTCTTCACACCAGGGCCACACATATGGCATAGTGCAACCACTATGTTGGCAACTTAGCAATTTTAGAGTCAAATCTAGTGACAGACCTCTGACACTTTTCACTTCAAGGCATTTGAAATATTTCTTAGTGACTATGCTCTGCTCTTGGAATGACAGTGTTTACTGTGTAGGCAAATTTAATGTTGTATATATGTAATTGTAGCAGTTATAACTGCACAGCTATACACATTAGCATGTGACATCTTCTAGTTACATCTAACAGCTTCTCGCTTAGAACCACTTGGTAACACTGGCAACCAGGATATTAGCAGAACAGCAGCAGCATCTCAGAAGGCCAACTCATGTTTTTTGGCAGCACTCAGAACCCAGCAAACAGATGACTGATAAACCCTGCTAAAACACTTTCTATGTAGAAATGCATCAAGCTGCATCAGGAGGCAGTGGCGTCTTTGTAGCCTGAGACACAAAACACAGGGTAGTCAAGTGCTGGCTATTGCTGGCCAACCCACCCGCTCTGAGTGCTGGGGAAATTAAAAGCATACAGATACTCATGAAATGGCAACTTCCTGCTTTTGGGTTTGTGTCTGAACACGGTGTTGCAGCTGTAACTATTGTTACTGTTGTTTTTGGTGCTACTATTACTATGTCTGTGTGTTGCTATTACTATAACTAGTGGATTGAACTACAACTTCTACTGCTTCCAATCCAGAAGCCTTGGTTGCAATCTTGACTAGGTTTTTTCTATATCCACAGTAAAATCAAACACTCACCTGGCTCTGCAGCCAACAGCTGATCAGACCTGTTTACCTCAGATTTTTGCATTTGCTTTGAAAATGATCTTTTCCTAATTTGTCTCTCACTATCTTTGTAATTACAGAGGCCCTAAATCAACCTAAATGATACCTGAAAGACAGCAGATCCTCTAGAGCTCAAGAATCTGAGGAAACATGTTTTTAACACATAAACTCCAGTGACCTGTAATAATCAATAGTAAATCCAATAAAAGTTGCTACTAAATAAGCACTAGCAACAAGTAAAACCTTTGTCAATGCAAATAGGACACAGACTTAATTAGTGACCAATGAGAAACAGATTTAAAGGTTCTACTCTCTCTTACACTCATTAATGGCTGTGTAAATCACATGGTTAATATGACATTGCTTTCGTAATATAGAATTGAATACATTATAAAATGTTGTATTAGCTTATACTGTAAAACATTATTATTACAATATATTAATCTTAGTTTAGTCCACGGAAGGTGAAATAAGTTATTTATTAAAGCTGAAACTCAATGGAAGTCAAGCTCATTCACTTAGCCTGAGTCTTTCTTGTAATTCATTCATGCACAAACAGACCCAGGGATACACATGGGAGAGCCTACATAATAAGCACATAACACAGAACAGACTGAAGGGCCATATCTGATATGGCACTGCCCCCTTGTGGTTGATGTAAATATAAGCCTTTGAAAGAAGATTTCACAGTGAAACAAATCAACCAGCCACTTCTCAACAAGATGCTCTACCAAACTCTACCTGCATTTTGGTCCATATGCAGATGTCCAGTAGAACAGTTGGTTATTTTGAAATTTTGAAAAACACCTGGAACTTGATGCAGTCATAATCTTAATTAATCTTCGCACTGTCACTGTCACTTTATTCTAGGCTTCCTGTTCTTATGTTTGTCAGTTAATTAATTAGTTAGTTAATCAGGAAACCTCATTGAGATCAAGATATGTATAAAGATAAGATAAATAAAAGGGATATTCATGTATTGCAAAACACCAAGAAAAAAATTACACATATATAATATCATAAAAACACGGTTTAGTTACAAAAACAACCATCAGACATAATTAAATCAATCTCACATATCACACAATCTCATTTAATTTCTAATTATTTAACCTATACAAAAACCAAAACTGTAAATATTTCATAATGCAAACCAGCTTCTGGCTGCGCTGTCAACCCGGTGGAGCTAATAGAGAAAACTAATCTAATAATGCAAATACTAAGAGAGTATTTTTAGCTTTGTGTGCAGGAGTATTTTGCATATAAAATGTGTCAGTGATTTGTAACAGGTGATAAATCAGAAAACATCAAGATATATAAACTGTACTATTATGGTATTTAATACTTTTATGGCAAGAGATGTTTATGCTTTCCTTCCCATGGATTTATAATTTCTATAATATATCACAGTATTTTCAAGTAAGTTGTTACCAGAGACTTCAGTGAATATGTGAAGAGGCATAAAGTCTGCATATTTATGATCAGTGAACAATATTTTGTCCCAATGACAATGAAAAATGGTGCCTTACCTAATCATAAATATTCATGTGAATGCCACTGGAGGAAGACTTATAATATCATGCAAACCTGACTGGCTTTCTAGCCTCTTATTGCAAGGCATTTGAACAGGAATAGCCAATAACAACAAGAAGTTAAGAGACAAAACCACAAATGGGACAAAAAATAGGGCAAAACAGAGATATACTGAAATACACTATTGACTTATGATCAGATCTGGAATTAACATTTCAGGTAGTCAAATAAAAACAATTTATTATGTTATGTAAATATGTTATTTGGGTATAAAAGAAGAAGAAATCACCCATCCATTAGAAATCATGCAGTATGGTCAAATTCAGATTCAATTTGTCACTGCACAGGACAAAATCTAATACAATGAAAAGACTGTTGCAGCACTAGTCAGCTGCAATCCTGTGCACATGGATGCCACTGAAGTAGGTCAAAACCAAGGAATGTAAAGATTAGAAAAATAAGTACAAATAGTGAAATGGAATGTACCTAAAGTGTAATGATAAGGTGGGTAGAAGAAAATCAGATTAGGAGGCAAAATAAAAAATATGCAAAGAAAGAAACAAAAGTATCTAAAGACAGATAAGTGAATAGCTGTCGCAACTCTGATGCTGTAAAGGAAGATAGTGGTATTTAGGGGAGGCAGCCCTTCCCTCATAACTAACAATAATAAATGATTGGACCCATAAAAAAAAAAGTTAATGATGACCCAAATCAACACTGCAATTCTCACAATTCTTTTCTTTTGCCATTCCTAGGGAGAGGTGTGTAGAAAACAACAGAGAGGAATCCTAGGTCTTCCTTCTTCTTTGATTGAGTGTAATAGCACATGTTGAACACACTGAAGACTTCAGTCACCCAATGACTGTTCCTCAGAGTTTTTACTTATCCATTAAAGTGCCTCACCATCTACTGAGTCAAAATTTTACACACATTCATGCCACCCTGAGGATGACGCCCAACGATGTCATTGTTTCTCTGAAAAGTCAAGCCAAAGGGAAGGAGTCCGAGAACATGTGGTGTCAGGATGAAGATTTGGAAGAAGAGTGGTCAGGTTGCACAGGGCTGAGGCAGGAAATGTGACAGCTCTGAAAGCTGTGACACACACAGAGCGAAGTGCCATTACACACAACCAGCAATATCTTTACCTTTATTACATCATCGTTAATCCTGTGTAACAGTATCCTGTCCAACCTTTTATAAGTAGTTTCAGCAGTCAGTGTTTCATTTTTGACCTGCATTACAACATATTGCTGTTTTTTTCACATTTACAACATTATGATTGAAATACTGTTGGATTAACACAATTATAGTAGCAGATTCCTTAAATTATATTTTATTAGATGTTTGTAATTATCATTGTACTACATTGCCTCTGGCTGTAGATTTGAGGTGTTCACACGTGTATGTTCAGGTGTATGGTCACACTTTTCTCCTCTGCACCATCTAAAAATAGCATGCAGAGATAGGGGTTTATGACTACAACCAGTCACCAGTGGGTGATGACATATGGTGGCTTCACATCTTGGGAGCTGTGACATTGTCCACCTTACATACTGTTCAGTGTGTGAATGGAGCAATGTCCAGGTGTTCATACACTCATTCTGGGAGTTATCTAGGAAGTCTGGTACTGGTGGCCATTTCATCAGCACCAGAACAGTTGTCTTGCTCAAGGGCACCTCAATAAAAAGATACAGATAGGGGAAAGCAGAGCATTGCTGAATACTGGCTGCTGCATGTGTGACAGTGCTGACAGCAGGCTCATTGCATGGCCCATAAAATTTGTATGGTTTCAGTGTTTTGTGGGTGGACCTTACTAACATCAACACATCAACTGGATCTACCAGTTGCACAAGCATTTAGGTTTGTGTGAGTACACTAACAATTTTAGCATAAACATAATGTGTCACATACTGAATCAATAGTGTCCACAGTGGAAAAACCAAAGTAATTTTGAATAGTGGAAAGGTCAGAGAGATAAAGGCAGGTCTATTCTCAACAGGCTGTATGGTACACTGGTTCTTTGTAGTCACATTTGTCTCCCAGCCCCACCTGCCTGTTTAAATTTTATGGGTTGGTATTTTTACCACCATTATATCAAAAGCAAAGTTTAAGAAACAAAGGTGTTAATGAAAGCTTAAAGAAAAGCGTTCAAATAAAACAATCGAAATGTTTCAAATATTGTGCACCCAGCAGTGGGAACAACAGAGAGGATTTAGGACCACAGCTACCAGAGAGCCCAGTGCAAACACCTGTTGAATTTACAGTAGTGAGAAGGAAGCTAGTCTGAATCTATCTAGCAGGGTAATGTTACAGCTTTCTCTTCTCTAGTTTCATCAGAAATGCACTCAGAGTCTTGGTTATCTCAGACTTACACAGTGTCATTACACTAGAAGTATCCAATGTAGGAAAAAGATAAAGATGTCTGGTCCTGTATTTGCTGCTGTACAGTGCTGTTTGAATTCTAATCTTTCAAACTCTCTATAGAATACTAATTAGTCATAGAGTGGAAATACAATTTAATATAAAGTTATGCTAGTTAGTGGAGCTGCCTTGTTGCTGCAGTTGTGGACTATCAAATAATAAGATCTTTCTCATACAGTTTTTATTCACAAAGTATAAAAATAAAAAACACCATGAAAATAACAAATTTCACTAATATATTACAAAAATCTATGATTGTAATTCATATGCAGGTGTGTTTCTTTCACATATTGTTTACTAGATGATACTGCTAGTGTTTTTGTAAAGTGCCTTGAGATGATTTGTATTGTGATTTGGCGCTATACAAATAAAATTGAATTGAATTGAATTGAATTAGTGTGGCCCATACAGTATGTGATGGTGTGTCTCCAAATAGATTTTGATGGATTAGTTTTAGCTAGTAGTCCAGTTTTTTTGGATTCCAGTGAAGACTTTGGTGAAGATCAAATCGCATTACTTGAAGCCCAAGGTGGTATGTTATCTGCACTTATATGAAGGGGAGTGGCTGTCTTTCTTTTTTCTCCATTTGTAGCCCATCCTGTTTTTTTTTTTTTCATTGCAGCTTCACATTTTGTCTTTCATCATGTCCTCTTTGTTATCTACCATGGTCTCCCTGTCTCTGTATCTGGATTTATCTCTTTATTTATCTTGGGTAGAATAGAAAGGCCACTACCATTCATTCTAACTTTGCTGAAAGTCTAGTTTTACTGGTCTTCTTTATATAGCTGTAACAGAGTATTTTGTGTTGTTTTATGGTAACAGCCAACTGGAGCAAGAATTGCTGATTAATAACTGTTTGAGTTGTGACTTTATTGATCCACAAGTGCTGTTTATTGTCACAGCTTTTCATCCTCTCAGCTTTTATATATTACCAAATTACCAGCTATACAATTGAAAGCATATACAATCTTGACCAATGTTAAGAGCTCACTTGAGAACTGTGTGACAAAGTTTTCATGTTTTCCCCTTGAGGCTTAGTACTGTATGTTATTGGCGCCGATACTGCTGCACATTCAGCTCGGCTTGGTTACTGCTCTTGAACTGACTTCTTGTCGCTTGACTTCTAATGCATGCTGAACACCAAAGAATACTGAAGGGACTACTTGCACATTTCATGCCAGTCAGCATATTTCTTATTTATGCTACAATTATGATACTACATATACATGAATTATTAGCTTTATTTTTTCTTTTATTTGTTTTAGATTTAAGGGTATTTAGGGCATCACAATGAAGGAAGAAAAGCACTGCCTTATTTCTAATTGCCCCTCCTAGATTTAATCCCGCCAGTCTTGAGACTGAACCAGAAAACAAGCACGCTTGCAAAAACTGCAGGAGCCAGTCTTTCTAAAAAAATGCTAAAAAACACAGTCTCTGATTGGTTCATACAAGTATTCTCTGTAGCAGGACATGTGGAGGATGGCAAGTCTTTACAAGAGTTGATATCAGTAGCAGCAGGTGAGACTCTGGAAAGAACTAAGCAGCAAGACAACATTAATGACTCTTTATACTCCAGACAGGGAACTTCCCCTCTGCCTGTTTTAATTGTGAGACAGCTGCTACCTAACAACTTGGCTGTGTTTTGGGACTCAGACAACAGAATATCATCTAGGGGGATATCATAGTTTTACGATGCTTCTTTGCAGATAAAAAACGGCCGCTCTACACAGACTGGCATTTTCGCTGTCTGGATGAGAATTAACTGTGGGGGGAAAGTGGTGGTCTGGGAGGAGTATAATTCAGAGTAATAAATCTAAACCACTGAGTGATCACTAAATAGAGGCTGAGTGTTCTTTTCTGTCCACTGAATTTATTCACACATTTCTTTATTCAGTGTTTAGGAAAAACAGACCATAAATTGAGATTTGCACTGTCTGTACATTTGTGGACTTTTAATGCAACATTTACAGTATATTTGACTTTTTTGAAACCTTAAGAAATAACATCAGTTGGTTGAGGTTAAGAGGAACACTATCTTTAGTTGTTGTCATTTTAATGTGATGATAATGTGATTGGTTTCCACTCACATGTTGATTTAAATTTTTTTTTTTTCATGTACTTTTAAGGTTAAGACCTGGTCATCGAAAGACAAACTTATAGATGGAATTTTCACCTCGTTTTCTCCCCATGCCTTTTTATACACCTTTTTGCCTTTTGTCCTTGGCCAGGTTGTCTGTTTTGACACTGTTTGTGTTAAGCCATGGTTCTGTTAATGCAGGGTGAGTGCTGCCAGTTTTGTTTCTGAGCCTGTTGAGGCACTTGTGTTTTCTTTTGGATATTTGTTCATGGACTACCTTTTGTTTTCCCCAGGTTTTAAGTTAAGTATTTTGTAGTGATGGGCAAGTGAAGCCTCATGAAGCTCTGAGGCTTTCCTGACAATTGTGCCGAAAAAGATTCAAAGCTTCGAGATGTCAGTGACGGTGACATCTGGTGGACAACTGAAGCAATAGCAACCTCTAAAGCGCACGAATGAAGCACTGGCACTGTTACAAACCCATTACAGCAATAAAAGTTCAGACCTCTTGAAATCAAAATGATCCCAAACTTTAGAACGTCGCTTATTTGTGGGACTCGCCGTGAAACTTGCCAAAATACTCTCACTCTCCAATTCCTGAAGCAGAATGATGCATCTTATATAGCTGGTATGGCACCAAACCACTCAAATCTGTCAAACCTGTCAAGCTGTCATTGCCTCAGAATGCATTGAAACGCCATGAGCCAATGACACACACTGAAAGACTATGAGCCAATGAAAAGCTTTGAAACATTTTGAAGCAATGAAGCGCGAAGCGAAACAGTGATGACGTTCGAAGTCACGTGACACTGATATTTTGATACAAGCTCCGACACAGTGTTTCGAATCACTCCGCTTCAGGAAGAGTGACACAAGCTCCGAAGCCTCGGTATCATTTGCCCATCACTAGTATTTTGTCTCCTTTTCCTTATTAGTTTTCTGGTCCTTTTCCCATGTCCTCTGTTCTGGTGTCTTTGTCTCATGTCATGTTTCATGTTTTAGGCCCTTGTGTTTCCATGCCTTGCTTCCCTGTGTTCATGCTCATGTTTTCCTGTGTGTCTGGTGCGTCTCCTTAAGTGTGTGTGACCCATACCCTTCATGCCCTGTTAACCTTGTGTCCATGTTCCTGCTCCCTGTGTAGTCTGGTGCGTCTCCCTGGAAGTGTGTGACCCCGACTACCTCATGCCCTGTTTCCCTATGTTCATGCTCATGTTTCCCTGTGTGTCTGGTGCGTCTCCATAAATGTGTGTGACCCAGACCCTCACGCCTCGTTCCCTGGTGTCCATGTCTTTGTCCCGTGTTCATGTTTGATATCCATGTGTTTCCCTGCCTTGTTCTGTTCCTGGTTTGCCAAGTGTCTGTATCTTGTTTTGTTGGCCTAGTTCAGTTAAATAAAGTCTTGTTTTGAACCGTGAGTACCAGAGTGGGCGCATCTTTGGTCCTAACCATTTATAGTTATCCTCAAATCCTGACACATGCAGTATGAAGAAAACTGCAGAACTTAATTTCGTGAAATATTTACATTTCGTTACTCTAAGCCTAAGACAAATGACATCAGAGCACATCTTCAAATTTATGGAGTCAGAACAGGGGAGTTAAACTTTGGCACTGAAAAATAGTTTTGATTTTGTTTTTAATGCCAGCCCAAAGTTTATTTTTATGGCAAAATTAACTGTCACTGTTCTGGCTCCATACAAAGTACCCTTGAAAATAAGTTGATGTTTCACAGAAACTTGTAATAATAAATTCAGTGAATTAACCCAAAACAATACAGATCAGATTTTTTTCAGCAAGCAGTTTTTAAAATATTGTGATGGACAGAAGAAAACAGGAAAAGCTTGAGAGTCCCTCAGAAGGAAAGCTTGTCACAGGAAATTGTCAGTTGGGAAGTGGGGATTGTCAAGCTTTCCATGACAGACACATAGACTCTGCAGCAGGAAAGTTGAGACAAGATTTAATCACAATGTCAACTTTCTTGATTGAATTCATATATTTAAAAACATTAATTAGCATGAATTATTCATAGATTGTCACATGAATGACAGCGTGTCATTGGACATCTGCTCCACCTAATGTTGACTCAGTGCCCAACAGTTTATTGTCATCGTGTCTTTGAGGACATTTTTAACAGCCCATTTCAACAGCCCAACTTTTTCTCATTTCAGTCCTTAAAGAGGTACAGGAAGCATCAGCAGGAGAGCAGGAAAGACGGCAGACGGACAGATCTATGGATGCCTGATGGCCAAGAGGAGGGAAAGCTGCAGACAGGTGGTATTTAATCACAACAGAGATACTGTAACATTACCTGAATGTCATATTTAAGCCCAAAATAAACCTTTGGAATATCAGCCTCTGTAGGGCTTGAGAGCTGGTCCCGCCCAGATGCACACTGGCAAAGAGGGCTATGTGATAGGAGTGATCTGAGAAGTTTCTATTTAAAAGTAAAATCTGATGCAATTGTAACTACTACCCACCAAAGGGGGCGCTTAAATTCATTTGTATTTTAAGTCTCATAGGAGCCGCTGTGTGCACCAATAACCATTAATTAACATCTGTTAGTGAGCCGGAGCCCATAAAAACGCCTCTGGGAGAATTTTGACTGAAAATAGAAGGTACAGCAAAACAGACTGACAATGGATGCCAAAAAACTAGCAACTAGTAACATTTACAGTAGGAAAGCAAGAAACAGACGGTGCAACTATGATGTTGGAAAGCAGCAGTTTGAGATTACATACTTTTTACATGAAGAAAGAAATAATGTATTACATGAAATCCAAACCAACATTAAAAAAATATTCCAAAGAAGATTTTTGAAGGGAGTCTAAGGATTGCCTTTCTGGGTGTAGTATGCTAGAAATTATTGAGGATACTGTAATTGTAACATCTGAAATGTTGATAAAATTTTACAGACAGAAACTAAACTAAATTAATTTTGATGTGTGTACAGCCTAATCCTAATCCTAAAATGATAACAATTGACCAAGGACAGCCATGTTCTGCATAGGCTATATTCATGAACCAGTCAGAGTAACAGCATTCCTTCTTTATCCAGTGTTTTCTAAAAGTAAGTTTGTAAACTGTCTGCATATCATTAAACAAATACATACAGACTGTTCGTTGGTTGGTTTACAGGTTTAAAATAGACCCAAAGCCACTTACATACAGTTACAGTGTAGAAGACTTAAATAATTCATAAAGGTATCCACATTGTGCCAGTGTGCTCACAAAATGTGCTCCTCTGCCAAAAAGATTATCTGAGCAGGTGGAAACAAAAGTGAACTTAATCCAGTAAAAACATGAGGTATAGAGAGTACCTCTGCCCTAACAATCTGCATGTATAACTACAGATTATTCACTTTGAATGTATTCAGGTTCATCATTTATTTTGTTCCCTAGCCCAGTTGCTGTCAGACTGTTCATAGTTCAGATTGGGTTTGGTTTGAGGATTCATTTCATTAATAAATTAGTTCTGTTACTGAGTTTTGTAGGTACAAGTTTTCAAACTGGTAAAGTGCTCTAGTGGGAGATCAGAAACTTCCCCATACCAGGCACAAAGCCTGGACAGGCTAAGTCCAAGTCAGATGTATCCCAGGCCTACCCACGCAAACAGTGATACAGGTCAGCTAGGACTAAATGTTTAAAAGAAAAAAAATCAGGACACCTCACCAATGTGTACATAGAAAATATGCATATTGCTATTGTTTGGGTCTACAGTGACAGGCCTTGCCCACACATATACAGTTATTTTTTAAAGTTATGGAAGATTTTAGAAGGAAAATGTAAACACACTGAGTTTTTGGCTTCTGACATCAGCATTGGGTGTTTCACTAACCTGACAGAAAGAGGTGCCTGAATGCTCTACACATTGTTGCTGGTACTGGTAATTAAATTTTTCAGGTTTCTACTGTAATTAGTCAATATGGTTTATGGTTGTTTATTTCATTGCCTGTTGATTAGTCATGTTTCTGAGAGCTTGTTTGTGTGTTTTCATGTGGACAAAGCTTTCTTTAAAATAGTGCTTGTGTGGATAGAATTTTTTTAACCACAAATGGTCTAAAAGGCAACTTTTAAACAATACCCCCATGAGGCCATATATAAGACATATCACAGATAAGACATATCATCAGACAAGATGCAGACAAATTTGCAGCTATATCAAAAGCTATATCAGCTATATCATCCAAATAACAGCACAAACTGTTGCCACTCTTTGACACACAGGCAGACAACTGATATCTGAAATGTTAGCTTGTGCTGTTTAAAAAAAATCCCTTCATGCCATTTAGTGCTGAGGTCCAAGCTGAAAGTAAATACTATCACCAGAGCAACATAGCAGTTAAATCAGTCAGCTTTACTGAAATGTGTGCCGAAAACTCTCAGCAACAGTCAGTATCCCATTGAAATAAGTATTGGGAAAACTGGGGTTAAACTGGTTTTCTATCCACTTATCTACAGCCAAACATGTCATGTATATATGTTATGTTGTTAGTGTTTCATGTTCTGTCTGTTTCCTGTTTCATTTTGAAATTGTTCTTCTGTTTCCTATGTCCTCATTTCACAAACGTGTTTTCCCTAATTGTTTCCACCTGTGTCTTGCTAATGTTACCCCTGTCTGTATATATACTCCCCGTGTTCCTTTGACCGGTGCCAGTTTATCTGTTACCTTCATAACCATCCATCCTAACCAGGGTATTTGCTAGTGTTTGGTGTTAGTAAAGTGTTTTCCGTGTATTGATTTACTGCTCGTGTTTGACTTGTCTTTTGTCTTACCTGTTTTTTGGATACCTCTGCCTGCCTCTAGTCTACGTTGTAGAGTAGTTGATTAAAGCTCTACTTACTTCTACATCGCCTCTAGTTTGTGCTTTTGGGTGCGTTCACTACACCCTGCTTGACATTGCCAAGTGCTTGCTAATAAGGGATGTGTTGGGATTTGTTTTTGTGTTTTGAAAAGTGTCTTGACATGACTGTATTGATTGTATTGTGATTTGGAGCTATACAAATAAATAAATTGAAATTGAAAAGCAAATCATGAAATAACGTATAAACTACTGTTGTCAGTTTTACATCAGGGATTGCTAGCAGTAAATATTAAGTGGCTCTCACAATTGTAATTAAAATTATGAAAAATAATTAGTTTTAAAAATTGTAAACAATTGAGAAGAATCAGTCATAAAGGAGAAGGACAGAACATTTGTCTGATGCTACCACATGGAAACCATGGTCTTGCTTTTGCCTCTCCATTGTACCTGTTGTTACTTTCATTTGCCCTGAATCAGGTGAACCTTGTGCTTCCTAAATATTCCTGAAGTTTAACTGACTTGATGTTGTAATGTGACCATCGGGTGTTCCCTTCATTTCTTTGAGTAAGTTTTATATACAATTTAACCTGTAGAAAATAAAAAAACATCGTACTTTGAATTTTGGTCTGTGTTTACAAGTGTCAAGTACACTGTGTGTGTAATAAGAATGATTAACCTATAATTAGAGATAAATCTGATCTAATCACTATTGAAATATTGAATAAACGAAAATCAAGTAACATAAAGTTTACCATATGGTTTAAGCTATTTCCAAACACATACTGAAGAAAAGGAAATAAAACACATTCACATTGATTTTGCATTTTAACCAATAATCAGGTTGAAATTTGCCTTCAGGACAATTTAGACACAAGGCTTCTGTTTTTAAAGACGAGAGACGTTCTGTGTCAACATTACAAAGGGAGATCAAATTTTCCTACATGGAGTAGCAGAGGAATGATGAACATCATCATTATAAATAGGACAGTGCTTTCAAGCACTATCCTGAGAATAACTGTTACTGAACTTAGATGACATGAAAGGGGATTGATGCAACCTTCTGCAACCATGAGTGAGACAAAGTCGGCAAAAATCCACTGTAGCAGAAATCCTGTGGGGAATAACAGTATGAAACCTTGCTTCACTGTAACCTTACAATGATGTGTTTCAGTGTGTTGTCTCACTGCAGTCTCTAAATAATATTATTAAATCCACTGCCTTTTCTTTCTCACAGCATAATGTGATTCAGAACGGAACATAGCAAGCTGAGATTTCCTTAGGTGTCTCAGTGCTACCATTATTCCAGTGCAAAAATGTTAGCATTGAGAGACCTAAGGAGATGCTAAGCTTTCAGTAGTTTATCTCCCTAAGAGCCCAGAATGTAATGTATAAGTCACTTGTGCAGGATCAAAGGATCTCTGTCACGCCTCCACATCTGGTGTGTGTCCAGGATCAAAAGGGGTCTCTTGATTAGTTGTGGTGATCTCACCTCCTGACTCGCTCGCTGTTTTTAGGGGTGTTGAAGCACCCCTAATTCTCAGCTCAGCACCCCTGGAAATTAAAGTCATTATCTTCATGATTTTGTGATGTTGTGTTGTGTGTTGTGTTAGATTATGAGGACTTGCTTTTTAAACATGAAATGAACAATTTTAGGTTCAAATGGACAAATAAAATAAATGATATTAAAGGCAAAGGCAAAGGCAAAGGCAAAAGGCAAAGGCAAATTTATTTGTATAGCACCTTTCATACACTACGCAATTCAAAGTGCTTTACAAGGCATACAATTACATTAAAAGCATTAAAAGCATTGAAAAGAGCATTTAAAAATAAAGGCATTTAACATAAAATAAATTTAAATCAAGTAAAGTAAATTAATATAAAACATAAAAGCACATTAAGAAGACAAAGATAACAATTATTCGAAGGCAGCAGTAAACAACAGAGTTTTCACTCCAGATTTGAATGAGCTGACAGTTTGAGCAGACCTCAGGTGTTCAGGAAGTTTGTTCCACAATTGAGGAGCATAGTGACTAAATGCTGCTTCACTTTGTTTGGTTCTGGTTCTGGGAACACACAATAGACCTGTCCCAGATGACCTGAGGGGTCTGGAAACCTCATAGGGAACCAATATATCTTGGATATATTTTGGTCCACAACCATTTAGTGCTTTATAAACTAGCAATAAAATTTTAAAATCTATCCTTTGACTAACGGGAAGCCAGTGTAGTGATCTGAGAACTGGTGTGATATGGTCCAGTCTCTTGGTGTTTGTAAGGACTCTGGCAGCAGCATTCTGGATTAGCTGCAGCTGCCTGATTGACTTTTTGCTAAGACCTGTGAACAAGCCATTACAATAATCTAACCTACTGAAGATAAATGCGTGAACAAGTTTTTCTGCATCTTGTGTAGACAGAAAACCTTTTATTCTAGCAATGTTTTTCAGGTGGTAATAGGAAGATTTAGTGATGGATTTTATGTGGTTGTTAAAATTCAGGTCTGAGTCAATGATTACACCAAGGTTTCTGGCTTGATTTGTAGCTTTCAATGACATGGAGTCAAGGTGAGCAATGACCTTTGACCTTTCATTTTTGGGGCCAAAAACAATCACTTCTGTCTTGTCTGTATTAAGCTGGAGAAAATTCTGGCACATCCATTCTTTGACTTGATTAATACACTCACATAATGAAATTAGAGGACTATAATCATGAGATAATACTGATATATAAAGTTGGGTGTCATCTGCATGGGTATGGTAGTCAATGTTGTAGTATTCCATAATCTGAGCAAGGGGCAGCATGTAGATATTGAATAAGAGAGGACCAAGAATAGACCCCTGAGGAACCCCACATTTCATTTTTGTTCGCTCAGACTCATAGTTACCAAGTGAGACAAAATAGTCTCTATCTTGTAAGATTTTAGCCAATTTAACACTGAGCCAGTAACTCCCACCCAAGCTTCTAGTCTATGAAGCAGCACATCATGATCAACTGTGTCAAATGCAGCACTGAGATCCAGTAATACTAAAACAGAGGTTTTGGACTCATCATTATTTAATTGTAAATCATTTAAAATTTTAATAAGTGCAGTCTCTGTGCTGTGGTGTGCGCGAAATCCAGACTGAAGTGCATTAAAAAGATTGTTTTGCACCATAAATCTGTGAATTTGTTGAGAAACTACTTTTTCAATTATTTTTCCCAGAAATGGAAGATTTGATATTGGCCTGTAGTTACTTACTGCTGAAGCATCTAGATTAGGCTTTTTAAGAAGAGGTTTTATAACAGCAGTTTTTAAGGCCTGGGGAAACTGCCCTGACTGAAGAGAACTATTGACAATCTGCAATACATCTGGAGCTAAGCTGTTAAAAACATTTTTAAAAAAATTTGTTGGTAAAATATCAAGGCAGCATGATGTAGATTTTAATTGTAGAAGCGTTTCTGCCAGAGCTCTGTGATCAAGGAGATCAAAATGTTCTAGATTCACTGGAGAACAAGGAGGCACAGGTGATATTGTCGTGTTCCTAGGACTGCAGCTAGATATAGTTTGTCTTATCTTTAATATTTTGTCTGTGAAAAAGGCTGCAAAATCATTGCATGACTTTTTGGACAGTAGTTCAGAAGGAAGAGAGGGTGCTGGGTTTGTGAGTCTGTCTACAACAGAAAACAATGCGCGGGCATTATTGCTGTTTCTATTGATAACCTCTGAGAAAAATGATTGCCTTGCATTTTTTAGTTTTTGGTTATAGTTGTGAAGACTCTCTTTGTACAAGTCAAAATGAACCTGGAGTTTGGTTTTTCGCCACCTGCGTTCTGCTTGTCTGCATATTCTTTTCTGAATTTTAACCACTGTGGCTTTTCTCCAAGGTGACTTTGACTTTTTTCTTGCTGACAATACCTTGGTCCTAATTGGGGCAATGGAATCAATAACAGTCATAACTTTGGAACTGAAACTGCTTACAAGATCATCAACAGGGGCTGATGGCATGGTTGGTGATGATGTAAATGCCTGAATGAATAATGCACAGCTCTTCTCGTTGATGTTCTGCTTTTTGACTACCTCTGTTTCACCTGTGTTCAAAGCAGTAGGGGTGGTTGTTTTAAAAAAAACACAGCAATGATCAGAAAGAGCAACATCGGTCACCTCCACCTCAGAAATATTAAGACCTTTAGAGATTATTAGATCCAGTGTGTGTCCCTTGATGTGTGTTGGATCTGTTACATGCTGAGAAAGCCCAAAGTTGTCCAGGATGTTCAAGAGTTCATTTGCACTTGCATCATTGAGATTATCAACATGAATGTTAAAGTCACCCACTAAGACAATACAATCAAAGTCAATGCATACAATAGATAGTAATTTTGCAAACTCGTCAAAAAAATGTGCATTGTACTTTGGGGGTCTATAAATAGTTACAAATATTGCTTGACAGGAGGATTTGGTATGAATAGCAACATATTCAAAGGAGTCAAACTTTCCATATGATATGTTTTTGCATTTGAGGCTATCACTAAATAAAATAGCAACTCCACCTCCTTTCTTATGTATTCTTGTTTCACTCATAAAACTGAAATTTGGAGGGGTTGATTCAATAAGAACTGCAGCATTATTATCTTGTCCTAACCATGTTTCGGTTAAAAACATAAAATCAAGCTTGTGCTTAATAATAAAATCATTGATTAAAAATGATTTGCCTACCAAAGACCTGACATTTAAAAGAGCTAAATTTAGTGTGTTAAAAACATTGTGTTCCCCATGTTCTGGGACATACTGTGGTTGGCAAGGGATACATAAATTTGCAGAATGCGTTGGGTAAATCTTATTTCTCTGTAGATTTACCAAACTTTTTCTGTTACCTATCAAAACTGGGATTGAAACAGCTATTTGCATACTGGGCCCCGGCTTTTCCTGGAGAGAGCCATGACTAACAGTATTGCAGCCTGGACCCAGCACATATCAGTTAGAGCTTACAGTGCTGTTATCAGGCTGTGGAGACAAAGAATGATTTTGATGACGGCGTGGAGGAGGGGTTGGTGGATGCTGCAATTGTGATTGCAGCAGAGCTTGCTGAGGAATTGGTGGGGCATGCCGCTTTGAGGGACTTCTGGGGGTGAAAATGACACTGGGGGAGGAGGTCAGTTTGGGCCCAGTAGTGATGTGCTTCATTAGGTTGGCGAGGTTCTTGGTGATGGGGAATGGGATGCCCCGGGAAGATGGTGAACTAGGTAGGGTTTGCGGGGTTGTGGGAAGTGAATCCTCACAGGCAGTGTCTGCTAGTGGAGGGGGTGTGGCCTCCTCATCTTTGCTCTGACTTCTCTCCATGTTAGAGCATTCGGGGGGGAGTGTTGGCTTTGGATGTTTTGATGTTTCTTCATTTTGTTTAGATTCCCGTATCTTGTCCTTGGCAGATTCCCGTCGTATCTTGTCCTTGGCAGAGGGAAGGTTGTGGCGCAGGAAGAAAAATAGGTTGGAGGTGAAAGCTTTAACTCCTGATTTATTTAGAGACAATCCGTCTCCCTTAAAAAGATGCCTGCGATCCCAGAAATGGTTAAAATGATCAATAAAATGTATTGAGTGGACATCACATGCAGTTGAAAGCCATGTGTTCAGTGCTAGTAACCTGCTGAATTTCTCAGTTCCTCCTCTGACTGGTGGTAGAGGTCCACTGATAAAAACCTCTGCATTTAGCGACCTTACTGTGTTTAGCAGATTATTAAAGTCCTTTTTGAGGATTTCGGACTGCTGCTTCACAATATCATTTGCCCCTGTGTGTAGTACGAGGTTTTTCACAGTTGGGTTTTCTGCAACAATGCTCAGGATTTTGTCAGTAGTGTCAGAGACCATATCTTTTGGGAAATACAGCACTTTTGTGTTGTTACTGCACATCTGTCTCACATCTTTTATGGCCAAGTCGCCCACAATCAGAGTCTGAGGCCCTGTTAGCTTTCCTCTTAGTTTTCTGTCTTCTGTTGAGTTTTCAGACCTTACCCCTCTCTGTGGATGTGGAGGATTGTCCAAGTGATCAGATGAAGATCCAGGGTCCTGCAGTAGTGGAGCGAATCTATTTTGTAGCTGTACAATTAGTTTCTTAGGAGTTTTGTTGCTCCTTTTCCCTTTAGCTGTAATCCATGGCTGTGCTTTCCTCTGCACAGGAGTTGAGGAGGATGGTAACGCTGGCCAGCCTGTCGCATCACAGATTTCTGGGCGCTGAGTTCTGCCTGTTGCTTGTCCTGATTTAGTCTTTGGCTTTGCTCCGAGAGCGTTCCAGGGAGGACTGATACCAGTAGTTTTATTTACCCGGACACAACCCTCCTGTTGCTCGGTCTTGTTAGTGCTAGTTATCTGTATACTAGCATGCTCTTGTCTGCTACTATGGTAGAGTGGTATAGTAGTGTCCTCTTTCCCAGATAGTCCATTTATCTCCACGTACATCTCTAACCTTTGCACTTTAGTTTCCAGCATAGTGATTTTCTGTAGGAGTTTGCTGTGATCATCCTCAGGGAAGGGAGGCATGGTCATCGGAGGTTGATCAAAAATAAAATAAAAAATAAAATTCTCACCAAAATTCCAAATGCGGTAAAAAAGGGGTAAGATAATGTTAAAAAGTATTATAAAATCATTGGGTAAGAATGCATGAAGTAAAAAGGAATAAAAGCAAAGTAAAACTGGCAGAAGCAGGAGCAAGCAGAAGTGCGTCTACACTCTACAGAAGCAGGAAGTGTAATATTACATGCAGGAGTCACATGTGTCTCTGATTGGTGGGTGTCTGAGCGACTGAGTGTTCAAAATTCATGTTTTACTTAGTTTGGACAGTTCTGGTCATTATGACTCAATCCTCTCAATTTACATTAAACATTTAGAAAGGGTCCTTTCGAAAAGAACTGTATACTGTTGAAATCTGATTGTTCACTCACACCGTTAGAAAGCCACAGAAATGAAAAAGTTAACAGGGGGTTGAATGCCAGTACAGTTCATCTATGGGTAGATGAGGAGGGACCCCACGAAAAAGATTCATACATTGAGAGATCATTCTTCAATAAGATTTTTTTTTGGTATCGTGGGTCTATTATAAAAGTGTAAGGGTGAGTGTAGAAAACTCATTGGCTGGAGGAACCCAGTTAAATTGCCAGACACTGCTAATATAAGTAAAATAATATTTATTGTGACAAAATAAAGAATGTAGTCAAGGTTGCAATAGTAGGGGCCTTCCCGGGACTGGGAGTGGCACTAGTCTAACTTGGAGTGGAATATGTCAGTTGGTAAGAAGACTGCCAAGCAGGGAATCCTGGGAGATGTAGTCAGGCAGGGCAAGATGGTCCAAAAACACAGAGTCAAACACAGTTTCCTGGGAGAGCCAAGAGAAAGGTCCAGGAAACAGGAACAAGTAGTGGGATGGGATGTGCCAATGCTTTGAAGTGTGTGTTGCGAAATCCAGGAAGTATTTAGTGAAGCACATATCAAGGCTTGTATTGTTTACTGTGAGTGACGTCATCGATGACGTTTGAAGGAAGTGGTTCAAATTATGGCACGATGTGTTGACAGATATAAAGCCAGCGGAAGCTCCACAAAGCCAGAGAACTCATTTGGAAAAAGAGGAATCTCTTAAACCCCAACACTGTTGAACAAATACTGTTTTGAAATAAAAATTAATAAAGTTTCCCCCTACATCAGTTGCGCGAGCACCTTCACTGCCCTTGTATGTTCACAAGCATATTCATATTCCTCTTCAGTGCCCCAGTTTTAATACGACTTTTTCAAATATTGATGTAAAGGAAGAGGTTCACTTTGGTATGTGTACTACTACTACGCAACATCGATTAGAATGTTTCTTAAGCCCCATTTATGGCCCTGTCTGGACCGGATGTAATGCTGGTACTCGTGACAGAAAAGGTCTTTATACCCAGTAGCCCCATCTCTCTCACCTGTCACCTACTGAGGGGCTGAGGTGACAGTGACAGTAGGTGATCGAATCCTAGAATCGCCCCTGATTTATTCTACCAGTTAAACAATAAATTCTTTAGGATGCCTTTCTTGGTTGCTACGAATGTACTTGCTACGAATGTACTCACCTATATAATTTGCCTTAGTAATGACAATGAATGTATGAATTGCTTTTTTTCTAAATCAGGATGAGATAAAAAATGATTTTAGCTGAGAAGGCAGACTGGGAAAAGCCAGATTTCACCACCAAGTTTATCTTTTTATCAAATTTTTTACCTAAATTTGTGACCACGGGACTTAAAATAAGTTTTAAAGCATCCAAATGACAGATGCCAGGAGCCAGAGGCTCTTAATAAGTAGGCCAATAAGTAGAAATTCTTACCTTTTCTTTTTAGGGACATGCCTTTAGGAAGCTGTCAAAGTCAAATCTAGTTCAAATTATTATTTTTTTAACCTCTCCTCTCCAGCTGCTTGGCATACAGTATTGAGGATCTGGATATCTTGTTGAGACAAGAGAGCTGCTTTTTCTTTTCTTTTTTTATTCATCTTTTTATAGAAACATAACAATGAATACAAAGAAATAAGGTTACACAAAATATAGATTTCCTCTATCCTATCCTTTTTCTTTCTTTTAACCCAATTGGATTTACATGAAAATAGAATACAAGGTCTTGCAAGGAGAAATGTAAAGGCCATTATATCTCATTGTATAGAGTTGATATGAGAGGAGTCAACAGAGAGACCAACAAGAGGACCCGTAGCGATATTTGTCTCCAGAACTTTAGACATGGTTATAGAATAGTCACCCCAAAATTTCTGTAACCTAGGACAAGAAAAAACATATGGTTTAGATTACAATGAGTGGCATGACATTTATCACATTGGTCTACAATATTTGGATATATTTCAGTCAAGATGTTGGCAAATGGGTTCTATATAGTACTTTGAATTGTATAAGTTATAGTCTAGCACAAGGCGTGCTAGAAAGTATAGTAAGTAAGTAACGCATAATTGATCTATGAAGTTCATCTGTAGTTCCCATTCCCAAGAAATGTGGGTTTTAGCAACCAAGTGACCATCAAATGACATTAGTTGGGCATATATTTTAGATATAACAGACTTGTGACTAGACTTCAAGGTTGGAAGACTGTTCCATGGTTGGTTGACAGGAAGCGAAGGGCTTCCTAAAAGCATGTCCCTAACAAGAAGAGGTAAGAAATTCTACTTATTGGCCTTGGAAATAGATGAGAGGCACAATGTCAGTGTTGGAAATAATGGAACAAGTGGGAAGCAAGCTAGCTAAAATCTGACATTAGATCTGAAAATGTGGAAAAGATAGGGATCTCTGAAATGCTTCTTTCCTCGACTCTGTCAAATTGTAAAAAATTTGTAAATTTGTAAAAATTGATTTTTAGTCACAGACATGGGGGTAGATGCAGAAATAAATGGTGCCTAAACTGACGCCAAAATCTTAAGGCAAAGTACCACAGAATTACTTGTGAGATTCAATGGTAGGGAGGAGGAGAGTAAAGCAGGTAGGGAAGATGAAGTGAGTGACTGACCCTCTAGTCTACACCATAATGAACCTGGAGACTGACACATTCTAGATCAACAGTAGGGACAGTGAAATTTACAAAGAAGGAGGTCATTTCTAATGGTTCAGATGAAGATCCTGATTCGTATAGAGAGGAGTAATTTAAATTGTGTTGATGGAAGTTGGATAAGAAGTGAGTGAGCCAGGAGAATTTCTATTTCTGGGGATCAATCTGGATGTTGCTTGTCTTTTAAGATGATGAGCCAAATATCGCCATGTTCATAATAGGAACGTAATAGAAGATGTTCTGCCTCTTTTGCTGATAGAAGGTCGAACCCTGACTGCAAATTAAGTCGTTGCTTCAGGTTTGGGGATGGGTTTAATGAATTTAGTCTGTCTATATCTAAAATTTTAGATGTTAGCTCTTGCAATTTTGCCTTGCAGACATTATTGCAATATGCTGAATAAGAGATTATTTGACCACATAAATATGCTTTGAGTGATTACCATACTAACAAAGAACTAATAGAGTCACTTTTATTCAGAGCAATGAAATCGTCTATTGAGGAAGATATAAAGGCATCATTGGTTAACAGCAGTGGGTTGAAAATGTCAGGATCCATTTCTCCAGACTTCCTGTTTATTTTATTTTGTAGGATCCTGACAGGAACTGGTTTTTGGTTAGTCTGTTCCCTTTATGTTGACCCAATTAGTTTGATTGCTTTCACCTGTTTCTTGTTTTGTCCCCTGTCTTTATATACCTTGTTTGATCCATGTTTTAGTTGCCAGGTTGTTTGTTTTTGCCGCTGTTTACGTTTGAGCTTAGAGTCCTGCTAGGGCATTGTTTTGAGTCTATTTATACATTTGTGTTTTCTTTTGGATTTTGGTTCTTGGACTACCTTGTGTTTGCCAGTTTAAGTTAAGTATTCTGCCTCCTTTTATTTTAGTTTGCTGGTCTTTTCCCATGTCCTCGGTTCATGTGTCCTTGTCCCATGTTTGTCTCTTGTTTCATGCCCAGGTGTTTCATGCCCAGTGTTTTCCTGAATCCCGTGTTCAGGTTTCCCTGTGTGGTCTGGTGCGTCTCCTTAGCTGTGTGTGACCCAGATCCCTTCATGCCTTGATTCCCTGTATGTGTTTCGTGTTCCCTATCTGGTCTGGTGCGTCTCCCTTGATGTGTGTGTGACCCAGACCTTCATGCCCTGACTCCCCGTCTCTCATGTTCAAGTGTTTGTGTGATCTGGTGCGTCTCCCCAAGTGTGTGTGACCCAGATTCCTCCGACCTTGTTCCCTTGTGTTCTTGTCCCATGTTCATGTTTTTATGTAGACCCTCGTGCCTTGTTTTCTTGTGTCCGTTCTTGTTTTACGTTCATGAGTTTCCCTGTCTAGACCAATCCCTGCTTAGTTGGTGTCTGTTCCTGGCTTCTTGTGTTATTTCATTAAATAAAGTCTTGTGTTGAACATTGAGTACCAGAGTGGGCGCATTTTTGGTCCAAAATTTATATCAGTTTCCCAAAACCTGACAGAAAAAACAGGGCCGTTCAGAAAATTTTATGTTTAGCGATAAGGGGGCATGATCTGAAATAACAATTGAATAGTATTTGGAAGAAGTCATTTTGGGGAGAAGAGAGCTGTCAACGAAAAAGTAATCCATGCAAGAATACTATTGATGCACCTGTGAAGGTTGTGATGGTGATGGTTGGAAAACCTCCAGGGACAGATGGATAGATATAGAGGATTGGGCCAAAGTACAAAGATTTCAGCGATCTAAAGAAGGATTAATAACGCAATTCAAGTTTAGGAAAAGGAGATTGCTGAAAAGCCCATCGGTAAAATATGGGTCATCAAAATTAGGTGTGCATATACAGTGGGTACGGAAAGTAATCAGACCCCTTGAAATTTTTCACTCTTTGTGTCATTGCAGCCATTTTCCAAAATCCATCCATCCATCCATCCATTTTCTACCGCTTATCCGGGGCCGGGTCGCGGGGGCAGTAGCCGAATCAGGGATACCCAGACTTCCTTCTCCCTGGACACTTCCTCCAGCTCTTCCGGGGGGACACCGAGGCGTTCCCAGGCCAGCCGGGAGACATAGTCCCTCCAGCGTGTCCTGGGTCTTCCCCGGGGCCTCCTCCCGGTGGGACATGCCCGGAACACCTCCCCAGGAAGGCGCCCAGGAGGCATCCGAAACAGATGCCCGAGCCACCTCAACTGACTCCTCTCGATGTGGAGGAGCAGCGGCTCTACTCCGAGCTCCTCCCGGGTGACCGAGCTCCTCACCCTATCTCTAAGGGAGCGCCCGGCCACCCTGCGGAGGAAGCTCATTTCAGCCGCTTGTATCCGCGATCTCGTTCTTTCGGTCATGACCCAGAGCTCATGACCATAGGTGAGAGTGGGAACGTAGATTGACCGGTAAATCGAGAGCTTCGCCTTCTGGCTCAGCTCCTTCTTCACCACAACGGACCGGTACACCGACCGCATTACTGCTGCCGATGCCCCGATCCGTCTGTCAATCTCACGTTCCGTCCTTCCCTCACTCGTGAACAAGACCCCGAGATACTTAAACTCCTCCACTTGAGGCAGGATCTCTCCCCTGGCCTGGAGATGGCAAACCACCTTTTTCCGGTTGAGTACCATGGCCTCGGACTTGGAGGTGCTGATTCTCATCCCAGCCGCTTCACACTCGGTTGCAAACCGCCCCAGTGAACGCTGGAGATCCTGGCTCGATGGAGCCAGCAGGACAACATCATCTGCAAAAAGCAGAGATGAAATCCTGTGGTCCCCGAACTGGACTCCCTCCGGCCCCTGGCTGCGCCTAGAAATTCTGTCCATAAAAGTAATGAACAGAACCGGTGACAAAGGGCAGCCCTGCCGGAGACCAACGTGCACTGGGAACAGGTCTGACTTACTGCCGGCAATGCGAACCAAGCTCCTGCTCCGTTTGTACAGAGACCGGATAGCCCCCAGCAAAGAGCCCCGGACCCCATACTCCTGGAGCACCTCCCACAGGATGTCACGAGGGACCCGGTCGAATGCCTTCTCCAAGTCCACAAAACACATGTGGACTGGTTGGGCAACCTCCCATGAACCCTCGAGCACCCTCGAGAGTGTGTAGAGCTGGTCCAGTGTTCCACGCCCAGGACGGAAACCGCATTGTTCCTCCTGAATCCGAGGTTCGACCACCGGCCGGATCCTCCTCTCCAGCACCCTGGCATAGACCTTCCCCGGGAGGCTGAGGAGTGTGATCCCTCTGTAGTTGGAACACACCCTCCGGTCCCCCTTCTTAAAAAGAGGAACCACCACCCCGGTCTGCCAATCCAGGGGTACTGTCCCCGAACGCCACGCGATGTTGCACAGGCGTGTCAGCCATGACAGCCCAACAACATCCAGAGACTTGAGGTACTCGGGACGGATCTCATCCACCCCCGGTGCTTTGCCACCGAGGAGCTGCCGAACTACCTCAGTGACTTCGGCTTGGGTGATGGATGGATCAGCCTCCGAATCCCCAGCCCCTGCTTCCCTTATGGAAGACGTGTTGACAGGATTGAGGAGATCCTCGAAGTATTCCTTCCACCGTCCGACAATATCCCCAGTCGAGGTCAGCAGCTCACCACTTCCACTGTAAACAGCATTGGTAGAGCACTGCTTCCCCCTCCTGAGGCGCCGGACGGTTTGCCAGAATTTCTTCGGGGCCGACAGGTAGTCCTTCTCCATGGCCTCACCGAACTCCTCCCATACCCGAGTTTTTGCCTCCATCACCGCTTGGGCTGCAGCACGCTTAGCCCTGCGGTACCTGTCAGCTGCTTCGGAAGTCCCACAAGCCAACCAAGCTCGGTAGGACTCCTTCTTCAGCTTGACGGCATCCCTTACCTCCGGTGTCCACCACCGGGTTCGGGGATTGCCGCCACGACAGGCACCCGAAACCTTACGGCCACAGCTCCTAGCCGCCGCGTCGACAATGGAGGTGGAAAACATGGTCCATTCGGACTCAATGTCCCCAGCCTCCCCCGGGATCTGGTAGAAGCTCTCTCGGAGGTGTGAGTTAAAGACCCCTCTGACAGTGGATTCGGCCAAACATTCCCAACAGACCCTCACAGTACGTTTGGGCCTGCCAAGTCTGTCCCGCTTCCTCCTGCGCCAGCGGATCCAACTCACCACCAGGTGGTGATCAGTTGACAGCTCTGCCCCTCTCTTCACCCGAGTGTCCAAGACATACGGCCGAATGTCAGATGACACGACTACAAAGTCGATCATTGACCTCCGGCCTAGGGTGTCCTGGTGCCATGTGCACTGATGGACACCCTTATGCTTGAACATGGTGTTCGTTATGGACAAACTGTGACTAGCACAGAAGTCCAACAACAAAACACCACTCGGGTTCGTATCGGGGAGGCCGTTCCTCCCAATCACGCCCCTCCAGGTTTCACTGTCGCTGCCCACGTGAGCGTTGAAGTCCCCCAACAGAATTATGGAGTCCCCGGTAGGAGCACCTTTCAGCACCCCCCCGAGAGACTCCAAAAAGGCCGGGTACTCACCACAGTTGTTCGGCCCATAAGCCGAAACAACAGTGAGAGACCTATCCCCGACCCGAAGGCGCAGGGAAACGACCCTTTCACTCTGGGGGGAAAACTCCAACACGTTGCGGCTGAGCTGGGGAGCTATGAGCAAGCCCACACCAGCTCGCCGCCGCTCACCGCAAGCAACTCCAGAGTAGAAGAGAGTCCAGCCCCTCTCAAGGAGCTGGGTTCCAGAGCCCAGGCTGTGCGTGGAGGTGAGCCCGACTATCTCTAGTCGGTACCGCTCAACCTCCCTCACAAGCTCAGGCTCCTTCCCCCCCAGTGAGGTGACATTCCATGTCCCTAGAGCCAGTTTCAGCTTCCAGGGATCGGGTCGCCGAGGTCCCCGTCCTCGACCACTGCCCGATCCACTATGCACCGGCCCCTTATGGATCCTCCTGCGGGTGGTGGGTCCACAGAAGGACGGCCCCACGTCACTCTTTCGGGCTTTGCCCGGCTGGGCCCCATGGGGGGAGACCCAGCCACCAGGCGCTCGCCTACGAGCCCGAACCCCAGGCCTGGCTCCAGGGTGGGGCCCCGGCTTCGCCATGCCGGGCGACGTCACGGTCTTCAATTGTCGCTCCATAAGGGGTCACTGAAACCAAAATCAAAAAAGTTAATTTTATTTCTCATTAATGTACACTCAGCACCCCATCTTGACAGAAAAAACCAGAAATGTAGAAATTTTTGCAAATTTATTAAAAAAGAAAAACTGAAATATGAAATGTCTGATCCAACATTAATGTGTGAATGACTGTTGCTCATCCGCAGTGCTACACAGGAGAAGGTGTAATTATTCCGCTATCCCTTCAATCCTGAAAAAATCAAAAAAAGGAAGATAAAGGAAAACAAAATTTAAAAAAGCAAATATACATACAGAGGAATAATATGACCCATATGAAGAAGAAGGGATAGAGATTGAGAAAGAGAGTAGATAGAGAAGAGGGAGAAAGACAGATAACAGAAAAACAACTGACAGTCAGTGATAACAGCTGCAATACAAAATTGTTAATAATAATAGTAATAATGATTCTAATATTAACTATATGTTAATAACACAAGTTACAGTGTCAGCAATGCGACAGAGATGACAACTACCATAAATTACGTGTATGTGAAAATGTGAACGCGTGCAAGAGTATATGTGTGTGTATAAATATGTGTGTGTGCAAGTTTTTACCGAGTTCTGGCAAGGGCCCAACCCCCGCAGAGAGGCCGCCCCCCAGATTAGTTATATAATATAGGAAAAATATTTGTTAAAACATTAGTTATTGGGGGCTATGTACCTACAAGTCACTCTCATACACAAACAGCTGTAACCAATTGTATTGATGTGTGTATCACCTGGGTTTGTTTTTACCTATATGTATCCATCAGTACTTAGAGGCATCTAAAAATAGAGTGAGCACATTAATCTGTCAGCACATCTAATCCAAACATTTCTTAAATCTCTTGAGAAAAGTTAATGAAAGAAAGCAAGAAGTGATGTGAAAGTCAAATGTGGAAACAGATGGAACTGGTTATGCAATGTTTTTGGCAGGGGCAAGCAGAAAATGCTAACAATGAAACAGGTGTGTGATGAAATATAATTGTCATCAAACAGATTTCTCAGCTGGAATCCCACCAGTGTATTTTGCCTTAGGATGCTGTCTATCTGCCTTTCAGCTCCCTGATATTTCATTCACAAGCAAAGTCACAGGAGAGCTGAGCAGAGCTGCAGAACGCAGCTGTCAATCATGCAAAGACATATACAACAGCAAGCACATATCTAACCCAGGGACATGTTATAATAGTCCCTCTATATGACTGGGTTAGTCATGCAGCAGGTGTGAGTGTGGTGATTCAGGGCATTTGTTTCAGGTGTCACAGAGAACTGTTTTTTCTTTCTTCAAATAGAAGTATATAACTTTTTGGCCGCCCTATATTACTTTTCATCAGATCTGATTTTTTTTTACTTCTACAGTGATGTGGATGTGGAAAAGGCAATGACTGGGTTTATCCTATTTAAAAAGTACTCTAAAATCATGATTTTCAAAAAGCCAAACATAACAATTGCTGATGGAGATGATTCTGCTACTTTACATTCACTTACTTTAAGTTTCAAAGTTTGTAATGATGCAGAATAAAGACTAAAATAAGTCAGCACTGACATGGGACACACTTCACAGCCAAGAAGTCATTAATCTAATGACCTACAAGCAAAATAATATCCTAACATTAACAACTCCAATGTGACTAAAACAAGATTTTATTAAATAAGAGTATTAAAAAGACAATTCATGTGGAGGTCAACCACCAGGTTCCTCTGGCGCAACTGCACCTGGTAGACCACAGTAAATAGACAAATATTATATTCTTATACAGTATGAACATGAAAATTAAGTGCATATGTCAGTGGTGTTACATTCGTATATGCTGTAAATATGAAAATAATATTGATAATAATATTGAAAATAAATGAATTCAAACATTCAAATTCATAAAAAACATAAACAAAAACATCAATAAAAAAATCATAAATATCAAACATAAAAAAGTGCCTTAAGCCTCAGCTCTTGCACAGCAGTGTCATTTGTGTTCAAGTGGGGAAACTACAGTGGGCCCTTATGGCTGGAGGAAATAACAATATTAGGGACTGTAATATCAATATTGTAATGTTTTAAAATGTCTTGATATATATCTAAATATCGGTTTTTTTGCACAGCCTTAATTTTAATCCATTTCTGCCTTTCCACTCAGGAACTGAAACCAATGTGAGCATTTCAGTTTAACAGTGTAGTGTGCCAGAGCATGCCTGCCCTCCACATATATTGGCAAACTATGACACCTTTGACTCTTGGCCAGTGTTAATTTTGTTGACGAAGTATTTTCGTTATAATTTTCGTCAACAAGTTTTCACTGACGAAAACGAGACGTTAACTAAATAAAAATTAAGTGATGACGACGAAAACTAAATAAAAATATATTGACATTTTCGTTGACTAATAAAAACGAGACGAGAATGTGAGTGAGGGACGTTTTTAGATAAGATCCAGTCAGAATTAATCTTCTTAGACACACACGCACATTTGAAAAGTAACTGATCCACCTAGTGACGCGGGATGTGCGAGTACACGACATCATCATCACTGGGTTTCTGTCTGACTTAAACTATAATGAAATGGCAACAGCTGGGAGAAAACAAAGAGAAGATATATGGGTCAGTTTCATCTTTGATGCAATGGCATTACTGCTAAATACAGTTTTTATCTTAAATATTTTGGAATTGCTCTTTTGCTTTAAAGAATGACGAATGTCATATGCAAGTTATAAATGATGCATATCTAATTTTTGGTCTTTTATGGAAAGGCCATATTCCATATATGTTTAATGAAACTTGTTTTTCATTTAATTTTAATTTAGAATATTTTGTATATCACAATAGTTTAACTAAATTACACTTAAATTAAACCCAATAGATTTTAAAATCTACTGTAGATTTAGTCGACTAAAATCTTATGCTATTCAGTCGACTAAAACTAGACTAAAACTAAAACAAAGCAGATGACTAAAATATGACTAAAACTAAAATTGCATTTTAGTCAAAACACTATGACTAAAACTAAATTAAAATCTGCTGTCAAAATTAACACTGCTCTTGGCAGCTTAGGAGGTGCCCTGAACAGCATGGCTTTGACAAACATACTTTACTGCTGTAACTAACCTTAAATAGATTATACATGTACAAATTTAAAAATTAACATTTGTGTATTAAAACCAATTTTAAAATGTGCTTTATTTATTTTTTAAACAAATTTCAAGATTGACTGAGAACCTTTGTGGAGTTGGACAAAATCCAAGCCCAACCAGAAAGCTTTCTGTTAGGGTTGGTAGTTGTGTTTGTGCTTTCTCTCCCTCCCTCTCTGTTTCAGAGGAGTTGGTGGTGAGAGGTTGATGAGACGCAGCTGCAGCGTGTTAAGTGATTGGCCATCTACTTGAGCAGACCTTCAGTTGTTGGAAGATACCAGTCTGTGTTCTTTGCTTCACTCTTCACCTTAGTTAGTTCATGCCTCACCTTCTGTATTCTTCAGTCTCCTGCTTCCCTGTAAATAAATTGTTACTCTTCTTTAGTCTCTGCAATGTCTGCAATTTAACTGCATGCCACTAAAACCATTACCATTCACCTATCCCCAGCTGGCAGCAATAGAAGACATGCTGAGGAAATTGCTGTTAGTTGTTTTAACTCTTTCTAAAATGAATTATTTTTTCATTCGTAAATAAAAATGAACTACAATTTGTTTTGTAACTTGTTACTGTTTTTTGTCTAGATCAAGAAGGAATACACAAACTGGGAACAATTCTTGCCTTTGCCACATGTGTCAGTACTGTTCCAAGCCACTCCACAACTTTCAAATAAATTTCTTCACCAAGAACATGATGCAGGAACTACCTCAAAATACATTATTGAGTTTAAAGTAAACATGGATTTTGAATGTGCAACCCACATCATCTCAAATTCACCTGCATTTGAGGCAGACTGAAGAATTTCACCATCAACTCTGTTCAGGTTGTCATTGGACAGTTCTGCATACTTCGATGGTTGAATGCCACCCTGCTGTCTGTGCATATAAAGAGTCAGAGTGCTTACTCCTATGCATATGCCAGTGTTTTGCCAGTTCATTGCAAGGGAGGTTAAATGAGAGATTTGCTCCCCATGAAATGTTGTATTGAGGTCTGAGTCCAGTCCTGACAGGTGGTGGCAACAGAGCATAACTGTTTTCAGATGAGATTGAGATTGAGACAGAAATCTAGATAAAGTCTAAATGTGATCACAAAGTTCTCCATACAGCCTCTCCTAAACAAAAGAATCTGTAGACTGTATTTGTTCAATACATTTTAAAATCTTATTTTAAAAAATGTCTTTATCATTGCTACCTACTAAAAAAATACATAAATAGAACACTGCACTTGAAAACAACACAGTAGGGCTTTGCATCATTGCTGTTATTATCAGGCAAGAGGTTCTTACACATGTTTTTTGGTTTGAGCATGTTTAAAGAGGACCTTTCTGTCTATTAATGCCAGTATCTAAAAACACACAGTCAGTGCACAGCCAAAGACAGTGACAACGTTACTGTGGGAGCAGTTTCCAACAAGGGAGAGACACACATAGAAGCAGTCCAACAACAGGATTGTTGACTGCAGGCACTGCGGCCTGAAAAATGTGCCCAATGTCCAGCTTATGGTAAAAAGATCCAAGGGGACCACTTTGCCAAGCAATGCTTCTCAAAAAGAAAACACAGCTGAAGATGCTGATATAGGTGAGACATTTTTTGTTGGCTTGGTTAACTGTGAAAATGAGCCAGAAACAGAAATAAATGCCATAATTGAAGACAAATGGACAACACCATTGGCAGTCAATGGGACACTTGTCACATTGAAACTAGACATCGGTGGTAAAGCACATCTGATCAAAGAACGAAATCTGCTCTTTTTAAGACTACAATGGACAAAGGATTCAGAGTTTTGGCATATGCAGGTTGAATATTATGGTGAAAATAAAGTGCACCAACTATGGCTCTCTGTTGGGGCTGAAGAATATGAATCAGTGTTTGGTGATAAAGTCTATGAAAATCAGTTGCAGTTGAAATTAAAGGCCTGGAAGGTGTCTGAGTTTATGTGGATGACCTAATTGTCTGGGGCTCTACAACACAAGAAAACAAGGAAGGACTGAGACTGCTCGAACAAACATGAAAGCATGGGCTTAAACTCAACAGGACCTATTTGCCAGTTTGGAGTGCAAGAGATTCTGAGAGACAAGCTCTCAGCACAAGGTGTTCAACCTGACCAAGAAAAATTCAAGGCAATAGAGCACATGCCAAGACCCACAGACAAAACAGGAGTGCTTTGCATAATAGCAATAGTGAACTTCATCAGTAAATTAATTCCCAGTCTACAGTATATGGTTTACCCTTCTCCACTGTAGAAACAGATCACCGCCCACTAGTTTCTATCATCAAGATGAGCCTTAATGAAATATCACCAGGAATTCAGCATCTAATGATGAGAATGCAGACATATGGCTTTGAGCTGGTTTATACACCAGCACCACCACCACTCAAACTCACATAAACATGGTCTCTGCTGCACTTCCTGTGTCATGCATGAAATCTAAACAAATAGCTGATGAGACTGCACAACATACAGAGCTGCTGGATTATTACGCTTGTAATTGTTTTAATAACCCACTAAGACATTTATTCAGTTCACTTAAGATACCGTTATCCTTTGCAAGTTCAGCTGTTGAGCTTAATTCAAAATAAGAAATTATTGAAGGATTGCAGAAAATGAAGTATTCAAAGAACTGAAGGACCTACTTTTCTAAGCGCAGTGATCTGTCAGCCTAGTGCTGTCCAGTGCATTTTCAACAGAGTGATCTCAGTTGTGACCACTTGGTGGTAGCAGAGCTCACACTCTAAACACACATGCAGGTCTGCCTGTGCAACCAACACCTATTTCTAT
Organism: Mastacembelus armatus; assembly: GCF_900324485.2. Taxonomy (NCBI): domain Eukaryota; kingdom Metazoa; phylum Chordata; class Actinopteri; order Synbranchiformes; family Mastacembelidae; genus Mastacembelus; species Mastacembelus armatus. The sequence continues at coordinate 23,660,473 of NC_046642.1, forward strand.
GAATGGCTAACACTAATATTGTTGGTGTTTTATGAATCCGCAAATTGACAAACATACACTCCAGCTTATTCAGGTCACTGTTCAGTGTTCACTGTTCAGTAATGCACTAAATATGATCTAATAAAAGAAAATACATTCATGTGAAATGTATTACTGAATACCTTTTGTTAGGCTACTTCCAGTATATTTTGCTGCTAATATTAAAACATAATATAAGTAAAATTTTGACAGCGGACCTTTACTTGTAACAGTATTACTGTGGTATTTACTGTGGTACTTTTTTATGTTAAAGGACCTCAGTGTTTCTTACACCACTGTATATGTAAGTAAATAATTGTATTATATAATGACAATTAATCACATGACCGATTAACTCGATTTTTAAAAATTATTAACTTTTAATTTAACAAATTAGAGCCGGTCAAATAATTATTAATTGAACTGTTAATGGAAGTGCTTATGTTTAGCGTATCGTGTAATAAGGTTTAAGGAGGCTTAAATATTAATTGTGCAGGACATAGAGCAAGTAAAGAACATTGATATGGTATGGGGGGGTTACATCACAGCTTGTTTAGCCATTTTATCCATCCATCCATCGTCTTCTGCTTAGCCGGGACCAGGTAGTAGGCAGTAGCCTAAGCAGGGACGCCCAGACATCCTTTACCCTGGAAACCTCCTCCATCTCATCCGAATGGCACTTTCCCGTTCCCGGGCCAGGCAAGTGACATAGTCCCTCCAGCGTGTTCTGGGTCTTCCCCAGGGCCTCCTCCTGGTGGGACATGCTCAGAACACCTCCCCGGGGAGGCGCCCAGGAGCAGAGGCTGTACTCCGAGCTCCTCCCAGGTGACCGAGCTCCTCACCCTATCTCTAAGGGAGTGCTCGGCCACCCTGGGGAGGAAGCTTATTTCAGCTGATTGTAACCGAGATCTTGTCCTTTTGGTCATGACCAGAAGCTCATGACCATAGGTGAGAGTTGGAACATAGATTGACCGGTAAATCGAGAGCTTTGCCTTTCGGCTCAGCTCATTCTTCACCACAAATGACTGGTACACCGACCGCATTGCTGCTGCCGATGCACCGATCCGTCTTTCAATCTCCCACTCCGTCCTTTCCTTACTCGTGAACAGGATCCCAAGATACTAAAACTCCACCTGAGGCAGGGACTCTCCCCTGGAGATGGCAGGCCACCTTTTTCCGGTTGAGGACCATGGCATCGGACCTGGAGGTGCTGATTTTCATCCCCACCGCTTTGCGCTCAGTTGCAAACCGCCCCAGTGCACACTGAAGGTCCTGGCTCGATAGAGCCAACAAAACCAACTGGTAAGTGAATCGCTTCCTATTGCAAGCGTGTTGTGCTGTATAGTTCGTTTGCAGATTAGCAATAGACTAGCTTTAGTCTAACACACCAAAAATAACTAAACTCTCTAAACAATGAATTTAACCGCTACACATTCTGGTACTAGTCAAGTACCTTTCTATTTTGACCGGTAATATTGCTATTTCCAGACTTCGTTAGCCTACCGGTTAGCTTAGCTAGCTAGTAACATCTCTCCCTCTCCCTCTCTCTCTCCTGCTCGGTGTGCCACATGTTTAGTTATTCCTCTGCCTCCTTTAGCGATAATGATACCTGTAATAAGTGTAAGGTTGGAGGTTTGGAGGCGAGGATCACTGATTTGGAAGCTCGGCTCCGCACCTTTGAACAAAAGCCAGCTAGCCTAGCCCCGTTAGCAGGTGTGGAGCCACCGAGCTCAGGGTCTGTTAGCGGTCCAAGGGCAGCTCCGGAGCAGCCCGGAGAATTAGCCTGGGCGACGGTCCGACGGAAACGTACTCCTAAGCAGAAGCCCACGGCTCATCACCTGCCTGTTCACGTTTCTAATAGATTTTCCCCGCTCAGTGACACACCCGCTGAGAAACCGACTCTGATAATTGGCAATTCCATAGATAGATTGATTCCATAGTGGGCGGATGATTCCAGAACCAGATGAAAGCTTGTCAATTGATTAATCAATGTAGGGCAGTTGCTCCAAATTAGATATCATTCATGAGGACATATCAGGGAACCAAGAATTTCCAAATTCTCATCTATTGGCTACTGATTGTATTGAGTAACTGCATCGTGTATAAGGGGAGTGACAGTCAAATAGTGAGCTCCCCTGTGAGGGCATAAACAGGAAGGGTGTAGTCTCACGTGTCTAATCTGCTGTAGCCAGTCAGAACTGTTGCTCAATAGGGTGTAACACAGAGTTAGCATTAATCTCTTAGAATACATAGTGTTCTAGTTGACAGGGTTGCTGGGCAGAAGAAGACTGAAGCCACCTATAGGGCGTAGGCTCATCGGATGGGATGCAATGTCGTGCTGAGGAGCCACCAACGATGGGAGGGCTAAGTTTAAGTTTAAACCACGGTGCTAGATAGAAGCACATTTCCATATATAAGTTTGTATAATGCTAAGTTAGGCACTTCTCTAGTTGTGAAGTTGGTTGCAGGTAACTGCTTGCAGAAAACGAACAAGTTTACAGAAGCTAGAGACACCAGCGACCATAGTCAAATGTTTCCTGGGGCCGGAGTGGGCAACATCGACTCAAATCTGAAGCTGCTGGCTAAAGCTAATCGTAAATATGGAAAAATTGATATTCACGTCGGCAGCAATGACACCCGATTACGCCAATCGGAGGTCACTAAAATTAATGTTGAGTCTGTGTGTAACTTTGCTAAATTAACGTCGGACTCCGTAGTTTTCTCTGGACCCCTCCCCAATCTGACCAGCGATGACATGTTTAGCCGCATCTCGTCGTTCCGTCGCTGGCTGTCTAGGTGGGAGAGACAGCAGGCTGAATTTGTGGCAGCGGCAGCGAGTAGTTGCACCTGCAGTGGCACCCGGAAAACATAACTTATTTATTTATTCATTTAATTGATTTGTGACTGCTGAGAAGACAAGAAAAGCGTAGACTAGTCTACACGGTCATCAATGTTCTGGTGTATATAAAAATGTACTGTTTGATCCTTGTCTTATTTTAAGCATCAAACTCTAACCTCGCATTGCTATACATTTTTACTACAGCACCACCTACTGGTTAAGAAGTCATACACCAATCTATTTCTGTATTAGCACTTTAAATATCATGTGGCTCCAAATATTGACAATAAAAATAATCACAGAAAACATTGCAGCTTACGCCATATTTGAGAGTGTAGACATGAGTGTCACCTTAACAACAATAGGAAAACCATCGGGGAGGTGTGGAAATAGGCTACGTAAACAAAGTTATATTTAGGTTATTTAGTTAAATGTGCCTTTGCATTTTTTTTTTGTTTAAAAGAGGACAACAATAACAGTGTGGCTGCTTACGCAACATGGGGTGTCAATAAAAATGTCAGTGGCATCGCCGGCTGCCACTTCTGGTGCCGCTAACACTGCGCAAAATACAGCAGCACCCAGAGATGCCACTCGTGGGGCTGCTAACTAGTACTAAAATGTCACAGCACCTCTTAAAATCCTGTGGCAGCTGCTGTGGCACCTCTTGAAATGCAGTGGCATCTGTAGTGGCACTTCCGGCATTTTTAATGGCACTTCTGGCGGATGCCACTGCAGATGCCACTACTCGCTGCCACTACCACAAATTGAGCTTGGCCCTGCTGCTAGGTTGTGTCCAGTAAACGATGTGGACTTCATAGACAATTGGGCCACTTTCTGGGCAAAACCCAGTCTGGTAGTGAGGGATGGCATCCATCCCACTTTGGATGGTGCAGCTCTCATCTGTAGAAATTTGGTCGAGGGTATTAGCCAACCTAAAGTTTGACAATCCAGAATGCAGACCGTGATGCAGAAACTCAGTTTAAAACGCCTCTCTGCAGTTTCCTTAGAGCCGTCACCCCCCTCAAACCACATAGAGATATTCCTAAAAACCTAACACAAATTAAGACCACTCCTCTTATTGAACAGAAAAACAGAACAGTCAGATGTGGATTATTAAATATTAGGTCTCTTTCATCTAAATCTCTGTTAGTAAATGATTTGATAACTGATCACCAAATTGACTTTGATTCAATATTAGATTCAATTGGTTTCACTCAAAATCTTCATAAACCCACTCACTTTTTCAATCACACCCTTGATCTTGTTCTGACCGATGGCATTGAAATTGAACATTTAATAGTTTCTCCCCCAAAATCCTATTTTGTCAGATCATTCTTTAATAACTTTTGAATTTAAGATAATGGATCATGCAGCATTTGGAAGAAAATTCCACTACAACAGATGTTTATCTGACTACGCTGTTGATAAATTTAAGATAATGATTCCATCTTTATTTACATCTATGCCATGTGCCAACACAGTGGAGGGCAGCTGCCTCAATCCCACTCCCTACCAAATTGATCATGTTGTTGACAGTGTTGTTTCACTGTGTAAAACACTTGATACTGTGGCTCCTCTGAAAAAGAAGTTAGTGAATCAGGGAAGATTTGTCACGAATCAGAAGTCTGGATCACAAAATTATCCACACAATTATCAAAGAGTCAAAAACCGACTTTTATTCTTTCTCTTTCTTTTTCTTTTAAGAAGTTCTGAAGAGGGAGGTGATGATATGAGGACCAGTTGGTGGGGGAAAAGAGCAGGATGGTTAGTTATTGTCGAAGTCATCATGAGTCAAAAAACAAAAAGGCGTTCTCCTGGCGAGGTTTCCAACACTCAGTGTAGAAGGTCGCGGGAAAAGTTCCAAGTACAGCGGTCTTGACGTGGGGTCAGCAACAGACAACCTGGCGGTTGGTTCATGAGCGAGGCATCCTACTTATCTGAAATCAAAGAGCAGACAGGTGAATTCAATTAGGAATTAATTTAAGCGTGACAGTCAAGAACGAGTGGATCCTGTTATCTATTCAAAATAAGAGCATGATCGCGGAAATGGTTCCAATCCAATTTATTGGACAGATTCCAGTTTGTTTATGTCCATGATGAACCTTCCACACGAACAAGTTAGTTATGGAGTTCCACAAGGCTCCGTGCTAGGACCGATTCTGTTCACCCTGTACATGCTTCCTTTAGGATATGTCATTAGGAAGCACTCTATTAATTACCACTGCTATGCAGATGACACTCAGTTATATCTATCTATTAAACCTGTTAACACAAACCAGTTAACCAGACTTCAAGCCTGTCTAACTGACATAAAGGCCTGGATGACCAGTAACTTTTTACTTTTAAACTCAGAGAAAACAGAAGTCATTATATTTGGGCCAAAAAATCTCAGAAATAACTTTTCTAAAATTATAGCTACCTAAATGGCATAGCCCTGGCCTCCATCACTACTGTGAAAAAACCTTGGAGTTATTTTTGACCAGGACATGTCCTTTAACTAACACATAAAACAAATCTCTAGAACTGCATTCTTTCCAAAATTAGGAACATCCTGTCTCAAAATGATGCAGAAAAATTAGTCCATGCATTTGTTACCTCAAGGCTAGATTACCGTAACTCAGAACTATCTGGATGTCCCAATATCTCCATAAAAAGCCTCCAGTTAATCCAGAATGCCGCAGCCAGAGTCCTGACAGGAACTAGCAAGAGAGATCATATTTCTCCTATATTAGCTTCTCTTCATTGGCTCCCTGTAAAATACAGAATAGAATTTAAAATCCTTCTTCTCACATACAAATCCCTTCATAATCAAGCTTCTTCATACCTTAAAGACCTCATAGTACCATATTATCCCAATAGACCACTTCGCTCTCAGAGTGCAGGTCTACTTGTGGTTCCCAGAGTTTCCAAAAGCAGAATGGGAGGGAGAGCCTTTAGCTATCAAGCTCCTCTCCTATGGAACCTGCTCCCAGTCTGGGTTCAGGAGGGAGACACTTTCTGTACTTTTAAGGCTAGACTTAAAGTCTCCTAGACTTAGGGCTGGCTTCAGGTAACCCTGAACCATCCCTTAGTTATGCTGCTATAGGCCTAGACTGCCTGAGGACCATCGGTGCACTGATATTGCTGATGTGCAGTTACTGATCCCACCAACCTTCAGTGTGTGTCTATTTGTTGTTTATTATTGCTGTTCTTTTCTCTCCTCTATCCACTCACCCCAACCGGTCGAGGCAGATGGTCGCCCAAACTAAGCCCAGTTCTGCTGGAGATTTTTTTTTTCCGTTAAAGGGAGTTTTTCCTCTCCACTGTCGCTAAGTACTTGCTAATAAGGGATTTGTTGGGTTTTTTGTTTTTCTAAAGTGCCTTGAGATGTGTATTGTGATTTGGCGCTATACAAATAAATTGAATTGAAATTGAATTGAAAAATAACATCATCTGCAAAAAAACCTGTGGTCCATCCCGTCCCTGCTTGCCCCTAGAGATTCTGGTGACAAAGGGGAGCCCTGCCAGAGTCCACCATGCACTGGGAACAAGTCTGACTTACTGCTGGCAATGCGAACCAAGCTCCTGCTCCGGTTGTACAGAGACCAAAAGACCAGAGAACAAAAAGCCCCGGACCCCATACTCTCAGAGCACCTCCCACAGAATGTCGTGAGGGATGCGGTCGAATGCCTTCTCCAAGCCCACAAACCATGTGAACTGGTTGGGCAAACTCCCACAAACCCTCAAGCACCCTGAAGGCAAGGCAAGTTTATTTATATAGCACAATTCATACACAGAGTAATTCAAAGTGCTTTACAGAAATCAAAGACCAGTTAAAAAAACATAAGCAAGAAATAATAATAAAAGTTAAAAATTAATATTAAAAGAAACTGAGTGCAGATAAATCACTTTGGATAAAACACTGTCAGTTGTCATATGTTATATGCCACACTAAAAAGAAAGGTTTTTAGCTTGGACTTAAACATTGCCAGAGATGAGGCTTGCCTAACATCATCAGGAAGACTATTCTAGGTTTTAGCTGCATAGAACTGAAACACTGCTTCTCCCTGTTTAGTCTTGACTCTGGGCACGAGCAGAAGGCCTGTCCCTGATGTTCTCAGAGTTCGAGATGGTTCATATGGCATCAGCATGTCAGAGATGTAATGTGGTGCTGAGCCATGAAGAGACTTATACACAAGCAGTGCTGTTTTGAAATCTATTCTCTGAGAGACAGGAAGCCAGTGCAGAGATCTGAGAACAGGAGTAATGTGATTGTACTTCCTGGTTCTAGTCAGGACCCGAGCAGCAGCGTTCTGAATGTACTGTAGCTGCCTTACAGCTCGTTTTGATAGCCCCGTGAACAGGCCATTACAGTAATCTAACCAGCTAGAGATAAATGCATGGATGAGTCTTTCCAAGTCTGGTTTAGACATGATCCCTTTGATTCTGGCAATGTTTTTGAGATGGTAAAAAGTTGACGATGTTAAAATTGTTGTTAAAATTCAAGTCTGAGTCCATGATTACCCCTAGATTTCTAACATGATTTTTAAATTTTAGAGAACGAGACTCGAGGTGACTGCTGACACTTTCTCTTTGTTTCTGAGGCCCAAAGATGATTATTTCAGTCTTGTCACTGTTTATTTGCAGAGAGTTGTTTTGCATCCACAGAGTGATCTGTTCAATACAGCTGTACAGTGAATCGACTGGTCCGTATTCACCAGCTGTGAGTGAAATGTAAATCTGAGCGTCATCTGCAGTTATGGTAGGACACATTATTGCTGTGTGTTAACTGGCCTAATGGAAACATGTAAAGATTGAACAAAAGGGGTCCCAAGATGGACCCTTGGGGGACCCCACATGTCAACACAGTTACCAACTTCAATGAAATACTTCCTGTCTTCAAGATAGGACTTAAACCATTTAAGGGTAGTACCAGAGATGCCTATCCAGTCCTCTAACCTTTGTAACAGGATCACATGGTCCGCTGTGTCAAAAGCAGCACTTAGATCCAGCAGTACTAAGACAGAGACTCTGCCAGCGTCTGTGTTCAGACGAATGTCATTTGTCACCTTGATGAGGGCAGTTTCAGTGCTGTGATGGGGCCTAAAACCTGACTGAAAATCATCAAAGCAGTTGTTTAGCATGAGAAAGTCAGGAAGTTGTTGGTAAACAACTTTTTCAAGGATTTTGACTAAAAACGGCAGGTAGTTGTTCAGTACCATGGCATCAAGACTGCTCTTCTTCAGGAGAGGCTTGATGACAGCAATTTTCAAGGCCCTTGGAAATGTTCCAGACTGTAATGAGTTATTAACTAATTGAGTGAGTTGTGGTAACAAACTGGTTAGTACTGATTTCAGAAATTTAGTGGGTAAAACATCAAGGCAACAGGTGGATGAGCTCAGACTGGAGATGATCTCTTCAACTGTTATGTCATTTAATGGTGTAAAGTGTGTCAGTTCTACCAAGTGTTTCCTGGATGACTGCAGAGTTGGTATCTGCCTTGTGCAATTTATTGTTTGTTTAATACCCTGAATCTTGTCATTAAAAAATAATGCAAATTCATTACATTTAGATTTTGAAATGAGTTCCAGTGGCAATGGAGATGGAGGGTTTGTTAACCTACTCACTGTAGCAAACAGGACACGTGAGTTGTTACTACTGTTGTTGATGATTTCAGAAAAATACATTTTTCTCCTTCTACATAGAGTTTCATTGAACACACACAGCATCTGCTTATAAATGTCATAATGAACCTGGAGCTTTGATTTACGCCATCTTCGTTCAGCCTCCCGGCACTCCCTTTTCTGTGCCCTGACCGAGTCATCATTTCTCCACGGTGGCTTTTGCCTGTTCCTGATTAATTTATCCTTAACAGGAGCAATCACATCTATGACATTTAGTACACTAGAAGTATATGAATTCAACAAATCTTCAACATGAGAGAAAGTGGTATTTTCAAACCTAATCATCTCCATAAACAGTTTCCTCGTGTTATCATTTATGTGTCTTTTCTGAACAAGTGTAGGTCCAGTTGCATCTTTGGGAATTATGGACAAATCAAAAAAGACACAAAAATGGTCAGACAAAGCAACATCAGTCACAGTGATATTAGAAGCGTTAACACCCTGAGTAATGACAAGGTCCAGAGTGTGACCTCTGGTATGGGTCGGCTCTCTAACGTGCTGGCTAAGGCCATATGTTTCAAGGACAGCAGAAAGTTCTTTGGCATATCTGTCACAGGCCTTATCCATGTGAACATTAAAATCACCTGTAATAACCAAACAGTCAAATTCTGTGAGGACAACTGAAAGCATCTCAGTAAATTCATCAATAAAATTTTGACAGCATTGGGGAGGTTTGTAAATGATAATAAAAAGTACAGAGGGAGATAATTTTTGCTCCATTTTAAAAGATACATACTCAAATGATAAGAACTCCCCAAATGACAAACTATGGGTAACCATATTATCCCTAAAAAAGGCACAGACGCCACCACCCTTTTTGTTTTCTTGTGTTTCTGATAGAAATGTAAAATTAGGTGGGGTGGATTCAATAAGAACTGCATTTGCTGTCCTGCTATCTAACCATGTTTCTGTTAAAAACATAAAATCAAGATTGTAAAAGGAGATAAAATTATTAAGAATGATTTGTTACATAGAGATCTGACATTGAGCACTGCAAGTTTCAAATTAGATTGAATAGGACCTGAAACTATCTGTCTGCAAAAGATTAGAATTAGATTCCTCTGATTGGACAGTCTAACTGTCACTTTTAGCCACTCTGCGTGTTTTGACTATAGCTATAGCACTAGGGGAGAGTGTTCTCTCCCTGGGCCTCAGGTCGATAAGTGGTTTATTATGGCTATAAGTCCTAGAACAGCAGAGGCCCTGGGTGTCCTAGTTGCTGATAGCAGCATTGATGCTAGTCAGGATCTTTTGTCCGGGAGCAGGTGGGGGGGTCTGACAGGGGTGCTCTGAGGAAAGACAGGTGTAGGTGTTGGCCGAGGTGGTCGAGATGGTGGAGTTTTAATTGATTGAGGGACATAGGTCATGCTCCTGGGTGGCAAAGGGGGTGGTGTTTGCTGGGGGCATGAATTCACTGGTGTTGATGATAATACCCGTGATCTTGCCAGGTTAGGGGTAAGAGGCACCATTTTAATTCCTGATTTCACCAAGGTTTCCAAATGATTTGGAAATCCCATTGGTGAAGCCGGGGATGGGATAGTCAATGATGAGTCTGCAGAGGATGCGGATGTAGCTGGGGGGGCCCAGGGCAGTGGACGGGGCACCATTGAAGGTGCTGTTGAGGGGGGATCCTTGGGTGATGAGGGGTCCGTTCCTGGTGTGGTGTGAGTGTTTACTTCACTCCTCTCTTCTCTCAGAGGAGCCGTTAGCTGTTCAGACGGCCATCCAGACCCAGTGTGGTGTCTCAGAGAGTGGAGGAGGTTATCCGTTAGCCGTCTCACTCCACTCCTGCTCAGATATGGGCCCTTTCCCTTGAACAGGTCGTCGCGTTGCCAAAACAGGTTGAAGTTATCAATGAAGTGCACTCCTCCTCTTATCTCACAGGCCTTGGACAGCCATGTGTTCAATGCAAGCAGCCGACTGAAGTTATTAATCCTCCTGTCAATGTTTAGGAGAGGCCCACTGACAAATGACTGGATTTTCAGTTTGTCAAGTTTCTCTAATAATTTATAGAAGTCCTCTTTTAAAACCTCTGATTCTCCCTTTCTGGTGTCCACTGCACCCACATGCAGGATCAGCTGTTTGACTCCATGGTGTTTTGAGATGACCTGGGGGAGGAGAGCTGCTATATCAGTGACCATGGCACTTGGATAGCTGCATGTAATAATTCTGCTGTTGTCTATGTCACTGATAGCACTGTCTCCAAGCAGAAGGATATCTCTGTCCTTCACATTTGTCACAGATTCTTTGTCTCTGTTTCTCTGACTGGCTCCATGGCTCCTGTTTTTAAAGTTATTGCTTTTTTGGTTTTCAGTCACAGCAGACATTTCTTGCTCAATAAGATTTAGTTCAGACAGTGGTTGAAACCTGTTACTGAGCTGTATGTTTGTTGATGCTACATGTGGTCCTGGGGTGCCACCATTCTTCTTTCTAATTCTGTGACGCTTTGGCTTGGCACCAAGTTTATGCCAGGTGGCTTCATTTTGATCTATTCCCACTCTTGAAAGTTTTGGGAAACACTATCGTCCAGGTTCAGAGTAGCGTTTTGGTCAACATAGCACTTATTATTGATAGTAGGTTTCGGCTTCTTACCACTGGGTCTGAACAGAAGTGTGTCGTGAAGTCCTCTTTCAGATTCCAGAGCAAGAATCTTCATTTGTAACACATTGATTTCCTCAAGATATATCCGGCAGTTTTGGCACAATGTGTTTTCTTTTCCAGACATGTTGAAATATTTATGTTGAAAACAATCCATGGCTGTAGTCCCTTAATAGGTCAAAGTGTTAAAAAGAAAAATAAAATCCTCCTCTCAAACACCAAGGCATAGACTTTCCCCAGGAGACTGAGGAGTGTGATCCCCTGTAGTTGGAATACACCCTCCAGTACCCCTTCTTAAAAAGTGGGACCACCACCCCGGTCTGCCAATCCGGGGGTAGTGTCCCCAGTCGCCAAGCGGTGTTGCAGAGGCGTGTCAACCATGACATCCCAACAACATCCAGAGACTGAGATACTCAGGGCGGATCTCATCCACCCCCGGTGCTTTGCCACCAAGTAGCTGCCAAACTACCTCAGTGACTTCAGCTTGGGTAATGGACAGATCAGCCTCTGACCTCCCAGCCTCTGCTTCCTCTATGGAAGGAGCGTCGCCGGGGTTGAAGAGATCCTCAAAGTATTCCTTCCACCATCCAACAATGTCTCCAGTTGAGGTCAGCAGCTCCTCACCTCCGGTGTAAACAGTGTTGGCAGAGCACTGCTTCCCCCTCCTGAGGCAACAGTTGGTTTGCCAGAATTTCTTCGTGGCTGACCGATGGTCCTTATCCATGATTTCACCAAACTCCTCCCATACCAGAGTTTTTGCCTCCGCCACACTTGGACTGCCGGTACCTATCAGCTGCCTCTGGGGTCCCCCAAGCCAGCCAGACTTGGTAGGACTCCTTCTTCAGCTTGACGGCAGCCCTTACCTCCGGTGTCCATCACCGGGTTCGGGGAGCAGGTGGATCCAGAGACCTTACGACCAGAGCTCCAAGCTGCTGCATTGACAATGGAAGTGGAGAGCATGGTCCATTCGGACTCAGTGTCCCCAGCCTCACTTGGGATCTGGTGGAATCTCTCTCGGAGGTGGGAGTTGAAGACCTCTCTGACAGAGGTTTCCACGTTCCCAACAGACCCTCACAATAGGTTTAGGTCTGCCAAGTCTGAGCCGCTTCCTCCTCTGCCAGCGGATCCACCTCAGCACCAGGTGGTGATCAGTTGACAGCTCTGCCCCTCTCTTCTCCCGAGTGTCCAAGACACACGGCTAAAGGTCAGGTGACCCGACCACAAAGCCGATCACCGACTTCTGACCTAGGGTGTCCTGGTGCCATGTGCACTGATGGACCCCCTTATGCCCGAACAGTGTGTTTGTTATGGACAAGCTGTGACTAGCACAGAAGTCCAACAACAGAACACTGCTCGAGTTCAAATCGAGGAGGCCGTTCCTCCCAATCACGCCCCTCCAGGTTTCACTGTCGCTGCCCACGTGAGCATTGAAGTCCCCCAGCAGAACAATGGAGTCCCCAGTTGGAGCACCTTTCAGCACGCCTCCTAGAAACTCCAAAAACGCCGGGTACTCTGCACTACTGTTCGGCCCATAGACCGTAACAACAGAGAGAGACCTATCCCTGACCCAAATGCACAGGAAAGTGGCCCTTTCATTTAGGGGGGAAAACTCCAGCACGTGGCAGCTGAGCTGGGGAGCTATAAGCAAGCCCACACCAGCTCGCCACCTCTCACCGTGAGCAACTCCAGAGTAGAAGAGAGTCCAGCCTCTCTCAAGGAGTTGGGTTCCACAGTCCAGGCTGTGCGTGGAGGTTCAATATCAATTCAATTTTATTTGTATAGCGCCAAATCACAATACAAATCATCTCAAGGCACTTTACAAAAACTAAAACTAAAAACCCAACAATTCCCTTATGAGCAAGCACTTGGCGACAGTGGAGAGGAAAAAACTCCCTTTAACGGAAGAAAAAAACCTCCAGCAGAACCGGGCTCAGTTTGGGCGGCCATCTGCCTCGACCAGTTGGGGTGAGTGGATAGAGCAGAGAGAAAAGAACAGCAACAATAAACAACAAATAGACACTGCAAGTTGGTGGGGCCAGTAACTGCACATCAGCGATAAACAGCTCCAGGACCAGGGACACCTGCAGAAGGTACAGAGAGAGAGAGAGAGAGGGAGGGAAAGAGCACAAACTAGGGGAGAGAGAGAGCACAAGGTTAGTAACATTCAATGGTGGATTATACATGAGGTGGGAGAGAAGAGGGGGGGGGTTAGGGTAGGGGAGCTCAGTGCACCGATGGTCCTCGGGCAGTCTAGGCCTATAGCAGCATAACTAACTAAGGGATGGTTCAGGGTTGCCTGAAGCCAGCCCTAACTATATGCTTTGTCAAAGAGGAAGGTTTTAAGTCTAGCCTTAAAAGTACAGAGAGTGTCTGCCTCCTGAACCCAGGCTGAGAGCTGGTTCCACAGGAGAGGAGCTTGATAGCTAAAGGCTCTGCCTCCCATTCTGCTTTTGAGAACTCTGGGAACCACAAGTAGGCCTGCACTCTGAGAGCGAAGTGGTCTATTGGGAGGTGAGCCCAACTATTTCTGGTCGGTACTGCTCAATCTCCCACACAAGCTCAGACTCCTTCCCCCCCAGCGCGGTGACATTCCATGTCCCTAGAGCCAGTCCAGCATCCAGGAATTGGGTCATCGAGGTCCCCGCCTTTGACCACTGCCTGATCCACACAGCACTGGCCTCTTATGGAGCTCGCTCCGCCACCAAGGGACTGGAACTGGCTGGAGCTCGGCGTGGATGCCTTCGCCGTAACTCCGAGGGACTGGAACAGGTTCGTCCTCGGCAGGGGCGCCTTCGCCGTGACACCGAGGGACTAGGACTGGCTGGACAGGAACAGGCTGGACGTCGGTGCAGAGGACCTCACTCTGCCGCTGAGGAGCTGGAACTGGGGCCTGGACCTTGGCCTGGACTCCTTCGCTGTGACGCAGAGGGAAAGGAACTGGCTGGGGCTCGGCGTGGGCACCTTCGCCGCGACGCAGAGGGACTGGAACTGGCTGGACATCGGCGCGGACACAAGACTCAGATACAAGAAAACGGAGGATTACTGTCCAGGGACGAAACGCCACTCTGAGGACAAGCAGGCAAGTAGGCAAACAATAAGTACAGGGAGACAACACACTGCTTCATCCACAGTTATCTAATTAATGCTACGACAAAGAACAAAGGAAGGCAGGTGGTATATATAGACAGAACTCATGAGTAATTAACACAGGTGAAAACTATCAACTAACAAGAAACAAAGCTACCCACAACTAAACTAGGGAACACAGGAAACCAGAACATCAAAATAAAAGTCTGACAGGAAACAGAAAACCTATGCTCATAACACCTGCGTTTAGAGCCAAGAGGGTTTGCAGTTTCAAATTCATTGCCGTATATCTGAATTTGTAAAGCACTGGGATGTTTTGAGAATAATGGATGACTCTGGAAGTAACTTCCATCATAGAAGTCCTCAAAATGTGATTTCTGCCTTCCTGTAAAGTCTTTCTACATTTCGACACAAATTTTAATGATTCCAAAATTGGGACATGTTTCTTTTACTGGGACCTGATCATAACATCCTGTTTTTTTGTTTCTCCTAGTGTCGTATCTCATGCCAAGAATAATTTTGACAGGCTCAACTACACCCCATTTGTCCATTTGTTAAAATGATTTCTTTTTGTTTCACTAAAACATAGAAAAGGGACTCTCAAAATGACCTAAACTATCTTAAACTGTTGTTGTAGTGTGCAGTTCAGGCCTGTTGGATCATTGTGTGGAGTAAGTCATAGTTCTTAGTTGTAGTCTGGAGTCTACACAGGCTAAACAATTAAACATATTAAGCTGCTGAGAAGAATATGTGACCCAGACGAGACATTTGTTCCTGTCAACAAACCCTGTTTCAACAGTAAAGGTTTCCTTAGCTCTTTCTTCAGTGACTGTGGCTCTCAACACCACAGTCTATTTTGCAGAGATCAAACTGTACAGTCTGAGTCTCATCACTCCAAAGGACAAAGGTAGGTACATTACTATTTGCTCTCTTTGTTCTTTGGTCTAGGCTTTACTTCAGTGCTGTTAACGGCACCTCCTGGCTGTCGCAATCCCTTTCCAAAAAGTAAAAGTGACATCACTATGATCAGCGCTATGACAGTCAGAATGCTTAACGTCAATCTCATCCCACAATATCTTCTAAAGGGGTGCCAGGGTCGATATATTGGACCCTCCGTGGCAAAATGTACTTCTGAGCAGTCTTCTCCCCAGGTCACTCTACTCCTCACTCACCTAATTCCCCTGGGTGTGGTTGGTTTCTTCACTGGTTTGAGACGAGTGGTCCCTATTAGTCCCACCCCCCTTGGTAGCCAGACTTCACCACAGGTTAGTTGGAGTTTAGAGTGAGTCCCTGCTGGTTTGACAGAATTACTCAGACAGTACTTCTAGTGAGTTAGATGAATCCAGGACGGCCTTTCAGCAGTTCTCACAGCCATGGGTGTGGACAGCAGTACTTGGTAAGGTCCTTCCCAGTGTGGGTTTGTTTGGAACTATTGAAGCATACATGAACCACGTGACCGTGTGGCGGCGAGATAAAACAGTGTCGTCACTCATATAGTATTTTATTTTAATTTTATTTACATCTTTCTTAAGGTAATGTGGTGAGTGGTGGGGTGGCGCTCTAGCGCCCTCTGGTGGTAAGCCGCCACTGCTAAACTGTAAAGCTTAAGTAAATACACAAGTGTATGTGACCTCAAATACACTGAACATGTGAAGGAATTCTAGTGTGTAATGTTGATATGGATTCAAATAATTAAAAAGAATTGGCCCTGTGATGGACTGGTGACCTGTCCAGGGTGTACCCCTGCATTTCACCCAAAGACAGCTGATAGACTCCAGCAGATCCCTGTGACCCTGGTTAAGGAATAAGCGGGTATAGATAATGGATGGATGAATAATTTTTAAAAAATATATAATTCTGCATGCACCATGGGTGTAAACTTTAAAAGTATTTCAATGGTTGGGCTAAATGTGTGGTTCAGGTGAATTAAACTGCTGCTACATTTTATTTATGGAAAACTGAAAGACTGTAAAGATCATAATTCAGCTCTAACTTTCTGTTTTGGACTTGTTTTGTATTTATTTCCTGTGGTTCCCTAGTTAGGCTTTAGTTTTGATTGCTTTAATTGCTTTCACCTACATCTACTTGTGTTCCCTGGTCCCCCCGCCCCCCATCACGTTTGCTACCTGCCCATGTGACCTGTGTCAATGCAACAAAGACTTTTGACACTGCTTTGTATTTCAGTAGGGAAATGCAGGAAGCAGAAGAAAACACTGGTAGTCACACAGACATGCTAATCATATTACCGACCACTGTGTATTCACTTATGTGTATGTCATGCAGGCGTGATTTACATGTGACTGACTGATGTGTGAACTGAAACTGCTGAGTTGATATAAAAGTTGTAATTTCCTTTGTCCCGGGTCAATCGGTATTGGCCCATTCTGTAGAATGAATGCTCTGCTTGTGACTCTGCTACTTTTCCCATTAAACTTGCCATCCTATAACCTGAGTTCTGCTTCTTGGTTACATTTTGCCACGACAGTAACCACACTCCCTTCTGGTACCCTGGCTTTTTGTCCACATTTGCTCTGTGTCACCTTGTTCCAGTTCTCCTGTCTCTCCTAGCCCCTGTGAGTTTCCTGGTTCCTGCTGTCTTTCCATGTATTTCCTCTGCCCTCATCTAGTTCTGTGTTTCCTAGTCCAACTCTCCCCAGTGTTCCTAGATCTATACCTAAGCTCAGTTTTGATTTATATGTTAAATATAGTCTTTGTCTGCATCCTTGGGTCCAAATAAATTTATTTATATACAAAAACATAACAAGATCAGTAGATAATCAGATGATGTGAATTGACAGAGCATTTTGTCAACGAGATTTATCCAGTATTCATTTAGCTTCTTCTCTAACCTATCTTGCCATAGCTTATTTTAAAAGCACTTAAAAAGTTGCTTTATAGTCCCATGTGGTCATCTGGGGCAGAAGGGGCAGTGAATCCCCCCTGTCAGGTCAGTTATGGTTCCCTCTTGGAAAAGGCTTTGTAGGAGTTCAGTCTCTCTGTCCACATTGTGCATCTTCTGCTGCCACATGGTGTTCATGGGCAGGTTGTCATAGTAATGCAGTGGCACCACTTGCTGAGAGAGGTTGTAGCCGAAGCCCGCCAGACTGACCTCGTCACATAGCAGACTGGCTAAATTCAGTGCAGAGACCCCCAGGGTAGGCACATTCTGCAGAAAAAGACCCAAAACTATTTATTAGGGAAAAAACATTAATGATTGTGTGTTTTGTGTTTTCTCAATAAACTACATTTATACTTATAATAAGCTCTTTGATAGACAGGGTGTACCCCTGCCTTTCACACAAAGAGAGCTGGGATAGGCTCCAGCAGATCCCTGTGACCCTGGTTAGGAATAAGTGGGTATAGATAATGGTTAATAATAATAAACTACCTAATTAACCATTGATGTCACATCATTATATGTTATGTTTTTCTATACCTAGATAGATTATTATTACCGGGTCCTTCACAGTAATAATTTAGCATACGCTACACTAAGTTACTGCCTTTGTCGACACTATAAAAAAGGAATAAATTTCAAAAGACATGGGACACAAGGGACAAAAGACACCAAAACTGTCATGGTAATGACAATAATGACTGAAAAACTGAAAACAATATATAGATATGTGGTTATTCAGAAAGAATATGCAAGTGCCTCTCACTGAACATGGTCTATACTAAACCCAGCAAAGCAGCAATAACAGGCTTCATTCATTTTTCTCCTCTATCAATGTTCCTGTGGTTCAAGGCAAGGCAAGTTTATTTATATAGCACAATTCATACACAGAGTAATTCAAAGTGCTTTACAGAAATAAAAGACAGGTTAAAAATACATAAGCAAGAATAAAAAATAAAAAGGCATGCCACCACTTTGTTACCATATTTGCCCCTTGTGATATCGACTATCGGACCACGCTGACCCATATTTGTGGGTCCCCTACTTTCAGTTTGTCCCATCCCTGATGGACTAAAAGTACCTCAACACAGACTATCTGCGGAGACGATCCTGAGTCCCGGACTCTTACGTCTAGGATCGAGTAGACTACAGCTGGAGGTTCCAAACCCCTTATTTAAGTCTACAGCTGTTTAGACCCGTATTCTAAGGATAACACTAAAGCACCAGGGTTCCTAACCCCTGAGTCCCTGACCCAATTGGCTTTAGATCGAAGGTTCCCAACCTAATCAACTTAGAGTACTGACCGAGAGTCCGATTGTCTCCCCCAACTGGACAAAAGCAGTGACAAGACAGTTTTAAAAAAGAAAAAATAAATAATAATAAAAAGGTAAAAATTAATATTAAAGGAAACTGAGTGCAGATAGATCGGTTTGGATAAAACACTGTCAGGGCTAGTCTGGTCATATGTTATATGCCACACTAAAAGAAAGGTTTTTAGCTTGGACTTAAACATTGCCAGAGATGAGGCTTGTCTAACATCATCAGGAAGACTATTCCAGGTTTTAGCTGCATATAACTGAAACGCTGCTTCTCCCTGTTTAGTCCTGACTCTGGGCACGAGCAGAAGGCCTGTCCCTGATGTTCTCAGAGTTCGAGATGGTTCATATGGCATCAGCATGTCAGAGATGTAACGTGGTGCTGAGCCATGAAGAGACTTATACACAAGCAGTGCTGTTTTGAAGTCTATTCTCTGAGAGACAGGAAGCCAATGCAGAGATCTGAGAACAGGAGTAATGTGGTTGTACTTCCTGGTTCTAGTCAGGACCCGAGCAGCAGCGTTCTGAATCTACTGTAGCTGCCTTACAGCTCGTTTTGAGAGCCCCGTGAACAGGCCATTACAGTAATCTAACCAGCTAGAGATAAATGCATGGATGAGTCTTTCCAAGTCTGGTTTAGACATGATCCCTTTGATTCTGGCAATGTTTTTGAGATGGTAAAAAGCTGACGATGTTAAAATTGTTGTTAAAATTCAAGTCTGAGTCCATGATTACCCCTAGATTTCTAACTTGATTTTTAAATTTTAGAGAACGAGACTCGAGGTGACTGCTGACACTTTCTCTTTGTTTCTGAGGCCCAAAGATGATTATTTCAGTCTTGTCACTGTTTATTTGCAGAGAGTTGTTTTGCATCCACAGAGTGATCTGTTCAATACAGCTGCACAGTGAGTCGACTGGTCCATATTCACCAGCTGTGAGTGAAATGTAAATCTGAGTGTCATCTGCATAGTTACGGTATGACACATTATTGCTGCGTATTAACTGGCCTAAAGGAAACATGTAAAGATTGAACAAAAGGGGTCCCAAGATGGACCCTTGGGGGACCCCACATGTGAACACCATTTGGTCTGAGACACAGTTACCAACTTCAATGAAATACTTCCTGTCTTCAAGATAGGACTTAAACCATTTAAGGGCAGTACCAGAGATGCCTATCCAGTCCTCTAGCCTTTGTAACAGGATCACATGGTCCACTGTGTCAAAAGCAGCACTTAGATCCAGCAGTACTAAGACAGAGACTCTGCCAGCGTCTGTGTTCAGACGAATGTCATTTGTCACCTTGATAAGGGCAGTTTCAGTGCTGTGATGGGGCCTAAATCCTGACTGAAAATCATCAAAGCAGTTGTTTAGCATGAGAAAGTCAGTAAGTTGTTGGTAAACAACTTTTTCAATGATTTTGCCTAAAAACGGCAGGTTCGATATGGGCCGGTAGTTGTTCAGTACCATGGCATTGAGACTGCTCTTCTTCAGGAGAGGCTTGATGTGGTTCAATGCTTAAAACCTCAATATACTGCACTGCCATTGCTGATATGAATTCAGAATTATAATGTGGAATACAAATGGTAATACTGGTTTTATTGTTGCCAGTGCCGTAACCAAAACCAACCTCAAGGGGGAGCCTCCCATACACAACAGTGGGCACAGCTCCACCCAATGGAAAAAAAAACAAGCCAAAGAGTTTGTGTTTTTTCACAGCCATTACCACACAAACTAACCTTAAAATACAGACTACCTTGGTCAAATCCATCTCCAATATCCAAAATTTGGCCTCTATGAGAATATACTGTATATGTGTATAATAAACCCTTTAATACAATTAGCTACATTTTTGCTTATGTTTTATGTATCCAACGTCATGGTTTCATTTATTTGGTCATGGAAATGGTATAGGCCAATATAAAGCTTGAACACACCAAGGTTTGAGCAAGCAAGCCACAGCACATAATGCTTCATGTAGGTATTTCTTATGGAAGTACAAAGTGTGTTTTGTGGTTTAAATTATATTTAAATAATATGAAACATAACGACTCATTATGAATGACTTTAGTATTCACTCCATGCTCATCATTGTGCATTTTTGTATTATTACCTGGTCCGAACCCCACAGGTGTGATCTGGGTGCAGGGTACTTCAGTAGGTCAAGTGCAGTTTCTCTGATGACATGCGGGTTTAAAAGTCTGAACCTGTAGGGTTCAATTGGGATATGATCTGGAACCTTCTGCCAGAAGAAGAGCCAGTCCCACAGAGGCTACAACAGAAAGCACAGATGTGTCACAGCTGGGATCTCACACAGTCCAAACTATCATTTAAATCCAGACCGAGTATAGACGAAGATGAAGTTAATCCAAAGATGGGTAATTCCTAAACCTCATAATGTAGACTGCCAAAGGGGAAATGAATTGAGGTGATGGGTCTACTTGCTTCTTTGCTTTCAAGCTTACTGTGAAGCATGTCCATATATGGCAGCCAACCTTTGGCAGGTTGTGTATTTTAAGACAGTTAATATTTAGTGCTACATTTTGTGATTTAAAGTGAATTTCTTTACCTACTGTTTCCTCAAGTTTTGAATCCTTTTGAATGTTTGCATTAATCTTCAAGTGCTTTCAGTAGACTAGCTTTGTCAAATCAACACCAAACAGGAACACACACTACCACTACTCACCACGGTAAGCTTGCTGATCATAGCAGACATCCAGCTGATGTCTACTTCTTTATACACCACACCTACAAACAGAGTGTATGGGTCTGTGTCAACCCAGTGGAGGGGAGTACCCTCTGGGTAACTCATCCTGATGCTGGTTCGATTTCCGACGTCATCACTGAACTCTCCCAAAGGACCCCTGTTTAACCTGAGCAAGGAGGAGGAGGACACAGCCACTGATTAGCTTATACTCAGTGAAAAAATGCTGTAGTGAGTGTGCACAGTGGGAGCTTTCAACAATGATAATTATTTCTAGAACATGTAGCAACTAAACCTTTTAGTCAAACTAAAACATGATATGGCTTCACAACATACATGGGTTTAGCCAGGTTTTTTGTCAATTCAACATGTTACAGGGACATGTTACAGTGTTTAAGTGACACTGCCACGCTTACCTTATAATGGTATCAAAACGATCTATCAGTGGGCCTAGTTCCAGACCTCTGAGAATGCCTCCATTTCCAATGACCACGCAGCGCCGACATGTCTCTGAGGTCTTTTCTTGTTCTGGCTTGAAGTCTGGAAGCTTTCAAGGAAAATTTCACAGAATTGTTAGATTTATGCTCATGGAAGTGCTGTCTGCTCCTCTCTCCCCCAAAGGAAACCCATGTAAACATGTGATCTCTGTGTTACTAGGCTGCACAATATACATATTAGGCATGAATTCTTCTCAGTTTTCTAAACTACATTTGCCTCAGCATGTAACATATACTAGCGGAGTAAGAGGTAAGTGAAGTCACCCCAGTGTTTTATTAAACAGGAATACAGAGACTGCCACAAAAGGAAAACCTAGGAAACAGGAATAGGAGAATTGTAGTTCAGCGGAAGCTCGCGGGAGTAAGGTCCACGTTGTGTTTACAAGATCGGACAAGGAGAGGAGTGTGGGGAGTGCTTTTATGCGTGGCTGTGGTAATGAGGTGCAGGTGATCGTGCTAAGGACTCAGGTGAAGCGGATTTTGTTGATTGTCTGAGGGGAGACCCTGGCCAATCCGTGACACAGCAATGCTATGAAAACTTAAAATCTCTATCAGTGCATTCTCAAACCGCACCAAGGTTTGGGCAGGTGTCAAACAAACCAACATCATTACTCCGGTTAAAACACCAGTATGAATTTGAAAAAAACATATACTATAACATATACTTTGATTGTCAAGTAATGCATCAAGTGCATCTCAATACATTTTTTTATACTTGGTACACAGAACAATACACTACACGGTTATTAGTTTCTGCACCAATGTTGATGCTCTCAGATGAGTTTGAACTATAAAAATTGTTTGTATTACACGTCACAAAATAATGTTGTGTGTGCAGTATATTATAACACATTCCTGGAAGTGGTGAGTCATCAAACACAGGTCGAGCTACCTGTGCATGACTGAAAAAAAGCTTGGCTCTGTTACGATGACTTCTTACGTATTCAGTTCCTGTCATGTTTTGCATTCTTTACTGTAAATTGATCAATTCGCCCATCACTATAAAAAAGTTCCACATTTTTAAAAAATGAACAACCGAAATCTGTATTAGTCAGCATGACTAATGACATTAGTAATCTGTATCAGACAGCTTGTCAATCTGGAGTAGTAAATTAGTATTTCGATGAGGTTCAACTGCTGTAACAACTGTGGTGCACTGCTGCACTATATTTGTATTGTATGGTTATATGGCAAAGGCAGCTTCCAATCAAAGCCAGATGACACACCAAGCTTTTGGAGTGTCTTAGCTCACATGTCACATAGCCAGAACATTAAAAGTACCATGTCTAAAATTTGTGTAATTATCAAATAAAATCAAAATTAGAAATAAGTTGCATTTACCAGTTTTAGCAGGTCTTCCACTTTCCTCTGAAAGCCCTTGAAACCAAATGGCGATGGCTGCAGGAAAATGTCATCAGGAAGTGGCAAATTGTTCCACAGGAAGGGCTGTGTCTTTTGACTGGAAGAAGGGAGTCGAAGTAACAAGCTCTGCCTAGCCTTGCCGGGGCGGCACTGAGTCTCCAGAACTCTGTGTGTGTGCTCATGCACATGCTGCAAGTAGAACAGAGCTCATGAAACCAGAAAGTCAGTTACAAGCATTGCATATATGAACATATGCAGCTGAAAGCACTGTGATAAAACAATTCAGAGGATTTTCAGTCTTGTTGTAAAGACTGTAGAGATTTAATAACAATTAGCAAAAGCTTTGTGCCCATTTGACATTAAGTGGACCAGAAATCTGAAGCTAAGTTTGAATTAACTGGATAGTGATTCTGTACTTCAGATTGAAATTAAATAATGGATACTACATTCAGTGCTGAGTTTCATTTTAAGTAGGTTCACATTGAGTAATGAATGAAATTAGAAATGAAGAGTAGCAGACAAAGCCCTTTCAACACTTAGTGCCAAAAGGCAGCGGGTGAAAAGTGATCAGGCACTTGGCTAGTAAATGCTTGTTGGGTAGCTGTGATGTTTCAACACTCATTCGTTCAACACCTAGACACAAATCATCTGCGATGTGGTCACTTTGTGTTAAGAGGACTGTATCTCTAGATTTTTTTCTGTACTGATGTAAACCTATTCATGTTATAGCTGAGACTTGGTACAATGTAGAATCCATTATTTTATTTCAAACTGAATGTGCACAACAAAAGCATGGAGCCCGCTGCATTGAACTCGTGTATATGCCAAAAACAAAACAGTACTAAGACACTACAGTCATGCTAACATGCTTACAATGACAATTTAGTCAAAAACCTCTGCTCTGGGTCAGTGAAATTCTTTTGGACCTGAAAGGAAACATGAAGTGACTGAAATGTGGCCCTGTTGTTTTGAACTAGGAGAAAAGCCAGCACATAAATTTATAATTCACCCTCTGAGCACCATGATTGTCTGGGCCCAATTTCATTGCTCTCCATTGCTATAAAAGGAATTATGTCAAGCTTATGTTGGTGCTAAAGGTTTGGATGCCTACACAGTCAGCAGGCTTCATTCTTTGAGGAGCAAGAATATGTGTGCAAAAAGATAAAAAGGAAGCATGAGATCTAAGCAAACATTTTACAATCACATTTGTGAAGCATGTTGACTCTCCGGTTTGCAGGTAAATTACTCTAACCTTTTTATGAGCAGGGTTGATGAGCATGTCCAAAGGTTTGTGAGTCGGCATTTCGATCCTCAGTGGAAAGATTATAACCAAAACCAGCAAACCTAAAACCAGAACCAGAACCAACACACGCCTGGACACAACACACACACAAGATGGAGAGAGGGAGTTTTGTTTTAGAGTTTGAATCACTGTGAGGAAATAACAGCTAAAAAATATATCAGCATAAGAGCTGAGTAAAGAAGCTGATAAAAGAAATAAATGCTAACATCACTATGGTTGAGATGTACACAGTGTGTGATCAGACTTCAATCGGGTGTAAATGAGATGTTCGGAACTGTATTAAGAAAATGTTCTGATTTTCCTACTTCGTGACAAGTGTTGAAGATTCCTCATGCTGTGAAAAGGGCTTTATTAAGCAACTCCTTGATACCACACAGGCTAAAGTGCAGATATAATTCAAATGCCTTTATAGATGTACACAGGAGCAGAGAATGGATTGAACTCTGTTATGTGCTATCCCTCGAAGAACCACAAAAGACTTGAGTGTGGCGAGGGTGGAATAGATGCATCTTTTTATTCAGTGGACAGGTTTGCTTGATTGAGTCAGTACTGTAATTAGTGTACAAGGTGATCAGACAATCAAGTGCAGATGAGAACCAGAACCCAAACAGAATACACACACACACATTTTCTAACAACAAGATAAAAGCAGGAGTTAAAGATTTATTCAGAGTACTGGATTTTGTACATGCACCACACGGCTCTCGCTTACTCAGGAATCATAATGATGAAATAGCAGTTGCATGCTGAAAACCAGAAACCTCGCCTATGTGAATCTGCTGCACATGATTCTCAGCACTGCAGCAGCTGATGAGCGAAGGAAAGATAAGCAAGATGTACAGCAGCAACAAACTACCTGTGCCACTGATTCATGAAAGCTTAGTGAAGTCAGTGATCACAGACAGGACAAAGCTGAGGCTGATGCCTTCAATAAAGGCTGCATGTGGTTTTTGATGACTGATGTGGATCACCAAACAGCATGAAGACTGCAGCTGTAAGAAGACAACTACATGTTGTAATCCTGCATAACTGAAAGCCTCATTCTACAACCTGTTAGCATTTGGGTGTGAGCCAATTAGGTGTATAGCCCAGGACATACTCACAATGCTCAAGCTGGATATTCAACTGTGTGACATTAGTTATTCTTTCACCTGCACATGCCTGTGTGTTCCTCACCACATTTACTCTCTCAACACCTGAGAAGAGAGAACAACACTACCTAGACTTTTCCAACAAAAGCAACTGCAGAGACCTTATCACTGCAGTGACACAAAAAGAGATATTAGTAGGTTAAGATAAGAACAGAACATCACAACATTGTAGAAAGTCAAAGAGAAGAACGCTGCTTTTTAGAACTCAACGCAGCCGATGGCTGATCAGTTATGTCAATTATTACGTAACTATGTATGGGCAAACAGACAGTTATTAAACTGTCACTGTCCATAAATATACTGGAAAAATACTTCCTTGTGTAACTGCATAGCCAATGTGTCTAAAGCCATCATAAAAACAGTATGTGATATAGAAGTTTGCTAATTAGCGCAAAGTTACCATAGTGTTTAATGTAAACATAAAATAAGAGTTTCTGTTCATTTCTTAATGAAGAAGAATAATTGCAATGCTTCATAATACTGCATGTTATTATTTCTAAGCTAAGTCAGCTAATGTTGTTTGATAATATTCACACCATTGAGCTGTAACCACACACTTTCTAAGCCACAGTAATGTCGACCCAAAGTTCACAGTCACAACAGTCTGTTTAAAGCTCCACCTTGAAATCCAAATAGCAAGGCTATTTATACATTTGAATATATTTTATATTATTTGCTTTAAGGAGAATTCATTGTTTTGGTTCAATAAATGCAACTTATTTCCAAAGTCAATAAGTAATCGTGTAAAATAATCGTGATTTCAATAATGACCAAAATAATAGTGATTATGATTTTTTTCTATAATCGAGCAGCCCTAGAAACTACATTAAAACGTTAAGGACACCTTAGACCAAGTCAGCTGTGCATACCAGACCACATGCAGGATTCTTTGTGCCGTGTTATGTGAACATCACCTGTGTGCTGCCCTGCGTAGAGAAAGCCACATGTTGTGCTCACACACACTGGAGTCCGATTGTTGAGGTCTCTCTGCCGAAGACTGAAGCCCTCTGGCTCTCAGGATTGCTGTCCTGGAAACACAGGATAGTCAGACACAATCATTAGATGTGAACTATTCATTAGCCACACTAGTCCGGAAAGATACTAACTCAGCAGTAGTACATTCATGGATAACTTAGTTTTTCACAGCAAAGTGACAAAGCGGCCTGCTATGTCACTTTATGGCCTGCATATCATTATAATGATTAACCTAAGGGCTGGGCTGATTACTCAGTGCAGTACTGCAATACCACAACACAGCCATAATTATAATATACTCTAATGCAGTTCTGTGTGTGCTGTGTCCAATAGGTTTTGCTGTGTTCCAGCAGAAGCTGTCACTCGATCAGAGCAGACACCAGAGACGGCTGAGGAGTAGTTCATTACTATTTCAAAATCTTCGATGTAATTGCTGAGTGCAGGTACAATGACTCATCATGTAGCTGATAAATTAGCAAATTTGCAAATAAGTGTGAAAATTTCCACTACTAAGACCGAATAATGTGGCCATGTGCCTCTAGCACCAGGAGAAACTGTACAGACTGGACTTTGGATGAATATGCTGTTCTTTTATCAATGTCAATGATAGGCACAAAAACACCCTTGAAAATGTCAGAACACGTGATTAAATGGACAGGAGGTGAGAGAATAGGACATGAGAAGAGATGACTGAGAGAACATAGGACAAAGAGAGGACAGAGCACAGCGGTGCTGCCCATCCAAATGTACTCCTGAGTACAACAGTCTAAAACAGTCTACTAACATATAAAAAAGCTCTCCGTAAAGCCCGAACTGCATACTATTCATCACTAATAGAGGAAAATAAGAAAAATCCCAGGTTTCTTTTCAGCACTGTAGCCAGGCTGACAAAAAGTCACAGCTCTGTTAAGCCCAGTGTTCCCTTAGCTCTCAGCAGTAATGAATTTAATGAGTATATGTTATAATGAGTAATGAGTTTCTTTACAAATAAAATCACAACTATTAGAGATAAAATTCAGCAGATGCTTCCTATACCTGCAATAAATGAACCTTCTACTACAGTAACTCTTGAATCATCTGTAAGACTGTCGTGGAAAAAAATACTTGGAGGCAAATCTCAGGTCAAAGGATGGAATTTAATAGTCAAGGCAACGGGCAAAGCAGCAGAGTCACAACAGAACATACGGCCTGCAGGACGGGTCAACACCGATTGACCACAAGCACAGAAAACGATCAGCTTTTGTATCAGTTGAACAGCATTAATTTACACATCAGTCACTCACATGTAAATCATGCCGGCAGGATGGCATACATAATATAATTAGCGTCTCCCTGACTTTCCGTCTGCTTCCTTGTGACTTCAAAGCAGTGTTAAAAGTCTTTATTGAATTAACATAGGACACAAAAGGGGGGTAGTAGACATTTGTCTGTCAATGTATAAATTTCCCTCACATATCCCTCCTTTTATCATTCTATGATAACCACAGCTAAAAAGGTTAATAAAAATGGTCAGGATTTCTTAAGGCAGAGCAAAAATCAGGATGTTTTCTCAGGAATGTTAATTCACAAAGACTTTCACAACATTTTGTCACTTATTTTTCCAGGAATAATGCTCAAGGCTAGACACTGATGTCTTCTTCATGAAACAGAACTTCCCAATCAGAGGTGTAAAGAGATACAGGGGAGGCATTGTCATTGAGTAATGTTTGTATCATACCAATTTGCAATGTAGCCATGTCAAGGCACTTTACAAGAACCAAACAAGAACCCAACAAATCCCTTATGAGCAAGCGCCTGGCGACAGTGGAGAGGAAAAACTCCCTTTAACGGAAGAAAAAACCTCCAGCAGAACCGGGCTCAGTTTGGGCGGCCATCTGCCTCGACCGGTTGGGGTGAGTGGATAGAGGAGAGAAAAGAACAGCAACAATAAACAACAAATAGACACTGCAGGCTGGTGGGACCAGTAACTGCACATCAGCGATATACAGCTCCAGGACCAGGGACACCTGCAGAAGGTACAGAGAGAGAACTGGGAGAGAGAGAGAGAGAGAGAGCGAGAGAGCCCGAGAGCCCAAACTGTGTGAAGAAACAAGAAAAGCTTTTCATTTTCCAACCACGGCATCAAACCAGCTTCAAGTGCTGGTGTTAATGTAGTCAGAATCTCTTCTCAGCTGCTGCTGAGCAAATGTCCAGGTTCAGTCATATTCCTTGTCAGTCCCGTATTGGTGGTGAACTTCTGTGATCTGCTGATCTTGCCATAATTTGTAACTCATTCACGTGATTGTTGAAATCACAGTGAAGAGAGAGGATGCACTTGTTCTGCATGATTTCTCTATCGTTGGGCACCAGATATCGTCTTTGTCACCTTCCTGTATTCACCTGTCTTGACGTTTATTGGAGCTCGAAGTGTGGGCCCTGCCCAATCAGCACTTCTCCCCCCTCACCGAGGTGAACAATTCAGGTAACAAATTTGACTCTCTGTGCCTTGTTGATCATCTTCCATGGCAGCTGTTTCCTCGTCCAGTCGGGGTACATCTGGGTGGGGGTCGTTGTCTGGTGTTGGAATCCTCTTACAGTGACTGGCGTGGACCCACGAAGTATGTCCATCCACCTTCACTGCTGTGTTCATAGTCAGCAGCATCTGATGTGGTCTGGTGAATCGTCTTTCCAGTGTTTCCTCCGGTGGTTCTTGATGACAGAGCAGCTTGCACCTGTGGACAAAGGGCTGTTTCTTCACAGCATTTTGTTAGTTTGCTCTTGAGTATGCCATTCTGTCATTCTATCGCACCTCCAGCGCAAAAACGCGCCTCCAGTTAACTCAGAATGCCGCAGCCAGAGTCCTGACAGGAACTAGCAAGAGAGATCATATTTCTCCTTCTCTTCATTGGCTCCTTGTAAAATACAGAATATATTTTAAAATCCTTCTTCTCACATACAAATCCCTTAATAATCAAGCTCCTTCATACCTTAAAGACCTCATAGTACCATATTATCCCAATAGACCACTTCAGTCCACTTGTGGTTCCCAGAGTTTCCAAAAGCAGAATGGGAGGCAGAGCCTTTAGTTATCAAGCTCCTCTCCTATGGAACCAGCTCCCACCCTGGGTTCAGGAGGCAGACACTCTCTATACGTTTAAGGCTAGACTTAAAACCTTCCTCTTTGACAAAGCATATAGTTAGGGCTGGCTTCAGGCAGCCCTGAACCATCCCTTAGTTATGCTGCTATAGGCCTAGACTCCCCGAGGACCATCTGAGCTCCCCTACCCTAACCCTGTATATCGCTGATGTGCAGTTACTGGCCCCACCAACCTGCAGTGTGTATTTGTTGTTTATTGTTGCTGTTCTTTTCTCTCTGCTCTATCCACTCACCCCAACCGGTCGAGGCAGATGGCCGCCCAAACTGAGCCTGGTTCTGCTGGAGGTTTTTTCTTCCGTTAAAGGGAGTTTTTCCTCTCCACTGTTGCCAAGTGCTTGCTCATAAGGGATTTGTTGGGTTTTTAGTTTTAGTTTTTGTAAAGTGCCTTGAGATGATTTGTATTGTGATTTGGCGCTATACAAATAAAATTGAATTGAATTGAATCACTGTAAATAAAAACAATCTTCTAAAGCTTGGCCACTCTATCTGCACTTCTGTCTTCGCATCATTTATTTCAATCCCTAACTCTGCAATACCACAACATCTCATAGTGCAGTCATACTTTCACTCCAAAGTAAATACAGAATAAACAGTAAAGTGTGTTTAAACTACCAACAATAAGTAATATATCATTGAATTATTATAACTGATGCATTAACATCAACGGACTAGTATTGTAACTACACAATCAAGCACAACAGTGTTACCAGTGTAGTGTTAGGATGCCTGTGGCCATCAGGTAGTTTTATAGTGTCATAAAGGTCTTCATTATGTCTCAGAGCACACAGACTGTTCTCCCTGCAGGGATAAGGCGCTCAGCTGTACAGAGCTTGTGCAGACTCTCAGCCAGGCTGCTTCTTCAAAGTACTGGCCAAAGGATGGAAATACTGTTTTTCAGATGAAACTTTAATACATTTACAATAAATGCACTGGGTGTGCAGCTAGTGGAGGGTCTTGTACAGTTTCACATTTAACTGTGTGTCATAACTGAGCGATGTGCCAGCACACCTTTACCTCATTGTCCCCCATGAAGAAAAAGACCAGCTACTGTGGAACATCTCAAACACAGTCGATCAATCCTATTGAAATGTTAGCAGAAAAAATGATCAGACCCCAGGCGATCGTCCCGCAATGCTCACAGGGTGGGGTCACCGTCAACGCATTTAGGAAAATAGGTTTCGGTGCTATGACTTCTGAATAAGGTATAAGCATATGCTAAATACAGCAACTTCTGCTGTAACAGTTAGTTTATTTCTGCTGCAGTTCATTTCTGCCGTATGGCAGCGAGCATCAACCAGGTGCCATATTTTCCCGGACGTTAACGCGTCTCCATCTGGACCGAACCGATCCGAACAACGCCGGTACCGCAGCAGCACAAACACCGAGTGGAGAAATAAAGCGGCTCAGATATTTCGGGTCAGTAGTGGATGGTTCGTTATCGTCTGAGCTCCAAGTTACGTAAAGCTACGCAACTGCACCCGTTAGCCTGTGGACCGCGGCTTTCACGCGGTGTACCCGCCAAACCACCGCGAATCCTGGCCAGTAGCTGATGGACTCACCCTGTCATGGGTCCGGGCCATGCGCCATAACGGGTCCGTCCTGCAGAGATCGTCTTTGGTCACAAAGCGGCTCGGTCCAGCTTCGCGTGTCCAGCAGCCAATCAGTGGCCAGACACTTGCCATGACTTCCGCTTTCGCAAAAGACCAGCCAAAATGTCAGCACTTTCCCAAAATGTTGTTATTCCCAGGTTATGTAAATCCAATTGATCCACATAATCAATAGACATACAAGTACACACACACACATTCACATCAGATGGACATGAATTCTGAGCATAATAAAAGTTTAATCTGTGTTAAAGTATAAAGTTCACCAGAAAAAAAAAAAAAACCCCAAGGAAGCTACACAGCATGTGGAGGATGTTAAAATAAACCCGGGTCAGATCTCTACGGGAGGATCGGGGTAGATCTCCTTCTCTATCACAGCAAACCAGTCGCACTCCTACTGCAAAGGCTGTTTCAGGTCGAACAGGCCTGTTCCACCTCTGACTACCTTCCCCAGCACCAGGCAGGCCGAGGGCGACGCCAGCTGATCATGTGACCCTGAAACAGGAAGAGAAATGGCACATAAGGTGTAACGGCACGTAAAGTTACAGACACTAACTTCTGACACGAAAGATGCGTTCTTGGCTCAAATCAGCCCACCCTATCATGTATCTGTACCATGATCATCACCTTTCCCTCACCTAGCATGGTGGCCTGCTTGAGGAACTTGTAGCTGGTCTCGAAAGTCATCTGCTGCAGAGGGGACGAGTTGGACCTGATGGCATGCCGGTTCAGTGGTTTATATACACCTTCAAAACACATGTAGTCCGCAACCAGTGACAGATGCCTGGGGTCAACCTCAATACCTGGAGGCAGAGAAATGCAGACAGGTTGTTCTCAAAGCCCAGTGGTCTACCTGTGTGCTGTATGTGTGTCAGTGTTATTGCGTACCATAGACAGCAAACACATCTTTGATCTCCTTCTCGATGACCTTCAGAGCCACTTCAATCCCATAGGTGTTGGCCATGGCATGGACCTCATTGGAGTAGAGCCTGCTGATGTCCAAGACCTGAAGGGAAAACACACAATTACTACCAAGCAACATGTAAGGTTCTGTAACAACTTTACCACGTTTATTGAGCAATTAACCCTAACCATAAACTCTCTGAATGTCAATGCATTTCACAACTTCTCAGAGTTTCTGTGGATACAGCATCACATCTAAATCTTAAATATAGGTATGGATATCAAATCAGTTGCCTGGTCATATTTTAAATATATACCCAGAATTCATATTTCACTTGACCAGAACCTCTAAACAATTCAGTACCATTAGGAATTTGTAATAGTAGAGCCCTGAAAGTAATCTGATGTTCTGACTGGTGTGTAATGTAAAACATGCAATGGCAAGGCTTTTAAAAGTGGAGAACAGAAAGGAGAAACCCACTGTTATCAAAGTAATGAATGATATGATACTGCAGTATATTCAGTAGATGTATCTGTAGCATGTGTGTTTCCTTCACAGGCCAAGACAAGCTACACTGAAAAGCCATGTCGAAGAACTACTGGGGACACTACAGTAAAATGTGAGAAACATAACAACAAATGAAACTAGGAAGTGCCAGTGTCTGTTTACGGCTTTGCTGTTTAGACCTTAAATAAACACGGTGAACCCACAGTGATTACAATGACAAGTGTGAAACCAATAACTACATACATCACTGTGCTTGAACATTTCATGCATGTTGATGCCTTCTGTGTTGAGAACCATCTGTTTTTCTCCCGTTTTTGTTGTAGTCTCACTCAGCAGGCAGCGGGTCAGGCCCCTGGTCTCCATGATGATGGCATTCTGGGCCAGAGTTGACAGGACTGTCGTCAGGTCGAAGTGCACCTTGCTCATTGGCAAAACCAGGTCAACCTACACAGAGGAGGCAAGAGGTGGATAAGGTGGGGAAGAAAATAAGACCCTGCTGATTGTGCTCTCCATAAAGGTCATTAAAAGGACTCATAAGCAAGATTACACGAAAGTAATGTAGCGTTTCCAAAAGGGCTTTTGTGTTCTTAGTAGCTTCTGGATGACAGTGGGTTTTATGGCAAAGAGGAATGGGATATATGAGGTTACAGCTACACAAACAATACTTAGTAGCAGGTAAATTCTTTTAGATCTGCTTGTGCACCACTCGTGAACTCACCTCACACCAGAGTTCGTGCTGCTGATCGTAGCAGTACCTCTCTATCGCCGGGTTGGACTCCAGAACAAAGTTCACTCTCATTTGGTTCAAGGTCTCTTCACCTTCCCGTCTTTTTGTCCGGTTCTTCTTCCTCTCCATTTGGACTCCTGCAGACTCTGGTTCTTCATCCTCCATATTGTTCTTCTCCATGTTCTCCTCCTCCTGATCTTCTTTATCTTCTGCATCATCACCTTCAGCCTCCTCCTCACTCTCATAGTCCACCTGCAGAAGAAAACCGATTAGTGGGCATTAGTTGTATATCATGTGTCACCATACAACATATGGACCTGGGTATGTCATAGGTTAGGCAGTAGTCCCTGTCTTTTGTCACTGTCTTTTTTTTTTTTTTTTTTTTAAATTTTGTCTCAGAGGAGGCCAACTGATGAGGACAGTAGCAATTGTAGATCACCCCATTCACCTTGTGGTTCACATGTTTATTGAAATACATAAAGCTCGACTAAAACAAGAAACACACATTGTGTTTCATTGTGTTTGAAGAGGACGTTTAAGAACAAAGAGGAACATACGGTGAAAGTGACTTATATGGCGACCCATACTCGGAATTTGTGTTCCGCATTTAACCTATCACAAAGTGCACACACACAGTAGTGAACACACACACACACCGTGCACACACAACAGGAGCAGTGAGCAGCCAATGCTGCGGCGCCCGGGGAGAAGTTGGGGGTCCGGTGCCTTGCTCAAGGGTCTCAACATGCTTCATTATCTTGTTGGGTTCCATTTGAATCACATTGTTAATATGTAAATGTCATTGAATGAAGTAAATATTTAATGTCAATATTTTTCTGATAGAAATAAAGCTCCAAAGTGGACCACATTGCTGTCACACTGATATGCTTAGCAACTATTGAGAGAAAAGAGAAAACAAGATGGCTATTTGGATTATAAATTCACTGTTTAAGCCACTGACGACAGGCTCCAGTCAAAAGTTCTGGAAAGAGCTTGACATTGAACTATGACATATATCTTTTTGTTTTATTTGGTCAAGCTGCAAACACAAACCTTACTTTCATCTTTATCCATTCTAGTGTTCGTTATGTGCCTCTGTGGTTAGCAATTCTGACTTAACAGTGTCCAGGAAATTAATTGTAATATCTTTGGTGACCCTCATGTCTCTCCACAAAAACATCTTAACATCTAATAAATGCAGAAGCAAAATCTGGACACTGTATGACTAGTATTCTAATGAATGAGGTGAAAAAAACAGGTCTCACCTACTTGATGCGTTGCCATATTTGGTACACACATGCATGTCTGTACCGGATTTTCCGGTTTCTAAGTCAATAATTTACTCCTCTGTCGTGTATGTGTATATTTACAGTCCTTTCCTCAGGAAGTCAGGAAATGCTGCCCAAAAGAAAGAGCTATACTGCAGACTTTAAAGTGCAGGTAATAAAGTCTGCAGCTGAAACACAGTTTTCCTTAACTTGTCATCATCAGGTCAATATTCTCATTCTTCAAATACCTATGACCAAACAGCCCCCACCCTCTTGGCTTAAAATTCTACAGTGAACTTATGTGTGTGTGCGGGGTGACCTGTAGCTAATTACTCAAAACTTACCACAACTACATGCAGGAGGAAGTTTAAACATACCATACCTACATTTTTGCCCAAGAGATGAGGCAATATTTTCCTAATTGAAAGTAGTCTGCAGTAATACTTCAGTAACCATGAATACTGTGGCATTCAAGACTAAAGCTATGTGAAATGAGCATTGATCTTCACCAACATGCCTCAACAGGACAATACAAAGTTGTAGCTATCTTCATACCTCCTCTTCCTGTTTGCCTTTTCTCTTGGCATCAGAAGCGTCAGCGTCTCCTTCGTTCCCCTGGTCATCAACAATCTCTCTCTCCTCTTCTCCCTCCCCGTCATCCAACTGATGAGGAGCAACATTCCAAAGCCATTTAAATTTGGTGGGTGTCACAGAGGAAAAGAAAAGTCTGAGTGACAACACTAATTGTAAAAATGCTTAAGGGGTAGTCCCTTAAGCATTTTTACAATTAGTGATGTGTTGCATTTGAGATAAGCCAATTACAAATAAACAGACCCTTCCTGTGTCACTGGTTGAGTCACCATTATGGTCTTTATCCCTGGGAGTGGCCTTCCTGGTCTCCACAGCGATGGAGGCCAGCTTGGCACTACGCTTCTTAATGGCTTCAAGGAGGAGGTGGAAAAACCTGGGAGGACAAATGATAAGAAGATGTGCAGCTTCTAGGGGCTGAATGGCCCAGGTTTGTGATTTTGTGCATAGAAATAAAAGATACAGGGACTACAACAGCCCACACACCTCGTTTCCATGTAACGGAGGATCTTTTGGGGTGATAGCAGCTTATCATCACAGTAGCGGTCAGGAGGCAGGAAGGTGAAAGTGACTTTGAAAACCCGTAGCTTTTGGTGATTTTCGATTCGTAATGTCTCCACCACATCCACCTTCTGCAGCACCTGCCCGTTCACACACACGTTTTGTTTTTTCATTTACCTTAACCTTACATCCATCAACATTTCTCTGACAGTTTGAGCGAAGCGAAAACACAGAGTGAGGATGGAAAAATAAGAGTAACCAAAAATCAAAAACACAGACACCAAACATGCCACAGCAAAAATGAAACACAGGAAGATGAGATGACAGGAGACAGACAAACACTAGAGTTTATCCTTACCTCAGCCAGACAAACCCTGGTGAGTTTCTTACGAAGAGTCTTGGCCTTCTTCAACGCTTTCTTGTTGTTCAGCACTGGAACACTCATCATTGGAGTTTTAATGTTGGAACTGGCCACCATGAGGATTTCTCTTAGTCTGAGACAGACACAGAGAGAGAAACAGAAAGTGGCAAAGTTTTTTATGTAGTGGCGTAGTCATGTAGTATATAGTGTACTACATATACTTTGTGTTTTTCCTGTGATTCACAGATCCACAGCTGCATTTTTACCACAACTATGGTGCAGTGGCTTCAGAAAGTATTCAGAACCCTTCACTTTTTGAACACATTATCTTGATTAATTTTGATAAAACTGCCATTTTGCCCATGACAACTGAAACTTTGGAGGAAACTACTTCCTACCCTACAATTATTTTACAGTACCCTGTAGCACAGTCACAACTGATGATTAGCTCTTCTTCTGTGGTAATTAAACTGTTGGATTGTTTGAAAGGATGCTAATAAGGAACCAAACCATGTTGTGTAGAATCCTTGGCTGAACCGTGAACACTTTAAAAAATCTGATTTTGTTATTCACTGATCCATACACACTTGTTGCTATGTATATATATATATATATATATATATATATAAACATATATATTTTTTATATATATATATAAAAATATATAAGGTAAATAAGGAACAGGAGGGTGAAGCGGAGGTGACGTTACCGAGGGATTCCCAAAGTGACGTTCATCTCTCCTCTGCCAGCAAAGTGGAAGGTGTTGAGGGTCATCTGGGTGGAGGGCTCACCTATGGACTGAGCTGCCAGCAGACCCACTGCTTCACCTGGATCACACAGCGATCGCTGCCACTTATAATGCAACAGCTGGCGAAGGCTGAAGGTGCAAACACACACACACACACACACACACGCACACACGCGCGCGCACACACACACACACACACTTTGATGCTTTACCTCAAAGTAATGCAAGTGTATATATACATAAAAATTTAATATTCAAATAGTATAGTATAGTAACAACATGGTTAATTAACTCTACTTGATACAAATGCATGTTTAATTTCCTTCTGGCTTTACTGAACACAGTCCAAATGATGAAAGATACATAATCTTTATTTACTACAGGAGCTACTGGCCAGTTTACTTATTCAAAATCACCAATCTTGCATTTCTGCTAGATTACTCTATCAATTTTATTTCATTTGTCGATACAAAGTGTTCATGTGCAAATGGAAATTAACTCTGAACAACTAATGACAATATTCACTGAGTTTAGACTGAAGTACAGTGGTGTGAAAAAGTGTTGGCCCCCTTCCTGATTTTTTTTTTTGCATGTTTGTCACACTTTAATGTTTCAGATCATCAAACAAATGTAAATATTAGTCAAAGATAACACAAGTAAACACATCATGCAGTTTTTAAATGAAGGTTTTTATTATTAAGGGAAAACAAAATCCAAAACTACATGGCCATGTGTGAAAAAGTGTTTGCCCTCTAAACCTAATAACTGGGGTGGCCCCTTAGCAGCAACAACTGCAATCAAGTGTTTGTAATAACTTGCAATGAGTCTGTTACAGCGCTGTGGAGGAATTTTGGCCCACTCATCTTTGCTGAATTGTTGTAATTCAGCCACATTGGAGGGTTTTCGAGTATGAACCGCCTTTTTAAGGTCATGCCACAGCATCTCAATCGGATTCAGGTCAGGACTTTGACTAGGCCACTCAAAGGTCTTCATTTTGTTTTTCTTCAGCCATTCAGAGGTGGACTTGCTAGTGTGTTCTGGATCATTGTCCTGCTGCAGAACCCAAGTTCACTTCAGCTTGACGTCATAAACAGATGGCCGGACATTCTCCTTCAGGATTTTTTGGTAGACAGCAGAATTCATGGTTCCATTTATCACAACAAGTCTTCCAGGTCCTGAAGCAGCAAAACAGCCCCAGACCATCACACTACCACCACCATATTTTACTGTTGGTATGATGTTCTTTTTCTGAAATGCAGGGTTACTTTTTCCCCAGACATAATGGGACACACACCTTCCAAAAAGTTCAACTTTTGTGTCGTCAGTCCACAGAGTATTTTCCCAAAAGTCTTGATGATCATCAAGATGTTTTCTGGCAAAACTGAGACAAGCCTTTCTGTTCTTTTTGCTCAGCAGCGGTTTTCGTCTTAGAACTCTGCCATGCAGACCATTTTTGCCCAGTCTCTTTCTTATGTTGGAGTCATAAACAGTGACCTTAACTGAGGCAAGTGAGGCCTGCAGTTCTGTGGGGTCTTTTGTGACCTCTTGGATGAGTCGTCGCTGCGCTCTTGGGGTAATTATGGTCAGCCGGCCACTCCTGGGAAGGTTCTCCAGTGTTCCATGTTTTCGCCATTTGTAGATAATGGCTCTCACTGTGGTTCGCTGCAGTCCCAAAGCTTTAGAAATGGCTTTATAACCTTTTCCAGACTGATAGATCTACTTTCTTTCTCATTTGTTTTTGAATTTCTTTGGATCTCAGCATGATGTCTAGGTTTTGAGGATCTTTTGGTCTACTTCACTTTGTCAGGCAGGTCCTATTTAAGTGATTTCTTGATTGTGAACAGGTGTGGCAGTAATCAGGCCTGGGTGTGGCTAGAGGAATTGAACTCAGGTGTGATAAACAACAGTTAAGTTATGTTTTAACGGAGGGCAAACACTTTTTCCCACAGGGCCATGTAGTTTTGGATTTTGTTTTCCCTTAATAAAAACCTTCATTTAAAAACTGCATGATGTGTTTACTTGTGTTATCTTTAAATTTGTTTGATGATCTGAAACATTAAAGAGTGACAAACATGCAAAAAAAAAAAAGAAATCAGAAAGGGGGGCAACACTTTTTCACACCACTGTAATTTAAAATCTCAAGCTAAATCCAGGGATTTGGTTCCATTTAATTTGGTTACCTGTGAGTGTCCAGGTTGTCCTGACTCATCCTGCCTCTGTTCTGCAGGTATTTCTCTGTGATGTTGTGAAAGGTTTCAGATACTGATCCAAAGCAGACATCTGGTCTAAACAAGCTCAGACAGGGCTCAGGGCAGGCGGAGGACTTCTTTCTGTATTTTGACCTGCTAGCCTCGTCCAGAGTGTGCCACTGCTGTGTGAGCTGTGGAGGGAGCAGGGTTCAAATGAGGGTGGACTAGGTTAGAGGTCAATGGTCCACTTGATACCGTAAGCACTGATGCTCAAAGAACAGAGTGACCAACAAACAGATGAATGATGTCGTGAATAAATACCTCTCTGCTGCAGACATCTGGCTGTATTATTTGTTCTGCTTGTTTTAGTTTGGCCAACTTCTTCTGGGAAAAGAACAGGAACGCTCCTGACACACAATAAAACATTACATGACAAAGTACGGTCAAGACGATGTCAAAGTCAAAGTGTGCCAAACATTTCACAGTGCATTCCCTGGAGCCTGGTCCACCTATAAGTGTTCTCTGATGCAGTCAGTGAAGTGAAGTGTGTAATTTTCACCTGGAGGGAAACTTTCATCCTTTTTGTAATAAGCAGGACAAACAGCAACAACTTTTTTTTGGGAGTTTTAGGTTTTGCCTCTGAATATGCTGCTGTAACAATCTGACTGACCACCTCTGCATGTTTTACAGAAACAAAAACATTTTTATATTTTGATTTCCTCTTGACAGTGTGAAATTTACAATACTCGCCTACAAATTAGAAAAGACCTAACCATGAAAAGATTATTTTTGCTACTATTTTTGCAATCTAACTAAACCCACAAACCACCCTTTTCAGCTGAAAAACAGTATATATCAGTATACACTCATATTCAGATCCAAATATTGACAAGTATTTAATTCTATATATTGTTTTACAATAGGTTTAGTTCATTAGTTAAATGAACCAAATGGTTTTTTGAACAATCTGATGATATGTCACAGAAGTTGAAGCACTGAAGATGTAAGCTCATTGTATTGTACCAAATGTGTGTTGCTGTGTACCTCTGCGTGGACATGCCCTGTCTCTCTTTGCTTTCCATCGCTGGATGGCTGTAAAGTGTTGACTGGCAGTCTGAGGGTCCAAATGTGCCAAAACATTGTCCAGGCCCTGGGACCTCTTGATGACCTAAAAGGGCGAGAGAAAACAAAAACAAAAATAAATCAGTTCTTGCTAAGCTTATTTTTAACAGAAACTCGGCAGGAAGTTAAAGAGTAAGAGCTTAGCAGAAAGAGCTTCTTGAATATTAAGTGAAAACACTGAGCGAATGAACCTGAAGCCAGCTAATACACTAACATCAAAAACAAAGTGTTGTCCATGATGCAGTTTTTCTTCTGCACACATCACCTCTCACTGGAATTAAAAAGAGGAGAAAGTAATATTATCACAATTATACCAGTGATACAGTAATTAACTCTAGGCGTTCTGTGTGGGGAGGTACAGTAGAATACATATAAAGTAAATACATGGCATTCACTTCATTGGCTTAATGGGGTCTAACCTCAATTACCAGACATTTTTTTGTAGGAAGCACACATGATTCGTTCACCTTCTGTTTTTTCACCCAATCAGTTCTTTTCTTCTTACATCCAGGAGTGTTTACTTTGCAGCAACTCAACCTTGAGAGCCGGATTCACAGTCTACTCCAATCAACTGATAATGAGATGTGTCACTTGAACCACTTGAACTCACTGATGTGAACTCAAATCTGAAATACAATATAATCTTGCTTTCCTGAGCTCGTCCTCACAAGAGGCAGTTTCATCAAAACATTTGCTGGGATTTGTGACAGACCTTGAAGAAACTTCAAGGTGACGGACTGACCTTCCGTTGGTAAATTAATGATGTATTATTGTTTCTCTTTACTTAGGTGAGCACTTTTTGACTTACTTAAATTACTTAAATTATGAAACAAATTAGCTTGAAGATATTTAATACGTTTACTACACAATTCGATGTTATTTAATGTAATATGATCCTTCCACATTAAGCTACAATGCAGAAAAACAGAAATTAAAACCACTGAATTTTATGACATGTTGACAACATCCCTGTGTCTGTATTTCGCTCTGTGCTACCTCATAGTTGTCCTCTATGAATGGAAACTGTCTTGGCTGCAGGAACTGAGTCTTGGGGATATCCAGCCCATCTTCACCATACAGGAACTGTACCACAGATCCATCGCTGTCCCTCACCGTCAAGTCATACTGTACCACCAAGCCTTCCAGATGCTTTATGACACATCTATAGAGATCATACAGGAGAAATCAGGAACAAGATAAGTCACGGTCCATGCTGTCCCATCAAGGTTGGGTTGTAAAGTCCCACTGACTCACATCAAAATATTTCAATGGTTGCCTGTTAGCATGTTATTAAATCATCTGATGGGAAGTAGTTCAAATGAAAAGTTTCAAATTTAAATGACATATAATCATGACTGGGTCTACACAGGCAAGCCGTGAAGTCAAAGGCTGTGTACTTTGCTTTATATAAGATGTGTTCCTGTTTCAGAGCCTCTGTGAGACATATGCGACCACAGCTTTGAATGGACTGCAGCCTTTCAGTTAGTTAGTTAGGGCTGGCTTCAGGCAACCCTGAACCATCCCTTAGTTAGTTATGCTGCTATAAGCCTAGACTGCCCGAGGACCATCGGTGCACTGAGCTCCCCTACCCTAACCCCCACCCCCCCCCCCCCCCCCCCCCCCCCCCCCCCTCTTCTCTCCCACCTCATGTATATTCCACCATTGAATGTTACTAACCTTGTGCTCTC
The DNA here is from genome assembly GCF_900324485.2 of Mastacembelus armatus. NCBI lineage: Eukaryota > Metazoa > Chordata > Actinopteri > Synbranchiformes > Mastacembelidae > Mastacembelus > Mastacembelus armatus. The sequence continues at coordinate 23,702,225 of NC_046642.1, forward strand.
TCTCTCCCCTAGTTTGTGCTCTCCCTCTCTCTCTCTCTCTGTACCTTCTGCAGGTGTCCCTGGTCCTGGAGCTGTTTATCGCTGATGTGCAGTTACTGGCCCCACCAACTTGCAGTGTCTATTTGTTGTTTATTGTTGCTGTTCTTTTCTCTCTGCTCTATCCACTCACCCCAACCGGTCGAGGCAGATGGCCGCCCAAACTGAGCCCGGTTCTGCTGGAGGTTTTTTTTCTTCCGTTAAAGGGAGTTTTTTCCTCTCCACTGTCGCCAAGTGCTTGCTCATAAGGGAATTGTTGGGTTCTTAGTTTTAGTTTTTGTAAAGTGCCTTGAGATGATTTGTATTGTGATTTGGCGCTATACAAATAAAATTGAATTGAATTTCATTGTCTACTAAGCAGTGAAGTTTACATTACCGCTGCAGGTATCCTGATCTAGATGTCTTAACAGCCGTGTCGACCAGTCCCTCTCTCCCAGCCATACAATGGAAGAAAAACTCCTGAACACAACCAGATCACAAAGACAAAATGAAGTGCATCATGCAAGAAGAGTTTTTCATAAATCTCTTTAAGGACCACAATTACAAAGTCACAGCAGCAGTACTGTATAAAAGGACTCAAGACATACAGAGTGCTTTTTTGTTTGCCATTTGGTATTGCAGAGCTACAGTGTAAAAGCAAATTAAACAGAGTCAACCTGTGGTTTGATGCCTGTAAGAAATCGCCCATAGACGAAGCCCCCAGCACCAGGTGCAGGGTCATATGCCTGGAAGCATGGCAAGGACTTCCCAGAAGGCATCAGTGGAGGCCTACGCCCCTCCAGCTCGATCTGACCTAGCAGACACGAAATCTGAAACAACACACAAACAGGTCAGTGTATTAGAAGGTTAAAAGCATACACTATTTTAGGTTTTAGTGAAGTTAGACTGAGTATAGGTGATGATGGGGTGTACCTGCATGGTATTAACAGTCGATCCCTTGGCTCCTGATTGGACCATTAGTTGGAGATTGTTGTCTGGGAAAGAGGTGTGGAGTCCAGCTGGCATACACACCTAGAGTACGCACACACCAGACAGTATGTCGTCATCCAGAATTGTGGAGACTCGCCACAGGCACTATTTTTTTAAACATGTATTTTTGGAGGTCTTTATAACATTTTAGAAAGTGCATAATAAATCAAAGGGAAATCATTTATTACAGACATCCTCTCCCAGAAACAGAGGACCTGTGAGGATGCCCCAATACACACTTTTTTTTTTTTTTTTTTTGCTGCTGCCTCCTTTTACTACTTGGCTTTAGACGACTTAACATTTTTAATCTGACCATCAGCAGTAGAGGTGGTGCTGATACTACTACTAGTAGTGGTAGTAGTGATAAGACACCTTGTTGATTTCATTGTTCACTTGGTTAGCCACTTCTTTGAACTTGTGGTCGGCCATGCTGAAGTCTCTCTGGTCTGGGTCAAGGTGTGCATCCTGCCAGCGGCTCCGAGCCTCAGCTTGATCCACGCCGGAGGGCAGGCTGAAGGCTGCCTGGAGGGCCTGAGGGAATGAAAGACCAGAACACCTCTATTTTTAATTCTAGCAAAAGACATATCATCCCTTTCCACCAAAAACTCTTTCATTACAGGTTAAGGCCTCCAAATGTGGAATTTCAAAAAATCCAGTGGTGGTTTCAATAATGACATTGGTCTAATGCAATGTATCTTCAATGAAACTGAAATATACAAAATCAACTAAAATATATGACCAAAACAACATTAATGCAAAATTAATTTTCTCTTCTTTTGGATTGTATGATTTCGATTGACATATTAAAGACCAAACACTTAGTCATAAGTCACCTAAGGTGGCCATCCATAATGGTGTACGTAATGCCTGTGTGTAGTACATATTTATCCACAGCAGTCATGGTGAAGCTCTGTGGGGCCCATGAACTACACCTTCACTGTGGCAGCCATTTTGGCCAGTGGCATCCACTGAGCAGGAGGCACTGAATTTGACAAGGCTTCAGTCTCTCTCTAAACACTCATTTATTGTGGACTCACTTTGGTGCCAATCTTCAGTGACTCTCGAATGATTTTTTTCCTTTGCTTATTGGCTCCCGGTTTCACCAGGATGTCCTCCACGCCTACACACAAAGACAAAAAAGGTATTAATCCTCAGTAAATTACACACAACTACTGAGCTACACAAATAAGACCTTTTCACTCCATTGTAAATTTTATTTGAAATGGATATCAGTCCGGGCAGCATGGTGGCTGAGTGGTTAGCACTGTTGCCTCACAGCAAGAAGGTCGTGGGTTCGCAACCCTGTTTCTGTGTGGAGTTTGCATGTTCTCCCTGTGCTTGCGTGGGTTTACTCCGGGTATTCCGGTTTCCTCCCACAGTCCAAAAACATGCATGTTAGGTTGATTGGTGAATCTAAGTTGCCCGTAGGAGTGAGTGTGAGTGTGAGAGGTTGTCTGTCTTTGTGTGTCTCTATGTGGCCCTGTGATGGACTAGTGACCTGTCCAGGGTGTACCCCTGCCTTTCACCCGAGAGAGAGCTGGGATAGGCTCCAGCAGATCCCCGTGACGCTGGCTTTCAGGAAAAAGCGGGTACAGAAGATGGATGGATATCAGTCCTTATGACATCCAGTAGCCCATATGGACAAAAAGGCTTCTATGAAGTGTCTGAACATTTTTTGTAAATGTGATATTTAAGTTTTGGGTTACATAAGTTCTAAAACCATTTTATCACTTTGTAACTGTGGGCTATTGAGTGTCGACTGATGGGCAAAAATTGATGTTTTTTTCCATTTCAAATTAAATCCAGCTATTGTAGATATGGACATGTTGGAAAGGTCTTAGCCTTAGTGTCTCATTTCCTGCATCTGCGCTCTTACCCAGAGTAAAGCCTCGGTACAGCTGCAGGTAAGCAGTGAAAAGTCGTGCCAGACAGCTAAGCAGTTTGCCACTGGTCTCCCCTCCATACAGCTCATAGCAGCAGTGGACCAGTCCATAGGCTGATGAGCCGTAGTGAGCTTTGTCGAGAACCCCCACCAACAGCTCTCCCTGACGAATCACCACCTGGGAAACAAAAAAGTGGGGGAAAATATTAGAAAAATGTGAAAAACTGACTAACTTTGGACAATGCCCTAAAAATATTTCATACCTTAATTTATCCAATTTGATTCCTGTGTGTTTCTAACAAAAGAGTTATTTCACAGACAGGTTTCATTATGCCAAAACACAAGCTGTTAAAACATTTGGACTGGAAAGTGATATGTTTCCAACTTTGTGTGTGTATGTATACCTGTGAGTCACACATGCTGTCAGGTCTGTATCCCGGAGCTGCACGCGGTGGGACCTGGATCCAGGCTTTGCTGGGGATTTTTGATTTGCTGACCAGATTGAGAGGCACAGCATTTTGTGGGATCACATTCAGCAGTAGTGTAGAAACAACCTTCAAGTAAAAACAATTTGATGACATGACAATGAAACTGCAGAGGCATTACATTCAATAAACCCCCAAAAGACTGAAACAGAATAAAATGTCAGATCAATGACCTGTTTTCCGGTCCATAGTTGCTGTGGTTTGAGTATGGCTGGCGGCAGTAGCTTAACTCTGCCTGGTTTGTCGGTCAGTCCTCTGTATACCAGCTCTGTGTACTGGTCTCTGGTGAAGAAACATCCTCGTATCGTCATCCTCGTTCCTGACACCATGTGGTCCTGGATCAGACCGGCTAAAGGTTTACCATCCTAAAGTTAAAGTGAGAGAAAAAAGCGAAAGAAGTGCTGACCTTATTGTGTTTGTAAAATATTTACTCATTTACTCAGCACAGGTCGAACTCTGTATTCAGTTTGAATGAAACTGTTTAAAACACAGGAGTTTGTAGCTATTGTTGTCACCAGCATGAGAGCTGTGAGCACCCTATTTTCCAGACTATAAGTTGCTGTTGTAAGTCGCTTCAGTGTATAAGTCATATGTCTAATTATACTAATTATAGTCTAAATTATCCTATGGACAACATAGGAATAACAACAAGCAGAAGTGCATTACGAAATTTATTCACCCGTGTTAAGTAACGTTAAACAACTGCGCCAACATGTGGCGAAAGGTGAAGTGGCATCTTCTCTCAGGTTGTCTGAATGCCAACACTCAGTCCAAACTGTGTTTCAGCTGCAGACTTTATTACCTGCACTTTGAAGTCTGCAGCTTAGCTCTTTGTTTTGGGTGGCATTTTCACTTGTATTTCTTTTTCTTTTTTCTTTTTTCCTTTTGTGGGGCAGTCGTGGCCTAATGGCTAGGGAGTTGGACTTGTAACCTGAAAATTGCAGGTTTGAAAAAAAAAAAAGGGACTTATAGTATAGAAAATCTGGTATATCCTCACCTTGGGGACAAGGTACTGCTGGTCAGTGCTGACTAACGTGTAGGCCTCAGCTCTGCCCAGCTCGCTCTGAGGGAAGTGAGCATTCATTTCGTCTCCGTCAAAGTCAGCGTTGTATGCCTTACAGTTGGCATAGTGCAGCCTAAGTACCTGTAACATCAGTTAAGATAAATTCAATGTGATTTGAATAATACAAGCTTGCATAGTAAGCAATATATAAGCTTGGACATATTAGATCTTACCTTCTCTCCTGGTAGGATGCGGGCACAGTGGGCTTGTATGGAAGGTCTGTGCAGAGTTGGCTGTCTATTGAGTAACAAAACATCTCCATTCTTTATATGGCGATTCACCTGGAAACAGAAAGTAGAGTTATAGCTCTGACAGTAAAAGCTCAGACTGTAGGATGCACAGGAGTTTATGTCTGTTGAACAGTCAGAGGAGTTTTTAGCTCACTATCTTCATTGGCATCTTATGTGGGCCAGGACAGGGTGTCAGCAGTTGTTTGGCAACAGCTTCTCTCTGTGCAAGGCTGGCAGCTGAGAGGATGGTTCTCCTGCCGTCCTCGTTTATCACCATGGAAGCACCAGGGTGGACGTTAGGCCCGTTAAGTACGGCCTGACGAAGCTCCTTCACATTCCAAGGAGTGACAGGCTGAGGATAGGTCAGCTTGGTGGCAAATACCTGCAGAGGTGAGAGTGAGAGTTTTTTTGGTTTTATTTTGTCTCAAAGTTAGCACACTGAGAGCTGTTGAATCGTGATTCTTTGACTGTGGTCAAAAGAGAAAGTAATCTCATTTCCACATAAGTGTCGCCCACACAGAAAAACACATGTACCATAGGTATTCCTATCTCGTTGGTTCCTATGTACATGTCAGGACAAATGACAGATCGTGCTGCGTAGTCCACTCGTTTGCCCATCATATGTTTCCGGAATAATCCCTCCTTCTTCTCCAGGATCTGACAGGGGAGACTGAAGTTTAGCAAAGTTTTTGTCAGGGACAAAAGTGTTTAGATACATGCTGGTTAGCTACACTGTAAAGGTATGTATCTGTGGAATAGGTAAGAGGCAGCTTAAAATACACTTTAACGTGCTATTCAGTATTGACCTGGAAATGTTAGGTTACACTGTGCTATTGTGTGTTACCCACAATGCCTCTGTATGACGTCATACCTGTCTAATTCCAGGGTACTTCTCAGTCATCATTTTGTCCATGTCACTGTCAAAGACAATGTTGACGTGGGTCTGTAACCGGACCCAGATGTTGTAGAGTTTATCTGTTAATGTTTGTCCAGGGATGCTAGACAGAAACGACTGGTCGGTCTGTTCAGGAGCCTGAAAAACATGAGAAAGGACAGGCTGACATGTTTTGTTCACAAACACCAGATTACAGGCTGTGCCAGGAAAATATGATGTAGGATCTGTGCAGCTTTGCCTCTTCAGAAATCAACATCATTTACAGGTAATCGTGCTCATATCATTTTACCTCTCCTTCCTCAGGATTCTTCTCCCAGGCTATTAGAGCCAGAAGTTTCCTTATGATCCCACAGTCCTTCATGACTGCCTGTATGTTGACTGTCTGACCATTGGTAAACATCTGGTCGCCCAGTCGATTGATTGGGCGATACCTGACAGGGGAAGGACGAGGTGAGTGTAAGACTACATGAGATACTCACACAACCTCAGTTCACAACAGAAATTCCTATCATGCATCCATCCTACCAAATATGCATGCATGTCTCTGATGAGAAAAAAAAACAAAAAAACATCTAGTACTCTGAAAGCTTTAAAGTATTGTAATACTGCACCTGCAGGGTGGGACCACCAGCAGCTCCAGGAAGAACAGATCAGAATAGAAACCGTTCTCTATGCCCTCCTCCAGCCCAGAGAACAAGTACTTCAGGAAGAAACCTGCAATAAAATGAGGACAGAAAGGTGATATTTCAAAAATTGTTTATTCTCTCTGTCAAAGGCAGCTGATCTTTTAGCTTTGCTTTTACTGCTTCATCACTTTGTGTTCTCAAAGATAACAAGGCGCTTAACCTCAGTTACAGTGATAGCTCAATGAAGAAACATCCACCTAGACCCTTTGTAACCACACTCAAACATTAATAAACCAGAGCAGTGAGTCAGAAGTAGCACGGCTCGTGTTGGCCTACCTTCTTTCTCCCACAGTTTGCTGGTGTGTTCTCTAGCAGTGCTAGCCGTCAGGTAGACTCTCCTTCCAGCCACCAGATCTAGTGACAAAACAAGACAAAAACCAAGCAAGTTCTGTTTACTGTATGCACACGTGCAAAGGCAGGGTTTGTCCAGAATGTAAAATGGGCACATGATGTTGCACAGCTGCAGGTTACACTCACTTGCACAAAAACAAACACATACAACAAACCTTCACACTAATCACTCTATCACTTCGAAGGACAAAATATGTTTATTCTCAAACTTGTCTAGTCAGCAGAACTCTAGGTAATATAATAAACATAATATGCACAAACCATAAGCTCCATGTTTGTTCATCTTACTTACCCTCCGTATTGTCAGTGGTCTGTGCTCCTGACGGCATTGTGATAATCAGCTTACTGTTGTGTTCACGACGCACCACAGACCTGCCACTCCTATCACACAAAAAACAATTATAAATTTCATCAATATTCAGGCAGAGAGGCTCAATGTCACTGGGCCACCAATGTAGAAAACAAGGTCTGACCATCTTGATCAAGTTACCTGCAGTAAGGACATTTCCTAGTTTTCATATGGATCTTCCAGAAGTCATTTATCAGGCTGCTTTTCTTTTCAGTAAGATGTTTGATCTGAAAAACAAACACAAATTAGGTAACTGTGCCTCTGCATGGTATGGTTCAAATCATTGTCAGTTTACATATTTTAAATATTCAACAGTTTTCAAATGAATTGTGTGTGTGTGTGTGTGTACTCACTGGTTTGTTGTACTCTGAGCCTTCAGTGTTCACTCCAATTATTGTGTCTGTAAACTCCTTAAGCACCTGCTCAATCTCATGTCCTGTGGCTTTAGGGTTCTCTTCCAGGTACTAACATACACATTCATAAAGTATAAGCATAATTTATAATGATTACAAAACAGCATAGGGCTACACCAGTCCGAGGACAACCTACAGCCACATGAAAGATAATTACTTAGAAACCCACCTGACTCAGAACCTGCTCTATTTGGTAGACATCCTGTATGGCTCCATGGTCCACTAACTTCAGCTGGTTGAGTAGCAGGTGGATGGCGGCTCGGGGACACGTAAGCATGTGACATACCAGACATGACCCACGAATCAACAGGTAGAGTTTCTGATCAAGAAGAGTGGTTGAAAAGAAGAGACAATGATGGTAAAAGCTCCTAAAACCAGCCCTTTAGGAAAGACTTTGTACTGTTCATAGAGTATACGTATGTGTGTTGGATTATAGATGTGCTTACATCAAAGAACAGCGGGTTGTACACAGGCAGAGGAAGCTCCACATGTCCCAGGTGTCCTGGACAGTTGTTGAAGTCCTGACAACAGGTTGAGCACACCTGGACAAATAATTACCCAGCAGTTAATGTAAGTACATTTTCAGTACTTTTTCAAACCTAGGGCCAAAACGTAACTGCATGCACTAGACTTTCAGTGGAGATGCACCTCTTTGCTGTCAGCTGGTCCCAGGGCCAGATCATACAGGCTGTTTGGAGCAACATTCCCGACACCATCAAGGAACCTGAAGTTAGTTATCGCCTTCACACTCAGCTTCCTGGCAGAAGATGAGAAAGAAAGAAAGAAAATATATATATATATATATATATTTTTTTTCCTTTATAGGTATATCCACTGTTTTTTATGGATTCTTAGCAGCTCTTTGATCAGTTCACCATGACATTATTTGTCTGTGTATTCATTATTCTGTTTAGTGTCATCTTGATGAGACACTAGAAGCTGGATATATAAACGTAAAAGGCAGAAATGATTTTCAAAGATATTTCTCATACCACAGCAGACTGCTATGGATGGATTTTAGAGTACAACCACAACAAGGGAGGAAGCATCAACATGACAATGTACAGTGCATTCAGAAAGTATTCAGAGCCCCTTCACTTTGTTCAATTTTGATACTAAAATACTTTAAATTCACTGTTTTCTCATTATTCTACACTCAGGGCCACATAATGACAAAGTGAAAACTGAATTTTAGGAATGTCTGTAAATTTATTAAAAAGGAAAAAGTGAAATATCACATTGATAAAAGTATTCAGACCCTTTGCAACAACATGTGAAAAATAGGCTGAGGTGCCTCCCATTTCTCCTGATCTTTGCTGAGATGTCTCTACACCTTGACTGGAGTCCAGCTGTGGTAAATTAAATTGAATGGATATGATTTGGAAAGACACACACCTCTCTATAGAAGGCCTCACAGCTGGCAACAACCAAACCACGAGGTCAAAGGAACTGTCTGCAGATCTCAGAGACAGGATTGCTGCACTGAAGGTTCCCATAATACTCAAATGGAAGAGGTCTGGGCACAACCTTAGTAAGAGAGGTGACCAAGAACCCGATGGTCACTCTGACTGAGCTGCAGAGATCCTCTGTGGAGATGGGACAAAGTTCCAGGAGGACAACCATCACTGCAGCCCTCCACCGATCTGGGATTTATGGCAGAGTGACTAGACAGAAGCTTCTCCTCAGTGTAAAACTCATGAAAGCTGCTTGGAGTTTGTAAAAGAAAACCTGAAGGACTCTCAGATTGTGAGGAACAAGATCCTCTGGTCTCATGAAACCAAGATTGAACTGTCTGGCCTCAGCTCTAAACATTATATCTAGAGGAAACCAGGCAACTCTCATCAGCTGCCCAGTACCATCCTTCCAACAGTGAAGCATGGTGGTGGCAGCGTCAGGCTGTGGGGTGTTTTTCAGCAGCTGGGACTGGGAGACTGGTCAGAGTTGATGGAACACTGAATGAAGCAGAGATATCCTCAATGAAATCCCCAGCTCTCAGGACCTCAGACTGGACAGAGGCTTCACCTTCCAACATGACAACGACCCTGAGCACACAGCCAAGACACCACAGGAGTGGCTTAGGGACAACTCTGTGAATGTCCCAGAGTCAGAGCCCAGACCTGAACCCTGTCCAACATCTGTGGAGAGACACTGTGGACATGTCTGTCCACTGATGGTCCCCATCCAACCTGGCCGAGCTTGACAGAATTTGCAAATCTCGTTGTGTCATACCCAAAAAGAATAAAGGGTCTGAATACTTCTGTAAATTTGACAGGTCCGTTTTTCCTTTTTAATACATTTACAGACATTTCTACAGTTTGATTTTGTCAGTACGTGGAACTGAGTGTAGGTTAGTGAGAAAAAGCAGTTGTGGTATCAGGCTGCAACATAAGAAAACAGGAGAAAGTGAAGGAGGTCCGAGTCCTTTCTAAAAGGACTGTGTGTATCCGGCCTGACTTCCGGTCACAATGGCTCCAAGTTCGGTCCAGTCCAGAACCAATAGCTGTGCGACATCAGCCCACAGTGTAAACAGACTGGTCAGAGTAAAGCGTGTAGTTTGCAGGTACCCAGCCCGATGGCTCAGCTGCCATGAGGTCTGGGGTTAGCATGGACCAGGTACCTGATCTCCTCGGGACAGTAAAGGCCGAAGGATATACCGTCCACACGGCGCCACGGCTCGTCTCTCCCGAACAGCATTTTAAGGATCAGCGTGTCTCCGGTTGTTTTCCGGTTGTTTACTGAGCTCCGTCCATGGCAAGACACCACGTGCTGCTGCTGCTGCTGCTGCTGCTTCTGCTCCCACGTGGGGCGTCAAACCAACGAGGCTACGGGGACGCAAATACTGGGGAAGAATCTTTTCTTTAAACTCACTAATGTTTACCTTGTCAAACGTCACGTTGGACCACACGCTTAAAGCCGGAGTGTGGTCCTACAATGGGTAGGCAAATTGTAGACTGTCTTCAAAAGACAAATTCAATATATGATTTTTTTTTAATCTCCCCCCTTCATCCGAGTCCACATGGTCTCGCCCTCCCAGAAGCCTCTAGTCGTCCCAACATGGCGGTGGCTGGGCTGCAGGCAGGACGGTTGGCGCAGAGACACTGCGGGTTTCTGCTGAAGGCCGCGGAGCAATTTGTCCGCACCAGGTCTGACAGCTCCGTTTGTGACCCAAATACCTGTTGTCGTTTGGTTTCAGGTGCTACACGGGCCCGGCACGTGCAGCGAGCCCGAGAGGTTATAGGGTCAGAGGGCACGTGAGTTAACGCAGTCTTGTTCTGTCTCATGTTTGCAGGGCGTTTGGTTGGACTCCAGCTGTGCGACGAAAGGCTGCTGAGGCCAGCACAGGAGAGCCAGGTGGGGTCACGTGCTTAGTTAGGCCCCATACCCATACCCATACCCATACGGATCTGTGCTGCAATTAGAGCTTAGCGTCCTGCAGCTGCAGTATCAGTGCACAGCAGAAAGTAGTTCCCAGCACAGGCTTTTTAGTCACCCACAGGGAGCACGACCAGATCCTGGTTTTAAGTTTACACCCTCAGCATTTCCTTACTCTTGACCTGATATTATGGACAACATGTCATTGACACTCAGACCATTTGTCTTTTCTCAGAATCTGCAGATGCTGTTGTCATCCCCAGTAGGAAAACATGGTATGTGCATACTGCATCTCAGTCTTACATGAAGTCTTGAGGTGTCGTACAGTCCGTGGGGTTTCCAAAAGGTTTCAGTTTTAGCAGACTACTGATGTTCAGTGTAAGTAAGCATGTATTTACCTGTTTCTTTAAACAACTTAATGTTCCTTCTTATTGAACAGGAGCAGGGAGGCAGTGCTGAAGGCTCTGGCTTCAACTGTCAGTAGGGTCAGACCTCTCTCTTTCTTTGTGTCAGTGTGGACGTGGAGCTATTTATGGATTTATCAGTCTGATCTCATGGTGTCTTTCCCCAGCAGGACCCTACAGCGTATCCGTATGAGCTCCAGGATGATTCCTACCTCTCTCCCAGGAACTCAGCTGAGTTTGTATGTGAAACACGTACTGTTAGCTCTTTAGTTGTTTTTGTTGTGTTCAAATATCTTCACATAAAGTGAACACGTAGTGTGTGTGTTTGTGTGTGTGTGTGTGTTAATAGCCCTGCTCTATTCATAATTACAGTAAAGAGTACCATCAGTGGGACATACTTCATACATCATTTTCTCCCTCTCCTGCTGCAGAAGTTGTACACTCTCTCTCAGGAGTCTGGCAGATCTGCAGCCAAATACTTTGTCAATACCAATCCTAAGTTCTTCACCAAAGACTTTGCTGAACCACATATACCGGTAAGAAACACGTAAACATGTGGAGGCGGTGTGTTGGTTTAATTTTAATGGTAAAGACGTCAATGTGTCGCATTTGTAGTGTCTCATGCCAGAGACGGTGTCACTGCGTCTTGAGGAGGTGAGCGAGGAGGCACTGAAGGAACGAATCAGCTTGAGCAAAGTCACAGCTGCTGTTGACATGTACGATCAGCTGCTACAAGCTGGTGAGTGTGCACACACACACACACACACACACATTCTTTGTCTTTACTCTAATTTTACACAATCAGCTTTGTCTTCAATGTTGTTCCTCCAGGTACAGCAGTCTCCATGGAAACAACCCATGACCTTCTGGACCTGATCTGTCTGCACTGTGACAGAGACCCTGTCCAAGAGGAGGTGCCTCAGACAGAGGACATGGTGAGTTTTGCCTCATACAAACCTCAAGGTGATGATGAGGCACATGATAACATGAAAGCATTCTGCTGCAGTAACTTCAGACATCACACTAATGCTGCAATATCTTTCTGTGTTTACTTTGTATGTACTTTATGCCATATGACCAGGAGCAGCCAGGTGAGGAGGCGAAGAGGAGGAAAGGGCGGTTCCGTCACGCTTCAGACTTCATGAAGACCATGTGGAGAGAAAACAACAATGCAGAGAGAATCTTTAACCTGCTGCCAGAGAGAGACACACGGTGTTACTCTGCTCTGATCAGAGGCATGGTGAAGGTACGACTTCATTTGTTATCGCTGCTGCTAGTGCTGCTATAGCCTCTTCATATTTGTGAAGAAAGTACAGCAGCATTACTGAGTTGTTGTTATATTGTCTTGGTGCATCCCATAATAATTGTTTCACTCTCTCTCTGCAGCATGGAGCCTATGCAAAGGCCTTCAGCATGTACACAGACTTGCTTAACAACAGATTGACTGGTGAGTAGCAAGAGACAGTGGGAAGAGGAAAACTGCTGATTGCTGTGTGCAAACACTATGATAAAGGCAATATTTGGAGTAAAATGTTTGCTTCAAGTGATGACAATTACATGTACTTAATCTGTTTTCTTCAAAACTCATTGTGATATAAAGTAAGATGGTCAGTCGAGTTTTCTTGATGTTTAATTTGAGTGGTGATACTGGATTTTTCAATATTATTTTGTTGCGCGATCAGTTTTGACACTAGTTGGTGCTGGTTACATTTTCAAAGCCTTGATGTAGTGGCTTTAAATGTGATCATCTAAATCCTACAAATAATCAAATTGCAAATAGCATTTGTTTCATGTTGAAGTTTGAGTGTGTTGGAAGAAGATGGCTAATAACGCAAATCTCTCTCTCCAGCTGATGTCCACATCTTCAACGTTCTGATCTCAGCAGCTCCAGATGTGAGAGAGAAATACAATGAGAGATGGGACCTCATTGCTGTAAGATCACTAAATCATATAAATAAATAATGTGCTATTTGAACCAATAAACTGTGAAATTACAGTGTTCTGAAGTATATTAAGTTTGGGTCCAGCCGTCTACCTGTGTTGCAGCTCTCCCCTCTCTTCCTCAGTCTCCCCCTCTTTCCTGTACACCTTCCAATGACTTATTTGCATAAAGGCAAAATGCCCCCAAAATTAATTTGAAATAAAAACATACCTTTAAAACCATTTCATAACCATACATTTAAAATTGTAAAGAATAGTTCACATATGGGTTTATTATATTTTACACCATTTATTCTTGTGACAGTTTCATAATGTATTACTAAACTATTGAGCACTTTTTGGCTCCATATACTGTATAATGACAAAATATGAAGAGTGTCTAAATATGAAACCTTCTGATGGCTTATGTCATCACTGTATTCTAGTGCATTTTGCTTATATACTGATCTGTTGGAATAACAGCTACATCATGGCATTGTTTGTAGCATCTAACCATTTAAAGGTTTGAAGACACGTGTGGTAAACAAAGTCACTAAGGTGGCAAAATAGCATTTTTCCTCACTAAGAAACTCAAAGTGATTACTCAGACCAGAGCTGCCCAAAGCTATACAGTTGAGGCAGCAAGTGAAATGTTTCTATGCATGGTCGCTGAGTTAAAACTTGCAGATTTGTCATTTTCTCTCTGCAGGACCTGCTGAACCAGATGAGTCAACAGAAAGTGTGGCCCAACCTGCTGACCTTCAACAGTGTTCTCAAAGCTCTGAGGCGCTGTGGCCCCTTGGCCAGAACACAGGCTCTGCTTACTCTGAACGAGATGAAAGCTGTGGGAATCGGTGACTATTAATTACTATTAACTGACACATGCACTTTGGGTTACAGTAGCAAGCACAGTTGGAAGCTGTGCACCCAAATTGACATGTAATATGCCACTAGTATTCCTATTTAGTACAGGTCATACTATACTCTGCAATAATAGTAGATTTCATTTGTGAGTTTTGTCACCTTTCTTGTTTATTCCCACTCTAACACTTTTGCGTGTGTGCAGCTCCCAGCCTGGCTTCCTTCGACCATGTCATTGCCGTTTTTTACAAATCAGGTAAACGCAGCAGTGGAGTCTGATGTTACATGACCAGTACAGGCCTTAGTGCTTGGTTGTCTGTGTGCTGAACTTACATTAAGCAGGTTTATTTTCCTCTCCAGCTTCCAATGGGCAAGGCAAAACAAACATATTACAGGAAGTGATGTCAGAGCTGGTGGGAAGCAGCTTCACCTGTCAGGACCCTTATGACGGTATGTTGTGGAATATGTATGAAGTGACTGATCATACTTCTTATTTTATAAATGCATGAAACATGAGCAGTTATATGTGTCATAGAAAAGCAGAGTTTTAAGAATTTAAACCTGACTTATTCTCATGCTTCTCCTTTCCAGTTCATTTCTTCTGTAATGCAATGAGAATTGTAAGTCTTTTTACTTTTTTCCACATATTTTCTTCATATTTACATCTATTCTAATCAGTTCCAGGCTTGTTGCAACAGTTTTATCTATTTCACTAGTTACATGAACCTAAAACTAAATTCTCAGTGGTATTTTGATCTGATTTAATTGTGCTATGAATTTATCTTAAAACATGCTGATAACTGATATCCAGCCAAGCACCTCACCTTAATTCCTCTCTGCCATAAATGTCTCTGTCATAACAGTGTCTGGAGAGTAAAGACCTAGAACTGGGTTATAAGGTCCAGAATCTTGTCGAAGTAGGGGAGAACTGGAGGATGCTAGGAGATTCCTACCAGCAGAGTATTTATTAGTAAGTGAAAGTCTTCAACCCAGCTAAAAACACTTTCCCTGCACCTCCACCTCAGTGTCTGACCATCAGCCTTAAATTTAGCATTTCAGTAAATCCTGCCCTGCATGAACTAACTGAAACTAAAGCAAGTTTTTAAGGTTTGATTCATTCATGTATGGTAAATCGAGTTAGGTCTTGTTCATTCAGTCATGACATACCAAGTTCAGTTTTATTATCCAGTGCAACTAAATCACTTGATCCTCTGTCTTACTGTCCTTTATAATTGGACCTCCACTGTCCCCTCTCTAGTGGTCGCTTCTTCAAGCTGCTGTGTATTATGGAGCACATCGATGAGGTGCTGAAGTGGTACAGACTGCTCATTCCATCGGTCAGTAAACCTATACATCTGTCTCATACAAATCAAGACCATGTCATGCATTACATGAAGAATCAGTACCTGTTTAAAAATGTTATAAGCTGCAGGTGGAACTTCACAGAGCAATTAAACCTTGTACCATAATGTTTCTGCTCATCAGTGTTTACACATTTAACAGATAAGAAGCAGCATTAATATTTATTCTTTGTTTCTGTCCACTTGAAAAGTGTAAAGCTGATATCCACTTCTTTTAGCTGTTTTTGGCTGCCACCCACTCGTGCAAAAACACCAGCTACTAAAATGCTTTTTGCACAATTAGCGGACAGTGGATTTGTCAGAGTTGCCTGCTGCCGCTGCAAAAGTGCTGGTGACGACGAGTTTGCAGTTGGGCAAACAAAACATAATGAACCTAAAAAGCTCTACACAGCTGAAGAAAACTACCCAGTTAAGAAATATTCCTCTGTGGATTCGTCATTGAAAGTGACACATTGTAATATTGCATATGGTCTTTTCATCCGTTGCTAATATGAAAACATATTGATTAGTGCAGCTTAAAATCTTGGACAAACATTGCATCAGGTTTTCCAAGTGGTCATCTTCATTTAACATAGTAGAGCTGCTCGTCTAAGAACATGGGATGGATACTGAACTGTAACTTATGCTCACCGTTGTTTTTTGGAAATCAGTCGTGGTTTTGACTGTGTTCTTTGTTTCTAGTTGTATTACCCAAACCCTCAGAGTCTGAGGGACTTGTTTCAGGCTCTGGACACAGACAGTCGCCTTGATTTACTGCCTGCCATATGGAAAGGTGAGTTTAGAGATACTGCTACGGTTGGAAGGATCTAATATTATTAAGCACATATCTTAAGAGATTGATCACTCACACAATGTGACTTCCAGTTAGTGGCACAGACTATTTCACTGGATCATGAAATGTCATGTCAGCAGTATCTGCCTCCCTGTCTGATATCTACATGCTTTCCAGATATACGGTCCCTGGGTCATGATAATAAGTTGGCTCTAGTAGAGGAGGTGCTCAGCCTGATGGCCAGAGACGAACACAGTCCTGAGGTCAGTGAAGTGAACAAGCAGCATTTCATTTTTTTGCTTGATTATTGTTGTGCTCAAAACTGCTTCTGCTACTGTCACACTTTTAAAGCAGCATGATCTCCACTCTGGGAGGCTACAATGTTTCCCACCAGTTAAGAATGTAACCACACTGAGGATATGTTAGACCATGTTTATCAATACACATTTGGGTGTGTGCAGGTTCAGGAGTCTCTTGCAGTGTGCGCTCTGGATGTGAAGAGTGTGTTTGATGGTGACAAAGGGAGGCCTGGTCTGGAGTGGAGCACCTCCTCTCTCACACACATCACCTCTTTGCTGCTGAAAGCCAACAAGACCCAACAGGCCTGGTGAGAGAGACAGCTGTATATATGTTTGTCTGTGCAGTCATTTTACAGGAGAGCTTTACTTTAACAGGCAGTTACTGTTAAAGTAAAAAGTATGTAAAATCTTCCCTCGATCCTTCTCTCTGCAGGGAGATGCTACAGATCTTTAAAGCTAAGAACAGAGTTCCTTCGTAAGTCCCTTCCCAATTCTCAGCCATAAAGAAATCAGTTCTGATGTGGTGATCACATGCAGTAATACATGCAATGTTCCCAATGGCCGAGCTGTGAATGTGTATTTCCTGCTGTGTTATTCTCCAGTGAGCGGCTTCTGAACAATTTCCTGTCAGTGTGTCGCAGCGATGGTTCCTGCCAGAGAGCGGTGGACCTGGTCCAGCTGTCTGCAGCCTTCTGCCTGCCGGCAACATCAGTGCTGGCAAAGCAAGTACTGGCTGAGTTTGACCTGACTGAGGAGCAAAGGTGTGGGGTGTAGATATACATTACAGCAATACACATCATCTTCATGTAGAGATACTCAGATCCTGTATGTATGTAGAAATAGAAATACCACAGTGAAAAAATTCTCTATTACAAGTAAAAGACCTGCATTCGGGGACCCTGAGTGGTGTTGTGGTTTATGTGCCCAACCATGAACGCAGTGAGACTGGTTCATTTCCTGGACCAGTTATCTCCTACTGCATGTCTCCCCTTGCTCTCCTTTCCCAAATTTTCTGTCTCTCTCTGCTGTCCTATAAGAAATTAAGGCAACCCCCCCCCCAAAAAAAAATTCCTGCATTTAAAATGTTACTTAAAAGTAAAAAAAAAAAAAAAAAAAATTGCCATAATCAAATTATACTGGAGTATCAAAGGTAAAAGTACATGTGATGTGATCTCATAATAATGCGCTGTGTATAATATGGTTGGATTCTTATTATTGTTTCCTAGTCTCCTTAATGGTGTGTGTGGAGCCAGTTTTAACTGGTTATAATATGAATTTAATTTTATATTGCCGGGTAATGACGAATAAAGTCATATTATGTTGTATTTTGTTTTATTGATCTGACTGTTATCAAATGAATGTGGGGCAAAAAAGGAAAATGTTTGCCTTTGGATTGTATTGAAGCTAAAGTAAAAAGTAGCAGAAAATGAAAATACCCAAGTAAAGTGAAGATAACTGTAAAATTGTCCTTAATATTCTGCAACTATGCAAAAAAAATAATCTGGGGAATAGTTATTGTGAGGGTACAGATACCTACAAAAAAAGTCTCAATGTAAAAAAAAAAATAGATTTTTACTTGTCTTAAACCATGGAAAATAAATCTTGGGTTCAGCACATATTATTACAGGCAAAGTTTAGATTTGTAACCTAAATCCAATCAATATAACTTGTAAAAGCCAGAGTTTCGATAATCATGCCCCCAGTCCTTTCATGTCTTGGTGTTATATAACATGAGTATTTCATTTTCTGAATCCTGTTTTTTCTCTGTCCTGTCCAGAGCCATTGTATCTGAATTGGAGTCTGCAGGAGAGCCCTCTGACTGAATGAGATAAGGGTGTGTGGACCATTATGATGCTGATAACTAAATTTAAAATCCATTGAGTGGGAAAATATGACAAATTAATTGTTTACCCGTTGTGTGTATCTGTGTAATAAAAATATATGGGACAATAGTAAAGAAACAAACCTTTCCCAGTGTTTTCTTTAGTGTGGCAGCTAGAGGTCACTATTTTTTTAGGGAACCATAAAGTAGCTCCTTTTACAGACATTTTTTGCATTACATGGTTGTTTGCAGCTTAGGTTTTGTGAAAAGCAGAAGACTTGTTGCTGTATTATTACAGTAAAAAAAAAAAAAAAACAGTAGTGAAAAGCATCTGATAAAGACCTGAAAAAATAATTTAAAAAAATAAAAGTTGAGACCACAGATGGGGATACTCCCTTCAGGTGAAAGGCAGGGGTGCACCCTGGACAGGTCGCCAGTTCATTTGAGTCCATGATCTTAAAATATTTGTGCTGTAGGGGGAAAAAATGCAGTCACAAATTGCTCCTGATAATGAACCCATTTTCTCTAATTACTGATAAGCTACTTCCTCAAAATGCTGCATGTGTCACATCTGGTGGGTCTGGAATGCTCCTCTGGACTTTTCATTCTCTATTCAAATTTGGCAGCATTAGAAAAAGAATACAGATAGAAAGATAGTGGTGCATCTGCAGATGCAGGAATGTGCCATGTGTATTTTTGCAGACAGACAATTGGACTGCATGTCTAGACAAAGTCGGTAGCCTGAGGTGTGGGTTTGTGTGTGTGCAAATCTTTTGATTTTCTGCTTTGGTGTGTCTTGGATACTCTTAAGCTGTAATCTTGTAATTCAGCCTTTTTAACTTAAACCATTGCTCGACTGACAGCAAACTAGGAAAAAAAGATTAAAACTGATTTGAATATCACATTGTTTTTGGCAGCAGTCATCTATGCAGACATAACCCTGGCAGTTTAGAAAAACGCAGTGTAAATTCAGTTGGCAGTGCACCAGGTAAAACTCTTGTCCAGCAACCCTGTAATAAACCCAAAGATACTATAGCACATTAGTAGAGAACAATGCAATGGCAGCAAAAACTATAGCCTCCTAAAAGGTTAAACTTAACAAAAACGGAACATATTTGCCTTCATGACAGAATTTATTGCAGAACTGTTGGATTACACTGCATTATTGTTTGTAAGTGTTCCTAATAAACCGAGCTTGTGTGTGCCCATACACTGCTGCTTAAAACAGGCGTGGGTGTGTGTGTGCAAGTCTGCACAGGTGTGTGTCTCAATCATTTTTCCCCTCCACCAATCATCAGCTGAGCTGCCAGCATGACCAAATAAGGACAAGTGAGCTAACATCAATGGGACTGTGTGTCTGTGTGTGTGTGGGGGGGGGGGTACTATAATGTTCTCTGAAGGACCTGCCTAAAGCCATACACACAAGTATACTCCCTGATACACTCTGATAAACCCACTATTGCTGGTCTGACAGACTACTACTTGATTCTTTTCTCCTGTGCCCTGACCACGACTGTAAGAAAAGTCACTGCCACGTTCCCTCACATCTTCATAAACTCTTATGTGCTCTTATATCTATCCTATCGATTCATATTTTTCTTTCTGGACCCAACTTGCGTGATACTCATATCTTACATGTTTATGATCAAACAGTGATTTACCTGTAGGTGTTGTTAAGGCGCAGAAATTCCTTGAATGAGCAAAGTTAAGGCCCAGAATTATTGATTCAGCTGGATGAAAAGATACTAAACATCACAAAATAGTTGATAGTTTGCACTGGAAGTGGCCAGTCACAAGCATCCACATCCCCCACTCCTTTATGCAACATGACTCCACTGGAGTGCAGTGGAGGTCAGAGGTCAAACAGCACGAATAGATGTTCCTCTGCTTATAAACAGGAACATCCTGTGATGCTTCTGATATCTCCGCAACATGTTGCTTTTTAGCATTTTTTTTCTGAAAACACTGAAATAAACTCCCAGCGACTCAAGTCAAGCTGCATATAGCCATACCTGATTGACAGCTAAAAACTGTCAGCCAACACTGCCAGTGCCACACAGTGAAGAAAATGACTGCATGGTTCACACTTGACAAAGGGGGTTGCATGGATGCTTGTGACAACCCAAATGCACTACATACTATCCCTCATTTAAAGCTGACCCTGCAATGGACTTTTTTACTCACTGTACATAGATATACTGCATGTACTGTCATGTTTGAATGAAATAAATATATAATTTGATTTAAGTGTGGTGACATTCGATGTTCTAAATCCCACATATGTTGTCTTGCTCCAGGGAGAAATACTCACTGCAATATCCACTATGTATAAATCCACAGATGAAAAATGTACATGTACCACTAAGTAACTTTTGCTAAAAACTACACTGACAAATTGTTACAGAGTGTAAAGGAAATTTTAAATATATCTATAAATATAACTTATTAAATGTATATTATATTAAAATATATATTTGTGACTCACTTTGAAATATTTATTTCTTTATAAATAAAATATAATACAAGGCAAAGCAATAACACAAATGAAATTGTACCATCTCCGATCAACCGCTTTATTAATGCATTACGTGTCACAAAATATACCTGTATGCAAAGTATAGTTCTTAAAAAGTAAACTATGCACTTCCTACAGATGTTACTGAGACCAAACTGAACTGCTCATATTAATTTAAGTGCCATGTAGGCTAATGGTTGCGTAACGTTTGCCTGGATAAACTCAGGCTGCAAACAAATGTGTATTTGTGCAGTTCAATAGAATATTCAAAACAGATGAGAGCTACACTTTGCACACAGCATTAGTTTCTCTTCTGTGTCTCTGTGTGTGTTGGGTTTATGAGTCATATGAGCGTGTGTTTCAATCATTCACCACCAACGTGCTAAAACAGCACAATGTCCATCAGTCAGTGTGTGTAGCTCTCCCTCTCTGTCAGTCCTGTCTGCCAGAGGAAGAGCAACTCATAGTGACTTAGCCACCAGTTTAAGTATTTCTTGACAGCCTACCAGTGTCATCACATGAGCCAGTTTCAATTTAAAATCTGGTCACATTCTCATGAGGTCATGTAATATCAATGACAACTCTGTTAATAATGCCAGATAAATATGTTGCCAGAATAAAAAAGCACTGCAGTAAATCTTATTCAACAAGCTCTGCAGTTACCGTATGCAAAGATAACCTCACTGATGAGAAGAACTGATACTGGTCCAGGGACTGATTTACTGCAGCTATTGTATTTTAACTGTGTTAAATGTTTTGGTTTTTATTTGTACCTGTTGCAATCTGTGGACACAAACAGGATTGCCTCTTCTGACCTTTCTCATTTTTACTTATGATCTAATTTAACTTATGTAATGAAGGCCGCTGCCTACACAACTACATGTTAATGTGATTGATGGTGTTAATGGTCAGATCAGCTAGCTAGTTTTCCGTACAACTGACTCC
This sequence comes from Mastacembelus armatus, assembly GCF_900324485.2. Lineage (NCBI taxonomy): Eukaryota > Metazoa > Chordata > Actinopteri > Synbranchiformes > Mastacembelidae > Mastacembelus > Mastacembelus armatus. Next base: position 23,723,855 of record NC_046642.1, read on the forward strand.
TAACTCACAACTGACTTCAAACTAGGCCATATCTATCTTCTGGAGCAGTGTATCTTCTGAAATGGCAGGCTTAGATGGAATAGGAGGGTGCGACATAGCTCATAGCTGACAGCTTTGTCCTGATCTCTGTGCATATGTTTAGTACAGAAGACATTTTGACATAGCAAAGCACACCCTCTGGATACAGGACTCTGAATTCAACCATCATTTCTATTCTTGTGCACTTTCATACATCAACATGTCACAATATGCTTAGTAAGAAAGTGTTCGGTTTCACAATGTCCCAGTAACCAATTTCCTTTACTTCCACAAGCAAATGCACCAAATTCCACAGAAATTAAGTGATTTTAGTCAAAATGCTTACTTGTATACTCAAAATGCAGGTGTGACCAGGCTTTTAGGTGTAATCCCCATCATTACTATTCCCAGACTTTATCACAACCATCTAATCAGAGATTTGTGTGGTTGTTCCGGCCATGATAGCAATTTATATCAAATAAGGATATCAGCTTCTCTGGTGCTTAAACAACTATTTGATTTAACTTAATTTTAACAAATGCTAACCATGGAAATTGCCAACTGTTTGCAGGTTTCAGGCTCTAGTCCTCTTTTAAGAGTGGAAATCAACTTCCACAACTCACCTCTATGTTTGAGCTCAATTGAAGCCACCCACATTTGTCTTTAGGGCTCTAATGCTGAGCTTACACCAGTAGACAAACTTTAGTAAAGCATTTTTGCTTTGTTGAGTCAAAGCTCACTGAAACAATATGTTCTGCCTTAACCTTTTTATTCAACACAGTCAGCAGAATCAGCCTGTGATTGTTTCTATACTGGTGACTACTGTGGAAGGGCATCAAATGTTGAATGGCAGGAAGTTTAAATAAAGAGACAACAGAGAACAAGTTTGTGCAGGAGGACAATAACTACTCTGAAGGAAAGCTCTCCACTGCATTTTTTAGAAGAGGGGTGGCAAACAGAAAAGTTGAGACTTTTTGGAAAGTTCTTTCTTCCATTTCTGCCACAGAGGAGGAATTTTCTGAGACAAGATTCAGCACATCATTCCAGCGAAAGACAGAGAGAGCAATGCAAGAGGAGAGCGAGGGGTGGGATAGGAAGGAGAGCTATGAGAATGAAGAATTCCTGCATGTAGAGACTGGTAGCAGCAGCAGAGCTGCACAGTTCACACACACCATCACACTCACTGATCAAGCACATCTGCAGAATGAATAATCACTAATCTGCTGCAGACTGCTATTTAAACACAATCTGTCTGTTGCATGTTATTATCGTAGGCTAACATGATGAGTTGACTGCATCAAACCGGCTCATATTTAGACTCACAGTATGTCAGCAGATATGTTACAGGCTTGAGTTAAACTTTCTGCTAATGTGAGTCAAACAGTGGCCAGCACTATTCATTAGGTGGCAGGTGGGTGAGGCTGGCCGGAATAAAGCAGTCTTCAAAATGTTGCTAATGCAAAGGCTACAAATGCCAAATGTATGTAATGAAAACTGATCAGTATCAAGAAAAAAACCAAACAAACGGACTTGATGATGATGGCAGAAGGCGGAGGAGGACTGGGGCTGAGGGCGGGACGGTCCATGTGAGGGGAGGGCCTGCTGAAGAAAACGGGACGGAGGAGCAGACGCAAACCGATACAGGGGCGCGATTGTCTGGGTGACTTTACTGCGCTAGTCCAGGTAAGAGGAAGGAGTTTTACAGGGCGTTTTCTCTTGACAGTGAAGTCTTATGTTACTAGACAGAAGAGGGTTTCAGGCAACAACAGCAAATAATAATAATAATAATCGTAAAATACATTTTACAGCTTATCTTTTGATTTATCAGTTAAAACTATGCTAACAGCAGCTAAAATGCACAATATTTGTTTATTAGTTTTATAGTTTTCTCCTGGCATAATATTTCTGTTAAATGTTATTCATGATACGTATATCTCTATGTGGGCAAACAGTAAATATAAAAGTAGGCCTACTTTTATAAAAAGCTATAGAGAATAGAGAATACTCTAATAAACAATCATATGCAGCAAAATAATATAAAATACTACAGGTTAATTGACCTTCACTCACACTGGCTAGTTTTAAGTACACATCTATGAATTTATTTATTTATATCATATCAGAAATGAAAAGAGACAGACAGTGTTGTGTCAGGATGAATGGTGATATGGGCTTCACTGTTACTCTTACAGCTTAGACACACATCATTAGCTCCTTCAGAATCTAACTGGAGGACAATTAGGATCCAGACAATACAGTGTCATTGATTCAGTATTAGACCAACCAGGAGTGACTGGGTTTTAAGTAGAAGCACACTGATCTATGGTCTCTGCAGTACCTTTTGATGCTATAAATTTGTTTGACGTTGAATCGGTGTCAGATCTCACAATTAAATGCCTCTTGTGCTGCTTTGATTCCATGTCATATTAAGACATTTAACAAAACATAAATTAAGAACTGGATTTAATATCACTAATAATAATAATTATCTATAATTATGTAATTGTATAATATATAATTAATATTGGTATAGACATAAAGTCTTTTGAAATGGACTGTTCTTTCTGGATCAGTGACATCTTGTGGCAGTAAATGTGTATTTTCTTCTGCAGTCCAGTAATGATAATTGCAAAAAACTCCAAACACAATCATGTTTTAAAGATGATGAACATAGTTTGAGTCTGCTGTGTTTCCTACAGAAAAGAGAGAAACTCAGAACAGAGTGTAAAATGTCTCCACACTATAATCCCAGTTTGATGAATCACTCAGCACTGTTTTAAAGTTATTTTATTGTTTATTCCACATGATTTTGACGACATCGGTGGCCCAGTGCTGGCCTGCCTGCATACTTGTGTGGATCTGCCTGGCTGTGCAGACTGTATATTTGCATGTTTTCAATGAAGCAGAGCCCGTTTGTTTATTTACCAGTGTTGTAACATGAGGACAGAGTTTATGTGCACAATGTGTGTGTGTGTTGGTGGCCACTGGTCTTCTCTCTAGCTTTACCTTTGCATTTCCTTTGTTCTCTAAAAAACAGACAGGCAAAATAACTAAATTTAAAAAATCAATACACGATCTGATCAAAACAGACATGACCAAGTAGCCATACATGTAATGTAAGTCCTAAACAACTAAACTGTCAAAGAGTTGGGACTCATTAGTCAGCTAACACTAGCTTTGGACTGGAGGTTGCCTTCGTACAGGTTGGTCCAGTTCATATCTGTTTTAGGAAACAGGACATGATGGGAGGGATAGAACGTGATTTATGTCAATTTCTGTCACACTAGACCTTTTAGTGGCTAAAAAGAAGATCAGTTGGTAAAGGGGGGAGGTTACAGATGGTGGATGGATGACTGACGTGTGCTAAAATGGGTATATTTAGCCATGTCATTTCATTCAAAGGGTCAGTTCTCCCAAATTTACAATAAGGCGGATGTGGATTACCTGAGAACCCTTGACACTGCCTCTGGAAAAACCCATTGCTTTTGATTATTGTGGCCAAAAGCCACACTGTTCACCTCTGTGGGATTTAGATGGTAGAAAATTGTCAAAGCTGTCCTTATAGGTTGATGATTGGGGTGGTTGTTATGGATAGAAGCACTTCAATTGTCATTTGCAAATTGGAAAGCAAAGTCATTTGGGTGAACTGACCCTTTAAGTTGTTGGCTACTGTTAATATTGCAGATCTACATTATTATTTTACACATCTCTATGGATTATGTCTGGTTTTGTTCAAGAGAGAGATCTCTAAAAACAGTTGCTGTAATATAACTAGCCAACAGGTATAATAAAAACCTTCTGTGCCACCCATTACTGAATTAACATTCATTAAAGTCAATCTACATATATCTATTAGCTGGTATAAGTGTTTTTAGGCCTATGTAACTGTAATGCTAAATGGCTCTTTGTATAGTAGATCAAACTACTCCCTGTTTTCCGGGATGAGTTAATAAAGTAGTGCTGTTTCAGAGCTGCGTTATAGTTCCAGGTTGTCTCATAGAATGTCACTGAACTAACAGAGCCTCGAGCCTTCATTTTTAACAAATCTGTGCTTATCATATCCTAAGATGTTTTTTTACCCAAAGGAATATCAAAAATTCAACTGTAGTTTTATTATCCTGCATATATTTTGATGGACATGTAACAGACAAGGCTTTAACTACATCCATCCATCCATCTTCTTCCGCTTATCCGGGGCCAGATCGCCGGGGCAGTAGCCTAAGCAGGGATACCCAGACTTCCTTTTCCCTGGACACTTCCTCCAGTTCATCCGGGGGGACACCGATGTGTTCCCAGGCCAGCCGAGAGACATAGTCCCTCCAGCGTGTCCTGGGTTTTCCCCGGGGTCTCCTCCTAGTGGGACATGCCCAGAACACCTCCCCAGGGAGGCGCCCAGGAGGCATCAAGAACAGATGCCCGAGCCACCTCAGCTGGCCCCTCTCGATGTGAAGGAGCAGCGGCTCTACTCTGAGCTCCTCCTGGGTGACCTTGTCCTTTCGGACCCAATGCTCATGACCATAGGTGAGAGTAGGAACGTAGATTGACCGGTAAATCGAGCTCCTTCTTCACCACGACGGACCGGTACACTGACCGCATTGCTGCCCTGATCCTTCTGTCAATCTCTCGTTCCGTCCTTCCCTCACTTGTGAACAAGATCACAAGATATGTAAACTCCTCCACCTGAGTCAGGATCTCTCCCCTGGCCTGGAGATGGCAAGCCACCTTTTTCTGGTTGAGAACCATGGCCTTGGACTTGGAGGTGCTGATTCTCATCCCAGCCGCTTCACACTCAGTTGCAAACCGCCCCAATGCACGCTGAAGGTCCTGGCTCGATGGAGCCAACAGGACAACATCATCTGCAAAAAGAAGAAGAAATTAAAAGCATATGATAGGTGCTACAGGATGATATCATGATCCCAATATAAATACAGGAAGAAGATTAGCAGGAGGTCAGCTTCCATTCAACCTCTGATATCCCAGCAGGAAGCAGGAGTTTAGACTGGATATTTTAATGACATGTCCCAGTTTGTGTCTGTGTGTAAAACGGTTCTGTGTAGTTCTGTTAAAGTGTCAAGAAGAGATGAAATCCTGTGGTCCCCGAACTGGATTCCCTCCGGCCCCTGGCTGTGCCTAGAAATTCTGTCCATAAAAATAACGAACAGAACCAGTGACAAAGGGCAGCCCTGCTGGAGTCCCTTTCATTCAGGGGGGAAAACTCCAACACGTGGCGGCTGAGTTGGGAAGCTATGAGCAAGCCCACACCAGCTCACCACCTCTCACTGCAAGTAGCTCCAGAGTAGAAGAGAGTCCAGCCCCTCTCAAGGAATTGGGTTCCAGAGCCCAGACTGTGCATGGAGGCGAGCCCGACTATCTCTAGTCGATACCGCTCAACCTCCCGCACAAGCTCAGGCTCTTTCCCCCCAGTGAGGTGACATTCCATGTCCCTAGAGCCAGTTTCAGCATCCAGGGATCAGGTTGTCGAGGTCCCCGCCCTCGACCACTGCCCAATCCACAGAGCACTGGCCCCTTATGGATCCTCTTGCGGGTGGTGGGCCTACAGAAGGGCGGCCCCATGTCACTCTTTCGGGCTTTCCTCGGCTGGGCCCCATGGGGGGAGACCCAGCCACCAGGTGCTCGTCAGCAGGCCCCAACCCCAGGCCTGGCTCCAGGGTGGGGCCCTGGCTTCGCCTTGGGTTTGCCTTGGGAGACCCTGCCAGGGGCATATAGCCCCGGACAACATAGCTAGATCATTTGGGCACTCAAACCCCTCCACCATGATAAGGTGGCGGTTCAGGGGTTTACAAACTCCTCATTTGTATTTTACACAGCTAAAAAGATATTGGCTCTTGATGAAACATGTATTTCTACAGTAAATTCAGCTGTACTGTTTTATAGGTGTCAATATGTCTAACAAGGTGAGCGCTGAGGAGATGGAGGAGATCAGGGAGGGCTTCCGGAAAGTAGGTGAGTGTAAATGTGTGTGCAGAAACTGCAGACATCCATCAGGCAATGATAAATTAGTCTGTCACTTTTGAATCGGGGTAAAACAGATAACAAACACATGACAGATTCTTTCCTTGGGTTCTATTGAGAGAAATTGATCCTTTGATCATTACACACAGTCCTTCAGACTGCATGTTTCTAATTTGTGATTCAGACTTTGAGGTCTCTAAACCCAGAGATGAGAGGGCTGAGATAATGCTGTTGACATTGGCAGGGTTGTTTAGAATAGCAAATGTAAAAATTGATTCCTAATTATGTTACACACATAGAAGATGAGCATGAAAATTATGTAAAATCAAATATTGCTTAAACAGTGCAGTTTTCCCTGCCTTGTGTCTATGTCCCTCCTGTCTCCACCACAATTCTTAAGATCTGGATGGTAATGGATACATCAACACCTTTGAGCTTGGTAATCTTTTCCGGGAGGTGGGCTGCCCATTGCCTGGATACCAGATCAGAGAACTCCTTCAGAAGCTGGACCGAGACAAGGACAGTCAAATCAACTTTGAAGAGTTCACGGCTGTAGGTAACACTAGCTAACTAACTCACTCACTTACTCACTAACAAATGACGGACTGACTGAGCAACTAGCTAGCTAACTAACTAACTAACTAACTCGCTCACTCACTAACAACGGATGAACTGACTAAGCCACTAACTAGCTGACTAACTCAGTCACTCACAACTGACAGAGTTACTAGATAACTGACTTACCAAACAACTAATTAATTAACTAACTGGCTGGCTGGCTGACTGACTAACTAATCAACTAACTAACTCACTGACTAACTAATGAGTTAGTTAACTGACTGACCAACTAACTACCTTGTTAACTAATTAACTGACTGACTAACTAATTAACTAACTGTTGAAGTGAAAACCAGATAATTCACTAAATGATTGTGATTACTTCATGATGAGTGGCTACCTGGAAAGGGACTAGCTGACTTACATTGTGGTAAATTGACTACGTGTGTGTGACCAACTGTAAAACCTTGGTGTGTTTTTGATGTATTTTTAGATTTTTCAGGAAATGAAGGACGACCGCATGGCTCAGGGTTTCAGGAAAGCTCTCAACAAGAAAGAAGGCATTGTAAACATTGGGGGCACCAGCGAGATTTCTAGTGATGGAACCCAACATTCAATTTCTGGTTAGTAAAGCAAGAGAACTTGTAAGATTACTCCGTGACAATACTTATAATGCTATCATCTGTGAACATTGCAAGCAAACTACTGTTTAAGTCTTGACAGATTTTGACTGTCAAGCCAAGTGACACTTAACTTCACTGTATTTCAGAGCAGGAGCGCTTCGCCTTTGCCAACTATATCAACTCTTGTTTGGAGAAGGATCCAGACTGTAAACATGTCTTACCCATCAATCCCAGCACTGAGGCTTTGTTTAAAGCTGTGGCAGATGGCATTGTGCTTTGGTAAACCCTAAATTAATTAACTGTATTTGTCTATTCATAATTTGTTATCTTTAACTTCACTAGCCCTCATATTTATCTGTTCATACAATATTTATGTCTGTTTATAAGCATATCAGTTCAGTGTGCCAATGTGTTTCTCTGATATGTGTGTGTGCAGTAAACTCATCAACCTTTCAGTTCCTGACACTATTGACGAGAGAACCATAAATAAAAAGAAACTCACTCCTTTCACCACACAGGTTGGTTAATGGTTTCACTAGATAATCAGTTGTTTACTTTATGTTTGGTGAAAGTCTTGTCCTGACTTGGTGACTTCAACTACTTTTTTCCTAACAGGAGAATCTGAACTTGGCATTGAATTCAGCCTCGGCTATCGGCTGCCAGGTTGTCAATATTGGTGCTCAAGATCTGAAGGAAGGAAAACCGCACCTGGTGCTTGGGCTGCTCTGGCAAATTATCAAGATAGGACTCTTTGCTGTTATAGAGCTGAGTCGCAATGAAGGTATGGACACATGCACCCAGTGAAACTTGTCTGTGGTTATAGAAGTAATGTACACATGTAGACAAACCTTACAACAATACAACACATGTCAGATGGTCATAAACAATTGAAAATCTTGAGGCAGAAGCTAAATGGAGCAGAGAATTGCACACCTACATATTTGCTTCTAATTCATTTTTATTCACCAATCATTCTGTTCCCACAAACCATGGTCATGCTGGTGTTTGTGTGTACAGCTATTGCTGCGTTGCTAGAGGAAGGGGAGAGTCTAGATGAGTTGATGAAACTCAGTCCTGAGGAGCTGCTGCTGCGCTGGGTTAATTTCCATTTAAAGAAAGTTGGCATGTCCATATCAAACTTTTCTGGAGATATTAAGGTAGCAAAATGTTCTTGTGACACCCAAAATGTCTGCTGTTTTACCTCTGTAAATATTCTTGTATGTCAGCTACAAGTAAACCATAGAATAAACCATTTATGTTGAAGAAAAGTATTAAGACCTTCTGTTATAGTAATACTGCATGTGGCATGTGATTGTTGGACTCCCATAAATATCACTATGCCATACTTGTGAAATCAGCCACCAGAAGATTAAATCTTACAGTTGTGGTCTTTTTGTGCCTTTCTCTCTCTCTCTACAGGACTCCAAGGCATATTTCCACCTTCTGGAGCAGATTGCTCCAGATGGCAGCAAAGAGGACGTTCCTCGGGTTGAGATCGATATGACTGGTCTATATGTGAGTTGATAAAACAATAATAATGTGCAACATCTAATCTTTAAGCAAAGTGTAATTGGCTTGTTTAATGCTTTCCTTCCCCCAAATGTTATCCTTTCTGCTGCTCCCGTTCAGGGTCGCCACAGCAGATCACCTGATCCACATGATTGATTTGGCACATTTTACACTAGATGCCTTTCCTGACACAACCCGCTGGTCTTCCAAGGTTGTCTTCCATTCAAGTACTGACCAGGCACAACCCTGCTTAGTTTCCAAGGTCTGACAGGATTGGGCACTCACACTTGGGTGTGGCTGTGCTTTCCTGCCCCCAAATAAATTCAACTAATTTATGTTAATTTCAGTGAAACATATTGGGGATTGTTTTATTAACACTTTGACAGAACTACAAAGAACCGTTTTACACATAGACACAAACTGGGACATGCCACTAAAATATCCAGTCTAAACTCCTGCTTCCTGCTGGGATATCAGAGGTTAAATGGAAGCATTGATCTCCTGCTGACCTTTTTCCTGTATTTATATTGGGATCATTCTATCATCCTGTAGCACCTATCATATGCTTTTAATTTCTTGTCTTTTTATGTAGCAGTTTTATATAATGGACAAAAGCTGCACAACAGCAAATTACACATGTAGTGTCTTCATAATATGACATCTTATCTTTTCTTGTGATATTTGCTGTTCACACGAGCACTGCTGTCTAGAAGGAAAGGAGAATGATTGCTTAGTGAGACTGTGATTCCGTAGTTAGAAAATCGTACATAAATGTTACAGAAAATCTGGATTTGGAGTCACATATATGTTTTGTAAAATCCCTTAAATAACGTTCTTTGTGCCAGGCAGCAGAATGTCAGTGTATGTCTGTCTCTGTGTGTGATGACAGGAGAAGGATCTTAAGAAGAGAGCCGAGTGTATGCTCAAGCAGGCTGAACACCTCGGCTGCCGACAGTTTGTGACAGCTACTGATGTTGTGTGTGGAAATGCGAAACTCAACATGGCTTTCATAGCCACGCTCTTCAACAAACATCCAGCTCTCACCAAACCAGAGAACCAAGACTGGAATCTAGAGAGTAAGCACAGATGAATAGCTCCTGTCTCCCACACACCTTCATACTTGTCCACACCTGTAAGAAACAGATTCATGCCTCTCTCATTGTCTCTGTCCAGGTGAAACCAGAGAGGAGAAAACTTTCAGGAACTGGATGAACTCTCTTGGAGTCAGTCCACATGTTCACCATATCTATGGGTCAGTAGCTTTCTGTCTGCAATGACTTCTCATTTTCACTGCTCATTGTCACACTGATGCTCAACTGACTGTCTGTATATGTGTATGCGCATGTATGGGCCATGTATGTTAATGCAGGGATCTGCAGAATGCCATTGTGATTCTCCAGCTTTATGAAAAGATTAAGGTGCCAGTGGAGTGGGAATACAGAGTCAACCACCCTCCATTCAAAGGAGTTGGAGGAGGACATTTAAAAAAGGTGTACACTACTTCCAAAACTGCTCCAATGTGTATCCTTTAAAAAAATGAACAGTATTTATATAGTTAATTATATTCTACAGTAAACATTACACACTGAACAGTTTATGTACAGATACATACATAAAGCTGTTGTAAATCTGTGATATCTTATTCATACTCTTTGTATGTGTGTGTATGACAGATAGAAAACTGTAACTATGCTGTGGAGGTGGGTAAGAAAAAAGCAGGTTTTTCTCTAGTGGGAATCGCCGGACAGGACCTCTATGATGGAAATGCAACTCTAACCTTGGCGCTGGTGTGGCAGCTGATGAGAAGGTGATAAGATTTGTCCTTAATAGTGAAACTTTGATTCGTTACACAGGCATTTTGAAATGTTAAGAAAATGACTGTGCTGTTTTCCCAACTTAGAGTTTTTGGCAAAGTTTCCAACGTGTTTATTCCTCTTGGTGAAACCATAGAGAAAACATCAGGAAAATAAATCCTCTCTGTGATTAAAAAAATTTAGTTTATGGAAAATGCAGTATTAATGCCTCCTTGGTTCGTTTGGAAAATGTACTCTAACTGTGTATATATATTTTACTTCTATGCGCAGGTACACATTAAATGTTCTTGAAGACCTTGGACATGGAGCAGTTGCTGGAGATGATTTGATAGTTTCCTGGGTCAACAAGACTTTGGCAGAGGCTGGCAAGCGTTCATCTATCAAAAGCTTTAAGGTGAGTGCATTTTCCTTTTATTCCTTATCTCTATATTTGTAATTATTGTGGAAGAAGTATGTGTCTGGCTCCTCCTGGAGCACAGACACAATTAGCTACATGAACAAATATGTTTCATTAATAGACTGTTTTCAGCAGTTTGACTCAGTTACATTAATTACATTGACAGGTAAAGGCCACCTGGTTTCTATGTTGTGTATATGTGTATTTATCTGTGGGTCTCTTTCAGGACAAAGCTATTGCTACCAGTCTTCCAGTTCTGGAACTGATTGATGCCATCCAGCCACACAGTGTGAACTTTGAGCTTGTTAAAACAGGAACTCTATCAGACGAAGACAAACTAAACAATGCCAAGTAACTAGCTACATGCTCTTTATGACTGCGTTTTAATTTGGTGTTAATTTGGTTTTTGTATGGCTTTATTTATTTATGTAAACATGGGGAACAAATACTGTACGTGAGTTTGAGCAAACAAAAATATTTTCTGTGATCAGTTAATGCATTTCTTTCTTCATGATGAGTTTGCTATAACAGTGCACAGCCATAATTTCTCTCAGTGGAAAGCAAAGCAGCTTTACTTATATGACACACAAAATCACTAAAGGGTGATCACTAAAGGCACAACTGAAGACATAAATGAAGAGGCAGTTCAGAGTGCTTTACATAGGCAAAAGCATTAGACTTACTCAAAAACAAACAGGTCCACTCATTTGTCTTACTTTAGTCCCCAGTGATGTCTTTTTGGCCAAATTAAATAATCCTTTCATTTTATGTGTTTGCAATATTTATATATATATATAAATATATAAATATATCCCATTACAGATTCAATAATTTGACACAAATGCGCTGTAACTCCATAGTTAGGCTGGTGAAAAGGAATGAAATAAAAGGGTCAGTGAACATACACAACAGCAACTGCTGCAGCTTTCAGACACTGATGATATTCAATGATATTAAAAGACAAACGGAGAAAAAATACACAGGACTCATAATGAGACACCAATAGATCTAATACAATATGTTGCCATAGTGACGCTAACTGTGACCCTTTGCTGCTCTAGGTATGCCATTTCCATGTCAAGGAAGATTGGAGCAAAAGTCTACGCCCTGCCTGAGGACTTGGTAGAGGTCAACCCAAAAATGGTGATGACCATCTTTGCCTGTCTGATGGGGAAAGGCATGAAGAGGGTGTAAAGGACACACACACACACACACACGCACGCACGCACACACACACACACACACACATTGACTATCTCTCTTTGATTGGATGACACATGAAGAGATGTATTATCTTGTTCTTTTAAGAGGTTATTCTGCATGCCAAATAAAAGGAACAATTTATTTATCTTTCTGCATCCAGCTGTTGTCAACCAGAAATGGACAAAAACATAAATCACAATTTGTAGTGAAGTGGGACTCTGTAACAGTTACATATATTTGGTGTTTGGGTTTTTTCTGGACTTGGTTTTGCTTTGGGACACTGCAGTGTATTAGCAGTGTCACTGTCCCATACTGTCTATAAATGTACAGTGTGTTCGTCTAGACTAGTGACCAGTTCAGGGTCTGACCAGTGCATGCTGGGACAGACGCCTGTGACCTTGATGAGGCATAAACCTGTTTCTTTAAATGTAAAGGCTATGATACATGGGAAATATTTAACATTTATCAGGCCTGCACAAAGCAAAGATTGAAGGTGATGACTTGTATTTCAGCATTTTGAATTTTTGGGTTTTGGGTTTTATTATAATGAGTTTTATTTTTTTTTTGTTTTGTTTCCATTTTTCTACCTGCATTGCTTCAGGTCTTCTCATCTGTTGATGCTTGATGAAATACCAACTAAGTTTTGCTATATCACCTAATGTGCCAGCCAGTTCACATATGAACTACTGAATAACTGGAAATATACATTTAGACCTTTTTATAGTATGTATGTTTATATTGTTACACCAAAATCTACAAAATTAAATACTTTTTTTGTTTTCCTTAAAACTCCGGTAATTTACTCCTGTATTTTAAGGTCGTTTCAGAAGGATTTCATAGGAATCTTTCATTGTTAAATGATGGGTTATAATGAGGAGGTGAATTAATCATCTACATAGTTTATAAGATTTAGAGCTATCCTTTAATATGTATCTTAAGTGTATGCAAAACTCAATTAAAGATCCTGTATAATCCACCAATTTCTCTTATTGAAGACCATATCATTGGTATTAAATGCCTGAAAAAATAAGAATTCCAAAATGTAAGCAAAATCTCTAACCTTTAAATGTGACTTTAATGACGCTACTCGTGCTGATTAAACAGAAATATGGCTTAAGTGGTAGCAAAAGACTCAGATTTCTAAAACTATGAAAATATATTTTTAAAGGTCATCTAATTATTGCCCAGGTTTGTTGCTATTAATGATGGCATTCCACATCAAAACACTTTCCAATAAGGTAGTTATTTGTACTGCTTGTTGCAATGAAATCACATTAACAAATTGGAAAATAGAACAAAAATCTTCTGAATAAAGAATTAAAAATAAAAGATATTTTTACATTTGCCATGTATTCTGTCTTTAAATGATGAATTAAAGTTTTGAATTGACTTGCCCTTTTAAATGTTATTCAATGTGCTGCTGTGTCTGCCTCACTTTAAATTTCATTTCTGCTTATCCTTTATCTTTGGAATTGTTGCTGCTGGTTACACAAATGAAATACAGTGTATGTGTAATTAGTTATGGCTGGCTCACCACAGCGGCTACTGTCCATATGTGTGATCTGGGGGGTGTGGCATGTAGGAGCCATGATAGTATTGATAACAGTATGAGTAGTATTGGTGACTGTTGAAAGGCATATTGAATCAGCTGGATGTGAACACAATCCCCAAAGAAGTTATTATGCCGAACATACATTCATCTTTTATGTGCGTGTGTGAACACCAGAGTATATGGAGAATTGTGTTTCATTTGACTAAAATTTGAAATACACATAGAGCTCATTTTTGGCTCAACATTTCACCTTAACCATTTGTTCCTCATCCTCAATATGAAGCCGTATTAACAATCCAAATAGTATTTTAGATGAAAATCTATTTTCTGAAAACTCACATGCACAGCTGTGTGTATAAAAACACAGTAATCAGCAGCACCTATGCACACAAAGACACACTTCTAGTTCAGAGGCCACTTCAAACGAGGTTCTTGAATTCAGATGAGCTTACTGGTGAAAAGGAACACACACACAATTTGCAATTGAAACGATGCTCTTTGTTATGGACCACGTTGTTCACCCCATCCATCCTTTCATTTGAATACTGTGGATCTGAGTATTGGTACATAAGCCAATCCATAACTGACAACATAGGATGAACTGAAGAATTGATGACCGGGACATCAGGAAATTTCTCGGGTTCGTGTATCTTTGTGTCTCTCCCTCTTATGAGCTCTTGTCGTAACTACTATATTGCTTGTTGCTATGCCATCTGGTTTCCACGGTGATGCCTGATTCTGGATGGCCTTCCTTTTCTGAGTGTGACTACCATTGCTGGTGCTGGTTAGTGAGTTGTGTGTGAGTTTGGCATCTCTATCTCTTTAAAGTGAGTGTATTTTATTATGGTGTGTGAGTGTGTGGTAACGTGTAGATTGTTTCTGTGATGAACAAAATTAAAATGAGTCTTGGTATATAGGTTTAAAATGACAGGTGCACCAGTGCAGGATTCACACAGGCTGTCTGTGAAAACATGGACAGAGGAGGAGAGTGACCGAGCTGACAGCACACTTAGCAGGTACACACACGTCTCTCTTTTGTGTATTTTGTTAGAATACAGACATTTGCTGTGTCATTTACAATACTACCATTTTGCATTTAAGGCTATACTAATTATATGGGCTAAAAATAATTTGAGAAGTGTAATTTTTAATGAAATGTGCCCTGACCCCAGTTTCATGGTTCTCATTAAGCCCAGCATTAGCAGGCAGCTGTTTTCAGAATAAAAGCTCTGATTAACCTGTTAACCACCCACTGTTTTTTCATTGCTGCTAAATCCAAATTATGTAATCTAATAAATAATGGCAGTGCCCTCGACTGTAAAGTTTATAGCTGTTGTTGATAGTATATACTTTTTTCAGTATAGCCCGAAATCGTTATAAAAAATGATCTCAAGGCACTGTACTCAGAAGGTGGTCTCTGAATTGTTGTCTTTATGTGTTGTTGTGCCATCGGTGTGCGGCTTTATGTTTGCAGAGCACCATCCATGTGTGATGACACTTCTTCAGAGCTTCAGAGAATGGCAGCGATTGAGAGGAGAGACATTAATTCTCAGAATTCTTTTCGTGGGCGAGGCACTCTGTCCAGGTATGACAGTTGATAAATGAGCTAATTTGACTTCACGTGGTTTTAAATGTTCTTATTTTTTCCACCTTGAGTTAAAGGTTCAATCTGTAATATTTAGAGGGATATACAGTGTTAGCAGAAATAAAACATATTATTTATAAACATGTTGTCATTAATGTGTAATCACAGGAAAACTCCCAACCATTGCATTTTCTTAATCTTAGAATGAGCCTTTTAAATTTACATAGCAGGTCTCCATTCACAGACGCAGCCATGTTGTGCTGCCATATTTCTACAGTAGCCCAGAATGGACAAATCAAACACTGGCTCTAGACAGGGAATCATGTTTTGTTTTACATGATGGCCACGGTGCCCTCCCTCACACCTGGAAATGGGGGTTAGGGTGTGAGCGGTGATCAGAGGTTGCATTCTTCAATCTCACCACTAGATACTGCTAAATCATTCACATTTCACACATTGCACTTTTAATGGTAATCAAGAAAAAAAAATCTTATAGATTATAAGTGATCCAATGCACTTTTTACAAAATCCTTAAAATGTGTGTATGTGCACAGTTATTTTGGACTCTTCAGTGTAAATATGCTTTTTGTCTGTCTTCAGGATAGTAAGTATGGTAATGACTCTGAGAGAATGGGCTCAAAAGAGTTTGGCTGAAGAGAGGGAGCGACCCGATTCCTTCTTGGAACGTTTCAGAGGCCCCGCCCACATGGACATGCAGGCCCCACCCAGCAGATTCAGCTACAGCCATGCTGGCTCTGATGCAGATATTGAAATCAGACATTCCCGACGCACGTATGATAATGCAAACAAAAACCACATCTATTAAAATACAGAATGACGTCTAAATGCAAATCTCATCATCTGTCTTGTTTCCCCTTTCTCTCAGGAGGAGGAAGTGTAATGTCATGGTCTTATCCCCATCTGATAATACATACTACCACTGGCTGCTGGTGATTGGTGCTGCTGTTTTTTATAACTCGACTCTGCTTGTTGTCAGGTTCGGAACTATTATTGTTACAAGCAGCTGTAGTGCTTATGCTTGCACCTGTATGAATCCTATTACAGTACCACTGATACTTTACCACTCATCATGATTGCCAATTTGTGGAGCTAGGAATTCAATATTTGGGCCTGCAAGGCACTGTTGGTGTTAATGAGTGACTGAGACACCTGCAAGTCAAGCAGGTATGACCTTACTTTCAAAACTGCACTAATCAATCATTTTAAGTCAGCAATGGATCAAATGGCTGTGACGCAAAACGTGTTTCTTGTAGTGACAAACCCAGACAATTATCACCAACTGCAGTTTTATTGAGTATTTCAGGTCTAGTTCCCCTACATGTAATATGGAGGATGTATATGGTGTCTCACATTTATTGTGGAAAAATGACATTTACTTTGAAAAACCAGAGGACATGTTAATGGCAGAATTGTAGCTTTAGAGTCAGCATTTCACTGATGAAAAGGGGGGGCTAGGATTACTATTCAAAAGTTTACCTGTTTCTGTAGGGCCTGTTTCGATGAGCTCCAGATGAGGAATGTGTTGGTGTGGCTAGTGCTGGACTACATTTGTGATGGAATATATATCCTGGATATAGCTGTGCGTCTCCATACAGGTACTAGGAAAATAGAGATACTAGAAAACTGAAAGATTACACCATGACTGTATTTGCATGCATGATTTCCTCTATTTGGACTTTAACTAGTAATTTATTTGACACCTTCATGTTTATATTCTATGCAAAGGTTTCTTGGATCAAGGCTTGATGGTGAAAGATGTGCGCCGTCTGAGAGAAACCTACATACGAAGCTTACGTTGTAAACTTGACATCTGCTCCATTCTTCCAACTGATCTTTTATATTTGACTGTTGGCATGAGCTACACGCCTCTTCTTCGATTCAACCGGCTGCTGCGCCTGTCACGACTGTTTGAGTGTTTTGAACGTACAGAAACACGAACAGGTTACCCAAATGCCTTTCGCATCTGTAAACTGGTGCTGTATATCCTGGTGATCATTCACTGGAATGCCTGTGGGTACTACAGCTTCTCCAAAGTCCTAGGCCTGGGCTCAGATTCTTGGGTTTATCCTAACGCATCTGATCCTGAGTTCGGATCCCTTACCAGAAGTTATATCTACTGCCTGTACTGGTCCACTCTGACACTAACTACTATTGGGGAAACCCCTCCTCCTGTTAGAGATGAGGAATATATGTTCTTGATATTTGACTTTCTGGTAAGTCCACTATGAGATGCTGCTGTCTACTGTATATGTGATATGATTTAATGTTCTACCATGTGGATCTCAGTCATTTCTGTCTAACAAAACATTTTATTCTAGCATTTCTGTTCTAGGTTGGTGTTCTTATTTTTGCGTCCATCGTTGGAAACGTTGGATCCATGATCTCCAACATGAATGCCACAAGAGCAGCCTTTCAGAGCCGCGTAGATGCCCTGAAACACTACATGCACTTCAGACATGTCAGCAAGGTGCTCGAGCAGCGTGTCATCCGCTGGTTTGACTACCTCTGGACCAATCAGAAGACAATAGATGAACAGGAAGTGCTGAGGAACCTTCCCAATAAACTGAGAGCAGAGATCGCTATTAATGTTCACCTGGATACACTGAAGAAGGTAATGACACACCATGTGACCCAATTTACAATTTATGTACCAAGTTGCCAGGTGCTAAGATAGAAGTTAAATGTTCAAATTAAATGAAAATTCAATACAAAGGAAAGAAATTTGATTTGTATACTAAACACACTTGTTAATTTTACACTGTCAGTCAATACCTGTTATTGAAATTACAGTGGGTACGGAAAGTATTCAGACCCCTTCAAATTTTTCACTCTTTGTGTCATTGCAGCCATTTGCCAAAATCAAAAAAGTTCATTTTATTTCTCATTAATGTACACTCAGCACCCCATCTTGACAGAAAAAAACAGAAATGTAGAAATTTTTGCAAATTTATTAAAAAAGAAAAACTGAAATATCACATGGTCATAAGTATTCAGACCCTTTGCAGTGACACTCATATTTAACTCACATGCTGTCCATTTCTTCTGATCCTCCTTGAGATGGTTCTGCTCCTTCATTGGAGTCCAGCTGTGTTTAATTAAACTGATTGGACTTGATTAGGAAAGGCACACACCTGTCTATATAAGACCTTGCAGCTCACAGTGCATGTCAGAGCAAATGAGAATCATGAGGTCGAATGAACTGCCCAAGGAGCTCAGAGACAGAATTGTGGCAAGGCACAGATCTGGCCAAGGTTACAAAAGAATTTCTGCAGCACTCAAGGTTCCTAAGAGCACAGTGGCCTCCATAATCCTCAAATGGAAAAAGTTTGGGACGACCAGAACTCTTCCTAGACCTGGCCGTCCAGCCAAACTGAGCAATCGTGGGAGAAGAGACTTGGTGAGAGAGGTAAAGAAGAACCCAAAGATCACTGTGGCTGAGCTCCAGAGATGCAGTAGGGAGATGGGAGAAAGTTCCACAAAGTCAACTATCACTGCAGCCCTCCACCAGTCGGGGCTTTATGGCAGAAGGGCCTGACGGAAGCCTCTCCTCAGTGCAAGACACATGAAAGCCTGCATAGAGTTTGCCAAAAAACACATGAAGGACTCCCAGACTATGAGAAATACGATTCTCTGGTCTGATGAGACCAAGATTTAACTTTTTGGCGTTAATTCTAAGTGGTATGTGTGGAGAAAACCAGGCGCTGCTCATCACCTGCCCAATACAATCCCTACAGTGAAACATGGTGGTGGGAGCATCATGTTGTGGGGGTGTTTTTCAGCTGCAGGGACAGGACGACTGAATGCGGCCAAGTACAGAGATATCCTGGAAGAAAAACCTCTTCCAGAGTGCTCAGGAACTCAGACTGGGCCGAAGGTTCACCTTTCAACAGGACAATGACCCTAAGCACACAGCCAGAGCCCTGACCTAAACCCAATTGAGCATCTCTGGAGAGACCTGAAAATGGCTGTCTACCAACGTTCACCATCCAACCTGACAGAACTGGAGAGGATCTGCAAGGAAGAATGGCAGAGCATCCCCAAATCCAGGTGTGAAAAACTTGTTGCATCATTCCCAAGAAGACTCATGGCTGTACTAGCTCAAAAGGGTGCTTCTACTCAATACTGAGCACAGGGTCTGAATACTTATGACCATGTGATATTTCAGTTTTTCTTTTTTAATAAATTTGCAAAAATTTCTACATTTCTGGTTTTTTCTGTCAAGATGGGGTGCTGAGTGTAGATTGAGAAATAAAATGAACTTTTTTGATTTTGGCAAATGGCTGCAATGACACAAAGAGTGAAAAATTTCAAGGGGTCTGAATACTTTCCGTACCCACTGTAGTACACAGTGGTTGTACTTTGATATTTTAGTGTTTATGGTTTGTGTTTTTTATTTTACCACCAACAGAATGAAGTCCTCAAACAATGTTGTTGTGTGTGTGCATAGGTGCGTATTTTTCAGGACTGTGAGGCTGGCCTTCTTGTAGAGCTGGTATTAAAACTTAAACCACAGGTTTTCAGTCCTGGAGACTACATCTGTAGAAAGGTCAGTATTGCTATTATACTGTTGTCCCGCTGGAGAACATCCATTTACCCAACACTTCCAGAGACATGTTCCTCTATTTGATACTTCACATGTTACGGTCCTGCGCATGTACATTATATCTCTGCAAAACTGGACAACTGCATGTTCACATGAACAGCACAGAAATAATGCCTCTATGCAATGGTTCATTATATGTGTATTGGAGTGCCTTGGTAGTGAAATGATTACAGCATGCAGTTTGATTCCTCACTGCAGGTCATACCCTCTCTCTTGCCAAATATTTAGCAGTCTGCACACTGGCCACATGCTATAACATCCAGAATTTACCCTGGACAACTGCCAGCTTAATGATCATCCCCAGTTCTCCCAGTTAAAGGTGGACTATGGAAGTCCATACATATACAAATTTTGAATGCATATCCTTCATAGATCGGCTTCAAACCTGACTTAAAATATTTTGAGTTTTGCTTTGTTGGTATCCACATTTGCAAGTTTGCAGTCTTCTCCTTCCTTGTCTTTTTTTTTTTTTGCTAAACTGCTTTTCCATCAGTGTGTCTAAGCTCAATTCAATGCAGACATGGACAGGTTCTTAATGGACTTAAGGTACTGACTTATATACTCTGTCTGTTTCAAGGGCGATGTTGGTAAGGAGATGTACATAATTAAAGATGGGCGACTGGCAGTGGTGGGGGAGGACGGAGTGACCCAGTTGGCTGTTCTGACCGCAGGAAGCTGTTTCGGAGAGATCAGCATCCTGAACATCTGTGGCAGCAAGATGGGAAACAGACGTACAGCTAACATTCGCAGTCTTGGGTACTCTGACCTCTTCTGTCTGTCCAAACAAGACCTGATGGAAGCTCTTCAGGAGTTTCCCCATGCTAGAGCCCAGCTGGAGCAGAGGGGGAGGGACATCCTGCAGAAGGAGGGGCTTCTAGAGGAAGTAAACATGTCTACAGGGGAGGAGCTTGAAGAGAAGGTCGAGAGACTGGAGACCAGTCTGGATCGGCTACAGGTCAGAACTGTTTATTTAGTACTAACTGCTACTGTTGGCCCCTACTGCTGAGTCCACTGAAAGAAAAACTAAGGGTAATGTTGTTTTCAGACATGTCTAGCCCGTCTACAGAGCGAGTTCAACTCATCCCAGCTACGAATGAAACAACGAATCACAGCCCTTGAACACGTCACCACAGCAGTCACAGGCAGCGGCTTCCTATCAGACGCTGATGGCAATGAGAGTGTTTCTGGTGGTGATGGAGCACGCAGCGAAATCAACATCAGACTCTGATGGACATACACCATCTATGGCGGTACATATAGGAACATCAAACATCATTATTGTCCTGAAATACTACTTCTATTACCTTTTATTATCTATAAAGTAGGAAATACACAAGGAAATACCATTGTCTTATTTTCTTAACTCCCAAGTGTTTGACATAAATCACTTATATATTTGTTTTATTTTGAAGCTGTCATAATGTCTGTCCATAACTTTTGAAATATTGTTTCTTACATTTTTAAAGGAGAATCACAACTTATAGATATTTGTTGATATGTTGTTGAATTTATTATAGCTTTAACTAAACTCTGTGTGTGACTTTTGTGTGTAGTTCATCAAAGAATATAGTGATGAAGAAATTCAAAAGTTGCAGAAAAACAAATAATATGACACATACAGTACAAAGACGTTATTACTAATACTTAGACTATAGAGAGAGGTAAGAAAATCCACTAAGCAAATTTTAATTATAACTGTAATTTTTGGGAACATTATTAGGTCAAAATCCTCTCCACTTCGGTTTGAACAGGAGTCCTCAGCTATGTATTTGTCCACTAGGGGGCAGGTAGTTTCTCTGAATGCTGGCGATTCTCTGCCTGCTGTTAAAAAAGGCAACACCCAGACAGTAAAACATACTGTCACACAACTGTTCCTTTTACTTCAAGGAAAATTTGAGAATGTCAAACTCGTTCATGTGTAACTTCTCTTCCCTCTATGACTGAACAGAATAATGTAGTCTTTTACATTGCAACAGTGCTAAGTACTGATATGTGTATATATGCTTTCAAGCACTAATGAATTCAGACAAAACTACAAAAGCAATTTATGTACTCTTTTTAAAAGTATGGATTGCCGTAATATTTTCCTTTGCCAAGGATTTTTAAAAATGGAAACTTTTTTAAAAATCCTCCTGACTTGAAATAATTTTTAATGCTTTTTACTTCTTGTTCAACTTGTTCAAAATACTACTCTGTCACTTATCATCTTATCAGCTTTATTAATAAAGTGCTATTTAACACTCAGCTAACACTGGTCATTTATTCTGATGGTGATGATTGCGTTCAGTTCATTTGCTTGGTACACATGTACACAGCTAAGTGAGTATGTGTGGTCGTGCACGTGTGTGTGTGTACATGTATGTTATTAACTTACTGCAAACTCAGCAGCATGTCAGCAGGTGAACTTGGACCAAAGTCCACCATCGCTTGACTGAAAGATTTCAGGAAGTGACTTTAGAGGAGCATGTGGAAACCGTCAGAAATTACTGTTAGAAAGGTAGAAACAACATTTGGTCTTCTGCTTCCTCTGTTGTCCTCTTTGCTATCACTTCTTTCTTTTTCTTTGTCTCCTCTCTCTTTTGTCCTCTTGTCCTCTGTGCATTTCTTTTCCTCCTTTGCAGTTTTTGTTTCTCAGACAATATCTGGATTTGTCCTTCTCTTGGCCACAGGCTTATCTGAGTGCATTTCATGTGTGTGCATGTGTACATGTACAATATATTGACTCTTCCTGTGTGTGTCTGGACATTTTGTGTTTGGCTTTGTTTCAAAGATGGATATCAGCTTTGTGTTGCTGTACGTGACACTGGTAGCCACTGTGACGCCAGTGTGTGCTGCAGGCCAGGTAAGACTGGTTTCAATAAACCTAATCTCTTAATCATTGTTAGCAGGGATAACATTTTCCCCTTTTCTGAATCTTTATCCATGGGAACAGAAGTACACATAGACATATAGCCACTTATGAAAATCAATGTACAGACACTGGACAATGGTACACAGACATGCCAAAGGTTTTTAAAGGTTTGATCTTGAATCTCGCCCTGTGATAGACTGGTGACCTGTCCAGGGTGTACCCCTGCCTTTCACCCAAAGAGAGCTGGGATAGGCTCCAGCAGATCCCTGTGACCCTGGTTAGGAATAAGTGGGTATAGATGATGGATGGATGATTTTGAATCTTTATGGTTCTGAATTGTATTGATAGAACTGAAATATATTTTAATGTCATTAATCAGAAAGTTAATTTGCAATAATTTGCTTAATTATTGCATGCAACAGAAGCTGTATATAATTAGAATTTTAATTCCAGAGAAGTTTGAAACAAACAGTGTGACAGTCTGTTATGACAATTAAAACCTTAGTCTATTATGAGCTTCCCAAAGTTATCAGAATCTGAATACTTTATTAATCCCTTGCAGGAAGTTTTTTGTTCCCGTGCTCCATACCACACCATATAAGGTACAAAAGGAAAGTAAAATTAAAAATGAGAATAAGGTTGATAAAGCAGATTGAAATTATGTACAGCCTCAAAAATAGACAGATTTGATACAGATTGATTTTCAGAGGGAGGAGTTGAACAGTTTGATGACCATCAGCAGGAACGAATTCCTGTGGCTCTGTGTTGCATCGTGGGGGAATGAGTCTCTGGCTGAATGTGCTTCTGTGGCTGAGCAAGGTGTGAAGAGTTGTCAATCAGTTCAGGCGGCCATCTGCTGCGACCGGTTGGGGTGAGTGGATAGAGGGGAGAGAAAAGAACAGCAACAATAAACAACAAATAGACACTGCAGGTTGGTGGGACCAGTAACTGCACATCAGCGATATACAGCTCCAGGACCAGGGACACCTGCAAAAGGTACAGAGAGAGAGAAAGAGAGAGGGAGAGAGCACAAGGTTAGTGACATTCAATGGTGGAATATACATGTGAGGGGGGAGAAGAGGAAGAGCGGGGAAGGGAAGGGAGGGGAGGGGTAGGGGAGCTCGGTGCACCGATGGTCTTCGGACAGTCTAGGCCTATAGCAGCATAACTAAGGGATGGTTCAGGGTTGCCTGAAGCCAGCCCTAACTATATGCTTTGTCAAAGAGGAAGGTTTTAAGTCTAGCCTTAAAAGTACAGAGAGTGTCTGCCTCCTGAACCCAGACTGAGTCTTCAGGTCACTGAGCAGAAGCTGAAGTCCATGGTTTAGAGGGTGAAGAGGACAGTCTCCTGCAGCACCACAGTGTTGCTGATCACTCTGTCTCACATACAGTGCTGCAGACACACGTACTGTGGTCTGCCAGTCATGTAATCCACAATCCAGGACACAAGGGGACATCCATCTGCATTGCTGCCAGTTTTTCTTCCGGTAGGGCAGAGCTGATAGTGTTGAACATGCTGGAAAAAAAACCTGACCCTCACTCTGCTCAAAGATAATGCTGGGTGTAGACACGATTGATTTAGCAGACGATTAGGTGATGATGTCCTCAACTCCTAGTGGGAGCTGATAGGTGAACTGTCGTGGGTCTAATCGTAGTCTGACCATGGGCTGGAGCTGATTTAGGATGAGTCTCTCCAGAGTCTTCATGATGTGTGATGTCAGTGCTATGGGTGTGTAGTCATTGGAGGCTCTGGGATGTGGTGGCAGAGGAACAAGGCATGATGTCTTCCACAGTACGGGGACCCTCTGAAGACTGAAAATATATTGAAACACACCACATAGCTGAGGGGCACGGGCTTTGAGGACCCTGAGGCTCACACCATCAGAGCCTGAGGACTTGCCTGAGGGAAGTCTCATCAGATGATATCCAACATGGTCAGCAGTAATGTGTGTGTGGATGTGACACATGGGGGGGAAGTTGACTTGTTATCTTTCCATAAATTATAAATAGGAGTGTATAAATTGAAATAAAGCCAAACACAGTAACATGTTTCCTTACTCTTCCCTCACAGATTTCATAAACCAGGGATTCCAAATGTTTCCTGTAGGCAGACATTACATGTTGATGTTAAAAACTATGCTTCCCCCAGAAGCAGCACCTGGTTCTAGTACTTCAGTCTACGCTCTGCATAGTCAAATGACAGATGAAATGACTCCTACTGTCATTATGGCCCTGTAGCTTTTTATGATCTGAGTGATGTCTCTTTTCTTCTTAATTCACTGTTTTCTGTCCTTTATATTTTTCAATCTAGTCTTTTTCTAGAGCTTACTTTCACAGAATTATTAGTGGTCATAATGTTGATTTTAAGACATTGCTCTTTGACCTTCACACCATTTTTTGCTTCTTGACATTGATACTTGTGTATATAAATTAGGTTACATTATACTGTAACAACTACAGTACCTGTATATGTGTATTCTAGCTGGGTATCATAGAGACCCTCCTATTGGCCACCCATCAGCGTCCTTGGCTTTGGAGTGTCTATGTCTTCGCTGTTGGACTTCCCATCATTCTCTTCATAAGCTTCATGTGGCCTGACAAGGTACATTAGGTTCTTTATGTCAGCATGCCTAATGCATCAGTCTGGTTCGGTCCTCTAGCTTTGACAAGCATGCAGCTACAAGAGAACAAACTGTGATGATGCTATGTGTGGTTCCATATAGAGGTTTGGGCCCCCTGATCAACAATATTACTATAAGAAGTCTGACGATGTTCAACCAGATGATCCACAGTTCTCAAAGGTGACAGAAACACTGGATATCAAAGGTAATGTTTTATTTCTAGATTATTAGAAGAAGTAGTATTAGAGGTAGTAACTATAGGGCAGCACGGTGGTGTGGTGGTTTGGGCTGTCATCTCACAGCAAGAAAGTTATTGGTTCAAATCTTGTTTAACCCTGGGGCCTTTCTGTGTGGAGTTTAAATGTTCTCCCTGTCTGGGTTTTCGCTGAGTACTCCAGCTTCAGCCTAGAGTCCTGAACACATGCAGTGTGTGGTCAGGTTAATTATCAGCAAAATTACCTGTAGGTGTGAATGTGAGTGTGTCTGTCTCTGTGTCAACTCTATGATAGGTGATCTGTCCCATTTGCCAGCTGGGACTGGCTTCAGCCCACTATGACCCTGGATATGTCAGGATAAGTGGTAGATAATGAAAGGATGTATATTAGTAATTGTAGTTCTTCAGATGGTAGGCAGTAGTGATGGTGGTGGTATCAGTAATTTTATTATTGGCAGTAATTGTTCCATCGTAACCCTTCTTTATTGTCTTCTGTGTTCAGAAAAAGCTGGTAAAACTGTAAAAAGACGGAGAGACACTCAAGAATGACTTCAACCTGAAGGTAAGACTCAGTAGACAATGTTCTGCTGATAATAATGTGAATGGCATTATGTTGAATCTCAAGGTGCAAATGCAGTGTATCACAGAGAGTATAGTGCCACCCATAGCATGATGTTTTATTTACACAGTGGTGCAGATAGTAAGCATTAGCAGGTTTCTGACCCTATAACAGGAATACACAGCATGTACAACTGAAGTGAACAGGTTTAAAAAGGAACAGCTTGTTTTATAAATAACTCATGATCACAGTTTGAGAAATGTTCTGGCATTGTTCTTGCAAGCCAGAGTAGAGTTTGAACCAAATGGTCTGGTAAAGAGGTCATAGATCATCTTGCATAATGCTAAAACACTCTGTTTGGTAGATAATGTCAGGGTGGTTGTCCATTTAAAATATACACAGAAAGGTCAGCTGGAAGGTTCCAATCCAGAAGCTTCTTGCAGCAAGGTGATCATGCCAACCACTGCAGCACCCCGTTCAACTGGTCAAAAATTCCTCCTTATCTCTAGATACCAGGAAGCTTGTTTGAGGCAAAAATGGTTTGACCAGTTATGATTAAGTCTGTTGAACTTTGACTGCCCGAATGCCTGATTTCTGAACATGGAGATGTGCTCTTATAGTAGTGCCTATGTAACAGTGGGTGATGTGAATGTTTCTGTTTTTGTGTGTCTAGGATCAATGTTCAGTTCAGTGATCTCAGGAGTGGACATCCTATCAAATCACAGGAAGCTGATGCTGAACAATGTTTGCCAATTGTACTGATTACTGAGTGAAACTAACATCATATAATACAACAAAGCCTAAGGAATGACATTACTTCCCTAAACTATCAGTGTGGTCAGGTTTTGATGATTTATAAAACAAAAAAAATATGTATTTCTAAATGTTGCCATGAGTGAGAAATCTTTTATTATTCTCCACGGAGAGTATTACAGACAGAGTTGTAATAAAACATCGCAACTCTCCAACAGTTTTCAGGGTACAGCACTAGACACGTGCACAACACTACTTCTCCATCTCACTTTAGTCTTTTTTTTAGCAAAATCAGTGATGACTTCGTCAGAGAGGAATTTTGTTGTTCTTATTAACAGATTCCAGATCTTATCGAGGCATCCATACTGTATATACTGTAGATTGCATAACATAATACAGCATATCTCTGTATATCTTTTCTATTTACTATTATGTTGGATTTTCTCTATCCTTGTCTTTATTGATTGCAGTTGATTTGGATTTTGTGCTGACAAAACAGAAATGACACATCTAGATTTACAATTAATGCCAAGTTTCTATTGTAATGAACCATGTTTATACAGTAAAAGTGAAGCTACAGTCAGTTAGTTTAACCTTTTCTTAACCCTGGAAAAGTCTGGAAACAGGGGAACCATCTGTTGGTATGAAAGTATGAGACACTACTCATACATTTAAAACTCATTAATTATAAAGTTGTATTTTGTTTTTCTATTCTACACAAAACCTGAACTGTAATTAAAACAAGTTGGAACAGTTACAATTGATTTTGTGCATCATTTTGTTTTGAGCTACTTGCATCTGTGAGTCATGCCTTTTTGCTAATCTAAGATATTGGCTGTAGCAACATATCTGTGTTTTAAATATTAAGATGAAATCATTCATCACATCTATAATAGTAGAAAATAATAGTATACTAGTATAATAATCTAAAACATCATTTTTAATTTAAAAATACAAAAGCCATCCCGGTCATCACTTCAACGGTTTTCACTATTTTCAGTTGTTTTCAGTTGTAGCTTAGTGTATAGTCACAGCAGTGATAGAGTGGCATCAATATTCTCATCATACTTTTGGCAAGACAGGGGTTAAATGTGTTTATTGAAATATGAGCTATATGTGACAGAAAGATTTGTGGACACAATGGTGCACTTTTCGTATTGTCTCCTCTAATAAAATGCATGTTTGCATGGTATGATTATTTGTTTACATAACCATGACAAAGTAATACCTAGAGTATATTTTGTATCTGTTCCTGCCCTGTTCTATTACATAAGACCATAGAAAGATGTTTTCCCAAAAGTTGTGCTGGTTTTGGCAGACGTGCATCTGTTCCACTCCTTCCCTGCATACTTTGTATATTTTATGACCACAGAGAATCAAGTATTTCATCAGTTTCTGGTTCTTCTTGGCCACGGGCTTGTGTGTGCCCCAGGTGTGCTGAAAGGCTATCATTGCCAGAGGGAAAAAAATCACACAAATACAACTGAACTCTGAGAGGTAGAAGCCTCCTTGGTTTTTTGGACTTCTGTCTAGTTAGTGTTATGGTGTCTTAAGAAGATGGGAAGCCTGCTGCTGCTGCTCACTGGACTGATGGTCATCACAGCATGCTTCCAGTCTTTCTGTGTAAGTACTGCAAAAAACAAATTAACCCTAACCCTTTGCATTCATATATAACACACATTTAAGTACTAAGCCACAAAATGACATGACATGACAACTATTTTTATGCACTTACAGTAGATCAGTGCAAATGTTTTTGTTTGTATTTTTTCACATATTGGAAGATTGTTACAATTCTCTGTCTTAATGTATGGCAGACTCTGTAGATGATTACATGTGTACTTTGCTAAATTTAAGTTAGTTTAATAATCATATTAACTATATTTAGCTATAGCAAGATCTTGAGAGATATTACAGTGTTTCAAATATTGCAGGACTAATTCCATCAATGTCCTAGCTCAGTTTCTAAATACACTCGCTAGGTGACATCTATTGACCATCCTGGTGCAGTTGTGTGACACTGTGTGAATCTGTGTACCCCTGTCATAATTTTAAAAATTGTGGTGTTGTGGTGTGATGCCTGTGTTGCATACGGCTCTTGCAGGTTAATTTTTGTTTCTCTAAATTTTCTTGTAATTCATTACCTGTGAGGTGTGAATTGCAAATTGCACTTTATGCATGTTTTATCCCAGAAAGAGGGAATATAAATGAAGTCCTCACAAAAATGTTTGTGCCTGTGTGTAGGCATCAGATAATTGCCATGAGGAGATAACTCGTCTGCAGGAACAGGAGCACCGTTTAAAGGACCAGCTACAGAAACAAGAACTCCTTCTTCACAGATTACGACTGCTAAACCAACCCGGCAACAAGAACGGTGCCAGAGTGGAGCAGAGCCAGGACAACCAGTACACTGGTCAGTGAAGTAGTACTGGAAAACAGCATTTGAAAATATATTTTTATCAGGTTTCAAATAACATGGAACCAGATAATGTACCAGATACAGACAGCATATATTTGTGCGTGTGTGTGTGTGTGTGTGTGCACGTTAGATTGTGCCCAGCTCTTCAGTTCTGGCTTCAAATCCAGTGGTTTCTACAGAATCAGACCCCATGGCAGCTCTTCTCCATTCAGAGTCTACTGCGATATGAGTGAAGAAGGTGGTTGGACTGTCATTCAGAGACGGATCAATGGAGCAGAGACATTTTATAGGTCTGTATGAAGTGAAGATAGCTAGTGGTGGAAAACAATGAAGTTGTATAAAAAGTAATGTATGCTATGTATCAATCTATTTATCTGTCTGTTAGGTCATGGGCGGAATATAAAGCTGGCTTTGGAGACACGAATGCAGAGTTTTGGCTCGGAAATGACAACCTGCATTACATCACTGCACAAGGTCAGTACTTCTCTAGAAGCCACTTACTAAATGTTGTCCTTTAAAGATGCACCAGTCAGTTTCATTGTTCTGACAAATTACTACACGCAATGAAAAAAGGATCGCTCACATTGATACAGGGGATTATCACCCTACTGTCCAGTTCCTCTCAGCTATACCAAGCATTTTAGTGTCTTTTAGCTCATTGTTTTTTGGCTTTCAGAGCCACACTTTTTTTTACTCTTGCTGTTCTTATGAAAAACATTTCCACCTGCAGCAGAAAATTGTTTTCAGCAAAAAATCTCTGACAAACATGCTGTATGCTACATGCTTAGTATCTTGTTTTTGCTTTAAATAAAAGTGGTGTTAAATATCTGTATTTCTGTGCTGATGTGGGGTTTTTTTGGGTTTTATTGTTTATCCATCTGTTCCAGGGAATTATTCTTTGAGGATTGACATGGAAGACTTTGATGGTAACCAGCGCTATGCCGAGTACAAGAACTTCAAGGTGGCAGATGAAAAGGTGCCGATGCCGAAGAGATACACTAGAAGATCTATATAACCTTTGTGTCTACATTGAGCTGCTGGTTAGCTTAGCTTGTTTTATCTTAGCTTAAAGACTGGCTATCATGTCACAATCCATATATGTTACCAGGACCTTTGAACTGGTTCTACCTTTAGAACAATATGTTAAAACAACAACTTGTGGTTTTGAAAGGAGAAACATTAAAATAAATGTTTATACAGCAGCCAAACAAACAAACAACCCAAACACTGGTTGTACAGAGGGAATTCTGTTTTAAAGGTGGCGCCACCGTACCCTCCCTTACACCTGGAAACTGGTGGGGTGTGGGGGTAGCTTAGAATGTGTGTTCTCGTGTTTTTACAACAACTTCAGTTGGCCCACTGACTGCCTGGAGCTTCACATAACTACAGATGTAAGAGTTGTGTTGATATCCAAATCTAACAATTTAAAGGGACTTTCCTAATATGTTGAACTATTCCTTTAGGGTTTTATCAATGCTAAGATGACCAGTTCTTCATGTGTCTCTTTCTGCAGGACCACTACCGACTTACATTTGGAGCATATGTTGGTACAGCTGGAGATGCTCTATCAGGGAGGTTTCAGCTTGGTGTGTCAGAGTGGGCCAGCCATCAGGGTATGAAATTCAGCACCTATGATCTTGACAACGATAACTACAAAGGAAACTGTGCCCAGGAAGACAAAGGAGGCTGGTGGTTCAACAAGTATGCCTTTTCCTGAATAGGCTCTGACTTTCCACCAGAATATGCACCTCTATGCAAACATATACACAACAATAACAATCACATTAAAAATAATAATTATTTTCTTTCCTGTCTCTTTCCCCAGGTGTCACTCAGCCCATCTTAATGGCATGTACTACCCCAATGGTCACTACAGTGCATTGACAGATAATGGTGTGGTTTGGTACACTTGGAGAGGATGGTGGTACTCCCTGAAGACCAGCATCATGAAGCTTCGACCCACTGACTTCAAAATGGATCCCATTGATGACCCCAATGCTGTGAATCACAGTCCACCTTCCTAGATCAGACACCAGAAGATATCAAACTATTGCTTTTGGGCAGAAAGAGCTTGGCAAAGAGTGCTGTCATGGTTTTAGTTTGTAAAACATGATAATACACTTAAAAGCACATTAAATCATACTGTTGATCTTATTTTATGATCATCTTAAACTCTCCTTAAATTTTATTGTTAGATTGTATTTGATGGAACACAAATGTAGTAACTAAGCACTAGAAATATGGCTAAGAATAGACAAAAATTCAATCAACCAGACCTCAAAATGTGCAAATTAAAATGTTAACATAGAGAAAAGATAGCGACATACATGTAAGAGCTTGTGATTGTGTGTCTGTATTGTCAGGACTTGTGAAACATTTGCCTGTTTCAAGGGGAAGTAGGAAGCACACACACAGGTCTATTTTGGTGGGGAAAAGGGAAATCTGATGTTAGTGTCTGTGCCAGAAACAGTGGTGAAAGGAGCTATTACCATGATTATCATGACTATGGCTGTAACAGAAGCTATAAATGCTTTTTAAAAACAATAATGTGTTGTAAAAGCAGCACGACATCTTATAAGATCCAATGAAATAGGGTGCGCTGCACTCAGCAATGGAGATTTGATTAAATATTATTAATTGTTTCGGTATCATGAAGAATTAAAATAACCAAATGATATTACATTAATGGAACAAAGAATAGTATCTTACACAACAGCAAGTTTTGGTAAAACGCTCTAAATGCTATGACATAAAATAACAAGGATATTGTTTAGGGAGTAGTATACTTATACCTACAAATGAAGAAATAAAACAAGAAAACACTTAATGTTGTCCATTGAATTATTTAATATCAATGTCTTAATTAGTAATATAACCACTGTATATGTCAGTTTTGAAGTAAAAAGACTGCTTTGATTCTTTTGATTGTGGATTAATAAATTTGAATAGATTACTAGTCTCCTAAAGTATTTTGGGATGAACAATGGCCTGTATTTTTTTTAGATTACAGTTAAACTACTTTCATCAATTGTTATACAATGGAATGTTATACAATACACAAATACTGTGGGAGAACAAAAAATGCTATTTGTGGCATGTCTAGAGTATTATCTGTGAAATTAGGCTAGCTGAGGATGCAATGGTTGAAACATAATTTGTCCTTACTACAAAAGCCAACTTTTATTTAAACGCTGGTCTGGGTCTGGACCCCTGCCATAGGGAGTCTCTTCCCCCGGCCTAAAAAGAACCGGGCCGATCACCGCCGTTTTTCTGCAATCGATTTTACGCCCGAGTTGTCCAATCAGATTTAAACAAACCTTGGACATACACACTGACTCGGTTGTCACATTTCTCAACACCAGTCCTGGCTGGGGCGTATTTCCTTTGTAACGTCATTAATTACAGCGAACGTGTAGGAGAGGTTTGATCTGGTGATGTACTAAAATAAAATCTGCGGCCGTCCCGGTTGGTGGCGTTTCCCAGTTTTGCCACAGCAACGTTCAGACAACCTCCACCCACCGCGCACTCGGATCGTCTTACGAAATAAAACAAGCACACCCTGGTGTGGGACGGCGTTGATTGGCTGACAGCTGGAGCTCCAGGAAAATAACAGATACTCGTTTCTAATCTGTCGGGACTGAGATTATTTATCGCTGTTTATTCTACTTGGAAACTGTCATGCGAAACCTGTGACAGCCTGTTTACAGAGAGGACGGTGTAGAGCTGTTGTCGAGCCCCTCGTTTAGGGATAGGTATGTGACGACAAACTAACATTAGCTGTTGTTGTGCTAGCTTAGCCTTAGTAGCGTTGGATGTCACCGCCTGGCTCCGACTCCATCTGTCATGCTTTTGTTAGTGCCTTTGGCTTATTTCGGCTTCTAGTTTAGCCTCCTGCTAGCGCTGTTCGTTAGCAACAATCACTAAGTTACCCTTCCGCCTGTTTGTCTCCAAGGTGACGGTGGTAGTTCCTCCATCCATCCCGTCTCCCTGGGGTGTTCTCTGTCTGACTGCGGGTGGGTGTCAGCTCCTGTCGTCTTTAGCAAGACCGCTGCCCTGTTCTCCTGATGACTGCGCCGACGGGGCTCCGTGCATGTGGCCGTCGGTCGGACGGATGCTAGGAGCGGGAAAACGTAGAGCTGTGGGCCGGTGAGGAGATGTCCGAGCGGGTATGCATCTTCTTGGAGACGGGGCTGTAGTCGAGGGAGTAGACGAGTGCACACGGTATACCTGTCGCTGGGACCTGCCTTATCGACTAGCGGAGCAACTTTTCAGCCTAACCAGGAGTGGTACATATATGGATGGTGGGGTCGCAGTATGCCCCCCCCCCTCAACTACGATTACACCGTTGACTGGAGGAACTCACAGCACCGAGGGACAAGAGGGGCCCATGTCCGCGACCTCCACCTCTTCTACCAGCGCCACTTTCCAGTTCGTCCCAGCTTTCTGCATGGGCGTGGTGGCAGCAGTAGTATTTCAGCTGGCCTGGGGGGGCTTGACCCTCACCTCTTTCTTCTTGAAGCTGTTCATTTATGTTTCATTCGCCCTACTGTGTTTCCTGGCTGGGAGCTTTGTTCTGCTCGTCCGGAAGAGTCCTCTCAAAGCCAGCTCCTTTGACAGAGACAGAAGGCAGTCAGGTGCAAGGCAGGAGTTTTTCAACAAGCTCATGGTAAGATCCTGGTATCTGCCTGACCCCTGTGTAGCTCCGTGTCATCAGGAGACATTCTCCAGTACTGCTGGAATCCACTGATAGACACAAACCTGTCATCTCTACTGTTACCTCACTGACATTTACCCATAACTTTTACATGTCGGGTTAATGGTGTCTCAAATCAAATGTTTTCAGTTTTGCTCACATAAGTGTCTTCCTTTGCTCCTCTCATCTATTTCCCTCCTGCTCTATCTGTCTCCCCTTTTTCATCTGCTGTCTTGGCCCCCAATGTGTTTTCTATAACTGATGAGGCAGAGTTATGCTGCTGGATTTAGATTAATGCACACACATATCTGGTGATTTATTCTTCAAGCAAAGCGATAGTGTCCTGTTAACTGCTGGTAGCTGCCTTCCCAGCAGCTCCTGTTGTGTGCTGATGACTTGTTGATGTTGACAATGGAGGAATATTGTCACACGTTGTATGAGCTATGACAAGTTTGGCCTGTCGTATTTTTCAAGCTATTATGCTTGTCAGACACACAGCTCTCAATCTTTTCTTCCTTCCCTTCCTGTTGTTGCCCATTATTTCCTGATTTTTATGCTGTTGTCCCCATCTGTGATTGATTTGAAAAGAAGTGATCTGATGCTCTTGTTTTTCAGGCTCGCTTTTTGGTGCCGACTCAGGAGTCAAGTCAGAGCAGAAGGGTGGTAGTGTCTCACAATGTGGACAAAACTCTGAAGGAAGGTAAAGGATCACATTAGACGTTTTAGGGGTTTTCTGCCCGTCTTGTGTCCAGATTTCCGTATACACACACAAACTCTGTGGCTTTTGGTCAGCTTTCTAGGTTTTTGATCACTGTAACGTACTAACTGTAGTACACTCTGTACAGACAGTGTGGTGCAGCTGAGTTTCATAGGTACAACAACCTAAAAGGTAAGTCTAATCCAACCTTTCTTCATGAAGGTGATAATGTTCAGTTTGTGTTCACACTGTCTTAGGGAATGGTTGATTCAACTGTATGATAATTTTATGAAGCTGTAGTTTGTGCATCTATTAAACTGCACTGTTTCAGTTACTTTGACAAAATATTAGAGACTTGTGACAGTATAACACAATACAGTTCAACAGCAGCACAAACCATATCTTATAAAGTCCACATGGAAGGACTATAGTGGGTACGGAAAGTATTCAGACCCCTTTAAATTTTTCACTCTTTGTGTCATTGCAGCCATTTGCCAAAATCAAAAAAGTTCATTTTATTTCTCATTAATGTACACTCAGCACCCCATCTTGACAGAAAAAAACAGAAATGTAGACATTTTTGCAAATTTATTAAAAAAGAAAAACTGAAATATCACATGGTCATAAGTATTCAGACCCTGTGCTCAGTATTGAGTAGAAGCACCCTTTTGAGCTAGTACAGCCATGAGTCTTCTTGGGAATGATGCAACAAGTTTTTCACACCTGGATTTGGGGATCCTCTGCCATTCTTCTTTGCATATCCTCTCCAGTTCTGTCAGGTTGGATGGTGAACGTTGGTGGACAGCCATTTTCAGGTCTCTCCAGAGATGCTCAATTGGGTTTAGGTCAGGGCTCTGGCTGGGCCAGTCAAGAACAGTCACAGAGTTGTTCCGAAGCCACTCCTTTGTTATTTTAGCTGTGTGCTTAGGGTCGTTGTCCTGTTGAAAGATGAACCTTCGGCCCAGTCTGAGGTCCTGAGCACTCTGGAAGAGGTTTTTCTTCCAGGATATCTCTGTACTTGGCCGCATTCATCTTTCCTTCAATTGCAACCAGTCGTCCTGTCCCTGCAGCTGAAAAACACCCCCACAACATGATGCTCCCACCACCATGTTTCACTGTAGGGATTGTATTGGGCAGGTGATGAGCAGTGCCTGGTTTTCTCCACACATACGCCAAAAAGTTCAATCTTGGTCTCATCAGACCAGAGAATCTTATTTCTCATAGTCTGGGAGTCCTTCATGTGTTTTTTGGCAAACTCTATGCGGGCTTTCATGTGTCTTGCACTGAGGAGAGGCTTCCGCCGGGCCACTCTGCCATAAAGCCCCGACTGGTGGAGGGCTGCAGTGATAGTTGACTTTGTGGAACTTTCTCCCATCTCCCTACTGCATCTCTGAGCTCAGCCACAGTGATCTTTGGGTTCTTCTTTACCTCTCTCACCAAGGCTCTTCTCCCACGACTGCTCAGTTTGGCTGGACGGCCAGGTCTAGGAAGAGTTCTGGTCGTCCCAAACTTTTTCCATTTGAGGATTATGGAGGCCACTGTGCTCTTAGGAACCTTGAGTGCTGCAGAAATTCTTTTGTAACCTTGGCCAGATCTGTGCCTCGCCACAATTCTGTCTCTGAGCTCCTTGGGCAGTTCCTTCGACCTCATGATTCTCATTTGCTCTGACATGCACTGTGAGCTGTAAGGTCTTATATAGACAGGTGTGTGCCTTTCCTAATCAAGTCCAATCAGTTTAATTAAACACAGCTGGACTCCAATGAAGGAGCAGAACCATCTCAAGGAGGATCAGAAGAAATGGACAGCATATGAGTTAAATATGAGTGTCACTGCAAAGGGTCTGAATACTTATGACCATGTGATATTTCAGTTTTTCTTTTTTAATAAATTTGCAAAAATTTCTACATTTCTGTTTTTTTCTGTCAAGATGGGGTGCTGAGTGTACATTAATGAGAAATAAAATGAACTTTTTTGATTTTGGCAAATTGCTGCAATGACACAAAGAGTGAAAAATTTGAAGGGGTCTGAATACTTTCCGTACCCACTGTATTTCTTGCAGCACTGTAGAGATATTAGGCTGCATTAGGTGTAAATAGTAAAAGTGTCCATTTCTGTTTCAGAAGGTATTCAGCACAATAAAAACTGTACCAGTGATATTATATGCAACATGGCACAAAAAGCAATCCCACAGTGCATTTCTTGTAATTGCCTTAGGTGTCCGAAATCAAAATTATTCAGTTATTATATTTTTTTCTTGTCTTTATAGATTGAAATAGAGCTTTCACAGTCCTCATCAGTATTCTTTTCACTGTGAGTGAATGTCTAAGATGTTTGATTGGCAAAATGTTCAACTTCTCTTTTTGAGAAAACTGCTGACTGATGGGAGCTTTCTTTTTGTCAATTACTATGTCCCGTCACTGGTCACTCCCACTCATACTGGATTGCAAAAGTCCTGGTCATAAACCACCACTCACACTTTTGATTTTATTCCGCATAGGACTTTACATTGACTTTCATTAATTTCCAGGATGGACGGGTATGCAATAGACCATGTGTACAGAAAAAAATCTACATAGTAGATTTACAGTATGGACATTATAACCCTTACCCAAAACCTAACCTTGAACCAAATTGTCATTCTAAATAATTTACATGATGCGGACAGTGTCTGGTGCGTGCTCACACATACACAGGCACAGTCAGTGGGACAATATATCTGGCTGCCAGGTAACAGATGGCTCGAGGATTTAAAACAGTGTGTATTTGCACATGCTCCCATGTGTATTTTGAGAAGGTTCTTTGGTTATAATGTGATAAGATTGACATGGTTAGGGTTGTGGTCAATGCCTTTTCCCTTCTTTGTCATTGGCTTACAAGACAAGTTTCTTAGATTTGCCTTCCAAAGAAAACACTGCTTGATATTGATCAAATCTGGAAGGTGATTTGGCAGTAGTATCCTAAATTTTTTGGACTGAGACGTAATCAACTAATTTGCATTCTACTACCAAAACACTTACCTTTCTCATCCTTCCATGCACTGATTTTTGGGTAGCTCGAGGTTGTGCACTTCTCCGATCCACAGTTTAGTACAGGACTGATTCACAAAGGTAGCTACATATAACACCTCCAGCCAATAAAGTCATTATTTCAACTAACGTGCATGTCTCTGTACCCAAATAGACACTTTCAGAATGTGTAGAAGAGTATTCTTTGGTGCAGTAAATGGAAAAAAACGTCACATGTATTCTTTCCAAAGCATATGTTGTTGAAATTGTATTGTAGAAAAGAAGATATGCCTACCACACAATATACATAGTGCCAATATTCTGTATATAATCATAATAAAAGGATAGTGTGATTTGAAAGGAAATTCAACTGGTTTAGCTCAGATTCAGTGAACAGATCATTAAAATTCCCTAGACTTGATGTTATTGTAAGGTCACATGTAATACCACTGTCTGCTTCAATTCAGTTATCTCTGTAAAAGATGTTACAATCAACAGATCAAAAAAGTACCATTTATAATTTTTATAGACTTAAAGAAGTATGCTGTGTTATACAAGGAAAGAACACAAATATTGATTGCAGTTTTCATCTTATGTTACAAATTATATTCAGGTTCTCCCTCTCTGTTCTCTTCCTAGTATTTGACTATGCCTACAGAGACTACATTCTGTCCTGGTATGTCCCTTTGAGCCGTGATGAGGGCCAGTTGTACTCCATGCTGTCAGAGGACTGGTGGCAGATGGTTGGACAGTTGAGATCAAGGCTCACTGACATAGACCTTGTCAATGTAGTATGTTATGACAGCATCCGGATCCTACACACACACTTCACAGACCTTAAGGCTGCATCTGCAAGGTACACACATAAACACATTGTGAGTAGTTAAAACCACATAAGCTTAGGTGCTGTCTAGAAATCCTGTGGGAAATCCAGTAAACTAATGTTTTTTTAGAGTTGTAATGGTGGTTCTAATACGGTTCAGCTGGCACTTTTGAGTAGTTTCCTTTGCACAGAGCTATGAGTCACTGTGGTCTAAGAGAAAATATGTACAGTGGGGCAAAAAAGTATTTAGTCAAAAAAAAAGTGGGAGAGAGAGATTCTTTAAAAATCAGGCAATGTGATTTTCTGGATTTTTTTTTTTTTCCTCATTTTGTCTCTCATAGTTGAGGTATACCTATGATGAAAATTACAGGCCTCTCTCATCTTTTTAAGTGGGAGAACTTGCACAATTGGTGGCTGATTAAATACTTTTTTGCCCCACTGTATCACCTTGATTTGTTACTGAAACATTTCTCTACTAGACAGGGTACAATTATGGCAGTTTGGTAAAGCATAAATAACATTAGAATCCTCCACATGCACTCTCGTTGTCTCCTGGCAGTATCTGCCAGGTACACTTACACAAAGGCTTATAGATAGACAGAGTGATGATTCACACATCGTCGGTTTTCATTATCCTGGCAAGTCAGGTGAGGGTTATAATTTGATCACACAACAGAGATGTCTGACTGCCCTCATCTTCAGTAGTTTTGGAAGTATGTAGCAGCAGTGTGCTTTGCTCAAGCTTTACAAGCCAAGATTGTGAGATGTCACACAGCTGAATATGAATAACAATGGTAGAGTTAGCTATGTGATTCAACTTGCATGTCATAATAGAATCTGACAACTATCTCTGCCAGAATAACATTTCAAATTCACGCTGTCTCTTTCAGTTTGTCTCAGTCTTTATCTGTGTTTCTCCCATGTGCATGCTCAGACCAGAGGAGTGTGCTCGGCCATTTCCTCTCCACCCCTGTTTGGTCGGTCCAGACTCAGAGCTGGCCTTCCTGCGCTGTGTAGCCAGAATACTCCTGCTATGTCTGCTGCCACAAAAGGATGCCAAGTCACATACACTACGCTGCTGCCTCACAGAAGTCATCACCACTAAAGGTACTGTGTGTGTGTTTTTCCAACATTGTTTGCAGGGGATCTGACCTTCCTC
Source organism: Mastacembelus armatus (assembly GCF_900324485.2). NCBI lineage: Eukaryota > Metazoa > Chordata > Actinopteri > Synbranchiformes > Mastacembelidae > Mastacembelus > Mastacembelus armatus. The sequence goes on from NC_046642.1 coordinate 23,763,504, forward strand.
ATCTGGTCACCACTGTGTAAATTGTATTTTAGGGTGGCAAGTTGGTTCAGTATTAGGGTAGTGTTAGGTTAAGGTTATTGTAAGGGTTAGTCTTGTTAATTACACCAGTTCTGTTTGTCATAAATTGTAATAGAAATGTAAGGGCTTATTGTGTAGTATTTATTACATTATTTATATCAGATTAAAATATGCATTATCTTGATATGTATGGCCACTTTATTACACTATCATTTGATAGTCTTCAACAGGAGAATTTAATTACCTTTTTGTGAAGAAGAAGAAAATCAAGTAACGGTAATTCTGTCCTCTGTATCCCTCAAAAATATGTGATGCTAAACTAAGAGACAGTGCCAGTGAAAGTTTAGACTTGGGGCGAATTATAAAAAGCCTGAATATGCCATTTATATCTTTATATCCAGTGTTGAAGCCTCTGGTAGAAGTGCTCAGTGATCCAGACTCCATAAACAGGATGCTGTTGTCTCAGCTGGAGCAGAGGGAGCAGCAGGCTGAGCAGCAGAAGAAAGCCTACACCTATGCTGCCTCCTATGAAGACTTCATCAAACTAATATCAACATCTACTGATGTCAATTTCCTTAAACAACTCAGGCATGACACTTCTAGCACACAGCAACATACTGTATATATCTGAGATAAAGTGGAACTGTCCTGTATATGCAGACTTTCTCACAGGAACCATACTGTATGTATAAACAAACATGTTAACCAGACAGTGCTAACAAGTAGTCTGTCTGCTGCTGTGGAGTTACCATGGGAACAGACAGTGTCTCTGCCCTAATGGTAATATCTGCAGTAGTTATGATACTTCTAAAACATCTTTTTAGTTTGAGAAACACTTCTGGCATGTTGGCGATATGTTTTATCAATATATGAAAAGATGGATTCAATTTCCCCCCATGTTTATGTACCACAATTACTATGCATATAATATTGCAAAATGTTGTAGGTTGCAAAATATGATGTATCAGAGTGTATTTATAACGGTATGCGTACAATTACTTACTAACAAGTGCTGTGTTTATTCATCCAAGACAGCCATTTAAATTTTATCAACTTGATCATAGCAACTTTTTACTCTGTCTTTCTTTGTAGGTATCAGATAGTGGTGGAGATCATACATGCCACAACCATCAGCAGCCTGCCTCAGCTCAAGAAACAGAAGGGTACAACAAACTACAGTGCCCCGCATGGCTGCATTTATCGACTCATTCAGTCTTCAAATTTCTCGTAATTTAAGCACCGACTGTTTTCCAAAACAATTTCAAATCCACTGCAGCTAGCAACACCTAGCTGGTCTGCTGCTAATACGCCCTCTAGGGAAATATTAATTACATATCAATACAACAGTTGTACAATTCCCACTTTTCTTGGTGGTGCAGGTTATTAGCTTACAAAATAATGTAGTTAATTTTCAGTTTTTTCCTCAGTTCAGTGAAATGAACCTAAACTCTAAAGCCAAAAAGATTAGAGGTAGACTGATTACTGATGGAACCCATTTCAACCATGTAGAAATAAAATGGATTACTTTTGTTGATAATCGAATTATTTCCAGGTAGTTTTGGCCTACATATAGCAAGTGATATTATAGTATATTCACATCTATCAAAATCAACATGAATGAACTTGGCTTTTGCTAGCTACTATGCTTGGTTGAAAAGATTTTATATTCTGTTCTCATTTTAAAAGTGTAATATAAATAAAGCTATATTTATGTTAGCAACATTGAACAATTTTATCTTGGTGGTTCAGTGGGTCCACAAGAGGTATTAGTGTTATGTGTTATTGTGTGACCTTTACGCTTTTCTTTCAATCACCTTTCCCTCAGAGCGAAAAGGTAAGGAGTCAGCAGCTATGAAGGCAGACCTGCTGAGGGCCAGAGATATGAAACGCTACATCAATCAGCTGACTGTTGCTAAGAAACAATGTGAGAAGCGGATCCGACTACTTGGTGGACCAAACTATGAAAACAATGAAGAAGGAGGGGCTGATGATAGTGATGAGCCTCATAGTCAGAAGGTAAGATTCACAACGTTGACGATGCAGCTTGTTTGGCTTTTGGTTGGAAAGGGGTTATGCAAAGACTTGTGACTGTAACTTTTTTTTAAATATGTCTAATTAGAAGTTGTGATTGCTTTATTATTGTAAAGCGCATGCCATTAATATAACCGTGAGTGAGAATTGGTGCTTTGGATTAAAGCATATATTTTAGATTTTGTGTTTTTCTCCCATCCCCCTTATCCAGATTCTCCAGTTTGATGACATCATGTGTAATCCAGGTTACAGGGAGCATTTCAGAGTTTACATGGAGAGAGTTGATAAGAGAGCTCTGATTAGCTTCTGGGAACTGGTGGAAACACTGAAAACTGCCAACAAGGTGATCAGTACACACATTTCAGAGAGTTTAGACCAACAAAGCTAGTAGCAGATAATGTAATGAATGACATGTTTTTCTATTACAGAAGTAGTGTGTTGTGCCTGTGCTGGGCCTGGGTTTTATTTTAGCACAGCAGTGAAAAATGATAGTTTTGTTTTCAGAACATACAGTAGATTGTATCAGCAACCATCATTCACACTTGTAGTACTGTCAATACAAAAATGTATGTCTGTACTGTGCAGTTAGGTGTATAGAACAACACGTAGCAGAAGAAAACACTCGAGTAAGTAGTGTTGTCGATGTGTGTTTTGACAGAATGAGGTACCCCAGATAGTTGGGGAAATCTACCAGAAGTTCTTTGTGGAGAATAGAGAGATTCCAGTGGAAAAGTTTCTTCTCAAGGAGATTCAACAGAGTCTTGTGGGGAACAGAGGAACACAAGTCTTTGTTAGGCTGCAGGAACAGGTAACTGCAGGTGTTGTTGTGTTGCCTGAAGCAGTTACTGTTTGGCCTTAGCAGAATGATAATCAGACTAGTCAAAATTACTGCTGGGAAAACTTGTACTAAATATTTCATTGACAGTTGCCATAGGTGTAATAACAGTGGTATTCTTATAATCCACAGTGGTTGAGATATGTTTTTTCCAGTTTTCCAGTTTTTCTGTGGTTTTTACACATTTTCTAGGTGGCTGAAACGATGAGAGAACGCTACTACCCCTCCTTCCTGGTGTCTGACCTCTATGACAGGATGATCAGGCGAGATGAGCAGCACACCCAATCACAGTGTAGCACTGAGGGAAAGGAGGAGGGGGTCAGAAACACACATAGATGAATAACACACATGCAAACACACGAGTGCTCTTCTTTTTGTCATTCTTTTTGTGCCACCATCGGTTCTTCTTTGTCTCACTCTGTGTGCAGTGTCAAAACCTAGATGCAGGAGTGTGTGATGAAGGCAGTAAAGGAATCAATGAGCAGGCCAGCTATGCTGCTACTAAACTCCGTCAACTCCACGATAAACTGGAGTACAAGCGACAGGCCCTGGGCTCTATACAGAATGCACCGAAACCAGACAAAAAGGTAACCAAGTATTACAATATTCCCTCCAAAGGTTCATGGCAAGATGGCATAAAACACATGAAGTAGTTAATGAGCACATCCAACTTGTCTGCGGTGTCAAGATTAACTTATTGTTAATATCTTCAAAAAAAAAAAAAAACTTGTTACAACTTGTTGTTTGTCCTAATGGAATGTCTTCATTTAACAAGAGTTTCCATGCCTGTTTAAATGTGTCTCTTGTGTGTGTTTATAGATAGTGAGCAAACTTAGGGAAGAGATTGGAGCCATGGAGAGAGAACACAGTGAACTCCAGCAACATATCACCAGGACTGACTGGTGGTGTGAAAACCTGGGGCACTGGAGGGCTACTATTACTACTGCTGAGGTAATATTTCACTATCCTCCTTTTCACTTGGCATCAGCATGCTTTGTGATGTATCAGACTGCAATCAGTTGGAATAAAAATGTCTGACTAAAGATAATTTTGTGGCCTAATTTTTTTATTGGTATAGTTGCTGAAACTTGTGTGTTTGTGTGTGTGTTAGGCTGCAGAAGAAGGTGGGGAGACTGTAGCTTGCTACAGTGTGTGTGTTAGCCTGGTAGGAGAGGAGACAGCCAACAGTCGCTGGACTGTCCAGAGGAAACTCATTGAATTCCAGATGTTGCATCGCAAACTCACTGAGGTAGCACAGAACCAAACCTGCACATGTATGGATATGTGTGTTGTTTCACTGAACAGTCATCTGTTCACTTTATACCTATGCTGCATTACTACAAGTTCAGAAATGTCTCAGCAGCTGGCTTGCTGTTTAAATGCATCACCGCTCCTCCACATTAAAGCAAATTGTATGTCACCGTAGCACAGGGGGAGAAACTCTCCATCTGGCACTACAGCAAAAAGGCTGTTAAAAACAATCTCTATATTGATTTGATGATTTGATCTCACTCTCATGGCAGTGAAATTTGGGGAGCTGATACTTTTAGTCAGTAAATTAACTGTATATTCATTATACTTGTTAATGTAGTTTTTGCATTTATTTGCAAAAACAGCAGAGTGAACCAGCAGTCTGTTATTGCTGTTATTTTTGTCATATTTTAAACAATGTCTTTCTCTCCAACTTAGTGTTTTCCATCACTGAAGAAACTTCAGTTACCATCACTCAGTAAACTTCCCTTCAAGTCTCTTGACCAAAAGTTTTTAGACAAGAGCAGAGTTCAGCTCAATGCCTTTCTTGCGGTAAGTGATCATGTACAGTTGTAGTACATTACACTGCAGTGATTACTGACTTAACAAGAGGATAACTTCAGTGAGTATACCCTTTTCTCTAACTAAGGAGGGTTATAAGTTCTTCTCTTAATGTGTCTGTGTAAACACTTGTTAACTTGAACGTAAAGCCGCTCGAATGTAAATAGGCTAAAGCAGCGTTTCCCAACCCTTTTGTGTGGCATATTGCCCAACTCGTCAGATAAACTAAAGCGGCCTTCCATTAGCACCACTCGTCATGTTCCATATATGTTCATTTAAGTTGATTTTAAAAAGGATGTTACTTAACACTTTTAATTATATGACAATAGATATTGCTCCACCCTTTTTATACAGCTTAATGGTCGGTGTTTAGGTTGGTTTGGTGAAATTTGCATTTGTAGAACTACCTCCAGTGGTAGTGATGGGCATCATTGCTCTAGACTCTACAATGCCCAGCTCTATGCCCACGCTTCTGGTTTCTAACACCAGCTAGACCATGCAGTTGTTCAGCTTTGTGTATGGGTTTGCAGCGTCTGCTGACAGATGAGCGATTGTGTCAGTCAGAAGCTCTCTATGCGTTCCTCAGCCCATCCCCAGAGCACCTCAAGGTAATCAATTTTTCATACTTTTGTTTATGTATGTATGTTTTGTTTGTGGATTGTAGATTTACAGTGATATATATTATATATATATATATATTTGTAATGTTTTGAAGGTGATGTCGATCCAGAAAAAATCATCTTTCTCTCTGGCTTCCTTCCTGGAGAGGCTCCCTGGAGAATTCTTCTCCCACCCTGAGGTATACATTCAGGCATTGCTGCTAAAAAAACAGTACACTGTGAAATGTCAAAGCACTCTAGCTGTCCTACATCCCCATTTGGATTATGTGTTTGCTGTGCGTAACTGCTGTCTATAGGAGGATGCGGATGATGACAGTGACCTGTCAGACTATGGCGATGACGTGGATGGAAGGAAAGAGGCACTGGCTGAACCCTTCTTCATGCTCATAGGAGAAATCTTTGAACTCAGAGGAAGTGAGTTAATTTTTTGTTTGTATATACAAATGCACAATACTGTAAAATTACTGTACTGGTAAAATTACTGATTGATAATGAAGTTTCACCTTTACTGTGCTAAACAATCATGGTTTCTAACTTTATCTGATAAGTCTATCTGTCTGCTCAGTGTTTAAGTGGGTGAGGAAGACTCTAATTGCACTAGTCCAGGTGACATTTGGACGAACTATCAACAAGTAAGTATTGGCAAATTACATTTTAATGAACTATTTCAAAAACATCAATGCAGAACAAATAACAGCTAATTTGTTTGAAGTAATTTGAATCCAGTCAACCAGTTACAGAATATAAGAGACCTCATTTATTATTTATTGTTTTACTGTGTTTTCTTAATCTGTTTTTTAGGGCTACAGAATATAACATGTAATATGATCACTTCTATTAAAATATACATTTTTCTAGCATTAGCTGTGGGATGACATCTCCTATGCGTTTGTACAGACAGATCCGGGACACTGTGAACTGGATCTTCTGTGAGCAGATGTTGGTGTGTTACATCACTGTATTCAGGGACACCTTCTGGCCCGATGGGAAGTTGGCACCACATGTCAAGGTCCGAACTGACTCTGAACGCAGTGAAACTAAGGAACGGGCTCAACAGAAACTCCTTGACAATATTCCAGGTAGCAAGTGAAGCACAAGTAAACCTGACAAGTAGATGTTAAGCTTATGAACATCTTGAATGTGGATTGGCTGAACTTTTTACTTTGTTTTTATGTGATCTTTTCTGTCAGATGCACTAGTAAATCTAGTTGGTCAGCAGAATGCCCGTTATGGAATCATTAAGATCTTCAATGCCCTGCAGGAGGCTAGCGCCAATAAACATCTACTCTATGTAAGAACATGTCAAACAATGGCTTTGTCAAAAAAAAAAAAAAAAAAAACAGATGTCATAGAATTTAGTTTACAATATGTATGAACCACTGCAATCTTTAAATGATTTTGTATCACTCTCCTTGTTAGGTGTTGATGGAAATGTTACTCAAGGAACTGTGTCCTGAACTCGGCATGGAGGTGGACAGCATCTGAACATGCACACACTGTCTTGGGAAGGCTCTGCTTGTTCAACTTTCAGGCCTTTATGTAGCTGACCAATCATAAACTGCCAAGCAGGACAGGGAGATTCTGGCCTTTATAGTTACACCTCAGACAGAAAGCTGAGTTGGTCGGAGCTGACACATGCTGATCTTGATGGTAAAACTTTGCTCTAAAAAGCTGGGCTGACAAAAGACCAAAAGGGGCTGATGTATGACTTTGTTGTAGTAGAGATCTTTGCCTGTCAGAATGTGGGGAAAAAACACTTGATTTTGTCTTATTTAGACAGCAATATGATTAGACAGATCACATTTGTACCAAAATGTCCACATTCACACAAGAACAGATTGTGTTTCTGACACTGTGTGATCCGTGTGGGCAGTTTGTTTTTTATTGTCAGTAGCACTGAACCATCAGATCTACATCACAGTGAAATGAAATGATATCTTTTGTTGCTCTGTAAATTGTTAGGGTCTATAGATTACCAAGCAGAATGACAGTTTGTCAAAGTAAAAAACTTGTTTGCTCATCAATTTCCAGATCTGATAATCTATAGACCTTGATTAAATGCAGCAAAGACAGTTGAAGTTCTTAAAGGTGATAAGTGTGTATGATTGCCCATAGAGCCCAGAACATTCCTCCTACACACAACCTGAGCAGCAGCATTTGTGGTCTGTGATTCTTGTTAAGGCTTATAATTGTGCAATATAATGTAATGTAAAAGTCATTGTGATGATTTTATTTATGATTATTATTGATAGATTTTATTTTTACCAAAAATTGTTTAGAGAGTGTTTATATAAGCAATAAATTGCAAACAAAATGTTGCTGTGGCATTTTTATTTCTTAAAATGACATTTTTTTTGGTAACTGAATTATCCACAATTAATTATTACCCATAAATAATGTAAAAATATATTGTGAATATCATTAACACAGATTGTCCTTGTTGATTCATTTTTCCGAAGCTAAAATATTAGATTAGTTACTTCAAAGGGTTTATTGAATCTAGTACGATGTGTACAAAGCTTGAAAGTGTAAAAGTGCCCCATTTCCATAGGCCTATGCTCCAACAGGCCCCCCAAGTCTTCCATAGAACATGTGTTCCTCAGACGTCGGTTGAGTCATAAGGGGGGTGGGCGTGAACAACGTCTAGACTCCAAAATCTGGTCGGAGTCTCTGTCAATATGTTTACCGGGGGCGGTTATGGGTAGGAAACTAAACACCTGGAAGGCTAAATCCTGAAGAGTCTGACAGTCCAAGAATAACATCTGTAATTTGCCGGCACAACATCCTTCCAGTACTAGAAACTCTGCAAACAGGGTGGAGAGTAACAGACTGGAGCTGTGCTGTTCACTGACAAGAGCATGTGTGACTAATGGGAGGAAGACTACAGCAAAACAATGCATCTTTTAGCCTGTCAACAAATACAAAACGTAGATTCTAGTACAGAAAAAGGACGATATGGGACAGTACACTTTACAGCCTTTTAACACCTACACATCAAAATAAAAAATGTTAGAATGAGCTGTTACTGTATTCGGCTTATTTATTCAATTTGCAGTTCGTTCAACAAAGGCAATTTAACGTGCAATTTGAAAATGCATTTTGCAATTGGCAATTCAACAACCAAATCACTTGTTTTGGCCATTTATTTTGCCTCAAAGTTTAATCTAAAGCTAAATCAACTGCATGTCATTTTGCCATTGGGTTCTGGTCTCTATATAATGTGTCAGTCAAACAGCGCCCCCAGGCGGCTGCACTTCCAATGCATTGTCACCACGCTCTCGGTGGCAATTTCCAGATTAAAATGCAAAAAATGCAGATCCCGGTGTGGACCCGCCTTGATGACAGGGCCGACAGATTAAATTTCAATTTGAATTTTGACTCCAAAAGAGCGTGGTGACAATGTATTGAAAATGCAGAAGCCCATGGCAATATGACACACAAATCATTTAGCTTCCATTTAAATTTCTGCCAAAATAATTCAACATGAATTGGGTGAATGAATGAATGAATTGGCACTTTTCACCTGAATTGCTAGTTGTAAAATGAATAGTAAATTGAATAAAGAGGTTAAAACAACTCTGTAAACAATACAACAATGGGCTCAATCAAAGGTAAACATGTTGCAGCTGCGTTTCTCCTAGAGCCATTATTTTGACACTTGAAACCGGAAGCACCGCAGCGTTACATGCGGGACTCAAAGAAGAAGAACAAGGTACCGCCAACATCCGTGAATTAATAAACACTGCCTTATCCGGTAACGGTAAGACCCAGAGCCACTCAGCGGTAGCTGTCATTGTAAGCACCGTGATAATCACCAAGATTGCCGTACATCACTAGCGTCAGCTGGGCGAGAAGCGAGCTAATGTTATCTAGTGTTCGTCTTTATCGTGTCGTTCTTGGCTTTACTTTGACTCTGCCTTTCTTTTACTCTTCGCTAATAGGGTAGCTAACTTAAACTACGTGTTGTCCTTAAACTGAACATAGTCCATGCGGTGTGTTTACCCTACTGTTGGTTCATTTATGGGCCGAAACGGTGCCACTGTTATTGTGATAGCCGCTAAGCGAATTCTGTAGCTACAGCACGTGACACTGTCTTGTTCATTGTGGTTGCCCGACAACGGCAAATTAAAGAGACAGTAGCATCACAGCCCGACCTAAGCAACGGCCTAATGTGCACAGGTAGTTCATACCTGTGGTTATGGTGTGTCTATACCAAACCTAAAACCTGTAGCTAACATGGTGATATGGTGTGTCTATACCAAACCTAAAACCTGGAGAACACGGTGTTATGGTGTGTCTACCGAACCTAGAACCTGTAGCTAACATGGTGATATGGTGTGCTCATATACCGAACCTGTAGCTGACATGGTGTTAACTTAATTTGACTCCCCTACCTGTTCTGGTTCACAAGGTAGCAGTAGGCAGTTATATACGGTAATGCTGTTTGAAAACCAGAATTTAATGGTGTCCCGGACGAGTTTAAAGGCATTTCAAACGGACTTTTCTTGAATTTGTCAGGCGGGCTGTGTGAGTTTACCAAAGAAAGATGGATGATGAGCTGGAGAACTTCATCAAGGAGCGCAAGGCGAAAGTGGCAGAGGATAAAGCCTGTTTACAAGACCCTCCTTATCTGGAAATAAAGGTGTGTTTGAAATATATTTGCTAAGTTGTTGGTTCTGAGCTGCTTTGTGAACCTTTTACATACGCATTATTTTTTATATTATGTTATTATTTATGTTATTTTTTAATCTCCCCACCACAAGGTGCTTAAATTAATTAGTTAGCTAACAAAACACGATATAACGCATCAAGTACAGTTTAGTTCTAAAATATGCCATTTGTAGATTTCTCTTTCAGTGTTCTGGGGTTAAAAAAGGCATTATTCTGGAGACACAAACTAAAACAGATGACATCCTATAAAAACAATAAACTAGCTGGTAAAACCCATTGTGCATTTGGACCCCTAAAGATGTGTATGTACTATTTTTGTATGATGTTCCTCTGTTTTTGACTGACAGGTAAAACCACACAGAGCTCATGGATCCACTGTTAAGGAGAACATCCCTCCCACATCTGTTCCTCAGGGGAAAGGTACAATACATGACTAGCATTTTTCCCTTTTGAGTCCAATGTTTTTTAAGTTATTTTCATAACAACCAGCAAATGCCTGATGCCTGTCCTTAATAGTAACCCATGAAGTGTCATATATTTGTCAGTGTAGACATTTTTTCTAAGTAGCAGCAGTTGTTTTGGTGTAAAACTCTTCACCTTGTGTCTTTATGAAATATTGATGCATGTGTTTTGTCAGAGGAGAGTTACAGTGTGGGTCTGCCTCTTGGTGTTGAGTATGAGAGGAAGAAACAGAGGCTACGGCATGAGCTTCGTATGGACTACAGGCGCTTCATGGCTCAGGTGACTGCCACGTTTGCCTGTTGAAATCCAGTTGAGCCTAGATGTTTATATGCACTGCATAAAAAGATACATAACATTTTTTTTTCTCACTATCTGACACTAATGAGACTAATCGTTGCCTGTCTTAGTTCAATTAGGATTACCAAAATTGAAGATCTACAATTCTCTTCCTGATATCTTGGCTGATTTCTTTTGATTTTCCTATGATGTCACACAAGGGAGCAGTGTGTTTGGGGTGTGCCTTAAAAACACATCCACAGGTGTGCCTTCAATTAACTCAAATGTTGTCACTTAACCTATCAGAAGCTTCCAAAGCCATTACATCATCATCTGGGCTTTCTTAAATTGTTTAAAGGCATTGTAATCTTAGTGTATGTAAACGTCTGGGCTTGGCGAGGGAACTTAACATGGTGTTCTACATCTTTCAGTTTTTTTTTTTGGTTTTACATTGAGCTAAATTGTAATAAGTTCACAAAAACATATTGAATCCAATGAGAGCTTTGTGTGGTGTGCAGAGACTCTTACTGAATACTGGATCCGTGGGCTGGATCCACATAAGTCAGTATTTCTAAGCTGAATATGTTAGCTATCAGTGCTTGTTACATATATAAATACACTATATTTGCATTTTGAACCTGGCATGCCGAATGTGTTCAAAGCTACAGGTGGGTACATGATTCATTCTCTGTACTGGGTACCATCTCTTAGCTCCAGTGAACCATTTAGATTCCAGCTTTAGCTGGTGGCTCAGGGTAACACTGCTTTATTATTTTGATCTATGAATTGTAGATGCTAATAACATTTTATGTTACAGAGAAATCACATTGACATTGCAGATTCTGGACAATTACTTCAGCTTGAAAAGAGGTGTGTCAAGGTAACTGTCTCTTTTATAATGACTAGCTAATGTAATTTGAATTGAAAATTATGCCTTTGACTGGACAAGGTGTAACTAAAAACCTTGGATATTTTACGAGCCAGTCCTTGTAATCAAAAAAGATAACTGAACTTCCTCATTATTAGCGAATGGCTTCCAAAATGTATGGAAGGGCAGAAGAATCTGAAAGGTAAGGATAAGGAATAATACAGAAACCTAATGCTAACTTGCTCATTTGCTTTATCTGTAGATAAAGTTTTAATGAAAGGTGTAAAAGGCCTTACTTTGTTTCTCTTCTCCAGTTACCAGGGTGGTCAGTAGAAATGGGTTTAACTCTTTCAACAACAACAAAAAAAAAAAAACGTTTTGAGTGAGGTCAGATGTAACTCGTAAACATCATGCAACAAGTTAAAACACCAAATAGTATATGAAAGTATGCATACTTTATTCAAATACATTATAGCAAGTAATGGCTAAATAGCGAATAAGTGAAATAATACATGAAATTATGGTTGAAATATTCGTATATAATGAGGAAAAAGGTTGAAATTTATAAATAAGGGAACACTGTTTTTATTCATGAACTTAGGTGACATTTAGCTCTAGGAGAATTTTACTGATAGTCTTTTCCAGATACTGTACAGAGCCACATTGGTGTCTTCAAGGTTGTATACGCAAAACACAGCTTATCTGTAGTCACTGTCCTGAAGTTCCTCACGTCCATCTCATGTATAAATGTTGCTGCAGAGAACAGTGAATTGTTCTTTTTCTTTCTCACTCTGTAGTGACAAAAAGCTAAAAGTTAGTTCATTTGAGTAATAGGATGAATGCCAAATTAACAATTGAAAAGCCAAGATTGTTTCATTACCTCCACTGTGAGATTTTGGATATAAACCACCTTTTGTTTTTGAATAAGTATTATCTCTGCAATCATATTTCCTACTGCAACCCCCAAATGGAAGGATGCAGCCACTCTGACAGAGGACAATCACAGGTTGCACAGCACTCTGCGCCTTGCTGAGGTTAAGGCTCTCTGCCCTGAGGAGGACGAGGAGCAGTCATCAGTGGTTCCCAGGCAGCATGACATGCTGACCAGGCCAGCAGACCAGGAATCAGGGGGCGAAGATCACATCAAGGATGAGATGGTGGAAAGCAGAAGGTGCAGAAATACAGCGCCTGACACCAATTATGAGAAGAGACGATCCAGTAAGGGTGATGGCAGGTACCTTGGAGAAATTATTCTTTCTTTTATTTATTTGTGCTTGCTCAAAGAATGCTTCAAAATTCAAAATTGTTTGTGCTTTCTGTTCTTATTTGCCTCTTCCAGGGAGAAAAGGGAGAATCCAGTAGTTGGTGCCAGAGGGGGCAGGAGATTAAGAGCATTGACCAAAAATGAGGATGCTGAATTTGCTACTGGCCTTATAATAGGTTAAAGACCTTTCTACATTGTCATCTGAACAACTTATTTTAATATTAAAGGTTGAGCATTTGTTAAACATTTACTTACTAGACATTACACCATCACACCATAGACATTACATAGACATTTACTGATCAACAATAATTACTGATTATTAACTAAATGTCAGATTTTGCAAATCTGTTGATTTTTGCAAACTTATTTTGTATTTGGCACCAATGTAAAAGCAAGATAGAGTTAGTGGTGAATTTCTTGTTGGTTCTGTAAACAAGTAAGTTGAAAACTTAATTTGCATATATCAACATAAGCACATTGCACATAATGTTTGAATGATGGAATTACACATATTTGCTATGCAGTTACACAATGAAGTATATTTATAGTTTTCTGTGATTGGATATGAAACGATATTTGGTTGATAGCACATAGAAGGAGAGAAGAGCACTAGGCATAAGGTCCTGAATAAATGTCACATTCTGCTTATGAACTGAGTATCCCTAAAACTCTAATAGCCCCTGACTTTTAAACAGAAAATGTGACTACCCAGTAAAACATGTCGTCCCAACATATAATAAATAATCAACACAATAAATTGGCCATTGGCTGCTCTGATTTTTCAAAATCAGCAGGCATAGTAAAACCCATATCGAACTCTAGCCTACAGTGTCACTTCTGAAAGCATTCATTTGTTGTTGTTTTATGAAGGTTTTTTTATGTTTTCTGAAATTTCAAACTATCTGCTTTGTAAATGGTGTCCCAACACTTTCAGGAGCTACTGACACATATGAGGCCTTACAGAGGAGGAAGGAGCGCTACAGACAGGAGCTGCAGGAGCAGATAGCTGAACACCAGAGGAACAAGAAGAGGTATGTCATCAGTGGTCTTTGTCTTTTCTTCTGCTATGTTAATGCCTAATATTTTCGCATTTTAGGCATGTCCATGTCAAGCTCAGAGACTTGGAATTGCAGCAACAGTAGATGGAGCTTAAGCTTCTAGTACTTTAAGCACTTTGCTTCTGTTTGAATGATAATGTATGATAGACAAGCAGCTACTAGTAAGACTGTCAATGACCATGATGTGTTGTTGAGCAAAGCCTGGAATTTCTACTTGCCAACTTGCTGAACATCCCTGTGAATAAATATCTTTAGATGCGTAGCATGATTAACAGCGGACTATGTTTTGATGTTGCAGGGAGAAAGATTTGGAGCTGAGAGTTGCTGCGACTGGTGCAAATGATCCTGAGAAACAGGTCAGCTGGAACATGACAACTAATCCTCATTCTAGTTGAATTAAACTGATTTATTTTTGAGGTCACAGTGGTTGGAAATAAATTACCAATTTCAACAACCAGCCATATTTCAGCCATATTTGTAGAACATGTGTAAAAGCCAGAGCCTGAATAATGTTAATATAACTGTAAAATGATCATACTGAAAATACAGTGATGAAATTTAGAGTTAAGGAGAGACATGAAGGTATTTTAGATGTATACTGTATGCACAGTATTAAGTTCATCTCTCAATTTTGTCCCTATCCATAAACCAGCCAGACAGAATCCGACAGTTTGGACTTAGCCGAAGAAAAGCTCATCAGATTTTGCAGCCTTCAGCAACAGGGGAGAGTGGATCCTCATCTCGAGGTCTTCCTAATAATGAGAGGATCAGTGTCGGAGAAAGAGAAACCTCTCCTCCTGAGCATCCCCACGTGGCCTTCCAGTCCCCGCTACTAGAATACAGCTCTGCCCTGGGCCTGGGGACTGGAGGTCTGTCTCCCAGCAGTCAGCCTGCTGCCCCATCCTTCCCCAGAGCCATGGACACTCCCAGGTATATGTTTAAATGTTTGGCCGTGCATGTTTTTAGCTCTGTGGACACATCTGGTCCTTATGCATAGTTCATTTTTGTTTCTGAGGTTGCAAATGAATTTTACATGTTGTAGTTTTTATTATTGAAAAATACATGTTCAGCTCAAAATTAGTATGGCCAGGTTGTTGACTGCCATATTTCTAGCTATTATCCATATACATAACTATGGTTATTAGCTGGGAATGTAAATGGAAAAAATTGTTTGCAAATGACAGTGTTTCTCAACACAACTGGTAATTTGACATCCCACATCTAGAATTCCAGTGTTCCCTCCACATCCTCCTTCCACACTCAGTGAAGCCTACAGGAGCCTGTATGTGGAGCCTCATCACTACTACAGCACCAGAAACCTGCTTGACCCGACCATGGCCTACTGTAAGCACCAGCACCATGTGTTAAATATGAGTTGAATGGCATTTACATTGCTCTTAATGAACATACTGGCAGTAAGCTGTCCAAATATGCTACATTCAGCATTGTCATCGTAATTTTAACATGTGTTTAATTTCTATGCCCAGATGGTCACTTGTCAGCTACCGGTGCAGGCCTGCCAGTGTCCTACTGGAATGTCCCACCAGGGGGAGCTGTGTCTAGCCAGATGGGTGATCACAGCCAGTACAGTGAAAGCAGCTTCCCTGAGCCTCCAACACAGTAACAATCTTCTTCTCACTTTTAGTGTTTTGGCAGGGACAGAGAATGACTAGCTGCCAAAAGTGAATATGGCTGTAAATGTATCTGCCTTAAATGCACACAGACATATTAATTGTTATTTGTTGCCTTATGGATTCTCATTCATTGAAAACAACGTGGTGTTAATGAGCTGTAATAATACCAAGTTAATATTAGATATTTTCTTTAAAGCAACAAAGCAAAAATCATTGACAGATATGAACAGTGCTATTGTGCAACTTTCCTGCAGACCCAGCGATGATGCTGCCACTCTGGACTTGCAAGTTCATGTTTTCCCTTCAGAGAGATCCAGGTCAACTGAGAGGCTCTTGAGCTACAGAGATGCTCTCAAACAACAGGTGGGCTTACTCACTCTGAATCTGTATAGTTTTTTCTAGATGGCATTAATCCCCCAGTACATCAGTCATCATCTATTGGAATAGCTTTTTTAAGTTGTTAGTTTTCTAGTTGTAGACCTAATATATATGTTATATGGATGCCAGTGTGATCAGGTAGTTTAATGCACTTTTAATAGAGTAGATCTATTTTCAAGTAGAGATGAAAGCAGAGCAGAGTAAATGTGTAAGTTAATCAGACCTATTATGAGTAACATACCAGACAAATGCCTCTGTTATTTACTAAGCAAAGTAGTAGCAGATTACTTTGAAGAGGAGATGTTTCCACTACATCCTAGTCTGTGATATGTTGGCAGGAAGCTTCTAGGAGTGGGATCGGCAAGCATTACAAGGTAAAACTGATCTAGTTAAGACTAAAAGATACAGTATTAATTAGATTATGCCTTGCGATCCTCGTTAATGTGATGATAAAGTTGGCAGTAGGAGTGTTTATGAGCTCTATGCCTTTTCAGGTGCTTATTCATACCAGTTTCACCTCATTTCCTCATATTTTCCTTCTAAATTTATGCATATTTATACCTTCTTCCTTAGCTTGTATTTATCTTTGATAGGGTGTTTGGTAGATCCCTGTTCCATATTTGGTACCTGTGCTATATGTTTCAACAGTGTGGTGTATATTAGAGCCTGATCGATATATCATTTTGCCAATTTTATTGGCCAATATGAGCCTATAGCAGATATATTGGTATTGGCGAATATATATATATTAACATTTTTTTCTTTTTTTTAACCCCAGTAAACAATTTAGGAAAATTCGAGGAAGTCAGAAATGTTTTAAACTTCGATAGGAAGGTTTGTTTGAACAGTAATGTCCTAGTGCAGCAACTAACAATTATTTTAATCATTAATTAATCTATTGATAATTTGATTAATTGGATTTTTATGCGTTACAGGAGTGAAACTGGTTCCTGTGTACAAATATTAAAGGATGGGCATGCATTTGTTTATCTTTTGGAGAGTTTCATCATTTTGAATTAGTCATTGAGTGAACAAAGTCAAAAATTACAGGCTCCTGTAGTGAAAGACAATACATGGTCTGTAACTTAACTTACCTCCCCATAAATGTAATATGAATTAATATATTTTTTTCCATTTTCCTACACTTATAGTGTGTTGGCTGGTTAACATTTAATTCAAGTAAGAAATGGCAGCAATAACATGAATGTGAACGAGATCAGTCCAGGTGGCCTAGCATTGTCTGGCCCAATATACAGTATTGTTCAAAATAATAGCCGTACAATGTGACTAACCAGAATAATCCAGGTTGAGAATCTACTGCACCTACTGGTAACTTGTCTGCCATGTAGCAATAAAAAATATACTAAATTTTAGTAGTCGAGTAGTCGCTAGTGTTAGATGACACTATTGTCTCAACTGAAGATAATGCTGTACTGCTGAAAAAGTACTATTTTTGCTAGAAGTGATGAATATTCTGGTGTGACTTATAGTCCAGAAAATATGGTACCTGTATCTGATCAAAAGACCTACACTCTACATCAGAGAGCATATAAAT
This sequence comes from Mastacembelus armatus, assembly GCF_900324485.2. Classification (NCBI taxonomy): domain Eukaryota; kingdom Metazoa; phylum Chordata; class Actinopteri; order Synbranchiformes; family Mastacembelidae; genus Mastacembelus; species Mastacembelus armatus. The sequence continues at coordinate 23,780,989 of NC_046642.1, forward strand.
CCCTGGATGCATATTATAATTGTGTTCTCTGTGGTCATTTGAGGTGTTAGGATACAGGTTCTTTGTTTAGAGGGCGGGTGTCCTACATGGCCAGAGACCATGGCCAGAGAGAGACCATGGCCAGAGACCATGTAGGAGTAACCAGAGGCCAGAGTAACCAGTATATGATGCCAGGGTGTATGTTCATAAAAGATGGTGCTGTAATTTTAATGAATAGCTGGATGGGTAAAGTTTACATTTCCAAAAATCAGACATTATATCTAATGCAAATAGAACAGTGGGCCAGTCCTTTTCAGTCTGCTTTTATTGCTTGTAGTCACATTTTTCTCCTTCTCTGTTGATAGGAATGTTTTCCCTTTGGGGTTTTGAACATTTTCCAGCCATCCTTCCAGCCATTTGAGCAATTTACTGCACCACCAGTCTTTGTCATATTATTTTACACAAATTTCCATTCATTCCACCTTTTTTTTCTAGTAAAAACTATTGAATAATGTGTATCAATTTTACTGCTGCAGCCCTACAATGCACAAAGGCTTATTCTCTGGCTGTCTCTTAGATAAGTAGCGCTGAGAAATGCAGATATTGTCAGGAAAATTAGAAAATGAAAAAAATGTGTTGTGAAAATAGTGATGACCAGGTACAGGAGGAATTGATTTAACTGAAAATATTGTACCATAGATTCAGGAACAACAGGAATGCAGGCGTCTGGAGAGGGAGGAGAGGGAGCGCTATGAAGCTCAGCTGGAGGCTGACATGATGAACCACCAGCCCTGGGGTCGAGGTGGAGGAGGAGCCCCTCTGAGAGACAGCACTGGAAATCTCATTGGTGTGCCCCAGAGTATTGCCTTGTTTATAGTACACACAGCCTAAAGAAGGGGTTTGTTGTGATTCTAACTTATGACTGCTCCTGCTACCCAGCTGACCTCAACCGAATGCACAAGCTCAACGAGGAGGCCTACAGCAACCCAGAGCAGTGGCAAAGGAGAACCATGGCTGCCATGATGACCCGCCTGGAAGTGCACCCTGACCCCATTGACAGGGTCTCTGGTAAAAGCCTATACTAAAGCCAAACTGGAAGAAAGTCTTACAAATTGGGCAGTGAATGTAATAAGAAAGGATCAAAGAGAACAGTGGGACTATAGACTCCCAAGCTGTATGGTGGAAAATTAACAAGGGTATTTTAATCACAAATTACTCTAAATGATAAAGACAGACTGATACAAAATGCTACCTCTAGGAAAGTCTAGAGCCAATCCAGGCTTATGTACAAAAGATTTGGCACATCATTAGCTACTCAGTGAGTTTTCTTAGAATTACAGGCGGATGTATGTAGAAAGGAACATTCTTTGGTACAACTCGCAGCTGAGTTCATATTTTCTTCTTTGTCTAGGTTTCACCCATGCCCAAGCCCCTCAGTTTGCCAGAGACAATGTGTTTGCCAACCAGCCCACCCAGCAGCAGCTCCAGGAGCAGGACAAGTACAAAGCTTACCTCAAACAGCAGGTATGACCTTAAACAGCTTGTGATACTTCTGCTGGCTGTGTTTTACGGTAGGCTATCTTGTTAAGGATCACTTGTGCTGGCAACCAGCCATCCTTTGGAGATTCTGGTCTCTAAAAGTTTAGTTGCTTCTTGGCTGACTCCAAGAAAATCAATAGTGAAAATGGCATAAATCATTGTTTCCTTCCTTGCCAGAAATTTGCCTCAAACCTCCAGCCTGCCAGTAGATGTTGTGATTGTTGCTTATGTTGTCTTGTTAATTTTGTTCATTTGTATACAGATTGAAGAGAAAATGCGTAAAAAGGCAGAGGAGAGGGATCGGATCAGACTGGAGGAGGAGAAAGAGGAGAAGAGGCTGGCAGAGCAGAGAGCTCGCATTCAGAGGGAATACGACGAAGAACAAGAGAGAAGGTTACAAAAGGAGATAGAGGTGAGGGTCTACAGAAAAGCCATGAACAGCTTTCCTTTTTTGTGAGGGAAAAAACAGTAATACTAGTAATAGTAAAAAAATCAAATAATATTTGTGTATTGCAAGAAATTAAAACCATCTCTCTCATTTTCCATTTTGGCATCTAAACCTTGTCTTTCTTCTCTCAGCAAAAGGCCAAAAATGAGGAGCTGATTCGGTTGGCTGAACAGAGGAGGAAGGACACAGAAAGGAAAACGAAGGAAGAAGAAGAGAAAGAGAATGCAGCGCTGAGGAGGCAGTATGAGAGTGGGAGGCAGGCTCGAGTGGAGGAGGTTTGTTCACTAATGGCTCCACATCAGCATTATTTTAGTTTCATTTGTCCTTTTTGCTGCAAATGTGATAATGAGTGAAATCGCCTCTTTCATTGCCTTTTGAAATGAAACCCACCCACTGTAAGCCAACATGTACAGTGGGTATGGAAAGTATTCAGACCCCTTTAAATTTTTCACTCTTTGCGTCATTGCAGCCATTTGCCAAAATCAAAAAAGTTCTTTTTTTTTCTCATTAATGTACACTCAGCACCCCATCTTGACAGAAAAAAACAGAAATGTAGAAATTTTGCAAATTTATTAAAAAAAAAAAAAAAACTGAAATATCACATGGTCATAAGTATTCAGACCCTGTGCTCAGTATTGAGTAGAAGCACCATTTTGAGCTAGTACAGCCATGAGCCATCATTGATTCTTGGGAATGATGCAACAAGTTTTTCACACCTGGATTTGGGGATCCTCTGCCATTCTTCTTTGCATATCCTCTCCAGTTCTGTCAGGTTGGATGGTGAACGTTGGTGGACAGCCATTTTCAGGTCTCTCCAGAGATGCTCAATTGGGTTTAGGTCAGGGCTCTGGCTGGGCCAGTCAAGAACAGTCACAGAGTTGTTCTGAAGCCACTCCTTTGTTATTTTAGCTGTGTGCTTAGGGTCATTGTCCTGTTGAAAGGTGAACCTTCGGCCCAGTCTGAGGTCCTGAGCACTCTGGAAGAGGTTTTCTTCCAGGATATCTCTGTACTTGGCCACATTCATCTTTCCTTCAGTTGCAACCAGTCGTCCTGTCCCTGCAGCTGAAAAACACCCCCACAACATGATGCTCCCACCACCATGTTTCACTGTAGGGACTGTATTGGACAGGGGATGAGCAGTGCCTGGTTTTCTCCACACATACTGCTTAGAATTAATGCCAAAAAGTTCAATCTTGGTCTCATCAGACCAGAGAATCTTATTTCTCATAGTCTGGGAGTCCTTCATGTGTTTTTTGGCAAACTCTATGCGGGCTTTCATGTGTCTTGCACTGAGGAGAGGCTTCCGTCGGGCCACTCTGCCATAAAGCCCCGACTGGTGGAGGGCTGCAGTGATAGTTGACTTTGTGGAACTTTCTCCCATCTCCCTACTGCATCTCTGGAGCTCAGCCACAGTGATCTTTCGGTTCTTCTTTACCTCTCTCACCAAGGCTCTTCTCCCACGATTGCTCAGTTTGGCTGGACGGCCAGGTCTAGGAAGAGTTCTGGTCGTCCCAAACTTTTTCCATTTGAGGATTATGGAGGCCACTGTGCTCTTAGGAACCTTGAGTGCTGCAGAAATTCTTTTGTAACCTTGGCCAGATCTGTGCCTTGCCACAATTCTGTCTCTGAGCTCCTTGGGCAGTTCCTTCGACCTCATGATTCTCATTTGCTCTGACATGCACAGTGAGCTGTAAGGTCTTATATAGACAGGTGTGTGCCTTTCCTAATCAAGTCCAATCAGTTTAATTAAACACAGCTGGACTCCAATGAAGGAGCAGAACCATCTCAAGTAGGATCAGAAGAAATGGACAGCATGTGAGTTAAATATGAGTGTCACTGCAAAGGGTCTGAATACTTATGACCATGTGATATTTCAGTTTTTCTTTTTTAATAAATTTGCAAAAATTTCTACATTTCTGGTTTTTTTTTTCTGTCAAGATGGGGTGCTGAGTGTACATTAATGAGAAATAAAATGAACTTTTTTGATTTTGGCAAATGGCTGCAATGACACAAAGTGAAAAATTTAAAGGGGTCTGAATACTTTCCGTACCCACTGTACATTGTTACTTACATTATTTACTTACATACTTAGATTATTTGTAGCAGTTCTTAACATATTTGCCCTTGGCAGTCTCAAAATGGACTGTGGGCATCCAACATCAAGTAATCTTAATCAAAAGTCTGAAGTGAAGTTAACCATAGTTATGTAATAATTTGATAAGTATGTGTTTTTAGGTCCATAGAGAGCCCTCACCTCCAATCCCCACCCTGCAGAAGAAACATGGGCTACGCCATCTCACCCCCAGACCCCCCACTGTCGACAGCCAGCACTCTGCTGCCCCCCTGTCTGTGAGTCACAGAGGAAACAAAATTAAAGCACATCTCCACAAGGAATCCTCCATGGCTATAGTGGTTTTTAAAGCAACATATTTGGTCCAGTTCTGTTGCTTGATTTTGATAACACATTTGACAAAAACTTCATGTATTTATATAAAAAGTTATATTCTCAAGAGCAACTTTCCTGTATAAAAGTTAATGTTTTCTGTCAACCTCTGGGCACCTCTTCTCACTTTTCTTTCAGGAGCGCTCTTTGTCTGGACTCCAATCCCCTCCTGTACCTGCTTGTAGAAACCAGCTACGAGCTGCAGGTGCTCTATACATCCCCACACATTTACAGAATTTCTCTGATGTGCAGTGAAATGTGCCAGCAAACAAAACACATCAGCAGTGTTTAGTTTTTGGTTCAGTTTGTCTTATGGTCAGGCTTTAAATGATTCCACAGTCCAGCTTATTCTATAGTTCTTAAACTCTTGTCTTGATGGTCTTAATGAGTGATCTCGTCTAGTACTGGAAAATGCTGAGTCTGTGTTTTCAGGTGACCAGCGTGATGTGTTCAGTGAGCTGTCAGTGTTGCGCCGTCAGCTTCGCAGTGAGCAGAAACGGCTGGAGGGTCGTCTGCAGCAGGGTGACTGGAAGGACCCTCCTCTGAGTGACAGGTCAGGCCCAGGCAGAGGCATCACTTCTACTGGCATATTTTTCACATTAAGTCACATTGATACTTACTGCAGGTGCTGATTTATACAGCTCTTCCGACTGCAAAATGGACATAGATCTGGGTCCCTCTGCTGTGCATTACACTTATTGTGAGCTAAAAGTAATGGATAGGTTCAGTAGTTCACTGGATGGATTAATAAATAGTTATCTTAAAGGAGTGGGCAAACAGTTGAACCTTGGTTTTGTTCTCTCAAAGACCCTGGGAAGTCATGACTTGTCCTTTCCTCTCAGACTTTATGTTTAATATTGAGTGAAGAATTCCACTGTGCCACAGGATTGCCTGAGTATTGTGTATATACATTTGTTTGTGTGCTTCGATTCCTATGTCCAGACATCGAGAACGTCCCCCGGTGGATGTGTTTGATATGGCCAGGCTGCGGCTTCAGGCTCCTGTGCGAAGGCCCAGCTCCACAAACCTGTTGCGAATCCAGGATTCCCTTCAGCTCAGATACACGGGTACTGCTTCAGTCTTTAACTGTATTCTTACATCTCATATCAACATTATTAGCCACAGTTGAATTCTGTGTACATTTGTATCAGATGGAGGATCCAGAATGGACTCCAGTGAGGTTCCCAAGCTGGAAGAAGTGGGAGGGTCCAGCAGGAGGATGCAGGACTACAAGAATCCATATAACCCTTTTAGCAGCCAGAGGTCTACAGTCCGCGATGGTTAGAGCTCACTGCATTCTCTGAATTCTTTTTTTACATACAAAAAAGTGTACAATGTGTTGTTTTCTGCTCCTGATCTGAGCCTTTGATATTAACAGCTTCTACAGTGAACCAGCACATTAGAAAAAAACATGTCATCCTTATGTTTCAGATTATTTAGACCTGTCCCCTCCACAGCAAAATGATGATCTGGTGAGTTGAAAATATGCTTCAGAAATTCTTCAAATAAATTACCTACAAAAATTCTCAGCCACTGTCTACTGTAGTGGCATTGTGAAAAGACTTGTCTTATGTTGCAGAAAAGTGTACTAAGGGGATTTGCAAGAGGTTCTCTGCTGGAGTCAGAGAGTGCATTCATTGGTAAGATACAACTGTTTTCCTTGTTTTGAACACAAACTCCACTTCACCGGGTTTGACCTTTCTAATAATTTGTAATATATTTACAAAACGTCTAGAGCAGCAAAACATTGCCAAGTTTACTAAGTTTTGTGGCTGAGATGCAACGGTCTGATTTTTAAGTGTGTGATGTGTTGAGACCCCCTAGGAGATGCTTTGCCAGTGCCGTGCACTCCAGAGCTTGAAAAGCCCCCCCATTTGTCAGCCAGGGAGAGGAGGAGGATGGCCAAACAGTCACAACATCCCCAGGTAGTCTGCTTTAAACACAACACACCTCACAGGTTGATGCACTGCTCTGTGAGCAGCCACCTGGCCTGGGTATGTGCCCTTGTGATCTAAACAGCTACAGTAACTATTTGTCCCTTCTTGTGTCCTCTGGTTGGTTCAGGATCAAGCTGCTTCCAGCAAGCCCATTGGCTCCCATGAACACTCCGCCACCTACACAAGGAACAGGTCACAGCTAGAAGCGGAGCCCAGGAGCGATGGAACTGGGCGCCGTGGCCACACAGCTGGTAAAACAAGATTTAGTTTAATGGTTTTGTGTAATTTCAGTTTTGTTGTATTAAAGCAAGAACGTCAAAGAAAGGTTTTCAGGGGAAATTAAGAGCCAGTATTGACTTAGTTGTTCTGTGTTTTTTTGTAAAGTGCCTTGCAATAATTGTATTGTGATTTGCTGCTAAACAAATAAATGAATTAGCCATGGAAACTGTTCATAACTGTTTTTCTGCAGCAAGTATTTGATTGATAATAGTGAGTTTTACAGCAGTCCATAATGTTCCAGCTGGTTTAAAGACAGGCTGAGTATATTAGTTGGGTATTTAGTTGAGCAGTATTTTACTCTGGTTCTCTTGTTATTCAGGACCAGTGGATTTCTCCGATGACGACAACTCTCCTCCTCGGTTTTCTCTTCACAATCTTAACCATCAAAGCTCTATAGAAACAGTTGCCACAGATCCCTGGTTGCGGCCAGGAACATCAGAAACTCTTAAATGTTTCAATCGTTTATCAAGGAGGGAGCAGTTGACAACATAGGAACCTGTTCCACAAGCCTCACTCATTCTTTGTTTTGAATTATGAGACTGTGTTTGCTTTTAACTTATGGCTTGATGTGAGTATGAATATCTGAAAAATGGTACTTATTCTTATGTGTTCTTTTTAAATGATTGTTTACATCAGAGAACCTCACTGGGAACCCAGATGTTCTTGTTTGTGGACAATTATTTGATGATGAAGTAAATGTTAAATAAATTATATTTTAATTATAACAAGCTGGGTGGTCCCTCTTCTCTTTAGCCCAGAGGATGTGATGTATCCATCTCTAAAGCTGCAACATGTTAGCTTTCATTTGGAGCTTCTGGCCCCTGGTACTATAGTAAGGAACATAAAGATTTTTTTAAAAAGCTTGGTTTCCACCAGCCCCAGAAGAAAATATCAGTTTCTGCAGTACAGTGCAAACGTTTTAGGCACTTCAGATATTTTAGATTATCACACAACACCATCAGGTGTCTGATTGATCCCAGATTTATTTTTTAGGACACCAAGCCCATAAAGTACCCACTAGAGTTCATGAAGAACTTTTTTCAGAGGCCAGGAGAACCAGTAGTCCTACAGCAGATGGTCTGACCCCCACAGAGCCCTGATCTGGCCAGTGTGGAGTCAGTCTAGGATCACAGGAAGAGACAGAAACACTGGGACAGCCTGAATCTACAGAAGAAATGCAGCAGCTTCTCCAAGGTGCTTCAAAGTACCAGGAGAAACTGAGTGCAGGTCAAACCAGAGAGAACTGCTGCTGGTTTAAGGGGAAAGGGGAGAGCTGCAGATACTGATTAGATTTAGGTTTCGTTCCCTTTACTGCATTTGAAGTTAAATGATAAATGAAAAACTATTTATGTGCTTTGTATTCAAAGCAGTCCCAGTGTTTTTAGTGCGTAAAACCTTTGCACAGTACTGTAAGTGCTTTGCTATGTGCTGGCCTGTTTTTAACTTTTTTTGCTTTCTGGTGCTGGGCAGGTAGTGCACAGGGGGTGTGTCCAAATTTATATGCTGAATATAGCTGCATACTGTGGCTGGAAACATGATGAGGGTGCTGAGAGTGAACCAAATCAAAACAAAGAACTAAGATGCTAAAATGCTCAGCAGGACTCAAGGGAAGTCGGATGATTATTCTGGGTTCACCACTACAACCATCACTTTTCACATTACACAAAGTCATTTGATGTATTATTAATATTTATGCATCTTGAACAATCCTCATGGATTATTTCTTCCACCTCCAACATCTACGTTTCCAGGTTTTACCTTTGGGCTTTCTCAGCATGTAACAGATCCAACACATATCAATGGACATATCAAGGGATACACTGGATCTAATCATCTTTAAAGGTCTTAATATTTCTGAGGTGGTGGTGACCGATGTTCCTCTTTCTGATCATTGCTGTGTTTTTTTTAAAACAACCATCCCTGCTGTTTTGAACAAAGGTGAAACAGTGGTAGTCGAAAAGCGGAATATTAACGAGAAGAGCTGTGCATTATTCATTCAGGCTTTTGCACCATCACCAACCATGCCATCAGCCCCTGTTGATGATCTTGTAAGCAGTTTCAGCTCCAAAGTTATGACTGTTATTGATTCCATTGCCCCAATTAAGACCAAGGTATTGTCAGCAAGAAAAAAGTCAAAGTCACCTTGGAGAAATGCCACAGTGGTTAAAATTCAGAAAAGAATATGCAGACAGGCAGAACGCAAGTGGCAAAAAAACAAACTCCAGGTTCATTTTGATTTGTACAAAGAGAGTCTTCACAACTATAACCAAAAATTTTAAAATGCAAGGCAATCATTTTTCTCAGAGGTTATCAATAGAAACAGTACTAATGCCCGCACATTGTTTTCTGTTGTAGACAGACTCACAAACCCAGCAGCCTCTGTTCCTTCTGAACTGCTGTCCAAAAACTCAAAATATCAAAGGTAAGACAAACTATATCTAGCTGCAGTCCAAGGAACATGACAATATCACCTGTGCCTCCTTGTTCTCCAGTGAATCTAGAACATTTTGATCTCCTTGATCACAGAGCTCTGGCAGAAACGCTTCTACAATTAAAATCTACATCATGCTGCCTTGATATTTTATCAACAATTTAAAAAAAAAAATGTTTTTAACAGCTTAGTTCCAGATGTATTGCAGATTGTCAATAGTTCTCTTCAGTCAGGGCAGTTTCCCCAGGCCTTAAAATTTGCTGTTATAAAACATCTTCTTAAAAAGCCTAATCTAGATGCTTCAGCAGTAGGTAACTACAGGCCAATATCAAATCTTCCATTTTTGGGAAAAATAATTGAAAAAGTAGTTTTTCAACAAACAACAGTTGATCATGATGTGCTGCTTGATAGACTAGAAACATGGGTGGGAGTTACTGGCACAGTGTTAAATTGGTTAAAATCTTACAAGATAGAGACTATTTTGTCTCACTTGGTAATTACGAGTCTGAGCGAACAAAAATTAAATGTGGGGTTCCTCAAGGGTCTATTCTTGGACTTCTCTTATTCAATGTCTACATGCTGCCCCTTGCTCAGATTATGGAATACTACAACACTGACTACCATACCTATGTAGATGACACCCAAATCAATCAGGTACAAATCAAGCCAGAAACCTTGGTGTAATCATTGACTCAGACCTGAATTTTAACAACCACATAAAATCCATCACTAAATCTCCCCATTACCACCTGCAAAACAGAATAAAATGTTTTCTGTCTAAACAAGATGCAGAAAAACTTGTTCATGCATTTATCTTCAGTAGGTTAGATTATTGTAATGGCTTGTTTACAGGTCTTAGCAAAAAGTCAATCAGGCAGCTGCAGCTAATCCAGAATGCTGCTTACAAACACCAAGAAACTGGACCATATCCCACCAGTTCTTAGATCACTACACTGGCTTCCCGTTAGTCAAAGGATAGATTTTAAAATCTTATTGCTAGTTTATAAAGCACTAAATGGTTGTGGACCAAAATATATTCAAGATGTATTAGTTCCCTATGAGGTTTCCAGACCCCTCAGGTCCTCTGGGACAGGTCTACTGTGTGTTCCCAGAACCAGAACCAAACAAAGTGAAGCAGCATTCATTTACTGTTGCGGCAAACTGACTGCAGGGGGCGCCCTTCCTAGTCAGAATGCACTGGCCAGGTGCACCAGGTGAAGCTGATCTACTAATTGGTAGAGCAACCACAAACTCAGTGTAGAGCAGCAAGACCAGAAAGCAGCACTGAGAAACCAATGTATCATCAGTCTTACTCTTGTTTGCAGAAGTAAGCCCACTATAATTAAATGGTGATGTAGCTGGTGAGCTTTTATACTTTTGTTTGTAACTAAATCATTTATATTTATATCTCAATATGATTGGTTTGGTTAATAGATTTATATTTTGGCATTGATTGTTTATATATTATCTTCTGATTAAAAAAACTGCTTAAAATTATTATCATGTTTAAAATCATCAAACCATTTTAAATCATCTAGTTAAAAAAACTGCATAAATGTTGAAATATCTGCTATGGTTACATGCTATTCTATGGTAACCTAGAAAACCAAGTATTTCAATTTTGTTTGCTTGTATCTACTTGTGCTTGCTGCTAAAGTGGTGTTTGTATTTGTGGTTAAAGGTTTTTCACCTGGCTGATTGAAGTTGCATCGAACTCTCAAAAATAAAGTAAGGAAAAGGAGAGCAAAAGTGTGGTCAATGAGTGAAATCCAGTTAAAATCTTCTTATGGTGGGCTGTCTTTTTCAAGTGAGAGACTTCTGCAAACTTGGTACCTCAAAATCTGAGATATTCAATTCAATTTCAATTCAATTTTATTTGTATAGCGCCAAATCACAATACAAATCATCTCAAGGCACTTTACAAAAACTAAAACTAAAAACCCAACAATTCCCTTATGAGCAAGCACTTGGCGACAGTGGAGAGGAAAAAACTCCCTTTAACGGAAGAAAAAAACCTCCAGCAGAACCGGGCTCAGTTTGGGCGGCCATCTGCCTCGACCGGTTGGGGTGAGTGGATAGAGCAGAGAGAAAAGAACAGCAACAATAAACAACAAATGGACACTGCAAGTTGGTGGGGCCAGTAACTGCACATCAGCGATAAACAGCTCCAGGACCAGGGACACCTGCAGAAGGTACAGAGAGAGAGAGAGAGAGGGAGGGAGAGAGCACAAACTAGGGGAGAGAGAGAGCACAAGGTTAGTAACATTCAATGGTGGAATATACATGAGGTGGGAGAGAAGGGGGGTTAGGGTAGGGGAGCTCAGTGCACCGATGGTCCTCGGGCAGTCTAGGCCTATAGCAGCATAACTAACTAAGGGATGGTTCAGGGTTGCCTGAAGCCAGCCCTAACTATATGCTTTGTCAAAGAGGAAGGTTTTAAGTCTAGCCTTAAAAGTACAGAGAGTGTCTGCCTCCTGAACCCAGGCTGAGAGCTGGTTCCACAGGAGAGGAGCTTGATAACTAAAGGCTCTGCCTCCCAGTCTGCTTTTGGAAACTCTGGGAACCACAAGTAGACCTGCACTCTGAGAGCGAAGTGGTCTATTGGGATAATATGGTACTATGAGGTCTTTAAGGTATGAAGGAGCTTGATTATGAAGGGATTTGTATGTGAGAAGAAGGATTTTAAATTCTATTCTATATTTTACAGGGAGCCAATGAAGAGAAGCCAATATAGGAGAAATATGATCTCTCTTGCTAGTTCCTGTCAGGACTCTGGCTGCGGCATTCTGGATTAATTGGAGGCTTTTTATTAAGATATTAGGACATCCAGATAGTAATGAGTTACAGTAATCTAGCCTTGAGGAAACAAATGCATGGACTAGTTTTTCTGCATCATTTTGAGACAGGATGTTCCTAATTTTGGAAATGTTGCGCAGGTGAAAGAATGCAGTTCTAGAAATTTGTTTTATGTGTGAGTTAAAGGACATGTCCTGGTCAAAAATAACTCCAAGGTTTTTTACAGTAGTGCTGGAGGCCAGGGCTATGCCATCTAGAGTAGCTATAATTTTAGAAAAGTTATTTCTGAGATTTTTAGGCCCAAATATAATGACTTCTGTTTTCTCCGAGTTTAAAAGTAAAAAGTTACTGGTCATCCAAGCCTTTATGTCAGTTAGACAGGCTTGAAGTCTGGTTAACTGGTTTGTGTTAACAGGTTTAATAGATAGATATAACTGAGTGTCATCCGCATAGCAGTGGTAATTAATAGAGTGCTTCCTAATGATATATCCTAAAGGAAGCATGTACAGGGTGAACAGAATCGGTCCTAGCACAGAACCTTGTGGAACTCCATAACTAACTTTTGTTCGTGTGGAAGGTTCATCATGAACATGAACAAACTGGAATCTGTCCGATAAATAGGATTGGAACCACTTTAACGCTGTTCCTCTGATACTAATCACATGCTCCAGTCTCTGTAATAAGATGTTGTGGTCAATGGTGTCGAATGCTGCACTAAGGTCTAGGAGGACAAGTATCGAAACAAGTCCATTATCTGAGGCTAAGAGAAGATCGTTGGTAACTTTCAACAGTGCTGTTTCTGTATTATGATGTGCTCTAAATCCTGATTGCAAATCTTCAAATAGTTCATTCCTGTGTAAGTGGTCTGATAGCTGCTTAGCAACAGCTTTTTCTAGGATTTTAGAAATAAATGGTAGGTTGGATATTGGTCTATAATTAGCCAAGACTCCTGGATCAAGACTAGGCTTTTTGAGTAAAGGTTTGATTACTGCAGTCTTAAAGGCCTGTGGTACGTAGCCTGATACTAGAGATAAATTTACCAAGTCCAATAAAGATGAGTTCATTAATGGCAGGGTGCCTTTAAGCAGTCTAGTCGGGATGGGGTCCAAGAGACACGTTGATGATTTCGATGAAGCAACTACTGATGTAAATTCAGAGAGATCTATAGGAGAGAAGCAGTCTAAACATAACTGAGGTCCTATAGATGATTCAAGAGCTACTGTAGTAAAAGATTCATTTATTGCAGGTATAGGAAGCATCTGCTGAATTTTATCTCTAATAGTTGTGATTTTATTTGTAAAGAAACTCATAAATTCATCACTGCTGAGAGCTAAGGGAACACTGGGCTCAACGGAGCTGTGACTTTTTGTCAGCCTGGCTACAGTGCTGAAAAGAAACCTGGGATTGTTCTTATTTTCCTCTATTAGTGATGAATAGTATGCAGTTCTGGCTTTACGGAGAGCTTTTTTATATGTTAGTAGACTGTTTTTCCAGGCTAGAAAAATTTCCTCTAAGTTTGTGGAACGCCACTTCCTTTCCAGCCTTCGTGATGCCTGCTTTAAGGTACGAACATGTAAATTATACCATGGGGCTAGTCTTCTCTGAATCACTAACTTCTTTTTCAGAGGGGCTACAGAATCAAGCGTTTCACGCAGTGAGGTTACAGCGCTGTCAACAACATGATCAATTTGGGAGGGAGTAGGATTGAAGCAGCTGCCCTCCACTATGTTTATACTTGGCATAGATGTAAATAAAGAAGGAATCATTTTCTTAAATTTATTAACAGCGTTGTTGGATAAACATCTGCTGTAGTGGAATTTTCTTCCAGACGCTGCATGATCCATCATTTTAAATTCGAAAGTTATTAAAGAATGATCTGACAAAACAGGATTTGGGGGAAAAATTATTAGATGTTCAATTTCGATGCCATAGGTCAGAACAAGATCAAGGGTGTGATTGAAACAGTGGGTGGGTTTATTAACGTTTTGAATGAAACCAATTGAATCTAATATAGAATTAAATGCAATGCTGAGGCTGTTATTTTCAACATCTACATGAATGTTAAAATCTCCCACTATAATGACTTTATCTGATCTAAGCACTAAATCAGACAGGAAGTCAGGGAATTCAGTTAAAAACTCTGAGTAAGGAACAGGTGGACGGTACACAATGACAAGTAGAACTGGTTTTTGTGTTTTCCAGTTTGTATGTGAGAGACTAAGAGTGAGGCTCTCAAATGAGTTATAATTGTTCTGAGGATGAAAGTTTAATAAGTTTGACTGGAAGATTGCAGCTACTCCTCCACCTCGACCTGTGCTTCGAGGAACATGATAATTTTTATGACTGAGGGGGGTTGATTCATTCAGACTGACATATTCATCCTGCTGTAACCAGGTTTCAGTAAGATAAAGTAGGTCAATTTGGTGATCAGTTATCAAATCATTTACTAACAGAGATTTAGAAGAAAGGGACCTGATATTTAATAATCCACATTTGACAGTTCTGTTTTTCTGTTCAATAAGAGGAGTGGTCTTAATTTTTATTAAGTTTTTATGAATAACTCCTCTGCTGTTAACTTCTGATTTGTTTGATTTATATGTTCGAGGGGCAGACACAGTCTCTATGTGGTTTGAAGGGGGCGGCGGCTCTAAGGAAACTGCAGAGAAGCGTTTTAGACTGAGTCTCTGCATCCCGGTCCCCACCCTGGATTGTCAGGCTTTAGGTCGGCTAAGAAACTCGGCCAAATTCCTAGAGATGAGAGCTGCACCATTCAAAGTGGGATGGATGCCGTCTCTCGCTAGCAGACCGGGTTCTCCCCAGAAAGTGGCCCAATTGTACGGTGGCCGACAAGGGCAAACGCGCTGCAAAACAAAAACGCTGCAAAAGAGAAACGCTGCAAAAGAGAAACGCTGCAAAACAGAAACGCTGCAAAAGAGAAACGCTGCAAAAGAGAGAACACAACGGAAGTGCGCCAGGCCGATCGGGGAACCCCGAACTGAGGGGTGCAATGAACAAAGAACTTTTACAGAGGCGAGAGAGACACATGTAGTGACATAAGTCACGTCTCATTTTGGAGGCTGCGTAATGACGCAGGTTATAGTGTTGAATTGCAAAAGAATTGAATGAGCGACCTCTGATGATTGTTCTCATGTGCTAATATGTGCTAACAATGTTCTGTTACATTTGTTTACTTGATCAAAATGTCATACAACGTGGGGGGGTTGGGAGATCTGAAGGTGCGTTTTCCATTTGTTACTTAACACTTGGCCGTCATCTTTTACAACATTGTACTTTTATAATACTGTAAAACATGACGGCCAAGTGTTTAAAAAATAATAAATGTAAAACGTACTCTAATGCCCGCTAAATTCACAGCCAGCAGACGTTCTTTTGTCACTTTGCTTTATTAAGTTTTTAGTCAGAACAGGTAACAGGCTACTGTTTCAGCCGTAGCCACGCTAACTAGGGATGGGAATATCGACTCTCTGGAATCGATACTTCCATACTTTGGAGTCGGTACTTTCTTAAGTATCGCTCGATACCACTCCTAATAAAAAACGTGCAATTAGTTTTCACTTCTGAGAGTTTTGGATGTGTGAAAACCAGCCCAAGCGTATTTTAAATGGTCTTCCGTATCACATGATGATGGCAGCCAATCAGATGTCAGAGCTTTCCAGAGCCAGTCATGCACTGCAGAAGGAATATTACTCTCTCCACTCTGCAGCGTGGAGGGACCTCCTCCGTCTCAGTGCTGAGAGGCACGGCAGCATGGAGAGAGATAGAAAAGAAGCATTGTGTGGTGCTATTTTTCACCCACTACGAAG
The DNA here is from genome assembly GCF_900324485.2 of Mastacembelus armatus. Classification (NCBI taxonomy): domain Eukaryota; kingdom Metazoa; phylum Chordata; class Actinopteri; order Synbranchiformes; family Mastacembelidae; genus Mastacembelus; species Mastacembelus armatus. Next base: position 23,796,665 of record NC_046642.1, read on the forward strand.
GGAAATGCTATTTATTTATTATCATTTTATTATTAGCATTTAAACAAGTATTTATGTTCATGAGCATTATTCATGTTGCCATTGCAATAAAGATATTAATCAACACTGTGCAATAATGATTTTCCTTTAAGGTGCAGAAGGTATCGGTATCGTCGATACTGACCCTGTAGTTACTTGGTATCGGATCGATACCAAATTCTGTTGTATCGCCCATCAGTAACGCTAACTCCCCTCACCGAACAGCTCTCTCTCACCCTCCCTCTCTTCCCTCCACACACACTTCTTCCCTCCTCCCTGACCCATCTCCCTCTAGCTCACCCTACCGACTCCCCAAAGAACACCCTGAACAAGACAACAACCTATAGTCATTACAGCACCTTCAGATCTCCCACCCTGCAACACACCCCGCCCCCCGCCACGTCTCCCGACGTTGTATGATATTTTGATCAAGTAAACAAATGTAACAGAACATTGTTAGCACATATTAGCACATGAGAACAATCATCAGAGGTCGCTCATTCAATTCTTTTGCAATTCAACACTATAACCTGCGTCATTACGCAGCCTCCAAAATGAGACGTGACTTATGTCGCTACATGTGTCTCTCTCGCCTCTGTAAAAGTTCTTTGTTCATTGCACCCCTCAGTTCGGGGTCCCCCTATCGGCCTGGCGCACTTCCGTTGTGTTCTCTCTTTTGCAGCGTTTCTGTTTTGCAGCGTTTCTGTTTTGCAGCGTTTCTGTTTTGCAGCGTTTCTCTTTTGCAGCGTTTTTGTTTTGCAGCGCGTTTGCCCTTGTCGGCCACCGTACAAAGTCTATGAAGCCCACATCGTTTGCTGGACACCACCTAGACAGCCAGCGACGGAACGACGACATGCGGCTAAACATGTCATCGCTGGTCAGATTGGGGAGGGGTCCAGAGAAAACTACGGAGTCCGACATTAATTTAGCAAAGTTACACACCGACTCAACATTAATTTTAGTGACCTCCGATTGGCGTAATCGGGTGTCATTGCTGCCGACGTGAATAACAATTTTTCCATATTTACGATTAGCCTTAGCCAGCAGCTTCAGATTTGACTCGATGTTGCCCGCTCTGGTCCCAGGAATACATTTGACTATGGTCGCTGGTGTCTCTATTTTCACGTTCCTGACTATGGAATCGCCAATTATCAGAGTCGGTTTCTCAGCGGGTGTGTCGCTGAGCGGGGAAAATCTATTAGAAACATGAACAGGCAGGTGATGAGCCGTGGGCTTCTGCTTAGGAGTACGTTTCCATCAGACCGTCACCCAGGCTAATTCTCCGGGCTGCTCCGGAGCTGCCCTTGGACCGCTAACAGACCCTGAGCTCGGTGGCTCCACACCAGCTAACGGGGCTAGGCTAGCTGGCTTTTGTTCGAAGGTGCGGAGCCGAGCTTCCAAATCAGTGATCACTTGACAGTTACTATGCTCCTCACTTGTGGAACAAACTTCCTGAACACCTGAGGTCTGCTCAAACTGTCAGCTCATTCAAATCAGGACTGAAAACACTGTTGTTTACTGCTGCCTTCAAATAATTGTTCATTCTTGTTTTCTCAATGTGCTTTTACATCTTATTTTAATTTACTTTATTTTGTTTAAATTTATTTTATTTTAAATGTTTTTGTTTTTAAATGCTCTTTTCCATGCTTTTAATGTAATTATATGCCATGTAAAGCACTTTGAATTGCGTAGTGTATGAATGGTGCTATACAAATAAATTTGCCTTGCCTAGTTCTTCACAGCCCAATGTGCTGTTTTAGCACTCTAAAAGGCAGTGAATTACATTCAATTTGTTCATATTTCCTCTCCATTTACCTACTGAAGGCAATGTTGCCTTCTATTGCTTCAAATTACCATGGAATCCCTCTACCCACTGTATCTATGTTTATTTATGTGGGTGTGTCAGTATCAATGGAGAGAAATCACAGCAGTAAGTGGAAGAAAATGGATAGATGGCTGGATTATTCTCTAATACAGTTATATCCCAAAAACTTACAATCTTTGGCAGCTAGTTCTCCATCCCGGGCATGCTGGGTGTGCCTTCTTGAACATTGCTCTATTCTGGCAATACCCCTTCACACCTTACCACAGTAATACAACCTTGATAAACACAATGCCCCCTTGAGTACACAGTGTTCTGGTATATACATGCTTGGTAAAACAGACATGAAAAAGCAAAAAAAGTGTCCCTGCAGTGTTCTCATAAAATCAATCTGTGAAGTAAAAAATAATTTTGCCATTACAGTGGCCTAGCCATTGTGTCACCTCTGGGATGTAGCTGACAAATGACAATGATACTTGTCTGCCGATCCCAAGGCCCTAGGTTGTGTGTATTCTTGTATTTGCTACATTGTAAGGACCAGGTCAAGTTTTTTAACCAACAGAGAGAGGACCATATAGAGACTATAGAATGGACCTAGGTGAACAGGAAGAACTTTACAAAAGACAAGGTAAACAAACCTGTTTTAGATACCAATTTGCTTCTGATTAGATTATTTAGTATACATTCCTCTCCAAACATATTGGAACAGTGAGGACAATTCCTTTAATTACATTGTAGACTGAAAACAAGAGACAAGAGATCAACATTCCAGGTAGCTTTTATTTCCAGGTATTTACATCTGGATCTGATACACAGCTTAGAAAATTGCATTATTTGTAATGGAGCACCAAATTTTTAGGTGAGCAAAAGTATTGGAACAGACTTAAAACATATTAAAGAGAATAAGACGCAATATTTAGTTTCAGATCCTTTGCTTGCAGTAACTGCATCAAGCCTGTGACCCATTGATATCACCAAACCTCTGCAGTCTTCTGATGCTTATCCAGGCTTTCACTGCAGCCTCTCTATAGGGTATAAGTCTGGAGACTGACTTGGCCAGTTTAAAACCTTTCATTTCTTGGCTCTGATCAACTCCTTTGTTGTTTTGGCTCATTATCTTACTGCATGATGAAGGCTCTCCAGTCAGATTGGCTCCATCTTTCTTTAATTCTGCAGATAAAATGTTTATGTAGACGTCTGAGATCATTTTGCTGTTGCTATCATGTGTTACATCATCAATTAAGATTAATGAGCCCATCCCAGAAGAAGCCATGGCATTACCTCCACTGTGTTTCACAGATGAGCATGTATGTTTGGGATCGTGAGCAGATCCTTTCTTTCTCCAAACTTTAGTCTTTCCATCACTTTGATAAAAGTTAACCTTTGTCCCATCAGCCCATAAAACCTTGTCTCAGAATGTTTGAACCTTGATTTTGTACGTTTTGACAAATTCCAACCTGGCCTTCCTCTTCTTATTGCTATTGAGTTTGCATCTTCTGGTGTTGCTTCTGTACTTCGTCGTCTGTGAATGGTAGATCGTGATGCCTTCACTCCTGTCCTCTGGAGGTTGTTGCTGATGTCGCTAACAGTTGTTTGTAGGGTCTTTACAGCTCTCAGACTTTGGACTTCATTGTCCCGAGAGAAATTTTGTTTCCACAACCTTGCACTTGTTTGACCACAACAATAATAACAACAAGACCATACAACAACAGTGATAACACCAACAACAATAGTAACAACAATTCAGTGGGGTCTGTTGTTGAGGGAAGTAATGAGTGAGGGAATTAAGCTTCTTCCAAAACAGGCCTTCCTGCACCTCATAGCCCTGTACCTACGTCCTGAGGGCGGGGTGGATAAGTGTTCATTGAGTGGGTGTGTGGGGTCCTGTTCTGTTGAAATTGAAATTTGTGTATTGGCCTTGTTATTTAGTTCAGTAAGGCTGGGTGTGGAAAGACCAGTTCTCATTGCAGCAGTCTTGGTCACCTTTGTAAGTTTGGTCCAGTTTTTGACAGCGTTGACATGTTGAAGAAACAGCTGGAACAATATAATAAAATTGGCTGAATACTGCTTTGATGCAGTAACAGGAGTAGATAGATAGATAGATAGGTAGATAGATAGATACTTTATTCATCCCCCATGGGGGAAATTCAGATTGTCCTGCAGCTTTTATATTAACTTTAACATAGAAATTTCACATTAAAATATGAAATATAATTAACAGATAATGGCACTCAGTTAATAACATATAACATAAATAGCATAAATAACATATCGACAATTACTATTAAAAAGTCTAATGGCTGTGGGGACAAAGGATCTCCTCAACCTCTCAGTTCTGCAGCGCAGTGAGATGAGCCTCCTACTGCAGCTGCTACTCTGTTTAGTCAGTATGTGGTGGAGGGGGTGTTTATTATTGTTCAATATAGAAAGCAGCTTCCTCCACATCTGCTGCTCCACCACAGTTCTGAGAGGATCCAGCTCCCTGCCCAGCACAGAACTGGCCTTTTTCACCAGTTTGTCCAGGCGCCTAGAGTCTCTGTCTGTAATGCCACTCCCCCAACAGACAGCAGCATAGAACAGTGTAGTTGCCATGACAGTGTGGTAGAACATGCACAACATGTCTCTGCAGACACTGTACGAACCGAGTCATCTCAAGAAGAAGAGGCGGCTCTGCCCTTTTCTGTACACTGCATCCACATTGGCAGACCACTCCAGTTTTTCATCCAGTACCACCCCCAGGTACTTGAAGGTCTGCACAGTCTCTATCTTCTGTCCATCAATGCAGACTGACTGGCATGGTGCTTTTGATCTCCTAAAATCCACCACCAGCTCTTTAGTCTTGGTGGTGTTTAGGAGAAGATAGTTCCTTTTGCTCCAGTCAGTGAAGACCTCCACAAGGTCCCTGTACTCCCCCTCCCATCCACCACGCACACATGCCACAACAGCTGTATCATCAGAATACTTCTGAAGGTGGCAAGACTCTGAGTCATACAGTGGGTACGGAAAGTATTCAGACCCTTCAAATTTTTCACTCTTTGTGTCATTGCAGCCATTTGCCAAAATCAAAAAAGTTCATTTTATTTCTCATTAATGTACACTCAGCACCCCATCTTGACAGAAAAAAAACAGAAATGTAGAAATTTTTGCAAATTTATTAAAAAAGAAAAACTGAAATATCACATGGGCATAAGTATTCAGACCCTTTGCAGTGACACTCATATTTAACTCATATGCTGTCCATTTCTTCTGATCCTCCTTGAGATGGTTCTGCTCCTTCATTGGAGTCCAGCTGTGTTTAATTAAACTGATTGGACTTGATTAGGAAAGGCACACACCTGTCTATATAAGACCTTACAGCTCACAGTGCATGTCAGAGCAAATGAGAATCATGAGGTCGAAGGAACTGCCCAAGGAGCTCAGAGACAGAATTGTGGCAAGACACAGATCTGGCCAAGGTTACAAAAGAATTTCTGCAGCACTCAAGGTTCCTAAGAGCACAGTGGCCTCCATAATCCTCAAATGGAAAATGTTTGGGACGACCAGAACTCTTCCTAGACCTGTCTCTCAGTATGGGAGGCTGTATAGTATTGAAAGCACTGGAGAAGTCAAAGACCATAATCCTCACATATGAACTAGGCACATCCAGATAGGCATATGCCCGGTGCAGCATGTAAAGCACCACATCTTCCACTCCCATGTGTTTCTGATAGGCAAACTGAAGGGGATCAAGATCCCCCTCAACCTGCAGCCTCATGTGACGGACAAGGAGCCGCTCCAAAGTCTTCATGATATGGGATGTCAAAGCCACCAGTCTATAGTCATTTAGCTCCACCGGCCACCCTGTTTTGGGCACTGGTATTAGACAAGAAGTCTTTCACAGCACCGGGACTTTTTCCAGCCGAAGACACATATTAAAGAACCTCTGAAAGAGGAACAGCTAGTTGTCCTGCACAGTCCTTCAGAAGTCTTGGACATACTCCATCTGGTCCAGCTGCCTTCCCTGGCCGATGTCTCCTGACCTCAGCTCCAACCTCTTCTGTTAGAGGCATAAGCAGCTGTTCAGGTTGTAACAGAGGGATGGTGGAGGAAGAGGAAGCAGCCATACAGGTGGAGATGGAGGTAGCAGTCATAGAGAATAAGGTATAGTAAGGAGCTGCAGAGGTGGGGGAGACAGCTGAATATGTGGAGAGGGCAGCCCCAGAGGTAATGGTGGAGGAAACAGCTGTGGAGGTAGTAATGATGGAGGGAGCAGCCTTGGATTTGGAGGTACAGGAAGCAGCAGCAGAGGTGGTAACAATCACTGTTTAACTCATCACTGACTACAAATGTCAATTTGTAGTCAGTGATGAGTTAAATTTGAGATGAGGAGAAACATGAAGTCCTTTAAGGTTGTGGGTCATTGACAGTCTTTTGTAACTGTCCATGATGTGCTGATCTAAGGAGAGTGTGTTATCTAATGTTACTCCCAGGTATTTGAAACTATTTCAATTGTTTGGTTATGAATAACAATGGGGTGCTGTGGTGAGGAGGTGGGGTTTCTGTCATCAAGTGCTGCTGTTTCCTTGGTCTACCCGTTCAAAGTCTGTTACTTAGTACACCAGTGGTTTCTTTCTTCTTCAGGAATTTCCAAATGGTTGTACTGGCTCTGGTCAATGTTTGTGCAATGGCTCTGATTGATTTTCTGTCTTCTCTCAGCTTCACAGTTTTCACCCATACAAAGCTCTGTGTTGTTCATGTTGGTTTCCCAAATGCAGTCTGCACAGGCAAAACCCAAAAATAAGTGTAGACATTCAACACTATTTGTGGTTTCAATAGTCAATGTAATAGACACACCTGGACAGCAAAACACACCTGTCAGTCACATGTTTCAATACTTTTGCAAGGCAAGGCAAGTTTATTTATATAGCACAATTCATACACAAAAATAAAAGACAAGGAAACAGCAAATAGTAGAAAATGAACTTGAAATGAAATTGAAGGAGAATGAGTGCAGATAAAACACTTTCAGTTGTCATATGCTGAGCTAAAAAGAAAAGTTTTTAGCTTGGACTTAAGCATTGCAAGAGATGAGGCTTGTCTAACATCATCAGGAAGACTATTCCAGATTTTAGCTGCATAAAACTGAAACACTGCTTCTCTCTGCTCACATGAAACGTGAGCAATCTTCTAAGTTGTGATTCCGATCCAAATGTAAATACCTGGAAATGAAATGTTGATCTCTTGTCTTATATTCATCTTTTGATGTCAAACCCAAATGTTTTCAGTCTATAGCAAAAATAAAGAAATTGGCCTCACTGTTCCAATACTTCTTGGAGGGGAGTGTAGCTGGGCTGAGAGTGCAGCTGTTCACACTGAAGAGTGAGTCAGATAAGGCTGTGGTCAATATATATACATTCAGTTATTGTGAGCAGGTTGGCAGTGTTCCTTATGCATTTAGCTTAAATGCTTAGTCTTTGTGTATTTCGAGCTTCAAGGTGTTACAAAGCAAACTGACACATTAAAACTTAGCTCTTGTAATTCACATCCACATCATCTACCAAACCTGAACAGCTGATGATGGCACAGATCGAGAATGTGAACAACCCAGAGGAGGTACTCTATTATTATCTTTCCACCAAATTAAACTAGAATCTGTAATTAGACAGTAATAAACCAGTGCCACTACTGTGTGCTCGTATGACTGAATCTGGATTTGATGCAGTGGTGGCACTGACTATTGTAATGTGTGAGGCTTTTAGAACTTTAATTGAGATACTGGCTGACACAGGCCTCACAAACAAAGGTTTTTATAGTGCTATGAGGCAGGTCAGTATACTAAAATACATTATAAAAATAACAGATGCATCAATGAAGAATGGAGGCCATGGTTGTAGTATCCCAAAAGATGAGGATTTCTTGCATGCTGGAGCACATGCACACAACAAGCTTTTACCTCTGTATATACCTCATTCCTCATTCTCCTTCCATCGCCTTTGTCCTTCTCTGTACCATCGCTCTGTTCTCGGTCTCATTCATACTGTCTTGCTTGTGCACACACACATACTTGCTCACACTCTTTCCTGCCTGGATGACCACTGTCACTCGCTCTCTCCTCTATCTCTCTGTCTGTATGAATGATGACCTTCTCCAACATTGGATAGGAAAGAGGATAGAAGCCATCTAAAATCTGCTATGCCCCCATTACTCAACCAGACACCCCAGTGTCAATATACCTACGCACACACACACTGCATCTCACTCAGCATTGCACAGAGTCAGGAAGGCCACAGCAGCATAACATGCCCAGCAACTTTTTTCAAAAATTGATTGTCCAGGCAAATACCCCCTCAGCTGGTTGAAACAATTTATTGCTGCAGACTAATTTTATGACCTTACATTTCAGCGGCCCAAAACAAAACACAAGAAGACACCAGGAAGCCTTTTGCTGTACCTTTCCTCTCAGTGCCTAGCCTGATGCCTGGACCCACTTTTCATGCATTTTGGATTTATGATGTGAAAGGGCCTCTACAAATGTCAGACTCCACTGGTGCACTAGTGCACAGGGTGTGTGTCCAAATTTATATGCTGAATACAGATGCATACTGTGGGTGGAAACATGATGAGGGCGCTGAGAGTGATCCAAACCAAAACAAAGAACTAAGATGCTAAAATGCTCAGCAGGATTCAAGGGAAGTCAGATGCTTATTCTGGGTTCACCACTACAACCATCACTTTTCATATTACACAAAGTCATTTGATGTATTATTAATATTTATGCATCTTGAATAATCCTCATGGATTATTTCATTCACCTCCAACAACTAAGTTTCCAGTTTTTACCTGTTAGTTCTTCACAGGCCAATGTGCTGTTTTAGCATTCTAAAAGGAAGTGAATTTCATTAATTTTGTTCATATTTCCTCTCCATTTACCTACTAAAGGCAATGTCTATGGCTTCAAATTACCATGGAATCCATCTACCCACTGTACTATATCTGTGTGTATTTATGTAGGTGTGTCAGTATCAATGGAGAGAAATCACAGCCTTTGTAAATGACTTCAATGCTTGTCTGGGACAGTTTGCAGAGGCTCCATTCATTTTGGTCAGTGTTATGAATACTTGATAAGGCTAATGAACGCCATAGCTCACTTATGCTAATCAGTCTCTTGAATTAGCCTGCCACTGGAGTGGCCTATTAGTTAAGATCAAAGCATAATGGGGTTGCACTGCCCACTTAGTTTGTGTGTTTGTGTGTGTGTGTGTGTGTGTGTGTGTGTGTGTGTGTGTGTGTATATATATATATATATATGTATATATAGATATAAATATGAAGTGTTATTTATGAAGTGTGAGGAGGAAAAGTAGTTCAAAACGTTGAGGGTTCTTAGAAATTGCACAGAAAGTACTATATTCTTTAATCATGTGTATGTTTCTTCTTTTTATTTTAAGATACTATGTGTAAGGCCGGGTGATACAGTGTAGCAGTGTTCAGCAATGTTGCCTCACAGTAAGAACGTCCTGGAATAGAAGCTGCCAACTGACTGGGCCTTCCTGTGTATAGTTTGCATGTTCTCCCTGTATCTGAGTGGGTTTTCTCTAAGTACTGGAGACTCTAGGTGTGAATGTCTTTGTGTTTTAAAGTGCCAGCCCTGTGACAGGCTGGTAATCTGTTCATGGTGTCCAGGCCCCAACACACCCCACAGCCCTCTACAAGACAAGGAGCATATATAATGGGTGGATGTGGAACTGGAAATGAGTAATTTCCTTGTGTCACCACAGGATGGCAGTAGTGTATTACACTGGATGACTACAGATATATCTTAATTTAAAGTCTCATTCCCAAGAATAAACCTCTGACGGTGAGATAACATATTCACACACATGAGCCAGACTGGGCTGGTGTCAGTGGCCATAATGAATATTATTAAAAAGCAGAGAAAGACTTAAAAGCATTTAGATGAAGACTGTGAATTTACACAGTAACACACAGCGTCTCCTTCTAAATTTTAAACCTACTACTTTTTCTTTCCTGCCTGCCTTTGCATCCCTGTCCTGTATTCCTCCCTCTTATTCTTTGCTTCTTCTCTCCCCACCTCCTTGCATACCTCCTCTGGTTCAATCCAGGAAGCATCAGACTACATTTTGGATTTGTTTTTTGATCATTCCACGTAACATCACTGCCATGCCCAATTTAGCTCACACGCACACACAATACACAGTTGTGTGGCTTATCCCTTATGTTACCTCTGGGATGTAGCTGACAAATGACAATGCTACTTGTCTGCCAACCCAGAGTCTCTGGCTCGGCAGGCTGTGTATATGTGTGTATGTGTTCAGGAGAAAAAAATCGTTCAGGGACATGGGGAGATGGAGTGGAGCATTGGCAAGCGTCTTTCTTTCTGATTGGTTGATGTGAACATCCTGCAGATTTATGGATTTTTGACAGAAAAGAGTTTGCTTTGACCATATTGCTCAGCAGACTATGAAAACAGGTTATTTTCTTTCTATCCGAGTACAAACCAAATATTTTTGCTGGTAAAATCTCTTATTTCACCATTATTCCCAGTGGGGTATGGGTAGAGAGCAAAACAACAGTACATGAAATGAGGGAGGGAGAGGTAAAACTAAGAATAACGTAACTAAAAAAAGCTGAAAAGGCAATATTTTATCCAATTAAAATATACAAACAAATATAAGCACTTTCTAAGGTGGTGCAGATGACATGACTTTTGCCATCCCTCGTCCTGTATGATGGAATCTGATCTTAGGTCACCTGTCATGGACCCAGTGCAGGACACACGATTTTTCACAACTGCTTTGCCAGATTTCACGTCTTTCTATACACTCATTTCTCACTGCTTATCTGAGTCTAGTGGGAGCAATCAGGGCAAGCAGATGAGTTTTTCCCTGCCATGACCTTTGGATCTAGATCAGGGGTGTCAAACGTACGGCGGGTTTAATCCGGCCAGTGAGATGATTTGAAGTTTAAATTAGTTGCAATTTTTCAATGAAAGAAACTGCTGATCTAAATGTGTCCACTGGGTGTCGCAATAGCAATTATGTTAAGCAGGCAAACTGTTTATACCGGGGCTGAGCAAGTAGGCCTATACCTGTCAGCTGGCCGGGAGCTAGCTGCCTTGTCGTTCTGCCTATTAAATCTTCTCTTCTCTTCTCTTCTCTTCTCTTCTCTTCTCTTCAATTCAATTCAATTCAATTCAATTCAATTCAATTCAATTCAATTCTATTCTATTCTATTCTATTCTATTCTATTCTATTCTATTCTATTCTATTCTATTTGTATAGCGCCAAATCACAATACAAATCATCTCAAGGCACTTTACAACAACTAAAACTAAAAACCCAACAATTCCCTTATGAGCAAGCACTTGGCGACAGTGGAGAGGAAAAACTCCCTTTAACAGAAGAAAAAACCTCCAGCAGAACCGGGCTCAGTTTGGGCAGCCATCTGCCTCGACCGGTTGGGGTGAGTGGATAGAGCAGAGAGAAAAGACAGCAACAATAAACAACAAATAGACACTGCAGGTTGGTGGGACCAGTAACTGCACATCAGCAATATACAACTCCAGGACCAGGGACACCTGCAGAAGGTACAGAGAGAACAGAGAGAGGGAGAGAGCACAAACTAGGGGAGAGAGAGAGCACAAGGTTAGTGACATTCAGTGGTGGAATATACATGAGGTGGGAGGAGAGGAAGAGAGGGGAGGGGAAGGGAAGGGTGGGGGTTAGGGTAGGGGAGTTCAGTGCACCAATGGTCCTCGGGCATTCTAGGCCTATAGCAGCATAACTAAGGGATGGTTCAGGGTTGCCTGAAGCCAGCCCTAACTATATGCTTTGTCAAAGAGGAAGGTTTTAAGTCTAGCCTTAAAAGTACAGAGAGTGTCTGCCTACTGAACCCAGGCTGGGAGCTGGTTCCACAGGAGAGGAGCTTGATAACTAAAGGCTCTGCCTCCCAGTCTGCTTTTGGAAACTCTGGGAACCACAAGTAGACCTGCACTCTGAGAGCGAAGTGGTCTATTGGGATAATATGGTACTATGAGGTCTTTAAGGTATGAAGGAGCTTGATTATGAAGGGATTTGTATGTGAGAAGAAGGATTTTAAATTCTATTCTATATTTTAAAGGGAGCCAATGAAGAGAAGCCAATATAGGAGAAATATGATCTCTCTTGCTAGTTCCTGTCAGGACTCTGGCTGCGGCATTCTGGATTAATTGGAGGCTTTTTATGGAGATATTGGGACATCCAGATAGTAATGAGTTACAGTAATCTAGCCTTGAGCTAACAAATGCATGGACTAGTTTTTGTGCATCATTTTGAGACAGGATGTTCCTAATTTTGGAAATGTTGCGCAGGTGAAAGAATGCAGTTCTAGAGATTTGTTTTATGTGTGAGTTAAAGGACATGTCCTGGTCAAAAATAACTCCAAGGTTTTTTACAGTAGTGCTGGAGGCCAGGGCTATGCCATCTAGAGTAGCTATAATTTGAGAAAAGTTATTTCTGAGATTTTTTGGCCCAAATATAATGACTTCTGTTTTCTCTGAGTTTAAAAGTAAAAAGTTACTGGGCCTTTATGTCAGTTAGACAGGCTTGAAGTCTGGTTAACTTGTTTCTTCTACTTCGAACATTACGTGCTTCAGTAGTTTTTACCTCCGTTTGTATGGTGTGGTGAGTTAGCTCAGGATTAAGATGTGGAAATGACGAATGAGGTATTTGATACTTAGAAGAGTATTTTGTTCAGTCTCAGATAGGCTGTGACTTAAAGTTGTATGCCTTTGTAGATAGTAGATAGATATGAGACGAAGTTTAAGATCCAATCACTGAGGCATTGTGTTCTTGAAATTGAACCAATTTTTTCCTCAGAATTTTCAACTAATTTGAAGTGTTCTGAAAAGAGCATTATTTGTGATGTGTTCAGAATGTGCTGGTATTATTTTGGACTAAAGTAAAACAAAGGAAACAAATCTGAAGTTGTCGTTATTTTTAAGTTATTATGCCATGATTTTACCGGTCCGGCCCACTTGGGAATAGATTTTCCTCCATATGGCCCCTGACCTAAAATGAGTTTGACACCCCAGATCTAGATGTACGTGAAGTATCTCCACAGGAGTCATCCAAATCAAATACCTGAACCACACATCCATTCAGTACAAATGGGCCTCTGTTTTATTTTCAGCCCCTTTCAGATATCTGAGATTTTAGAGATGTTTATAGCCTGAAAATGGCTGTAAATGGTCTTATACTTGTATAGTGCTTTTCTATATTTAAGTGTACTCAAAGCAGTGGAACAGGGGCAACATGGGTTTCAGTGTCTGGGCCAAGGACACTTTGGCCTGCGGACCAGGGAAGCCAAAGATCGAACTACCAACCCTCTGGTTCATACTCTTGTTTTGACAAATTTGACAGCATCTTTCTTTTGATAAACCACAAGGTTGGCAAGGCAACAAATGTTGCTCCTGACTATAATTGAACAGAATTTACCTGTGAGTTAAGTTACTGTAGCAGCTCTATATGACATGCTCCCAGATAATGTATGTTCTAAAAATGACTGGAAGTATTTTACAGGGTTAATTGGAAATTCCTTATTGCCGCACTACAAAAATTTAGATTTGGAAACACCTTACTAGATTGGAGCAAAGCATAGTGTAGTTCTCCAAATTCATCTTCCCCAGGGTTCAGTCTTCAAAGGGGCACCTGACAGGGTTACCCACTCTCTCCTTCGCTATTCTCCATTTTATCTCTAACTGCTGCTATTTGACAAAATAAAAATATTGTTGGAGTTCAAACAGGACATGTAAATCATAAATAATCAAGTAAAATAATCATAATCAAAATGGCGACCGACACAATCAGTGAGGCACCTACAACGCCACCAACACCAAGAACAACAACAACAACGCCAACACTACCTGACAATACCAACTCGGACAATGCCAATCTACTACTCCGTCTAGCAAACAATGAAATCACCAAATTAAAGCAGGAAATACGCCGCCTCTCTCACGATCTCCAACAGAAAGACTCCATACTGACTAGCTTCAGGGACGTTGCCCTCGAGCAGTCGAGGAAGATCTCCACACTTACCTTCACTCTCCAGGACACTGCCCCATGGGACCCGTCAACCTGTCCACGACCCTCCTCCTCTTCTACACCATGTCTTCGGTCCTCCTGGACCGAGGTTGCGGTTCGTGGGCGGAAAAAATATCACCACGGGTCTCCGCGTCCCTCCCTAGACCTCTCCAATTGATTTGCACCTCTGTCTTCTGCCACTCCGGACCTACATACTGTCTCATCCGCCAATCACGTACCGGATCGTTCCGCTCCGGTATCCCAACAACACTCGTCACCCGCCAATGTCGTTCGGCACCGTCACCTGCTCTCGCTCCCCTCTGACGACACCCGCTGCCCCCGCCATGGTCCAAGTGCTCCTCGTGAAGCCCGTTGCCCCGGCGGAAAAAAGTCTCCATCCCGCTCAGCTACTACATCAGTGCGCCGTAGGATCCTTCGCGAGGCCGTGCTCAGGCACACTCACGGGCTCCCTAGCTACGGACCAACCAAACTGCCGCCTCCATCTTCCACCTCAGCACCTGATGTCACCGCCCCGCCTGCCCGCCAGTCAGCAAGACGACACGACTCAAACGGCCAACTACTGGCGTCTTCTCCACGCCCCCTTTTCCCCCCAACCACGTTAATCATCGGAGACTCAATTATAAGGAATGTACGCTTTTTCAACGCCACTACTCACTGTTTCCCTGGAGCTACAGCCTCAGACATCTTGGCCATGCTTCCTGGATTACTACCAACACTTCCGTCTTCCATCATTAGAGTGATTGTTCATATTGGAACTTGTGACACGACACTCCACCGGTCTGAACTGACTAAAAAGGATTTTCTCTCTCTACTCCACCTCCTAAGCAACTGTGGTAAGACTATTTTCATGTCTGGTCCCATCCCCACGTTTGGAAGAGGCTCTGGCCGCTTCAGTAGAATCCTCAGTCTCAACACCTGGCTCAAGTCTGTCTCCCTGTCCTACAATCTCCAATTCATCGACAACTTCAACCTCTTCTGGAACCGACCTGCCTTCTTTGCAGGAGATGGTCTGCATCCTAACCGCCTGGGCTCCCATATACTTTCCACCAACATTCAACATGCAGTTCACTGTACCCCACACGCTAACACTGGACAACCTGTCCATTCTGTCCCACAAGCCTGACTATCTGACTCCATACTACCAATCCCCTCCATCTGGTCATCCTCCCGACCTCAGCCGAGGAAACCAGGTATATGCCTGATCAACAACTCTGTTCTAGCTAACATCCCCAGATACATGGACTCTACACCTTTCCATAACACTCATTTTGGGCTACTTAACGTTCGCTCCCTCTCTCAAAAAGCATCCCTCATCTTTGACATTATTCTTAAACACAATCTCGACATCCTGTGCTTAACTGAAACCTGGCAGCAGCCCAACGACTTCACTGAACTTAATCAATCTATTCCTCCTGGTTTCACATATCTCACCCATCCACGCCTCTCGGGACGCGGTACAAAATATCCATCCACCCCACTGTCACCTTTCAGTCCTTTGAAGCTCTCATAGCACGTATTCACGGTCACACACCAACCTTCTTGGCCACTATCTACCGCCCACCAAAACCTAACCCGACCTTCCTGGATGAACTGTCTGACCTCTTAGCTAACCTCATCTCTCTGTCAGCCAACATAATTCTTCTTGGGGATTTTAACATCCACTTCGACAATCCCAACAACACCACAACAAAAGACTTCATTTCCTGTCTGGACAGCTTTGGGCTCCAACAATACATCACCTCCCCAACACATTCTCTAGGCCACACCCTCGACTTAGTCTGCTGCTCTGGCGTCACAGCTCAGTCATGTTCTACCACAAACTAGTCTGCTTTAACTCCAAACTACCTATCTTCAAAACCCACCTCTCCTGCACCATCACCTTCCGTAACTTAAAGAACATCGACCTCCCCTCCTTCACTGCTGCTCTCAACAACCTTTCATGTACTAATTATACACCGTCCCTCTCCAACATGTTATCCAATTTCAACCGTGAGCTACGAAATCTACTCGACACCTTCGCCCCACTCAAAACTAGATCTGTATCCCTTACGCACTCTGCTCCATGGTACACCCCCGAACTCCGCCTCCTCAAAACCCAAGCCCGTCGCCTTGAACGTCTCTTCAAAAAAACCGGTTCATCCACCCACAAGGACTTATACCTAAACCACATACTGAAGTACAAGCAAACCATTACTCAAACAAAATCTGACTTCTACCTCTCTTATTGTATCCGCCTCTGGCTCCACGCGTTCCCTCTTCTCCACTGTCAAAAATTTATTGGACCCTCCCGATACTCCTCTCTTCCCTTCACTCTCCACCACCTTGTGCAATAACTTCCTGGATTTCTTCTCATCAAAAATCGAAAATATACACCAGCAATTTCCCCCCATCTGTGACACTGCGAACTGCCTCCACTGTACCCTACCCTGTCTATCAGTATCCTCCCTGCTTTCGAGTTTTATCATTCCACCCACCACGGTTATCTCTTCCCTGATCCTCAAATCCAAACCCTCAACCTGCAAACTTGACCCCCTACCAACCAACCTCGTCAAGCTCTGTCTCCCCTCTCTCCTTCCTCATCTTACCCACATTATTCACACTTCCCTCAGTTCTGGTATCGTACCCCCATCACTCAAGACAGCCATCATCACACCAATCCTAAAAAAACCTGGCCTCGATCCTGCGGACCTTAACAACTTCCGCACTATCTCCAATCTCCCATTCCTCTCTAAAATTCTTGAAAAAGTTGTCCACCACCAGGTCCATACCCACCTTGCCGCCAATAGCCTATACGAACACTTTCAATCTGGTTTCCGCCATCTTCACAGCACTAAAACTGCCCTGGTCAAAATCACCAACGACCACCTAGTAGCCGCAGACTCTGGCCTTGTCTCCATCCTCATCCTCCTTGACCTAACTGCAGCTTTTGACACCATCTCGCACAATATTCTCCTCCATCGCCTTGCTTCCATCGGCATAGCCGGCTCGGTCCTTTCATGGTTCACCTCCTACCTCTCTGACCGCACCCAGTCCATCCATCTCCAGAACTTCCACTCCCAGCCCTCTACTGTCAGTTGTGGCGTGCCCCAGGGCTCTGTCCTGGGGCCCCTCCTCTTCATTATTTATCTCCTTCCTCTCGGACATATCTTTAGGCAACATAACATCAATTTCCACTGTTATGCAGACGACACCCAGCTCTACCTCTCTGCTGCTCCATCTTCTACCCTCCCCCCTCCCTCCCTCCTTACCTGCTTACATAATATCAAATCCTGGTTCACCCATAACTTTTTGAAACTCAACCCCGACAAAACTGAAATTCTCCTCGTGGGCACCAAATCCACCCTTTCTAAAACCAGCACCTTCTCCATTCTAATTGACAACAATACTGTCCTCCCCTCCCCCCAAGTTAAAAGCCTGGGTGTCATCCTAGACGGTACTCTCTCCTTCACTCAGCATATCAATACCACTACCCGGTTGGCCTACTCCCATCTCCGTAACATAAACCGCATCCGTTCTTCACTCACCATCGATAGCACGGCCATACTCGTTAATGCCTTTGTCACCTCTCGTTTGGATTACTGTAACTCACTCCTCACTGGTCTACCTCTCAAATCACTTCATAAACGTCAACTTGTCCAGAACTCTGCTGCCCGAATCATCACCAGAACTCCATTCTCACATCATATTACCCCTGTCCTTAAACAACTTCACTGGCTCCCTGTGTCCTTCCGTATAAACTATAAAATCCTCCTTCTCACCTACAAAGCCCTCCACTCTATTGCCCCACCATACATCACTGATCTACTTCATATCTATTCTCCGCCTCGTACTCTCCGCTCCTCCAGTTCCACTCTCCTCTGCACCCATACATTGCGCCTGGCCACCATGGGCGCTAGATCCTTCAGCCACACTGCGCCCTGCCTTTGGAACATTCTCCCTCATTGCATCCGGTCGTCTCCGGACTTATCAACTTTTAAATCATCACTCAAAACGTATCTGTTCCGTATAGCGTTTTCCACCTAACTCTCTTAACTTCTCAAAGCAGCCCGTGATGTTCTACCACCCTCCGCCTATTTCATATTGTCTCATATTGTTTCATATTTGTTGTTCTGTCATCTGGGTTTCTGTGTTTCAATTTGCTTTTGCAGTACATCGCCCACTTCCTGGATGCTCTGCACTTTTGCCTTTACATTCTGGCCCTCTGTTTATGCATTGTTGTTATTGTTGTTTTAATGCACTCTATGTATTTCATGCTGTATGCTTCCTTTTTCTCTCTGTAAGGTGACCTTGAGAGTTTGAAAGGCGCCATGAAATAAAATGTATTATTATTATTATTATTATAAAAGAAACCTTTATGTTGATGATGTATTACTTTTCCTCTCAAAGCTCTCTATCTGAAACAGTTACAGAATTGAGAATCATGAGGTCGAAGGAACTGCCCAAGGAGCTCAGAGACAGAATTGTGGCAAGGCACAGATCTGGCCAAGGTTACAAAAGAATTTCTGCAGCACTCAAGGTTCCTAAGATCACAGTGGCCTCCATAATCCTCAAATGGAAAAAGTTTGGGACGACCAGAACTCTTCCTAGACCTGGCCGTCCAGCCAAACTGAGCAATCGTGGAAGAAGTGCCTTGGTGAGAGTGGTAAAGAAGAACCCAAAGATCACTGTGGCTGAGCTCCAGAGATGCAGTAGGGAGATGGGAGAAAGTTCCACAAAGTCAACTATCACTGCAGCCCTCCACCAGTCGGGGCTTTATGGCAGAGTGGCCCGGCGGAAGCCTCTCCTCAGTGCAAGACACATGAAAGCCTGCATAGAGTTTGCCAAAAAACACATGAAGGACTCCCAGACTATGAGAAATACGATTCTCTGGTCTGATGAGACCAAGATTGAACTTTTTGGCGTTAATTCTAAGCGGTATGTGTGGAGAAAACCAAGCACTGCTCATCACCTGCCTAATACAATCACTACAGTGAAACATGGTGGTGGGAGCATCATGTTGTGGGGGTGTTTTTCAGCTGCAGGGACAGGACGACTGGTTGCAATTGAAGGAAAGATGAATGCGGCCAAGTACAGAGATATCCTGGAAGAAAACCTCTTCCAGAGTGCTCAGGACCTCAGACTGGGCCAAAGGTTCATCTTTCAACAGGACAATGACCCTAAGCACACAGTTAAAATAACAAAGCAGTGGCTTCGGAACAACTCTGTGACCGTTCTTGACTGGCCCAGCCAGAGCCCTGACCTAAACCCAATTGAGCATCTCTGGAGAGACCTGAAAATGGCTGTCCACCAACGTTCACCATCCAACCTGACAGAACTGGAGAGGATCTGCAAGGAAGAATGGCAGAGGATCCCCAAATCCAGGTGTGAAAAAGTTGTTGCATCATTCCCAAGAATGAATGATGGCTCATGGCTGTACTAGCTCAAAAGGGTGCTTCTACTCAATACTGAGCACAGGGTCTGAATACTTATGACCATGTGATACTTTTTTAATAAATTTGCAAAAATTTCTACATTTCTGTTTTTTTCTGTCAAGATGGGGTGCTGAGTGTACATTAATGAGAAATAAAATGAACTTTTTTGATTTTGGCAAATGGCTGCAATGACACAAAGAGTGAAAAATTTAAAGGGGTCTGAATACTTTCCGTACCCACTGTAAATTCTAATGTAGCCAACTTGACTTATCCCTACCTTCAATGGTAAGCAAATTCATCAACCTGTTAACCCCTAAACTGTTATTGAAAATGTACATTTTAATGTCTAAAACTGATGGTGTGATTTCTCTTCCAACCTCAAAATGATAGGTAGATCTATCCATTAGTCTAGATCAAAACTTTTGGAACTGGATATGCTTACAGACCTTCAAAATGATTAAAAACCCAAATTCAACTCACACAGTACAAAATCCTCCACAGAAAAAAGGATGTTCAGAATGAAATTTAGTATTTCAAATGTATGTATGCACTGCACAGGCGAAACGTCTGACATTACCTATGCAGACCTGTCCAAATGTTTTGGTTAAGACACCCAATCTAAGCCTCCCCCTCACTTTGCGTATTAGGTAATTTAAACAACATTGGTATGAGTATTGGCTGGCTCTATGGGATTGGCAGTCTGGCTCTTCCATCTTCTGCTCTTGCTCTGGCGGTGGGTTGTTGGTGGCTTGGGGAAAGTGGCACTCTCTCTCTCGTGTGCTGTTGGCCCTGGTTTGGTGGTTGGTCCTCCCTGCATTGGGGGTTGCCAGGATTGAGCCAGGGGCCTGCCGTCACTGACTTGTCTTGTAGCTGACATCATCAAAATAAACAAGAACAGGTCGTGGGGGCAGAAGCCTAAGCAGGAATGCTCATACTTCCTTTTCCCTGGACATTTCCTCCAGCTCTTCCGGGGAGACACAGAGGCGTTCCCAGGCCAACCGAGAGCCATAGTGTCCAGCGTGTCCTGGGTCTTCCCCAGGGCCTCCTCCCGGTGGGACATGCCCGGAACACCTCCCCAGGGAGGCATCCAGGAGGCATCCGGAACAGATGCCCAAGCAACCTCAGTTGGCTCCTCTCGATGTAGGGGAGCAGCGGCTCTACTCCGAGCTCCTCCTGGGTGACGAGCTCCTCACCCTATCACTAAGGGTGTGCCTGGCCACCCTGCGAAGGATCCATTACCCAAAACTAATGGCCATAGGTGAGGGTAGGAACATAGATTGATCGGTAAATTGAGAGCTTTGCCCAGCTTGACCCAGCTCGTTCTTCACCACAACAGACCAGTGTATCGACCACAGATCCATCTGTCAATCTCACGTTCCCTTCTTCCCTCACTCATGAACAAGATCCCAAGATATTTAAACTCCTCCACCTGAGGCAGGATCTCTCCCCCCACCTGGAGACGGCAGGCCACCTTTTGAGAACCATTGCCTCGGACTTGGGGGTGCTGATTCACATCCCAGCCGCTTCACACCAGTGCACACTGAAGGTCCTGGCTCGATGGAGCCAACAGGACAACATCATCTGCAAATAAACAGAGATGAAATCCTGTGGTCCCCGAACTGGACTCCCTCCGGCCCTTCTTAAAAAAAGGAACCACCACCTCACTCTGTAAATCCAGGGGTACTGTCCCTGATTGCCATGCGATGTTGCAGAGACGTGTCAGCCATGACAGCCCAACAACATCCAGATACTTAATATAATCAGGGCAGATCTCCCCTGGTGCCTTGCCCCCGAGGAGCTGCCGAACTACCTCAATGACTTCAGCTTGGGTGATGGGTGATCAGCCTCCTATTCCTCAGCCTCTTCTTCCTCTATAGAAGATGCGTTGACGAGGTTTAGGAGATCCTCGAAGTATTCCTTCCACCGTCCGACAATATCCCCAGAGATCAGCAGCTCCCCACCTTTACTGTAAATAGTGTTGCTAGAATACTGCTTCCCCCTCCTGAGGCATCAGACAATTTGCCCGAATTTTCTCAAGGCCAATCAATAGTCCTTCTCCATGGCCTAACCAAACTCCTCCCAGACCCAAGTGTTTGTCTCTGCCACCACCCGGATCACTGCCGTAATTAACACCTTACACAGTGTGAGTGTTTCTGTTGCATGGACCAGAACTGTTGTAGCTTGCACAAAACGGAAACTAAGTTACACCAGCGCTGCACCAGCTTAAAGTGTCGTGCTTATCAGAGACATGGAGGCAACTACACACACTAGATTAACTATAGCAGAGGAACCAAAGAGCAAAGCTTCATTTCCACCAAAGAAACACCCATAGTGAGCAGTGTGGGAGCATTTTGGGTACGCCAAGAATGACCGGGGCATCACTGAAGATGACGGATAACCTGTTTGCAAAACTTGCCATAAAAAAATTGCTGCTAAAGGAGCCAATACATTAAATTTGATACAGCACCTGCAGGGTCACCACCCAGCTTTGAACACCCAAGTAAACGTAATACATAACAGCTAAGTTAAATTACAATTAATTAGGTTAAATTACATACTTGTGAATGAAACATTGAGGTTGTAGGAAATTAAATATAAAACGGGTCACCATCAATGCTGTAGTGGAGAGAGTTGGGCTTTCAGTGCAATGTAAACAAAGAGGCATGTAATGTTAGTTTATGGAATACAGAATGTAGTCCTCTCAAGACTTTCAGTCAGTGAACATTTAACGCTACACCTTGTTGCTTCCTCCTGTGTTGAGTAAATGTTAGGCTTTGTGAGTTAATATGGCAGGAGTAAAACACTAACATAATAGGAGCTTGGAGACATCTAGGCAGTAGCGGCTCTACCTTAGGTCCAAAAGAAATGTTGAAAGTATAATTTTGTGATCTATTTCTATTTGTTTCTGCTATTTCTTTCTTTAAATCTGGATATTTGTTTGTTTATTATTATTTTATACTGAATTATTTGGTTACTGTTGTTTCTGTTTCAAAAGGCAGGAATAAAGAACAGTTTAAAACCTAATGAGTGTCCATGTCATTTTATACATTAGTAGTGTTGTGAAATTATTGAATGCATAATAATCGTGATAATTGTAAAACCGTGATTACACCTCTGACTATAATGGTACCAACAAAATCTCTAATCGTCACAGCCCTAATATGAATGGTCAAAGGTTACACCAGCCTATGTCAACTCAGGGCTAAAGCAAAGAGGTATGGGGAGGAGCTGAGGCTAAACTAGCAGAGCTAGAATCAGATACTTTAATTAGCTGACTGAGAAATGCCTGTAGCTCTGTGTGTGTGCATGTATGTGTGTTTGATGCCTTCCCTGAAAACAGGGAAATCAACAAAGTGGTGTCTCTATAAAGGTTAACAGCCACCCAGACTCTTCTATTCCCCTCTCCCCACTTCCCTTTCTTCCTTTACTGATTCTTTCTTTTGCAGTCTTCCTAACAGGGAGAAAGAAAGATGCATAAGAAGACAAGTAACCCTCTTTAATCGAACCAGTGGCTCAAAGTGCCATCAGCTTTTTTAGCTCCAAATATACGCACACATGTTGTCAGTCTCTTCTAAGGCATTCAAATTGAATTCTGCCCTCCAGAAACAAAAAGAGATAGTGCCTCTATACAGATTACAGGTGGAAGGACAGAGATGACTGGGAAACTAAAATTGAGAGTCTAGTTTCTGCCTGCAGCCTGAATCACCAAAGAGATATTTTCTGTCCTTCTACTTCACTTCTATGGTAGCCTTAAGATTATTTAGTGTGAGGGAAAAAAAGAAAATAATGGGACAGTTATGAGACAGGATGATATGTGGCAGGATTTAGTCTGTTGAGTCTGTAGCTCAGAGGTAAGGTGGCAGAAATTTTCCGTGTATTCACAGTTCATGGGAGCTGTGTCTCATTGGACTGTTTGTTATCCCAACGAATAGGTTGACTGGATCCTCTTTATGTTCAGCTATCTGGATAATTTGGTTCCTTTCCTGTGGGTGAAACGAAAACCTGATGATGTCCTTTGATGATCTTCTTTTTTACACAGAGTGCACTTTTGTTCCATTCCTTTCTAAGGTAGCTCAGTCTGAGAAGATGATTCATTTTAACATTTAGTTTTTGACAATTCAAGTTTATTGTCATATTTGTTAATATCAGCTGTGTGTTTCTATGTGAGGAACAGGCTGTTTTCTATACTCTAGGCACAGCAGCATAATGTCATTGGCCAGTCTGTTTATTACTGACAGTCATGTTCCCCAGGAAATAAATCCTGTGACTGAGTTCATGAATACCAACAGGTCAGAGTTTCATTTTTGTATGAAAGCCAACCGGATAGATCTGCTTACAAGGGTACTCTACCCTTTCTGCTGAATTTTATAGTTCTCTGATACTTTGATGTCTAGTTGCCTGCATAAGTACTAGCAGCCCCACCCCAGCGGTACTATGTGTAGTACTAATCAGTGAATACTAGCTCCTTGGATTAGCACTAAACTCGACATTGCTTGTTAAACATTAGTATTGTGAGCATATTAGCATGCTAGAATGGTCATTTAGGTGAACACGTAGCTTCAGCACTGTTGCATGGTGTCTACTCCATGTCATCCAATCTGCAAACAAACAAATTGTAAGGATCCGCATCTTGACTAGTGTTTTTTTTACGTTGTTTAGTTTGATGCTGATTGCTTTCACCTGTGTCCACTCTTTGTGTTAGTTAAATAGTGCACCCCTGCCACAAACCGACTGCCAGGTTGTCTGTTGTCTATCTTGAAACCAGCCGATTGATGCATGGATCTAAGATCGTTCATTTCCAGCCCCGTGACTGGGAATTCCTGGGAATTCCTATAAAGCAAAGTCTTTTCTGTTTTACTGTTGACCGGGACAAGTATTTTTTGCCTAAGTGGATTTTGCTGAAGAGAAACACTGTGGAGTTCTTTTGTATTTTTCCGACCAGGCTCTGTTCCAGCCTTGTTTTGGGTTAAGAGCTTTTTGAGATCCCTATGACGGGAATTTTGATTTCCAAGTGCCAGTGTTTGATCCACGAGCTGCCTGATCTTTTTGATTGAAGCAAACCGGGTCCTTCGACCTAGGAAAGTCAGCATCTGTCAGATTTTGCTCTGCGGACACAACCCGGCTCATCGTTCCCATCAGTGGATATCGGCACGTCAGTACCGTGTCTGGCCCTGCTGCAATCACAACTGCCATAATTGTCATCCAGCTCTCTACCACCATCTACTGGTCGCCATCTGCCATTCCTCCTCCTTGCCAATATACCTCTTTGAATGAATAAATCCCGCTCTTGTCTGATTCTGAATTCTGTGTGGGTGATTTGTGCTCCTGATTACCTCCCTGGTTCATGACACAAATGGACAAAAATGCTTCCAATGATTATTCCAAAGACTTTTGGAGTAAACTTTATTTGGTCTCTTCTCAAATCTCAGAATTTAAAATTAGTGTGTGGTATGCAATTGGGATATTGTTTTCCCTTCACTTTAACTTATTTTACACATCTTGGTACCCTGGAGAGACTCATAAGCCTGGATTTCCACATGGGAGAAATGGCAGCTCGGTCCCACTACTTTTCTCTTAACCTTTTCGGTCATACTGTAAACACCAATGGATTTAATTCATTTTTATTCAGAAAATTTTAAAAAATGTTATTTGCAGTAAAAATATAGAACCTGCAAAATATACCAATTTACTAATTTTTACTCATATTTCAAATTGTTTGTTCATTGAAAACTTAGCAACCCTTTTTCTGTTTTTAATATGAATGATGTTTTCCTAAAGCCCTTGGATAGTTCAGCGTGTTACTACTTTTTAACTTGCTAGTACTAACCTACTAGCACTTAAACCTTATCTCACAGCAGTTGTAAAATGTTGAACAATTGAATTTGGTATGTACCTATGATAGGGCCAGTTATACGTTGTTGGTATGCTTCCATTAAAGAAAGAAAAACCCACAATAGTCACTGAAATAACTTATATACATTTGACTGCTATAACCTTTACCTTTAACATGCTTGTCTATAATTTTCTTTTCGAGACAACTCGAAAGTCTTTTCAATCATTTCTAGAGGTACTGTCATTTTTGTCCAGGCCTTTTTTCTGTATGACCATGTGACATCATGAACCAATAAAATAAATGACAACATTTACACCTCCATTTTTAGGCTGTGCTAATTTTTATTGGTTGATTAGTCACGTATACATATGATGTATGCAAACATGCGTGCCTGCGTAACGTCGCATTCGGCTAGTCTTCCATTTGGCATCAGTTTCAAGAACAGAGCGATCTATTTTTTGCCTGAAAACATACATCTTCCCTTCAGGTATGTAATCTCTTTGTCTGACTTAACAGCAGTTTTATAGAGAGAGTTGGGGGGTCGTTTGCCTTTTTTTCTATTTATCTATTTATTCCACAATGTTATAATCAAGTTGCATGATTTTTTATTGCTCTGTTACTAAGGGGATACTGATGAAAAATATGTTTCAACAGGAAACAAGGTTGTATTGGGAGTGCTAGTGGACACACTGTGCTTAGGAGAGGAGTGTGGTAAAGGTAAGAGAGAAGACGCGATGCAAATGTTTTTTTTTTTTTTAAGCAAATGATGTGTTTTTAAGGTAGTCCTAAAGTTAGAGCTGTGTTATAAAAGTGAGGCTTGCTCATCTAGTTGCCGTGCGTGAGAGCATGAGAGGAGCTTGATAACTAAAGGCTCTGCCTCCCATTCTGCTTTTGGAAACTCTGGGAACCACAAGTAAACCTGCACTCTGAGAGCGAAGTGGTCTATTGGGATAATATAGTACTATGAGGTCTTTAAAATATGAAGGAGCTTGATCATGAAGGGATTTGTGTCATGATCCGCAACTTGACTTCCTTTGTTAGATACTTTGTTTTGAAGGATCATACAGGATCTGGTTTTTCTGCCTTGTGCCTTGTTTTCACCTGTGTTCTGTTTGACTCTCATGGTTCATATACCCTCACTCAACCGCAGACAAACTGCCAGGTTGTCTGTTATCCTTGCTGTGAAACTACTGTGCCTTCCACCTCGACTTACCAGTTCCATGATTCAAGTCTTCACCACCGGGTGTTTTTTGGATACTACCGCTCATGGGACTCATTGCCGTCCCCACACTAAGTGACTTGTCCTTCTGATCTGGAAAAAAGACTGTTTGCTCAAGCTCAGCCTCACAAGCTACCAGAGTAGCTAACTGAGTAGTTTTTGGTTTTCTCCTGTTTTTTTTTTGGACGAACTAACATTGAAGATTGTGTTTGCGCAAGAGGGATTATACGGGAGCTAAATCTCCACTAAAGTTTTTGTTCATTTGGACTGATATTACAAACTGACATTGAAGATTGGGTTTTTTTTTGCTAGAGGATCTGAGTTTTTGTTTTCTTCGAGCAGCTAGGGCTGTGAATGGAATTTTCAAACCCACCAAGCCCTCCTCACCAAGACGAGTGACTGTTTTATTTCTTTTTGTGTATTTCTTCCTGAGAGTGGAAGGTTCTTCCAAATAAGAGGAAGGCTTTGCTTTGTGTATGTGATTGACTGATTCCCGTCTCCTCTGAGTTAATAATCAGATACCCCGGATCCTCTGACCAAGGAAACATGCCCCACAAGATTCTGCTCTGTGGAAACCACCCGGTTCAACATTCCTTCATTCAAGACCAACCCAGTGTTACCAAGTCTGGCCCAAGCTGCAACCTCATCTGCCATAGCTTACCACTTGGTTCACTATCCACTGACTGGTCATTCATTCCCTGCATTAAATCTGTTTTCCTACTAAAATAAAGTCAGACCTTGATACCTGAGTATCAGAGTGGGTGAATTATTGGTCCTCATTTCCCCCCACACGTGACGATTTGTATGTGAGAAGAAGGATTTTAAATTCTATTCTGGATTTTACAGGGAGCCAATGAAGAGAAGCTAATATAGGAGAAATATGATCTCTCTTGCTAGTTCCTGTCAGGGCTATGGTTGCAGCATTCTGGATTAACTGGAGGCTTTTTATGTAGATACTTGGACATCCAGATAGTATTGAGTTACAGTAATCTAGCCTTGAGGAAACAAATGCATGGACTAGTTTTTCTGCATCATTTTGAGACAGGATGTTCCTAATTTTGGCAATGCTGTGCAGGTGAAAGAATGCAGTTCTAGAGATTTGTTTTTGTGTGAGTTAAAGGACATGTCCTGGTCAAAAATAACTCCAAGGTTTTTCACAGTTGTGCTGGAGGCCAGGGCCTCCGGTAAATCTTCTTCACCACAACGGACCGGTACACCGACCGCATTACTGCTGCCGATGCCCCGATCCGTCTGTCAATCTCGCGTTCCGTCCTTCCCTCACTTGTGAACAAGACCCCGAGATATTTAAACTCCTCCATTTGAGGCAGGATCTCTCCCCTGGCCTGGAGATGGCAAGCCACCTTTTTCCGGTTGAGTACCATGGCCTCGGACTTGGAGGTGCTGATTCTCATCCCAGCCGCTTCACACTCGGTTGCAAACTGCCCCAGCGCACGCTGGAGATCCTGGCTCGATGGAGCCAACAGGACAACATCATCTGCAAAAAGCAGAGATGAAATCCTGTGGTCCCCGAACTGGACTCCCTCCGGCCCCTGGCTAGAAATTCTGTCCATAAAAGTAATGAACAGAACCGGTGACAAAGGGCAGCCCTGCCGGAGTCCAACGTGTACTGGGAACAGGTCTGACTGCACACCAAGCTCCTGCTCCATTTGTACAGAGATGGATAGCCCTCAGCAAAGGGCCCCGGACCCCATACTCCTGGAGCACCTCCCACAGGATGTCACGAGGGACCCGGTCTAATGCCTTCACCAAGTCCACAAAACACATGTGGACTGGTTGGGCAAACTCCCATGAACCCTCGAGCACCCTTGAGAGTGTGTAGAGCTGGTCCAGTGTTCCACGCCCAGGACGGAAACTGCATTGTTCTTCCTGGATCCGAGGTTCGATCACCGGCCGGATCCTCCTCTCCAGCACCCTGGCATAGACCTTCCCTGGGAGGCTGAGGAGTGTGATCCTCTGTAGTTGGAACACACCCTCCGTATTCAGGGTATCTGCAGGTTTCTAAGAGCTAGATTTAAGACTTTTTAAGACCTTTTTAATACCACGCTGAATGAAATTTAAGACCAATTTTGTAGAAATAAAATAAAACATCCCACAATACAACCAATTACCATAACACACTGTTATTGATATAAACTGTTTACACACCGTTTGATTTATTGAGTAAAACAAAAATAAAATGCCAGGTGTTTTCCGACAGGTTTCCACAGCCGCTTTGTCTTATTCACACTGCATGTGGGTCTCCAAGGCTTTCATACCCATTGTTCCGAGTTTTACATTTTTTTGCACAGCCTGCACCGGACCTTGAAAACGTTGCCACTAACTGGACTTAACCACAGCGCAAAATTAGGGTTTTGTAACCAACTGTCATTAAATTTACATTTACCCATGGCAAAAGACTAATGCTGAAACTTTCCCGCAGTTCACGCAGCTGCCGGAAAGCATGTGTTAAATAAACTCCCCTCAAACGCGTATTTTAGTTGGTTCCGCCTATTTCGTTGTGCGTAACAAATACGCGAAAGGCTTTCAAATTGAAAATAAAATCTTCTTTATGGGGTTGGTTAGATTTCATTTTAAGACCTTTGAAACGCGAATTTAAGACATTTTAATGCTAATTAAGGCCTTAGTTTTATAATATGGAATTTAAGACTTTTTAAGGATCCGCGGACACCCTGGTATTCCTTCCACCGTCCGACAATATCCCCAGTCGAGGTCAGCAGCTCAGTGGAAGTGGGGAGTGTTCCCTGGTAGAGCACTGCTTCCCCCTCCTGAGGCGCCGGACGGTTTGCCAGAATTTCTTCGGGGCCGACAGGTAGTCCTTCTCCATGGCCTCACCGAACTCCCATACCCGAGTTTTTGCCTCCGTCACCGCCTGGGCTGCAGCACGCTTGGCCCTGCAGTACCTGCCAAGCCAACCAAGCTCGGTAGGACTCCTTCTTCAGCTTGACGGCATCCCTTACCTCTGGTGTCCACCACCGGGTTCGGGGATTGCCGCCACGACAGGCACCCGAAACCTTACGGCCACAGCTCCTAGCCGCCGCGTCGACAATGAAGGTGGAAAACATGGTCCATTCGGACTCAACGTCCCCAGCCTCCCCCGGGATCTGGTAGAAGCTCTCTCGGAGGTGTGAGTTAACCCTCTGGGGTCGACGCATGCGCCGGCGAAAATATCAAAATATCAACAAAACAAAATATCAAACTTACTCATAGAATTTACTCACTTTTTCGGCGCGTTTGGATGATGGCGCGTTACGCACGTGAAGCGGCGCTCCTTACATTCCACACAGAGACAAATACTTTAGCTTGTCCTCAGAGTAAAAACACTGATTTTAACTCAAATGAGGA
The DNA here is from genome assembly GCF_900324485.2 of Mastacembelus armatus. Lineage (NCBI taxonomy): Eukaryota > Metazoa > Chordata > Actinopteri > Synbranchiformes > Mastacembelidae > Mastacembelus > Mastacembelus armatus. The sequence goes on from NC_046642.1 coordinate 23,826,414, forward strand.
TCGTTTGGCTCCTCATTGTTTTGTATTGTTGCTGCACTAATCCGTCCCATCTACATTGACTGAAAGGCTCATTATGTGCGTCTTTGTCTGGTCGTTCAGTGCGTCTTTTGTGTTCTCAGGTAAATCACATGACTATTCATCCTCAGACACACCCTCTTGCATATGGCCTTTCTGGACAAAAAGTGTCTTAGAAAATTTAAATCAGTGTATTGTTTACTGTGAATGTGTGAACAAGATGACATTCACAGCACTCTGAAGTAAACACTTTAGCCTACAACATGCAGGTCTCCAAAGTCTTGTGAACCAATGTTCTGTTTGTGTTTTATGGTCTTATTTCAGTGAGTAAAAATTGTAGTTTTTCACTAACCATGCATAAACACTTTTTTCTCAAAAACACAATCATGTATAAACTTGCTGCTCACATATTATTGTAGCCAATTTTGTGCTGATTACAGTGTTACTAGACTTTAGACATTAATATGTTTAAAAAACACTGAAAAAAGCACAAATGTCAGGACATGTCAAAATTTGTCCAGACCCCAAAAACCCCCTCAGGCCCCAGAGGGTTAAAGACCCCTCTGACAGTGGGTTCAGCCAAACATTCCCAACAGACCCTCACAGTACGTTTGGGCCTGCCAAGTCTGTCCCGCTTTCTCCTCCGACAGCGGATCCAACTCACCACCAGGTGGTGATCAGTTGACAGCTCTGCCCCCCGAAGATCAGATGACACGACTACAAAGTCGATCATTGACCTCCGGCCTAGGGTGTCCTCGTGCCATGTGCACTGATGGACACACACATTATGTTTGAACATAGTGTTCGTTATGGACAAACTGTGACTAGCACAGAAGTCCAGCAACAGAACACCACTCGGGTTCGTATCGGGGAGGCCGTTCCTCCCAATCATGCCCCTCCAGGTTTCACTGTCGCTGCCCACGTGAGCGTTGAAGTCCCCCAACAGAATTATGAAGTCCCCGGTAGGAGCACCTTTCAGCACCCTCCCGAGAGACTCCAAAAAGGCCGGGTACTCTGCACAGACAACAGTGAGAAACCTATCCCCGACCCGAAGGCGCAGGGAAACGACCCTTTCACCCTGGGGGGAAAACTCCAACACGTGGCGGCTGAGCTGGGGACCTATGAGTAAGCCCACACCAGCTCGCCGCCGCTCACCGCGAGCAACTCCGGAGTAGAAGAGCCAGCCCCTCTCAAGGAGCTGGGTTCCAGAGCCCAGGCTGTGCGTGGAGGTGAACCCGACTATCTCTAGTCGGTACCGCTCGACCTCCCGCACAAGCTCAGGCTCCTTCCCCCCCAGTGAGGTGACATTCCATGTCCCTAGAGCCAGTTTCAGCATCCAGGGATCGGGTCGCCGAGGTCTCCGTCCTCGACCACTGCCCGATCCACTATGCACCGGCCCCTTATGGATCCTCCTGCGGGTGGTGGGTCCACAGAAGGGTGGCCCCACGTCGCTCTTTCGGGCTTTGCCCGGCTGGGCCCCATGGGGGGAGACCCAGCCACCAGGCGCTTGCCTGGCTCCAGGGTGGGGCCCCGGCTTCCCCATGCCGGGCGACGCCGCGGTCCTCGTTTGTCCTCAAAGTTTTCTGCCAGTCGGCCTTTAAATTTCACAACCCCCCCCTCTGCTCCTGAAATATATACTCTATCAGAAATATAAATATACCACTTTTTTATGATCAATGTGGATGCGTGTAACAGACATGCAGTGTTGAATTCTTGTACTATTCTATCTACAGTATCATAGTGACCAACAGGTATAGATAGCGTAAGGGTCTTGTTACTCTTGGTATCTTTTATTAATATTTCTGCATCGTCTTGGAAAAAGCTGAGCCACGTAGCAGGGTACTGGATTTCACTGATCCCAACCTTGTAGGATTCATCCATTTGTATCGATCTGGCTAATTGTGTTCTATTCTATTCAATTCAATTCAATTTTATTTGTATAGCGCCAAATCACAATACAAATCATCTCAAGGCACTTTACAAAAACTAAAACTAAATGAGCATTAGTCAGACTAAAGCTACTGTAGATTTAGTCGACTAAAATATATTGGGTTTAATTTAGTTAAACTATTGTAATATACAAAATATTCTAAATTAAAATTAAATGAAAAACAAGTTTCATTAAACATATGTGGAATATGGCCTTTCCATAAAAGACCAAAAATTAGATATGCATTGTTTATAACTTGCATATGACATTCGTCATTCTTTAAAGCAAAAGAGCAACTCCAAAATATTTAAGAGAAGAACTGTATTTAGCAGTAATGCCATTGCATCAAAGATGAAACTGACCCATATATCTTCTCTTTGTTTTCTCCAGCTGTTGCCATTTCATTATAGTTTAAGTCAGACAGAAACCCAGTGTAGGCTATGATGATGTCGTGTACTCGCACATCCCGCGTCACTAGCTGGATAAGTTACTTTTCAAATGTGCGTGTGTCTAAGAAAATTGATTCTGATTGGATCTTATCTAAAAACGTCCCTCACTCATATTTTCGTCTCGTTTTTATTAGTCAACGAAAATCTCAATTTATTTTTATTTAGTTTTCGTCGTCATCACTTAATTTTTATTTAGTTAACATCTTGTTTTCATCAGTGAAAACTTGTTGACGAAAATTATAACGAAAATACTTCGTCAAATTAACACCGCTGTCCGTTGAGCAGGGGGCTAATGCTCAACTAGCCAAGTGTTCCACGGCAGTCTCCATCAGTTGTACAAACGGCCGTTGTGTTTCTGGGTTGCGCGTCCATATACTCGTACTGGGCTCGCGCTGACGATGTCATAATACTGCGACACAGCTCTGTCAGTGACAGCGGTCCATCAATCTCTTTTTAAAAATACACAGAAATAAAAAGCATTGTTAAGCCACAGGATGCTGGTTAAAAACAATCGCACATACATATACACACACACTTGCGCATATACACATCCGCGCAAATTAAACCACTGTTACCTACCGTTTGGGCTTACAGGTTCTGCTCCATGCTTTGCGGAACAGGCATATCCCCACCAGTTTCCATAGCATCAAAAGCAGTTTTCTAATACCCTCAAAATTTCTGCTGACTTTATCCAGCTTGATGGCTTTGTCGATCTTGCTAAACACACTCTGCAGCCTTACCAGTTGCGCCACTGTATGCAAAACCAATCTTTAAACCATAGCTTGCATTCGCTATGTGTGATGGGAAATGGGTGGGAGGCCCAAATGTTGTGACAGGGCTGATGCAGATGTGCTCATGGTCCTCACACACCCTCATAAAAATAGTCACTCTCGCACGCCTCATAACATTCTGCCACTATTCTATACAGCTCAGGCCCCGTTACACTAGCCCACTGTGACACATACACTGGGTCATCAGGCCCCCTACAGTTGAGGTCCTGACAAATCACATCACGGAACAGCTTCCAGTCCTTCACGGACATACTATGCTCAGCCCCTATCCCCCACTCTTCCCCGCCACATTCCTCTACAAACAACGACACAGTACCGTCACAATATTTGACCTTATAAACATACCCTCCTCCTCCTTCATACAACTGTACGCACGGTGGCACTACACCTTTCACCACGTGCCTGAAACTCCTGCTTGGGGCCTTGGACGCACAATGTACCTACATCATCATATTCACCCATGCTGATGCACTCGTCACTGCTGGAAAAAAAAGTCAAAAAAGTAAGTCCACTGGGTCAAAAAGGGGCCCCAATGCTAAGAATGGGCATTTCTATTTTTATGGACATTATAGTCAGTACACATTCATTCATTATTGGTTTTAGTGGAAAATAAAAACTCACCATCTTATGTCTTAAATTCCAATGGTCACAACGGTAAATTAATTACTGTATAAATGTGGCAGAGCAAGGCAATATGTGGTACCAAGGAGGACAGAAGAAGAAATGACCTGGAGTGATCCTCAAAACTAATCCCCACAGTGTCAAAGCCTCTTTCATCTGGGTGGGATAGCTCTGTGTGCGTGTGTGTGTGCGCGCGCGCGTGCGTGTGTGAGTGAGGTTGCTGTCTGCTACAGCATCTATTCTTGTTTATATTCTTCTATTTTCCTGTATTACGGTTATTGACATTTTCATGCAGACGGAAAATCACTTCTGAAACTAACTCTACTCACACTACATGTTACGGAAAACAAAACCAAATGGCTCAGTCTGCAACACATTTCACTGCCGTTGACCAGCTGTGTGTTTGTAACAGTATATTTATCATCCTCACCTGATCTATGGTGTGACAGTCTAAGGTGGGTTGTGGCAGATAGAGATATGTCTCGTGTGTGTGTGACTTATTTGGCCTGGGAGGATAAGTGTAGGGATTTTACTGCTTTTTTATAGTCTATTACAAACCCATTACTGCAGCCTCATGCCCCCATTCTATTCTTTCCATTATGGTGTTAAGTAGCTAAGTAAAGATAGCAACAGGGGCATAGATGGGCAGTTATTGGCAGGAAAAGACAGCCAATACCACCACTCGAGCTGCGCTGTCCAACCTCAGATTTTCTTAAATGGCTGAACTTGCTTTGTTTTTACTTGCTAATTTTACAGCACTGAAATTAGTTTGCCAACTGAAATTTTAGTATGAGAGTACTCAGTTTCAACATTAAACAACAAAAGCATTTAATAGCAGTTAAAGTTTAAAAATAACATCTAGTCGCTTTTTAAGACTTTCATTAAACTGAATCACTGCTTTGCTTCCATCCTGCAATGTTGTTGGAGGATTAAAGGGATAATCTGTTAAAAATCTATATTTAGAGCATCAAAAAGATGCTACTGAAAAGAGAATCAGGTGAAATAGGTGAAAACCATTATTTTCAATGAGATGGGTCAAGCATCTCTAGCTTTTTAGTTCTCTATCCTGCTTCAGAGAGAACGTTGGTCTAGTTTTAATCCAAAGGTGTTTGAAAAGTGTAGTCCACGTCTTGTGTTGGACAATACAGGCTCTCACTGGCAGTAGATCTTCCTTCCGGCCTTCCTCTTTATCATCACAGTCCTTCACGGCTTCCTGAATGGATGCTTCGACACATTTTAAAATATGTGCTCCACAGCTCTAGTTGGCCCACTGGGTGAGGGTGGTCTGGTCACTGACTGACGATAAACACCAGGATATTGATCTCCCATGGAGTCAGGCCAAAATCACTCAACTGTTAAACTGGCAGCAGCCTTTTTGTGCTGAGGGGAAATGCAAAATATAAATTATTCAACTATTCAAATCCTAGTTTTTTGTCAGTGTGGTGGAGTGGTCCCCAAACCTTTTGTGCAGCTCCCCCTCTTTTTTAGATATGAATATTTTTGAGCTGCCCCACACAGTAACACACATGTACAGGTCTTTTGCATCCAAAAGCTACTGGAAGTTATTTTTAATGCATGGATGAACAGATGACACATCTACTTACAAGATGACATGACCTGACATGTCTCAGGAGACATGGAGTAGAAAACAGATTTTTTTCTAACCTGTCTCCAAGATTTGCACAGGACAGGGCCATATAAATGTTATACCAGTTGGTTTTACCTGCTTGTACTCATTTTCCAAGACCACCTGTTTGTTCATGATGTTTTTGGCAATGGTGAATATAGCCACACTAGACCTCCGTGAAGTTGGCCCCCCACCCAACGCAAAATTTCGCAAAAATAGTCTCAATCGTTTGTGTTCCGTTTGTGCTGGTTTGTGCTGTAAAAATTTTCATTTGTGCTGTTTTGGTTTTTTAGATATAAAAGATTTATTTAAAGGTCATTCTCCGGTCACTCAGCCCCCCCACATGCTGCAAATTTACCACAACTAGTCTCAATCGTTTGTGCTTCGTTTGTGCTGGTTTGTGCTGTAAAAATTTTCGTTTGTGCTGTTTTGGTTTTTAAAATATTAGACATTACGTTTTTGGTGATGACGTCATCAGCCCCCCCACATGCTCCAAACTCACCCGAAATAGTCTCAATCGTTTGTGCTCCGTTTGTGCTGCTCGAAGCTCCGTTTGTGCGGCTTTTTATTTTGCTTTTATTTAGCATTTTATTTTGGGTTGCTCACTTATTCCCTTTCTTACCAAATTGTTTGATTCTAGTGATGTTTTAATAGAACAACTCTTTATCAATATTTTTTGTAGTCATTGTGGTGTTTATTAAAAGCAGCTCAATGTTCATCTGCTGTCAGACTCTTTTTCTGTCACCGTCTTACTTAAAATAGATTTGTGCGAGAGCCCCATCAAGTCGTAGCTTTATGTAACTTCAGCACTTTTGTTCCCATCTGATTGACCTTATTTACGAGTATCGTCTGATACCCATCACTCCCACCACGAGGTGGCCCTCTTCAAGATGCTGTTGTGAAAATCAAGTTAGTAGAGGAAAAGTTGATAAAGTTACAAACTCAAATTTCTGGCCAATGTAAGTACAATGTTTTAACAGTGGTAACCATAAATTAGCCATGGTTCTTGCTAACCATAGTTTAACCATGGTATCTGTAGTAAAACTGTTGTACAAATGGTATTGAATATGCCAAATAATAAAAGTTATGATACTTGGTTACTACTCTTACAATACTAAAACAAAGATTAATTTTTGGGGTAACTTCAAGAACAACGGTACAGAATTCAAGTGAGCTAAGATTTCCAATGTTTATTGAACAAAAAACACATTGCTAATACTTGTATCACTTATATCACTAGCAATTAAATGCTAATTACAGTTGTACATATGACCCATGTTAATTTTAGAATATGTTGCGCATTTAGGGATCAACATTACTGTATTGTTAGTAATATAAGATATAACATATTATTACTATATTGTCCTTATATTTGGGACAATACAGTAATACAGGTTTATACTATACATGACATTTTTGGAGTTAGGATTATTTAAGTGAGTAATTATGTTTTGCTTATGCCAGATGCCCAAGAAACCAGCAGTCAACAGGGATTCCATTTTCACAGTCCTGTGTTCATCAAAAGAGACCATAGTCAAACATGGCAACATAGCTAATCAAAGCATCTGGACAGAACTTAGTGAGCAACTAGAGAACAAGATCACTGCAAAGGCTCTATACACTTTTGTTAAATTAAACAGACACAACATCTGGACTGCTTTAGGGTTTACTCTTGAAAGTGATAAAAGTGATGAAACAAGTGGCAGTAGTGATGACACTGATTTTGAGCCAGGGTCCCTTTCCCCCAGACCAAAAGATTGCTGGACTTTTGATCTTGAAGTTCCAATTCAGAAATGGATTGAATTTATGCCTGAAACATCCATCCATCCATCCATCTTCTATACCCGCTTTTCCTGGTTCAGGGTCACGGGGATCTGCTGGAGCCTATCCCAGCTCTCTCTCGGGTGGAAATGCCTGAAACAGTTCAATACAAAAACAAGATCTCTAAAACACAAAAAAGGGAATACACAATTTTGAAGCCTGGCATCTGGACGCATGTGATAAATCATCACATTTGGCAGGAAGTGAAAAGCCCCTGCACATTTGCCTTTAAAAGGGCCAAGGTCTATCCATCAGCCACAGAGAGATACATAGAAATCAGAGGCAAGTGTAAGGAGTGTCATGGCCACATTCACATTAAATGTGACAGAGAGCCTGAAATGAACAGCCCAATGGTGCTAAAGTGCTTCATGAAAAACACAGATGACTCCCTGCACACTGGCTGTTCCAAGCGTCCGATGTCTGGTAACCTGCGTGAGCAGATATCCAAAGAACTGTGTGAGGGTAGAATGGAACCCCATGTGTGGAGGGCATCGGAGGCAACAAAGGTGATGGATTTTGGAGATCCTGAGCCAAGCCATCTACCTAATTTGGCCACCCTGCGCAAAGCAAAGCAAGAGAGAAATGCCTTAGAATTAGGTGACAAGGATCCTATTTTGTCACTGCAGATGTTAAAATACAGCGCACCTCACAGTGGTAGCATTAAAGACATTGGACTGGACAAGTTTTTCTGTCACTATTGGAGTCAAACACAAATGTATATGTACAAGTCATTATCAAAGACTTCTACTAACCCCACTGTGAGTTTTGATGCAACTGGCTCAGTAGTGAGGAAACTACAGAGACCAAACGGGATGTCTGGCCATGTCTTCTTATATCAGGGCGTTCTGGCAGGTAACGTGAGCTCAAGTGTCCCAGTCGTGCAAATGTTGTCAGAGAGACATGATGTTAATGCAATAACACATTGGCTGACAGAATGGATACGTGCAGGTGCACCAACTCCAAAAGAGGTTGTGTGTGACTTTTCTCTGGCCTTGCTCTGAGCTTTGGTCAAGGCTTTTACTCCTCATCCTGATCTGAAGACTTACATCAATGTGTGTTGTGGCGTCTTACTTGGTAAGTCTGCAAAAGTGCCACCTTGTTTTGTCTGGGTTGATGTTGCACACTGCATCAAGATGATCTGCCAGTGGGACTGCTTGAAGAAAAAAACACATCGCATTAAAGATTTCTTTGTGAAATCAATGGCACAGCTTCTTAAGTCACAGTCCATGGACGATGCTAAAGAGCTACTACGCAGCATTACTATTGTGGCTCTCAGTGGCAGAGGGCAATGACAGCACTGGAGTCCCCCCTCATATCAGAAAGGTGCAAGATATACCTGAAAGCCCGAATTGCAGAAGAGTCTATCATCATTCCAGATGTAGAGGGTGAGGAACTGGAAAAAGCAGATCAAACGCAGTGGGTGGGTGACCAAACACAGACAGACCTACGGCAGTGGGTGACAGAAATATGTGAAGAAAGCAGGTCACTTGCTGTGGCTAATAGAGATCGTGATAATATGCACTTCCTCCCTGAGATCATTCCCAATGTAATCTGGCTTGCAAGCTACTTACCACTCTGGACAGGGGTAATGATCCCTCACTTCCAAAGCACCAACATCATCGCAAGTTCAGCCAATGTTGAAGCAGAGTTCAAAAACATCAAACGTGGTCTTTTCAAGCATGAAAACTTGCCGATTCGGGTGGATCGATTCATTGCTCGACATTTGTCCTTCATTGAAGGCAACATGCACATTTGTTATGCAAAACAAACAAGTAAAGAGAAGGGTGAAGAAGATGCAGCTGTTGAAACAGTGATTGTCAAAGAAGCCAATCAACTATCAAACATAACTTGCAGTGTAGATGTAAAACCAGAAATGGATGCTTCCTGTTCTGGGAAGTCAGACATTGTCACAAACATCCATCCAACAGAGGAAGACTCTGTTGAAAACTGGAGAGGCCTAGCTCTTCCACCCAAAAAGAGAAAGAGGAATTCCTATCTCTCTCCTTGTCCTGAGTGGCTCCATGCAGATCCATCTGTGAGGGGGAAAAGACTGAAAGTGGAACTGTTGAAAAATGGAAATAATCAACAGCCTGTTAAACTCAGGAAATCAAGAATGTCTGTGCTAAACACATGTGCATTTGATGCTTTTTGTCAGTGCTTATGTTGTACTTTCTGTGATAGTGTCACCTTTGCAAATTTTGTTTGTGATGAAGACTCCAACAACCTCCTCCAGCTAGTGAAAACCATCAGCACAAAGGGTCTGAATGCACAGGCCTACATACAGAGGGCAGAGCTGCTGAGTGAAATATTCAACCCTGTCCAACTGAAGGCTGGTGCTCTCCAAATCGATACACAGTGCCACATCTCCACTATCATTGAAAAATCAATGACAAAACATTCATGTGTTTACTTCACAAAGCAGTGCTCCTCACAGTATTGCAGTCTCAGCACACAAACAACAAGGAAAATACCATTTGTTTGTACTTCTGTTGCTGTACTACAGGCTTCTGGCATTGCTCATCTTCAGACTGCAGTGGAAGAAGGCCTTAACCTTCTGGAGTCCCCCTGCCTCAGGCCAGTCCAAAGTCCATCACAGTGTCCCTCTGCATTCAAGACAGACTCTACATCAGGACAAGAGCTCTGTGCAGGGAAAGTGTCTCACAGTTACAGTCTGGGAGAACTTCCGTGGATTGACACTGACGTGGGAAGTAATTCCATAGAATTTCCATTGAGTGAATTTCCCCCCAATTTGATGCTCCAGGGAGAGAGATTTACTTTAAGGGCAGTCATCGCTTTCAAAGGAGGCTTAACGCAGGCTAGTCTTGGACATTATGTAGCCTACTGCAGGAGGTCTCCATATGTCTGGGAGATGTATGATGACCTGAGAAGTGGAGTGACAGGAGTGTCAGAAAAAAACAAAATCTGCCCACATGCAGTGTTATACACAAAGGATTGATTGCACTGTTTAAATTTAATCTCAAGTATTTTGTTGTATGCCACACACCCTTGTTTTCCTACTCCTGTTTGGAGAAGCTGTTTCTGCTCTTCTGGAAGTCAGGCTCAATGGAGTGCATTATTTTGTGTGGCAGTTTTGGTTTGAAGACAGACATGGCCTGTCAGTGTTTTTAAGTGTTAAGTTTTTAAAGGTCCATTATTTGTGTTAATGGATGTTCGATAGTACACTTTAATTCAGTTTCACAAGTAAAATAATTTTGGCTTAATTCATTGAGTCATGAGGTACATTTCTACATACATGCATATAATACACATACAAAGCTTATGTATGTATAAGCACAGAGATACAGCAAACATATTGTATGACATGCTATTGTTATTAACATAATGATATACAGTAGCAAGTAAAAACATTTACCTTGGAATTGGTATTACAGTCCACACTTCTTGTGAGCCGCTGTGTCTGGTATAAGTTGGAAACACACAGTCGATCGGTAACTTAACTAAATTTGGATCCGTTTGGATCTTACCTTGTTACTTCAACTGTACTAAGAAAAAAGTCATCACCAAAAATGTAATGTCTAATATTTTAAAAACCGAAGCAGCACAAACGAAAATTTTTACAGCACAAACCAGCACAAACGAAGCACAAACGATTGAGACTAGTTGTGGTAAATTTGCAGCATGTGGCGGGGCTGAGTGACCGGAGAATGACCTTTAAATAAATCTATATCTAAAAAACCAAAACAGCACAAACGAAAATTTTTACAGCACAAACCAGCACAAACGGAGCACAAACGATTGAGACTATTTTTGCGAAATTTTGCGTTGGGTGGGGGGCCAACTTCACGGAGGTCCACACTAGTGCCTGTATTAACATTGCTAACCAGGCTTGTTACATACTCATACGTACATATACGTCTTCCCTTTTATGTTGATCTACAGACGTGTTAAAATGTGCTATGGAGGTCAAGGCTACATTGCAGGTAGCCTACCAGAACTGGTAATACTTGTGCTTGTGACTGGCCAACGTGGCTTTATAGTTAACATTATTATGCTGCCTGTTGGTTTGTCATGCTCTTGTTTCTACATTAAATGTGGATGAGGGTTTTTTAAAACTTGTCAGGACAAGATTTTTTAGGAATGGTGGATGAAAATGTCTGGGCTAGGCCTCAGAGCTATCTTTCAGCCTTAAAGAAATGGTGGCATACAGTGGTTTAACATGTGCAAAAAAGCACATTCTGACCACCACTTTTCATCTGGCTGCTTTAAATAAATCTCATAAAAAATTTGTCATAGCACCAGGCCTCTCGAATCCCAGAACTTGGATTAAAGCCCAAATACAGTATTCCCTTATCAAAATGATCCACTGACTGAAATGACCTCCTCTGCAGTTACCATCACTGAAGGCATAGAATGCTATCTTTAAATAATGTGCACTTATACCACTTTAAACACAGTACACAGCTGGAAAATGTCCTCCTGGGCAACCCGCAACCTTATGGTTATTAATTATAAGATCTACCTCAGGGCCCATCTGCAGCGTCCACCTTTTTATGGCTAAAAGTAGCAGCCTCACTTGATAGGATGAGAGAAGGAGAGAGCCATAGAGCTGACAAGACAGAGCTAATTTGTTCAAGGTTGTGACATGGTTGCTTCTGGTGTAAAAAATATTCCATCATTCATTCATGTGGTTTCAGGAAACTTTTGTTTTCTACAATTAAAGTGCAGGTCTCAACAAGTTATCATTCAAAGGTTATTTCCTGTTGATTTTAAATGCAGCAGCTACAGGTTTTGCCTGTTTGTCATTATGAAGCATCTGTTCTACAAACAAGAAACAAAAGGAGGAGCGGCTATACCCTGCCTGGCCTGGGTGCAGTCCATCAACACACATCATGATCTCTGTGTGTGTGTTTTCTGGTGATGTTCTTGGGAGTGTGCACCTCAGAAGTGATTAGAGAGTGTTTTCAGCTCTCAGACATGTCATGAAGGAGAGAAGTCAAACGTTGCTCCTTAACACCCACACACACTCAGTGCAGCCCTGCACAGTTTGACCCTAGTCTGTTGTCATCAGGATAGCTTGCTAATTAAGAAGAGCTTCTCTCACACCGACACACACACATACATGCAAGCTTGTGACTTGTCTTCCTACCCAGGAGTCTTGTGAGAGGCCTGTGTAAGTGTATATGTGGGTGTGTTAATGTGTGTCAGAGCGCTGTTGTGTGATAGTTTCTATTCTTTTATCAAAGAGCTGTCTCCTGCTGTGAAGGGATAGGGAGGTGATTCAACTGTGCTTTGTGTGTGTTTGGTTGGGTGGGCAAAACTGATTTTAATTAATCGATTTTCATCTAAAACAAAAACCTTTATTATTAGAATCCTAAACTAATACATTAATAGATTTCAATAATAGATATGAATGTTACATGATTACTGTTTAACTTTTCATCTAGCACCCACATCAGGTCATATTGAAGTTCCTCTGATACTTTAGTTTATGGCAAAATCTCTGCTAGTGACATTTCTATCAGCTGCAAATGATGTGTGGATGTGTAAATAGCCATAGTTTTTGATAACCTGTTTGCCACTTTTCTGCACTATAGCTAACAGTCAGTTTCGTATAGCTATAGCTTTTTCCACTTGCTTCCAAGTGACCAAAGACTTTATAGCAGGGGTCTCCAACCCTGGCCCTCGAGCGCTAATGTCCTGCTTGTTTTCCACATACAGTATTTGTCTTCCCCATTGCTGATTACCTGGATCAGGTGTGTTCAGCCAATCAGAAAGTGGAAGGGCAGGGATAGTTGGAAAACCTGCAGGACAGTGTCGTGGAAATTTCTTTTAGGTTGTAAGAGTTGCTAATTCTCAAAAACAAATTGAGAAATTAATTCTTGCAGCACAGAGAGAAGACATCTACAGCATTCTCTGTCCTCTCCCCTAAAATTCAATTCAATTCAATTCAATTCAATTTTACTTGTATAGCGCCAAATCACAATACAAATCATCTCAAGGCACTTTACAACAACTAAAACTAAAAACCCAACAAATCCCTTATGAGCAAGCACTTGGCGACAGTGGAGAGGAAAAACTCCCTTTAACGGAAGAAAAAACCTCCAGCAGAACCGGGCTCAGTTTGGGCGGCCATCTGCCTCGACCGGTTGGGGTGAGTGGATAGAGCAGAGAGAAAAGAACAGCAACAATAAACAACAAATACACACTGCAGGTTGGTGGGACCAGTAACTGCACATCAGCAATATACAGCTCCAGGACCAGGGACACATGCAGAAGGTACAGAGAGAGAACAGAGAGAGAGAGGGAGAGAGCACAAACTAGGGGAGGGAGAGAGAGAGCACAAGGTTAGTGAAATTCAATGGTGGAATATACCTGTGATGTGGGAGGAGAGGAAGAGAGGGGAAGGGAAGGGAAGGTGGGGGAGTTAGGGTAGGGGAGCTCGGTGCACCGATGGTCCTCGGGCAGTCTAGGCCTATAGCAGCATAACTAAGGGATGGTTCAGGGTTACCTGAAGCCAGCCCTAACTGTACGCTTTGTCAAAGAGGAAGGTTTTAAGTCTAACCTTAAAAGTACAGTGTGTCTGCCTCCTGAACCCAGACTGGGAGCTGGTTCCACAGGAGAGGAGCTTGATAGCTAAAGGCTCTGCCTCCCATTCTGTTTTTGGAAACTCTGGGAACCACAAGTAGACCTGCACTCTGAGAGTGAAGTGCTCTATTGGGATAATATGTACTATGAGGTCTTTAAGGTATAAAGGAGCTTGATCATGAAGGGGATTTGTATGTGAGGAGAAGGATTTTAAATTCTATTCTGGATTTTACAGGGAACCAGTGAAGAGAAGCTAATATAGGAGAAATATGATCTCTCTTGCTAGGTCCTGTCAGGACTCTGGCAGGATTCTGGATTAACTGAAGGCTTTTTATGGAGATACTGGGAAATCCAGATAATAATGAGTTACAGTAATCTAGCCTTGAGGTAACAAATGCATGGACTAGTTTTTGTGCATCATTTTGAGACAGGATGTTCCTAATTTTGGAAATGTTGCGCAGGTGAAAGAAGGCAGTTCTAGAGATTTGTTTTATGTGTGAGTTAAAGGACATGTCCTGGTCAAAAATAACTCCAAGGTTTTTCACAGTAGTGCTGGAGGCAAGGGCTATGCCATCTAAAGTAGCTATAATTTTAGAAAAGTTATTTCTGAGGTTTTTCGGCCCAGTGGTAATTAATAGAGTGCTTCCTAATGACATAGCCTAAAGGAACCAATTGAACAGAATCAATCCTAGCACAGAGCCTTGTGGAACTCCATAACTAACTTTTGTTCGTGTGGAAGGTTCATCATGGACATGAACAAACTGGAATCTGTCCAATAAATAGGATTGGAACCATTTTAACGCTGTTCTTCTGATACCAGTCACATACTCCAGTCTCTATAATGAGATGTTGTGGTCAATAGTGTCGAATGTAGCACTAAGGTCTAGGACAGCGGTATTCAACTAAAATTTAAAGAGGTCCAGTTAGAGAAAATTTCTTGAAGCAAAGGTCCGGAAGATCATAATGTCTAACTAGTTAGTATGATATGTATTTAAGTAGCCTAGTAGTTTTATCAACATCTGCATGTAATCAATACCTGACTGTCAAATCAAATGAATTCAGTACAATTCAAAAACTTTCTGACAATATTTATTGTCATGTAACATACAACATACTGTATATGTATGGCTGCAGATATGTATAATGTTCTCTCATTAACTAAGTTCTCTCTCTTTCTCCGTCTCACTCAACAGTATCTCCCTTTGTTTTCTACATGTATCACTCTCTTTCTTTTTCTTTGTACTGTCTTTTCACGTGTAACTTGTCTCTAGTGCTGTTTACACTGTAGAGTCGTAATGTTTACCGCCTGGGATGCACAGACTTGATTGGCTGAGGGGTATCATGTGGGATGGCTCAACTCGCATGCAATTGGTCTGTGCGCTTCCACTATGGTAAAGTCTAAAAAAGCTGCGCCAGTGGAAATAAATGCGCCCCGTTAGGTTTTAAATCACAATCTTCTGTTTTGGCTGTAGGTCCGGGTCCGTATGGGCGGCTTCTGGGTCCGCACCCGGACCGCGGTCTGACTGTTAGTGACCTATGGTCTAGGAGAACAAGTATAGAAACAAGTCCATTATCTGAGGCTAAGAGAAGATCGTTGGTAACTTTTAACAGTGCTGTTTCTGTACTATGGTGTGCTCTAAATCCTGATTGAAAATCTTCAAATAATTCATTCCTGTGTAAGTGGTCTGATACCTACTTGGCAACAGCTTTTTCTAGGATTTTAGAAATAAATGGTCGGTTGGATATTGGTCTATAATTAGCCAAGACTCCTGGGTCAAGACTAGGCTTTTTGAGTAAGGGTTTGATTACTGCAGTCTTAAAGGCCTGTGGTACGTAGCCTGATACTTGAGATAAATTTACTAAGTCTAATAAAGATGAGTTAATTAATGGCAGGGTGTCTTTAAGCAGTCTAGTCGGGATGGGGTCTAAGAGACACGTTGATGATTTCGATGAAGCAACTACTGATGTAAATTCAGAGAGATCTATGGGAGAGAAGCAGTCTAGACATAACTGAGGTCTTACAGATGATTCAAGAGCTACTGTAGTAGAAGAATCATTTATTGCAGGTATAGCAAGCATCTGCTGAATTTTATCTCTAATAGTTGTGATTTTATTTGTAAAGAAATTCATAAATTCAACCTGGGATTGTTCTTATTTTCCTCTATTAGTGATGAATAGTATGCAGTTCTGGCTTTACGGAGAGCTTTTTTATATGTTATTAGACTGTTTTTCCAGGCTAGAAAAATTCCCTCTAAATTTGTGGAACGCCACTTCCTTTCCAGCCTTCGTGATGCCTGCTTTAAGGTACGAATATGTAAATTATACCATAGGGCTAGTCTTCTCTGATTCACTAACTTCTTTTTCAGAGGGGCCACAGTATCAAGTGTTTCATGCAGTGAGGCTACAGCACTGTCAACAATATGATCAATTTGGTAGGGAGTAGGATTGAAGCAGCTGCCCTCCACTGTGTTCGTACTTGGCATAGATGTAAATAAAGATGGGATCATTTCCTAAATTTATTAACAGCGTAGTCAGATAAACATCTGCTGTAGTGGAATTTTCTTCCAAACGCTTAAATCATCATCTTAAATTCAAAAGTTATTAAAGAATGATCTGACAAAACAGGATTTTGGGGAAAAACTATTAAATGTTCAATTTCGATGCCATAGGTCAGAACAAGATCAAGGGTGTGATTGAAACAGTGGGTGGATTTATTAACATTTTGAGTGAAACCAATTGAATCTAATATAGAATTAAATGCAGTGCTAAGACTGTTATTTTCAACATCAATATCAGGACTATACAGCTGGGAAAAGGGGTGGATTCATTTTGAAAAGACCCCAAATGTTTTTTCAGGTGTCTCTATCTTCAGGCATCTAACAGCAAAGAAACAGCGGGCAGTTATTTACAGGCATCTAAAACACTAAAACCCCCATACCATGAATTCTTTGGGCCAACACATTTAAGTGACCCTTTGACCACCTGTTACAATTCTACTATGAAACCACACAGAAGTAAGACCTCAACTCTTTATAACTCATGCTGTGTAAAACAACCACAACAGTAGCATTCGAGGACCAGGGTTAGAGACCCCTGCTCTATAGGGTGTATTAACACAAGATGGCCCTTACTATCCCCAGGGTTGTTTGAGTAATGTTAGTGCTCATGTCCAGCTCATGTCTATGGATTGATTGAACTCAATACTTTGCACTGTGCCAGAGCGCCTCTCTCTTCAGCTCCGTTGTGGCAATGTCAGCGTGCTACAGCCCAGATCCTTCCAAGTGCAGTGTGAGTGCAGACCAGTGGGAAAGTGAGTAGGGGTTGTCAGACAACCATGCCTAGTGTGACACCTTAACAGAACAGACATTTTAGTGCTATTAGTAACACCTGTGTATTTCCTACTCCCAGTCAAAATGTCTGCTGTGAAAAAATTCATGCTATTAATGATACTTTAAAATACATTAAGTATATATTGTATTTACTCAGCTGTTGATAATGGCGTCTGTGCATATTTCACTTAACTTGTTTCTTAATTAATTTATCACTATGTTGCTGTAAATCAGTATAATTAATCATCAGCTAAGGCAGGGGTGGGCAACCTTGAGGGGCCACTGCCCTGCTTGTTTTCCAACTATCCCTGCCTACCCACTGCTGATTACCTGGATTGGGTGTGTTCAGCAAATCAGAAGCTGCAGTAGAAGATACCATCTGACATAGGGGAGTGGGAGCAGACAAAGCCTGCTGGTAGCATCCAGCCTCGGGGAGCAGGGTTAGAGGGTAGATCTGGGTAGATCTAAAATTCAGAAAAAAACTGAATCATCACATACATTAAGGACAGTTTCACCGAATGCGAACATAATATATTTCAACTGTCAATAACTTTAAAATACAAACAATTTTTCACTTTATTTTCTCTAACTGGCCATCAGTTGTGGTTGTCTTCTTGTCACTACTAAGCTAAAAAACAAAAAGGAGGCAAGAAGCTGAAAAAAAGAGATGTGAGAAATAAAAAGATAAAAGATAGGATGATGAAGAGATGATAAATAGGATAATCATTAACAAAATCCCACTTCTGTCATCCTTCCTTTTCCTCGCTTTCTCATTCTGTCTCTTTGAGCAAATTAACATCTTTATTGTTGATATAATAAACTGTTGTACAGCTGTTCTGAGGATCCCCATGGGAAAACACAAAGAGGAAGCGGGAGGAAAATTATCTTTTAAAGGAACTGAACTGACAAACATTAGCTGAGCTTACACACAAACAAGCTCTCTCATCTAGCTTGTTTATATGTGTGCATGTGTATAAGCGTGTAAATGAGACTGAATTACAACTACAGAGGGAGTATGAGCCTCATCCATATTAATAAACTGCAGGTCTCTCGCCCCTCTCTGGGGACCAGTGCCTTCCCCTGCTCTAATAGATCTCACACTATCTTTGATCACATGGCAGTTTGTTTTCATAATTAACTCAAATTCAACTCTGTCTGTGATATTTCAGCTTTATGACATTTGCTTGGCATTTCAGCCTCATTATGGCACCGTCTGTCTCCTATACTGGTGGACAAATTTCATTAATGTTGGTTCCAGTTGAGTTTACTGACTCCAATTGTCACCAATACACATAGGCACTGTACTGGAATGAGTCTATCTATTTACTCTTATTTATTTGCAGCTGCAGATCTTATGTTTGAATTGTGACTGTTAAAAACTGAGCCTGTATCTTTAGGACATTGCTGCTGTGCTAACAAGTTTCTACCTATCTGTGTAAGCTCAGCTAATGTTCTCATTAATCCTTAATGAGAGAAAACAAATGAAAGCATCTGTCAGTGTCTGTACTGCAGAAGTGGACTGGTGTTTAAGATAAGCTAGTTTCCCCTCAACTGGTAACCATTACTTTAATGTGGTTAAGGTGGTGTGATCGAGTGGTTGTATGCTATGAGGTTCAAACTCGCATTTTAGCATGTTGACATTGGTCTTTTAGCAAGAAACAAAATGTATAACCAAAGTTATGACACAGTTATTACAATTTGTTCTGAGGAGAACATCTTGGTATGAATCAAATCCCATGGAAATCCATCCGATAGTTAGTTACTTCAGTCAGTCAAGTGCTGGAGTGACTGAGTGACATCTGTCCCTAGACTCACACCCTTAGCGAGGTATGTTGTGCCAGTTGCCACTGTGCTCACCTCTAGTTTGCCAGAATGTGTGTAAATAAATAATATTTGGAGAAAATAAGTGATATTCAGAAGGTGTTTGGTTTGCATTTCATTTGGAAACCCTATGAAGTCCTGATCAGGAGTTAAAAGAAACACAGCTGAGACAAAGCACTGTTGAAAAGTCAGACCTTGTGACTTTCACCCGAGTCCATTGATGGAGGGTTAAAAGAAGACGGAGTGGAAGTTAGGAATTGGCACACCGGTTTATTGTAAAAATACAGAGACGTCTCCGGAGATCAACTCACACACGCAGGCAGAGAGATCTGAACTATAGGTGGAAACTATACCATGTATATAGCTGGTGACCACCATACCAGTACTTTTCCACCCAAAGGAATTTAGTCTATTACCATATATGGAGTTGTTATTCCCTTGTTGTCTTTTATGTGTTCTGGGCGGTGGTCGCTGAGCAAGCTAAGGCCAGTTACTTCCTTTATCTTATATGAAGTCCCCATAGGTGCGTCTGCATTTCTACAGCACCAAAAATTCGTACGAGAAATTATGGACCTGACTCTTCTTACCTGTAAATTAGTTTATATGTGTTGTGTGTTATATATGTGTGCTGAGTTGTCAGTAAACTGCTTTTATGTTGTTTATTTCCCTAAATTAACTTGTGGTTCAGAGTGGTGACTTTGACGATGTGTCAATACTGAATACTGATTCAGCATTCACACTATTGTTATCCTGTGTCTTTATTATTATTGTTGTTGGGATTGATGTGTAAACAGCAAGCCCAAGATATGTTTTTCGTTTTTTCTCTTTATTATTATTATTCCACCGTTTTTCGGTCGCTATCTATTCCTATACTGTTCGACGTAGAAACGTCATTAAAACACCGTCGCGTTCAGCTCGATGAGGAGAGGGTTGCTTTTTTTGGAGATATCTTTTATATTTTCTGAGATATTCCTGGTTTTGTCGGAATTTTTTCCCATAGAAATGAATGGAGAGAATGTTAAAATCCCCTTCAACTTTGTCCTCTTTCAGCTTTAACTGTGTCATCATACTTTCAGCTAGAAACACCATTCGACCTTTAAATGGGTCAGAAGGCATTAATCTATAAGTCTTGTATTCAGCTTTTTGATATCTATTACAGTTTTTCTTTAATCTTTAATATTCACAGCTAGAGTGGTGACATCATTGCTAGAGTGGGAGAAGCTGTTACGTTTATTGAAAATTTTTCTCTCTTACTCGCCGTCACGGCCACAATTTTGCTTCTTCATACACCATTTTCTCAAAAGTAGTAGAAATTTTTGTCTTCTTTCAGGTAATGCTGTTCTCATTTTGATAGGACCTACGGTTTTTCCACCAGGTGGCCAAACCCACAGAGTGACTGCTCAATCTGTCATTCACTCCTATTATAAAAGAGGTCCAGGAATTCTGGTGAAAAACACAAATGAAAGCTGTTTCTAACTCGCCACCAAGCCTTCATTTTTTGGATTATTTTCACAAAAAATGGATCAGTCTCTCCCTCCTGGTTCTGAGGGAATTATTCTGATAGGTCTTATAGTTTTTTCCATAGTCCTCCATTTTGTGAGGTGAAGTTTTCTCAGCTTCTCCAATCTGGGTGTGTAAAGCGCTGTGTCACTGTCACTCCCCCTCCCACTCTGGGCTTAGGTCACCATAGCAACAGCTCACAAAGCAATAGCAGAGATCAAAGCTGTCTGTGGTTGCTAATTAGACTGACTGGCTGCCTGGCTGTCCACTGCTGTTACAGATGGGGACTATTCTCAGTGCACCACAGCATGCTGCACTAGGCGATTTTAAATGTCAGGGATGGTGTCTTCTTCAGGATGACATGGTCAGACTTTCACAATAAAAGTCTACAGTTATTTGCATGAAGTTAATGCACCTTTCTAAACTTTGATAAATATTCATAATTAATGTTAAGATTTTTATTTAACGTCATATGACCATCCTGCAACATACCTTTATTTCAAAATAAAAGCCTTTTTATTGTATGATTTCAATATAAAAGCCCAGAAACACAAATATGAGCTTAAAACAACTTTGTTTAGTAAGATACAGCTTTAGGCACCCACTGAAGCCATTTTAAACTTCAGCACTGTGGTCTACTGGCAGCCTGACATGTTTGTATTTTCACAATAAAAGTCTACAGTTATTTGTATGAAGTTACGCTAGTGTTGCAAAGTACAATTCAGAATTAAAGTTCAGGTCTTTACTCAAGGTCACGAGTCTCCTGCAGCATGCTGCCTTTTCAGCCTTTCCTTCCATCTTCTCTTCATTCTCCATAAGAAAAAAACTTCCATAAGAAAATATTCCTGCTTTCGTTACACATCATTTACCTTCTGTAATTTTCAGCAATATTTACCGGTTTTTAAAACTACACTATATAGTCTTTCTACAATTTCACTTTTTTGCTGTTTCATTCTTCCATTTTTCTTTCTTTAACTCATATTTAATTTCTTGAGTTCTTCCTTCTCTTCAATCCTACTAAGAAATTCCTGCACTTAGTGTATATTTAACACTATATATACTCTATAGTTTAACACTTCTTTCTTTAGCAATTTCTACATCATATGATTCTCTTTCCACTCTTTTCAGCAATGTTGGATAGTTTTTTAGCTAAACAAGTTAAGCTTCCAACTCCAGGTTTACATTTCAGCTTCCAGGATTCTTCAGCATTGTATTTCAGCCTTCAGCTTATTCAGCAATTCATTACCCGGACTATTTCCGGGTAAGTGAATCACTTCCTATTGAAGGGTGTCGTGCTGTGTGTGTTGTATAGTTCGTCTACAGATTAGCAACAGACTAGCTATAGTCTAACACACCTACAAACTAACTAAACTCATTAACCGCATAAATTCATTAACCGCTACATTCCGGTACTA
This sequence comes from Mastacembelus armatus, assembly GCF_900324485.2. NCBI lineage: Eukaryota > Metazoa > Chordata > Actinopteri > Synbranchiformes > Mastacembelidae > Mastacembelus > Mastacembelus armatus. The sequence continues at coordinate 23,848,279 of NC_046642.1, forward strand.
CTCAAGTACCTTTTGTTGAAAATCAGACCTTGTGACTTTCCCCGGGTTCATTAATGTAGGGATAAAAGAAGACGGAATGTAAGTTAGGAATCGACACACCGGTTTATTGTAAAAGTACAGAGACGTCTCCGGAGATCCACTCACACACGCAGGCAGAGAGAGCTAAACAATAGATGGAAACTATACAATGTTTAAACTGTTGGGCAGCGCCCCACCAAAAGGAATTTATGATATTACCTTATATGGAGTTGTTATTGCCAACTGTCTTCTATGTGTTCTGAGTGGGGGTTGCTTGAGCAAACTAAGGCCAGTTACTTCCTTTATCTTATATAAAGCCCCCATAGGTGCATCTGCATTCCACACTTTCTATTTTGCCCGGTATTTATTACTATTTCCAGACTTAGTGCTCGTTAGCCTACCAATTAGCTTAGCTAGCTAGTAGCATGGCTTCTCCCTCTCGCTCTCTTTCCTGCTCAGTGTGCCATGTTTAGTTATTCCTCTGCCTCTTTTAGCGATAATGATACCTGTAATAAGTGTAAGGTTCTGCTAGCTTTGGAGGAGAGGATCACTGATTTAGTACCGCGGCTCCGCACCTTTGAACAAAAGCCAGCTAGCCTAGCCCCGTTAGCAGGTGTGGAGCCACCGACCTCAGGGTCTGTTAGCGGTCCAAGGGCAGCCTGGGTGACGGTCCGACGGAAACATACTCCTAAGCAGAAGCCCACGGCTCATCACCTGCCTGTTCATGTTTCTAATAGATTTTCCCCGCTCAGCGACACAACCGCTGAGAAACCGACTCTGATAATTGGCGATTCCATAGTCAGAAACGTGAAGCTAGAGACACCAGCGACCATAGTCAAATGTATTCCTGGGGCCAGAGAGGGCCATACCCACATCAAGTCAAATCTGAAGCTGCTGGCTAAGCCTAATCGTAAATATGGAAAAATTGTTATTCACGTCGGCAGCAATGACAACCGATTACGCCAATTGGAGGTCATTAAAATTAATGTTGAGTCGGTGTGTATCTTTGCTAAGTTAATGTCCAACTCCGTAGTTTTCTCTGGACCCCTCCCCAATCTGACCAGCGATGACATGTTTAGCCACATGTCGTCGTTCCATCGCTGGCTGTCAAGGTGGTGTCCAGCAAACGATGTGGGCTTCATAGACAATTGGGCCACTTTCTGGGGAAAACCCGGTCTGCTAGCGAGAGACGGCATCCATCCCACTTTGAATGGTGCAGCTCTCATCTCTAGAAATCTGGCCAAGTTTATTAGCCGACCTAAAGCTTGAGAATCCAGAGTGGGGACCAGGACGCAGAGACTCAGTCTAAAATGCTTCTCTGCAGTTTCCTTAGAGCCGTCGCCCCCCCATACCACATAGAGATGGTGTCTGCCCCACAAACACATAAATCAAATAAATCAGAAGTTAACAGAAGAGGAGTTATTCATAAAAACCTAATAAAAATTAAGACCACTCCTCTTATTGAACAGAAAAACAGAACAGTCAGATGTGGATTATTAAATATTAGGTCTCTTTCATCTAAATCTCTGTTAGTAAAGGATTTGATAACTGATCACCAAATTGACTTACTGTGTCTTACTGAAACCTAGCTACAGCAGGATGAATATGCCAGTCTGAATGAATCAACCCCCCCCAGTCATAAAAATTATCATGTTCCTCGAAGCACAGGTCAAGGTGGAGGAGTAGCTGCAAATCTTCCACTCAAACTTATGAAATTTTCATTCTCAGAACAGTTATAGCTGATTTGAGAGCCTCACTCTTAGTCTCTCGCATCCAAACTGGAAAACACAAAAACCAGTTCTACTTGTCATTGTGTACCGTCCATCTGTCCCTTACTCAGAGTTTTTAATTGAATTTCCAGACTTCCTGTCTGATTTAGTGCTTAGTTCAGATAAAGTCATTATAGTGGGAGATTTTAACATTCATGTAGATGTTGAAAATAATAGTCTCAGCACTGCATTTAATGCTATATTAGATTCAATTGGTTTCACTCAAAATGTTAATAAATTCACCCACTGTTTCAATCACACCCTTGATCTTGTTCTGACCTATGGCATCGAAATTGAACATTTAATAGTTTCTCCCCGAAATCCTGTTTTGTCAGATCATTCTTTAATAAGTTTTGAATTTAAGATGATGGATCATGCAGCGTTTGGAAGAAAATTCTACTACAGCAGATGTTTATCTGACTATGCTGTTAATAAATTTAAGAAAATTATTCCATCTTTATTTACATCTATGCCAAGTACGAACACAGTGGAGGGCAGCTCCCTCAATCAGATGCTTCCTATACGTGCAATAAATGAATCTTCTACTACAGTAGCTCTTGAATCATCTGTAAGACCTCAGTTATGTTTAAACTGCTTCTCTCCCATAGATCTCTCTGAATTTACATCAGTAGTTGCTTCATCGAAATCATCAATTTGTCTCTTAGACCACATCCTGACTAGACAGCACTGTTGAAAGTCACCAACGATCTTCTCTTAGCCTCAGATGTTGCTTTGCCCGTTGCCTTGCCTATTAAATTTGCCATCCTTAGATTTGTCTCCAAGTATTTTTTCTATGACATCCATGATGAACCTTACACATGAACAAAAGTTAGTTACAGAGTTCCAAAAGGCTCTGTGCTAGGACCGATTCTGTTCACCCTGTACATGCTTCCTTTAGGATATGTCATTAAGAAGCATTCTTTTCATTACCACTGCTATGCAGATGACACTCTGTTGTATCTATCTCTGAAACCTGTTAACACAAACCAGTTAACCAGACTTCATGCGTGTCTAACTGACAAAGGCCTGGATGACCAGTAACTTTCTACTTTTAAATTCAGAGAAAACAGAAGTTATTGTATTTGGGCCTAAAAACCTCAGAAATAACTTTTCTAAAATTATAGCTACTTTAGATGGCATAGCCCTGGCCTCCAGCACTACTGTGAAAAACCTTGGAGTTATTTTTGACCAGGACATGTCCTTTAACTCACACATAAAACAAATCTCTAGAACTGCATTCTTTCAACATTGCCAAAATTAGGAACATCCTCAAAATGATGCAGAAAAACTAGTCCATGCATTTGTTACCTCAAGGCTAGATTACTGTAACTCATTACTATCTGGATGTCCCAGTATCTCCATAAAAAGCCTCCAGTTAATCCATAATGCTGCAGCCAGAGTCCTGACAGGAACTAGCAAGAGAGATCATATTTCTCCTATATTAGCTTCTCTTCATTGGCTCCCTGTAAAATCCAGAATAGAATTTAAAATCCTTCTTCTCACATACAAATCCCTTCATGATCAAGACCCTTCATACCTTAAAGACCTCATAGTACCATATTATCCCAATAGACCACTTCGCTCTCAGAGTGCAGGTCTACTTGTGGTTCCCAGAGTTTCCAAAAGCAGAATGGGAGGCAGAGCCTTTAGTTATCAAGCTCCTCTCCTGTGGAACCAGCTCCCACTCTGGGTTCAGGAGGCAGCAGACACTCTCTGTACTTTTAAGGCTAGACTTAAAACCTTCCTCTTTGACAAAGCGTATAGTTAGGGCTGGCTTCAGGCAACCCTGAACCATCCCTTAGTTATGCTTGGTCTAGACTGCCCGAGGACCATCGGTGCACTGAGCTCCTCTACCCTAACCACCCCCCTCCCTTCCCTTCCCTTCCCCTCTCTTCCTCTCCTCCCACCTCACATGTATATTCCACCATTGAATGTCACTAACCTTGTGCTCTCTCTCTCTCCCCTTGTTTGTGCTCTCTCCCTCTCTCTCTGTTCTCTCTCTCTGCACCTTCGGCAGGTGTCCCTGGTCCTGGAGCTGTATATTGCTGATGTGCAGTTACTGGTCCCACCAACCTGCAGTGTGTATTTGTTGTTTATTGTTGCTGTTCTTTTCTCTCTGCTCTATCCACTCACCCCCAACTGGTCGAGGCAGATGGCCGCCCAAACTGAGCCCAGTTCTGCTGGAGGTTTTTTCTTCTGTTAAAGGGAGTTTTTCCTCTCCACTGTCGCCAGGTGTTTGCTCATAAGGGATTTGTTGGGTTTTTAGTTTTAGTTGTTGTAAAGTGCCTTGAGATGATTTGTATTGTGATTTGGCGCTATACAAATAAAATTGATTTGATTTGATATCAGCCATTTTCAGCATTGCTGGGGAGCGTCATTCAGCTTTCAGCATTCACTTGCATCTTCTGCAGGAAATGCAATTTTCTAGTTGTTATACTAGTTGTTTTACTTTATATACACATCAAGGTTGCATTTCTGGATGGGTATGCAGGACCCTTAAAGTCCACACCAGTTGAATAAAGAAATAAATCATTTAAATATATTAATAATATTCTATGCACAATGAGTACACTAATCTGTGGTAAAAGCCTTGAGCCTTTCCTCTGGTGCATGCTTCACATATGGGTGGTTATTAAAATTCAGCTAACAGATCCATTTGATCTGGTCAGACTGGGCCTAATAAAGCACACAATAACTGTGAGTGGTAACCAATATGTTTACAAAATGGTTTATTACTTCACAAAATGGGCAGATGCCTACTCTTTTAAATCTGCAGACGAGGTCATTAACTGCATTCTTGATTTTGTGTACAATACTGATATGCCTCAAACACTACTGGTCCACCTCAGCGATTGGTTGCAGACCTTCATTAAGAGGTAAATTACTTTTTTCTAAATCTACAGATGACATCAACATTCAGTATAAATGGAGCAGATTTATTTTGCTAAATCATACAGCCTGTGTGTTCTGTCAATCACTGAAATTTTCAAGGGGAAAAGTACATTGAGCCAATCATTTTTAGATAAAGGACCAAGACAGACATCAACCTAAAGCATAATGGACTTTTTCCACAGCAGATCTTGGCTGAGCTCCTTTTAGGGTCCTGGTATTGTAGTGTACAGGCTCACCCTGATACTGTCATTACTTATTGGAACATTTGAGTAAACTGAGCTATTGTTAATGGAATTTGTTTCCCCTGTCCTTTTCCTGCTATGAAAATGTCTGGCATGAAAAGGTGCATTTTGTTCTGTACTGTTTGGAAGTAGTAGTTAGAATGATTTGGGTAACAGTCTCAGAAAGTGTGAACAGAAAAAAGAGTGAGGTTAGTAGGACAGTTCACAGTTGGGGAGCTCATTTGAAAATAAATGTACACCAATTACAGTGCAAAGCTGGGATGCAGATGGACAAGCTGGGCTTAGTCATTAATGTTGAAGGGACAAAGATTGTTCTTGCTCATGAGATGCTTAAGTGAATATCAAAGTAATCACAGGAATGATACAAATTTCACACTGGTTGTCCATTCTAATAAAAGCTACAAATTTTTGTGATGTTTCTGGTCTTCAGCTGATCTTACTGCTTGACATGACCCTTTAGTGTATTTCCACCTGGAATAATAATAATGGAATAATCACTAAGAATTTAGTGATTTTTTTGTATTTTGAAAGTGTTTTTCTATTGTTCTCCTGTTGTTTTGTGGTTGGCAGGCTACTATAAATCCAGCCCTGTTCTGACAGGATCTGGATGGATCACAGCAACCTGGAATATTTGCAATCAGAATATTAGACTGGCTCCACCATCTGGTGTTCCTATATCCTCCTGAGAACCAAGGAATATAAGTGTCTTCCAATTTCTTGTTTTTTCTAATTTCCTACCCATTTTTGGTTAAAAAAACATGTTACAATTTAGACTTTTTAAAATTTATTTTTATTTTTAATTTTATAGCATGTCCACTGTAGTGGAACATAGGACTGTTTGGATGTGAACAACCTGTCCACTACAAGGGACACAAGTCAGTGGGCTGGGTCTCAGGAGGCTATGGGCCCTGGACCCATATCACCTTGGATTTCATCCCTTGACTGCTGCCATTGGGGAAATGACCATGGTTCTGATGGCGATGGATCAGTTCTCTAAGATAGTGTATTTCATCCTGGTGCCATCTGCCAGGAAACCGTTGAAGCTGTGCATCAGTATGTATACTAGTTCCAGGGCGTCCATTCCAACATGGTCTCTGACCAGCGTCTAGGTAGGTATACTGTGCATTACTTTGTTTGCCTATTGATACACATAGAGACAGTAGTTATCTAGTGATATCACGTTTGCCTGTTTGTTATGAATCTGTCACGATTCAGGGTTTAAAAATGGTTTAGGACTAATGATACGCCCACTCTGGTACTTAAGGGTTCAAAACAAGGCTTTATTTTAAACAAGGAACCAAAACAAAGCAAGAAAAAAACAGAATCAAGAACTCAGGAAAACTAGAGGCACACAAGGACAAGACCACATGAACCAAAGGGGACAAGGCATGGGACCTGGGACAAACACACACTGGGGTCACACAGGTCTACAAGGACAAGACAGGGTTCAAACACACCAGACTATGAGAGACTAAACATGGACTAGAGGAAACAAGGTATCAGGACTAGAACAAAACAAGGCATGAGGACTAGAGGAGACAAGGCATGAGGGTCTGGGTCACACACACTGGGGACTTACCAGACCAGGGGGAAAACATGAGCATGAAAAGGAGGGACAAGGCATGAACATGAACTCAAAGACAAGGGAACAAGACATGAGGGTTACAGAACATGAGCACAAGGAGACAAGGCATGAATGAAAAGAATTAACATGAACACAGAGGAGCTAGACAAGAACACTTGGGGAACTAAGAAACATGAACACAAGACAATTAAACAAGAAGACCAGACATGGTGAAGGAACTTAGGAAATGCATAGCCAAGGAAAAAAAAACTGAAAACTTAACTAGTGATGGGCAAATGATACCGAGGCTTCGGAGCTTGTGTCACTCTTCCTGAAGCGGAGTGATTCGAAACACTGTGTCGGAGCTTGTATCAAAATATCAGTGTCACGTGACTTCGAACGTCATCACTGTTTCGCTTTGCGCTTCATTGCTTCAAAATGTTTCAAAGCTTTTCATTGGCTCATAGTCTTTCAGTGTGTGTCATTGGCTCATGGCGTTTCAATGCATTCTGAGGCAATGACAGCTTGACAGGTTTGACAGATTTGAGTGGTTTGGTGCCATACCAGCTATATAAGATGCATCATTCTGCTTCAGGATTTGGAGAGTGAGAGTGAGAGTATTTTGGCAAGTTTCACGGCGAGTCCCACCAATAAGCGACGTTCTAAAGTTTGGGATCATTTTGATCTCAAGAGGTCTGAACTTTTATTGCTGTCAGGGATTGAAACAGTGCCAGTGCTTCAATCGTGCTCGTTATGGCTTCAGTTGTCCACCAGATGTCACTGTCACTGAAGTCTCGAAGCTTTGAATCTTTTTCGGCACAATTGTCAGGAAAGCCTCAGTGCTTCATGAGGCTTCACTTGCCCATCACTAAACTTAACTTAACCTAGGAGATCCATAAACAGAAACCAAGGAAGAAAACCAGACGTGAACAAACAAGGCAAAGCAAAACTTGAATTCTCTTTCCATGGATCAAGGCAGTTATAGGCAGACATAGGCAGTGGTGGGCAGACGACCTGGCGAGGAAACAGTGACTGAACAAAGGTATATGAACAGAAAGACCAAACAAGGAACAGGTGAAACAAATCAAAATAATCAGGTCAACGTAAAGTGAAACAGAACGAAACAAAACCAGATCCCTTCATGATCCTTTCAAAATAAAAGAAACAGGAAGTCACAAAGTGCAGGACATGACAGAATCAGTTTGCTTAAGGTTTTGTTTTTAATATTCTGTCACAATAAAAGCCTATTGGAAGAGTCTGTGTTGTGTCACTATTAACACTATTAACTTCAGTGAAGCTGGATGCTTTTCTTCATGATTGTGGTAAATCCTCCAGAGACAACAACTCCACGTGGTCAACAACAAGATTCATATCTCCTCACATGAAGAGCACAAGAATGGATTGAAAAACCACAAAGGTGAAGTGCAAAGATACCATCAACCGACTGTCCTGTAGAATAGTCTCACACAAAACTTTCAACCAGATATAGGCCCATGAAGTAATACTTTGTTTTTTAATTGTATGGTTACTTCTAATCATTAATCATAGCATTATCAGCATTTCCAGCAGTGTTAACTTAATTACAACCTGTTCCCCATTGTCGTAATGACCCACTATTCACAAAAGAAGCATTAGTTTCACCTTAGTCTTTACCACTTCCAGGCTCTTTCCCTCTATGAATTATCCAGTTACTGTCCCTATTGTCCATGCTGTGGCAGCTGTGAGTAACCATTGACATTTGTCCAGGTAAACTACTCCTTTGCTTTTGTTAAAGGTACGTTCACGTTATAAGTTTTATTTTTTCTAAAAATACAGTTTACTAGCAGTGCCGACATCTGCTAAGTGTGTGGCACCAATATGAAGACTCATCTATATATTGAGATGCATCATAACTGTGTCATTAGTTTCATTAGCTAACCTATGAACTCATAAACCGCTATAATCTGGCAAAATTAGCAAATTTTCAGGAACTGACTTGCAGGCATAAAGGAACAATCATTTGTGGATGAAGAGGGTTAAAAATCTTGTTTATTGTTAAGGCAGTTGCAACAGCAGAATAACACGCAAACACAGACAATGGCATTCACCTGAAGCATGCAAACACACTGAGCCAAGCACACACCAGAATATACAAATGCTTGCAAGTGCACAAACAAAGCTTGCAAGTGCACAAACAAAGCACATGCAAGCACACATACAACGGTTATATCAGAGGTGTTCACAAAATCAGAATAACATTCAAATAAATGTACAGTACACTGGGATTTACTAACATGCAGACAAAACCACACAAGCATACAACACCTCTCCCACCCACCCGCACACAGACACAACAACAACAGTCATTTGTCTTGGCTTCAAAGTGACATCAACCTGAATCATCAGCACTGCAAGTGCGATAAGGTGCGATGGCATGTAGGGCATAAGGGAGGCAGAATGAGAGGAACAATCATTCCGATTAGCAGAACAGTGGATGCACAAAGTGCTTGATACCTACAGGGTGACATGAAGAACAGGGAGGAAGACAGGAGGGAGTCCCGTCTCATCTTGGGTTTTGTTCTGGCACAGTGACTTCAATACGATAATACTCTCAGTCGTTCTTGAAGGCAAGAATCAGAAATGTGTGGATGTGTGAGTGCATGGTGAGGGGGTTGAGCGGGGTTGCTTTATAGTGATTCTTCACCACCTGGTGTGAACAGAGTAAGAAATAAAGATTGGTGAAGGAAATAAGTGGAAAGTGATCTAGAGAAGGGGCACTAAAGGACAATAGAGTGAAAAAATAGGGTCAAGATTAAAACAGGCAGACAATCACGGAGATCTGTAGATGAAACTATAATCCTGCTGGTCACTGCGTGTCTAATCAATGGAAAGAGACAGGTTAGGACCCACTCACTTCCACACTCATCCACTGGTGACAATCTGCCTGCTGATCATAACCTAACTAATAACTAATCCTGAGAAATAAAGCAGGTTATAACACACACACGTACAGAGGAAAGACAGAAAATGAGATGGCAAGATGATGCTTATCCAGTGGAGAAATCTGCTATTGACTTATTTTGTGTATGACACATCCCACAGTGTGAACACTAGCCAAGTAAACAGATTATAAGACAAGTACACAAATTACTGAATGTATTAACTAGTGTTTGCTGCAGTTATTAGTTTGACAGTGTGAGAGGAATAAGTTTTTTATTTCCTGACCCAATGTCCTTATTTCCTGCAGTGATTCTCAAACTGTGGGGCATGACGCCGTGACAGGTGGGGCACAGCGAACGGGAGTAAATTAGTCTAATTTTGTGTATATCCTAATTCATAATTTTCTTTACTGACAAACACCATACACGCAAAATAAAACAACCACATACAAAGAAACGTGTCATTAAAAAACACAAATAGAGGGAAACAAGAGGAACCATGATGTGGGAAATAAATGTTTAACGTCGGCACTTAATTGTAGCGGAACAATAAGCAAACCTTCACGCAGCGACGCAATGATTAGTGGGCATAACAATGGATAAATTTGTTACACGGACCTCTAAAAGAGCAGGCGACTCCACGCCAGCAGACAAAAACACGACAGACAGTAAGGTAAATCACGCAAAAAGCCAGCCAAAAAGAAAATACGATGAAGCCTACCTGGGTCTTGGATTCACAGTGGGGCTGGTGGGGGCAGAGGAGAGACTCATGTGTGTTGTGTGTCTTAAACCGCTGGCAGCAGACAGCATGAGACCCAACAAATTAAAAATACACGCACCCCAATCTCGTCAATAAACCACTCAACTTCTTTAAAAGAAAATTGGCAGAATACCGTCAGCAGGAAAATCGAATGGTAAATGGTAATCTTTTTTTTTTGTACAGAATGCAACATGCCTAAGTAATTACACAATTGCACTTTCATTTTATTTATTTTGAATTCTCTATTATTTTGAATACATTTGAAAATTTTAAGTTTGAAATAAGTTTCATTGTCATTTTTTGGGGTGAAGTGGGGCTTGAAACTTTATGCTCGGCCTTAAGTGGGGAATGACAGCAAAAGTTTGAGAACCACTGCTGTAATGCAACCATTCCTGCTAAAAAAAAAATAAATAAAATGATTACATACATTTTTAATAGAGCTCAGTATTTCAGCCCAATTCAGGATTACACAGTAAGTGCTTAAATGGCCAGTCAGAATTTGCTGAATTTATCGTTCAATTGGACACATCATTTCAAGATGTGGGGGCAAAATCTTTGGAGAAGTTTATCAGATGATACAGTTACTATTACACATTAAAACTGTGTTTATGTTTATGTTTATTAGGGGAAATGAAAGTATCAACAGGTCACAAGTCTGTGACGGAGTAGACACAGAAGTCATTGTCCCAGTTTGGTGGGTGCCTATAGAAATTTAAAAAATGATTTCCTACCATAGTATTTTTATTCAGTGCCATGCTTCACTCTCTGAAACCTTTGAAGCCTTGTTTGTGTTATATATAATTGTATAATATAATGACATATAATAGGTTTTAAATGTTTGGATGAGTGAATTACACACACTACACTAAAGAAACAGTTAATTATGTCCATTGGTAACACACAAATTTAGTTTATCCAAATCAAGTTAACAGGTTAGAACAACACAACAAATAAAATCATCAAATTCAATAAAATCATCAGGCAACATTATGTTGCCTCAGGTACTATTCAAATACACTTTCTACAGTGTACTTTCTATTCTGTCCTAAAATTCAGCTGTTTATTTTTTAGCAATGTGTTCTCACATATTGTTGTGAGCTTAGGTTTCTGTTTCCTGTCAGACTTTTATTTTGTTGTTTGGGTTTCCTGTGTTCCTTTGATCAGTTATAGGTAGCTTTGTTTCTCGTTAGTTCATAGTTTTCACCTGTGTTAATTTGTCTACAGTTCTGTCTATATATACCCCCTGTGTTTCTTTGTTCTTTGTTGGAGTATTGCATTGTTTAACGTACACGAGTCATGTTATATTCAAGGAAGAGAAGGTTTTTGTTTTTACGCCAAGTGGCATTTTGTTTCTCCCTGCCTGCCCGCCGAGTTGACGTTTGGAGGGAGACATTGTATGTTTGCTCGAGCCTAGTAAATCCAGGCAAAATAAAGAAGGACCAGGGACACCTGCAGAAGGTACAGAGAGAGAGGGAGAGAGCACAAACTAGGGGAAAGGGAGAGCACAAGGTTAGTGACATTCAATGGTGGAATATACATGTGAGGGGGGAAGAGAGGAAGGGAGGGGAAGGGAGGGGAGGGTTAGGGTAGGAGAGCTCAGTGCACCGATGGTCCTCGGGCAGTCTAGGCCTATAGCAGCATAACTAAGGGATGGTTCAGGGTTGCCTGAAGCCAGCCCTAACTATATGCTTTGTCAAAGAGGAAGGTTTTAAGTCTAAATAATAAATTTACCAAGTCTAATAAAGATGAGTTAATTAATGGCAGGGTGTCTTTAAGCAGTCTAGTCGGGATGGGGTCTAAGAGACACGATGATTTCGATGAAGTAACTACTTATGTAAATTCAGAGAGATCTATAGGAGAGAAGCAGTCTAAACATAACTGAGGTCATACAGATGATTCAAGAGCTACTGTAGTAGAAGATTCATTTATTGCAGGTATAGGAAGCATCTGCTGAATTTTATCTCTAATAGTTGTGATTTTATTTGTAAAGAAACTCATAAATTCATCACTGCTGAGAGCTAAGGGAACACTGGGCTCAACAGAGCTGTGACTTTTTGTCAGCCTGGCTACAGTGCTGAAAAGAAACCTGGGATTGTTCTTATTATTAGTGATGAATAGTATGCAGTTCTGGCTTTACGGAGAACTTTTTTATATGTTAATAGACTGCTTATCCAGACTAGAAAAATTTCCTCTAAATTTGTGGAATGCCACTTCCTTTCCAGACTTCGTGGTGCCTGCTTTAAGCTAAGCTAAATTATACCATGGGGCTAATCTCCTCTGATTCACTAACTTCTTTTTCAGAGGGGCCACAGTATCAAGCGTTTCACGCAGTGAGGCTACAGCACTGTCAACAATATGATCAATTTGGCAGTGAGTGGGCTTGAGGCAGCTGCCCTCCACTGTGTTGGTACTTGGCATAGATGGGATCATTTTCTTAAATTTATTAACAGTGTTGTCAGATAAACATCTGCTGTAGTGAAATTTCCATAGGTCAGAACAATATCAAGGGTGTGATTGAAACAGTGGGTGGGCTTGTTAATATTTTGAGTGAAACCAATTGAATCTAATATAAAATTAAATGCAGTGCTGAGACTATTATTTTCAACATCTACATGAATGTTAAAATCTACCTCTATAATGACTTTGTCTGAACCAAGCACTCAATCAGGCAGGAAGTCTGGAAATTCAGTTAAAAACTCTAAGTAAGGGACAGGTGGACGGTACACAATGACAAGTAGAACTGGTTTTTGTGCAAGCGTAATCAATCCATTAAAAATCAGTGTAACTACTGTCCAGTTTGCACATTTACATGCATAAAATGAATGATTACATTTGCATTCAAAACCTAAAATATAACCCGAAAGTATTCAATTCAATTCAATTCAATTTTATTTGTATAGCGCCAAATCACAATACAAATCATCTCAAGGCACTTTACAAAAACTAAAACTAAAAACCCAACAATTCCCTTATGAGCAAGCACTTGGCGACAGTGGAGAGGAAAAAACTCCCTTTAACGGAAAAAAAAAACCTCCAGCAGAACCGGGTATTGCTACTTTTACATCTGAAAAGACTGAATGAAAGATTGTATAAACTTCTAATTGGGACACTGAGTCCCTCTTTGTGTTTCTTGGTGATCTCTATGAAAGACTTGTGCCAGGTGAGGAAGAGTGAGGCTGAATCCTGAATCCTGAACACATACCTTCCAGCCCAGGATGGTGTTGCAGTTCCTTCCACCTTCCATGACAGCCCTGAACCCCACAGAGAAATTCCTCTCTTCATGGAAGTTATGTGTATAAGCACCAGCCATGTTGGATGCTGGATATCAGGTCCAACCAGGCATGATTTGTGATGGTTTTAAAGTTTCTCACAGCAGCGTGTTTAGGATCACAAACTCAAACATCAAGACAAAAGCCAGCAGGAGGAGAGATAACACATTACTGACTGTGTGATTTATAAGGATGTGGCTACAGAATTAAACACTTGAAATCCAAATGGAAGCAAAAAGAATAAAAATGGAATATGTTACAGGTTTCTCTTTTGTGGTGAGAAAGTCTGTCAAAAGTGTTCAGTTTCCATGTTGGCTTCCTACATTTGAATGCCACCTTTAGTCGCAGAATGATGATTTTCCCTCCAATTAAAGTCAGTGAATAATGTGATATCCTTTGCTTTCTGTCTTCCTCACTCTTTTTATGCTTATTTCTCTCATTTTCCCTCCAACTCCTCCCGGTCCTTCTGTTCACTTCTGCCTTTTCTCCAAACTAATTATCTCTCACTATCAGACACTTGCAGAATGGTGTTTGCCATGGTGTGAGAGAAAAGGTAAAAAAGAGAATTTGAAATGATGAATAAACAAGAAAACATGTTATAGTGGTAGGGAGAAGGAAAAGAAATGTGAGTAAAGTGGAGAAGTCAGAGAAGTGAATGAGATAGATATGCAGCTGGCCTTTGCAGATCTCAACTCCAATTTGTCTCCAGTGTGATCATTTCTTCTCCATAGTTCCTCTACTCCTGTTCTTCCATCAATCCTCTTAACAGTCATATATCACTTAACCCCATTTTATCTCCTCGATAAAGCTCTTTGTTTGTCTTTCTTTCATCCCTTTGTTTTCCCATTATGTGCCAGTCATCTTGTGCATATTAGTTCCTACTTTCTCCCTGTTGACAGCTAGCAATGACACTGTGCTTTTTGGCCTACCTAAAAAAGACATCATCAGATTGTAATCTCTGCTCTCAGAGGTGCTAACTAGGTTTAAGTGCCATCCTCAAAGCTGGCAGAAATGTTGAGAACTGCATTTAGAAATGGCTGCTTTCGTAAACGAATATTTTGCTTGCATCGTTTCTGTAATACTCACTTTCCACCCTCTTTTTGCCATGTTAGCAGCATGACACCAGTGTCAGTCAGTCGTTTGGCTGGACCACCTCTTTGGTTCAGAGTGAAATAAGTTGTCAGTTATTGGAAACATCGCTGTGAGTCATTATTAAGACATGTATGTTTCCGAAAGGACTCGTCTTACTGACCTTGGTAATACATTTTGAGTAGGTTGTGATTCTGAGTGAAATGTCTGCAAAACTATTATGGATTTCTGTGAAACGTAGTACACAAATTCATGGTCTGCAGAGGAAACATTTGGTAAAACATTCATCTCATAATATCACTCTGGAGTGCAGTATTACAGGTTTGCTCTCAACCAGTTATTACAGTGCCTTACAAAAGTATTCATCCCCCTCGAAATTTTCCACTTTTTGTCACATTGCAACAACAAATGTAAATGTATTTTACTGGGATTTTATGGCATTGTTATGATCTGGTGGTGTGTTAATGAAGGTGGAGAGGTAGGCCCCAAGTGCAGGACACAAATAGGCTTTATTTTCCCTGGATCGTCCAGGGCTCAGGCACAAACACAAATTATCTCTGCCACTTGGCAGACAGGCAGGCAGACAAAAACGCCACAAAAACAAGACTCTCCTTTGTATGCAAAGCCAACAAACATTAATGCTCCGACAAGGAACAAAGGAAGGCAGGTGATATATATAGACAGAACTGAAAGTAATCTTACTAATGAACACAAAGCTACCCCTCATAAACCCAGGAAAAAACAGGAAACCAACCAAAATAAAAGTTCAAAACTGGAACTCAAACTTAACTTCATGACAGGCATAGACCAACACAAAGTGGCACATAACTGTGAAGTGGAAGGAAAATGATAAATGGTTTTCAAAATTTTGAAAAAACCTACTGATAGCAGCATTGGAAATGTAGCTAAATTGGTGCCATTTTGCCTTTCATAATCTGGGTGGGTAAACTCTGCAAACGTGAAGGACCAGGACTTCGTTTTCATGCTGTAATTCCAATAAACCTTTACTGCTGCTTAAATAAACACGCGGAAGCAGGTGGGACAGCTAGCATGGCTAAAGTTAAAAAAATATATATGCCCGTATGTCCATTGTAATCTTGCAGACCTAAAAATGGTTTTGAGCATCTCATCCAATTTTTTTTAAACACATTTCTTGAGAATTGAAGCTATAGGAATTGGCTTAAGACTAAAAGTCTTTTGAGATTTCATACAACCTGTTAGACAGCTACTGTATAGATAGCAGCAATTGCCTTCTTGTCTTTCCCTCACCTATATTTCCTCTAAACAATTTCTTCTGTATACAGTTTGCTTTTAATAGTCATGATTACAAACCATTTTATGGAATCCAGTAAATACTTTTATGTGTCAAGTGTCTGAAAGGATAGTCTAGTGTATTTAAAAGTAGCAGGGTATTTAATTTGTATATTAATGTTTATGGGATTACAGAGTTGCTTAAGGGCCAGAAGTAGCCTCTGTGATTGAAGCAGACAGTTCCAGAGGTGAGTGTGTAATCATGTGAGTGCAAAGCAAGGTGCTGGTGAAGAAGAGGAGCTGCTCAATACACCTTAGTCTAGAGGAGGATGGCTTTTTCAGTCAAACTCCAAATCATCTTTCATCCGAAATCTTTCCCCATAGGCTGGGCAGTGTGTGATCGATACTGATCCATTTAAATTTAATCTCCTGTTCAGATTTATGATGATTGTGCTTCCATCAATATTCTATTATTTTATCTGAGCATAAAAATACCAGAGCAAGGAAAACAGTTGCTATGACAACAGAGATGAAAGATGAGATTTTCTTAAATTCAGGTGTCACACCTCTTAAGTTTTTGCACTTTGTGTTGTATATTTAATTTGAAATTTAAATGGCCATTTTTACTCTGAAACACATAGTGAGATGTTATCTTTTAATGTTTATGTTTGTTTCTGTTCAGACTTACACTGCATAGAAGAAACCCTTTTGGCAGCAGTGTTGGACAGTTTCATAATTTCATCAATAAAAATTAGGATGAAAATAATTAGTTGTAAACAAAACTAAATGAAAAGTAACAACAACTATGGGGAAATATTTAACATTTTTTGTTAAGTGTGTTATGGTGGGAGGCCGCTGGTGGCGTAGTGGTAGCATGCCCGTCCACGAACATAGGGGACGCCGGCTCGACCCCTGAGCCGTCTGTCATAATCACCTGCATGTCTTCCCTCGCTCTCTTCCTGATTTCCTGTCTATCTTTCCACTGTCCTGTCAATAAAGGCAAAAATGCCTGAAAAAATAATCTTTAAAAAAAAAAAAAGTGTGTTATGATGGGATATTTCTGTTTCCGGATATGGACTTTTATTTTGGTTTCTGTTTTCCTGTCCCATCTGGCTTAGGGTCCAGGTAACTTTATGTTTCATTATCCTGATTGATTACACCTGTGTTCTGTTAGTCTTTTGTTTCTGGTGCATAAATACTTCCCCGTGTCTTTTGTTCCTTGTTGCAGGATTAATGTTGGTTCCTGTGTTTGTGAGAGTTTGCTGAGAGTGTTCTCAGATGTGCCTGAGCATGGGGTGTGCAGAATTAAAGTAGAATTCTCTGCACTTCGGGCCCTGCTCCAATCATTCAATCCCCATAATAACATAACAGAATCCTCCAACCAGAAATGGGCCCAGGGAGGAGTTCATCTCGGGATTCCTTCGTGCCTTTGAGGATGTTCTCTTTGATTCATATTCCCGGCTGGAGGAGATTGTTCTGCATCCCCCAGGCTCTGTGAGACCTCATCCTGGTTCCTGCTAGCCCACCAGAGTCCCCGGCTAGCCAGCCAGAGTTCCCAGTCCCACCTCGGCGCTGGCAACGGGGCCCCCCAAGGAGGCGGTCCAAATCTCCGGTGTCCCAGTTCGAGTCTCTAACATCCCAGTCCGACCCTCATTGTGCCAACAAAGGTGTCCCCCACTGAGGTTCCATCCCTTCTTCAGCGTGCCGACGAGGGTGTCCCTGCTGAGGTTTCTCTCCTGCTCCCTGGGCCTCAGTGTGCCGAAGAGGGCGTCCCCGCCAAGGCTTCTCTCCAGCTCCCCGGACCTCAGCATGTCAATAAAGGCGTCCCCACTGAGGTTCCATCCCTTCTTCCCGAGCCTCAGTGTGCCAACGAGGGCGTCCCTGCTGAGGCTCCTCTCCAACACACCGGGCCTCAGTGTGCCCACAAAGGCATCACCACTGAGGTTCTGTTCCAGGTTCCCAGACCTCAGTGTGCTGACGAAGGCATCCCCACTGAGGTTCCTCTCCCGCTCCCCGAACCTAGATTGATGAGCAGAAATGGCAATTTAATTGATTAAAAAATAAATCCAACACACAATGTGGCCTACACAAAAATTGAAGGAGTCTAAATAAATTTTTTAGCACTTGTTATTGAAGTTTTTGATGTTAATCAAAAAGTAATAGCTATTTTGGCCTGAATAGCAGCGGTGGTGAATGGCTAAAGTAAGTGATTTTCCTCAACGGTGGATGTAGAGCACACATTCAATGAGCCCACACCTGAGTCTGAGCCTGAACACATTCAGTAGGGATGGAGCAACATTAGCACTTAAAGATTTTCTCTGGACCCCTCCCCAATCTGACCAGCGATGACATGTTTAGCCACATATTGTCGTTCCGTCAGTGACTGTCTAGGTGGTGTCCAGCAAACAATGTGAGCTTCATAGACAACCAGGCCACAGTAGTATATAAATGGTTTGTTGTGTGGGCTATGCGGGGGGTCACTTTTTTATGATAGTTATTTATGACAGTCATAAAAATAATAAAACCATAAAATCGGCGTCACGCTCTCCACCCACCGGCGGCGCATTTTTCCTATTGGTCATGACGTTACTCGTGGGCTGTGTCTGTTATGGTGTATAAATGTTGGTATATGTGGGTGATTCAGTATGATTTTTATCTAAGTACGACTTCAAGCAACCATGGGCAGCAGCGGGTTCTCTAGCGACGTCGTTATCAGGGGCAGATGTGGCGGTGGGCGCGTCGGCGGAAACGGTGAGCGCGCATGCGTCGTGTGACCTAGGTACGTGTGCCGCACCTGTCCCTGACGCACCGCGCAAGCGGCGTAGAAGGCATATGTCTGGCGATGCTGCAGGTCCCTGCGTATGGCTGTACGAGGGCGCGCTAGGGTACGTTTACGAGTTTAAATATAGTGAGGGGAGGGTCGTGTTTCTCGGGGAAAATGTGTGTACCGGAGAGCAGTGGGAGCATGGAGGGACATGAAGTATGGCTGTAGAGGACTGGTTGATATTTCGCACTGAGATATGTACTGATCTCAACCACCGAGGTGCTGAGAACGACACTTATGTCATACAGTGGGCCAGTCCTGACAGTCAGCAGTTATTCAGAGTATTCGCCAATCGTTTTGATGCGCACACTTCAGATTTCATTCTGATAAGAGTGTGTGATGATAGACAGCAAATCGTATCGCGGCGTAATCATACAGAGTGGAACATTCACCCCTATCCAGTGTGGCCGGCGACAATATCACATGGTTTAAGGACTTCTATTTTATCCAGTGGGCTGACTGGTGGGGCCTGCAAGATGTGTTCGAGTAAATGTGTCCCTCGCCTGCTGAGCAAGGTGCGACTCAGAGCCTGTGAGACAGGACGGTAAGAATCTGCAGACCTACAGTGGGTACGGAAAGTATTCAGACCCCTTTAAATTTTTCACTGTTTGTGTCATTGCAGCCATTTGCCAAAATCAAAAAAGTTCATTTTATTTCTCATTAATGTACACTCAGCACCCCATCTTGACAGAAAAAAACAGAAATGTAGAAATTTTTGCAAAGTTATTAAAAAAGAAAAACTGAAATATCACATGGTCATAAGTATTCAGACCCTTTGCAGTGACACTCATATTTAACTCATGTGCTGTCCATTTCTTCTGATCCTCCTTGAGATGGTTCTGCTCCTTCATTGGAGTCCAGCTGTGTTTAATTAAACTGATTGGACTTGATTAGGAAAGGCACACACCTGTCTATATAAGACCTTACAGCTCACAGTGCATGTCAGAGCAAATGAGAATCATGAGGTCGAAGGAACTGCCCAAGGAGCTCAGAGACAGAATTGTGGCAAGGCACAGATCTGGCCAAGGTTACAAAAGAATTTCTGCAGCACTCAAGGTTCCTAAGAGCACAGTGGCCTCCATAATCCTCAAATGGAAAAAGTTTGGGACGACCAGAACTCTTCCTAGACCTGGCCGTCTAGTCAAACTGAGCAATCATGGGAGAAGAGCCTTGGTGAGAGAGGTAAAGAAGAACCGAAAGATCACTGTGGCTGAGCTCCAGAGATGCAGTAGGGAGATGGGAGAAAGTTCCACAAAGTCAACTATCACTGCAGCCCTCCACCAGTCGGGGCTTTATGGCAGAGTGGCCCGATGGAAACCTCTCCACAGTGCAAGACACATGAAAGCCCGCATAGAGTTTGCCAAAAAATACATGAAGGACTCCCAGACTATGAGAAATAAGATTCTTTGGTCTGATGAGACCAAGACTGAACTTTTTGGCGTTAATTCTAAACATAATGCACCCACCACCAGTGAAACATGGTGGTGGGTGCATCATGTTGTGGGGGTGTTTTTCAGCTGCAGGGACAGGACGACTGGTTGCAATTGAAGGAAGGATGAATTCGGCCAAGTACAGAGATATCCTGGAAGAAAACCTCTTCCAGAGTACTCAGGACCTCAGACTGGGCTGAAGGTTCACCTTTCAACAGGACAATGACCCTAAGCACACAGCTAAAATAACAACGGAGTGGCTTCGGAACAAGTCTGTGACCGTTCTTGACTGGCCCAGCCAGAGCCCTGACCTAAACCCAATTGAGCATCTCTGGAGAGACCTGAAAATGGCTGTCCACCAACGTTCACCATCCAACCTGACAGAACTGGAGAGGATCTGCAAGGAAGAATGGCAGAGGATCCCCAAATCCAGGTGTGAAAAACTTGTTGCATCATTCCCAAGAAGACTCATGGCTGTACTAGCTCAAAAGGGTGCTTCTACTCAACACTGAGCACAGGGTCTGAATACTTATGACCATGTGATATTTCAGTTTTTCTTTTTTAATAAATTTGCAAAAATTTCTACATTTCTGTTTTTTTCTGTCAAAATGGGGTGCTGAGTGTACATTAATGAGAAATAAAATGAACTTTTTTGATTTTGGCAAATAGCTGCAATGACACAAAGAGTGAAAAATTTAGAGTAGTTTGACTAGACGGCCAGGTCTAGGAAGAGTTCTGGTCGTCCCAAACTTTTTCCATTTGAGGATTATGGAGGCCACTGTGCTCTTAGGAACCTTGAGTGCTGCAGAAATTCTTTTGTAACCTTGGCCAGATCTGTGCCTTGCCACAATTCTGTCTCTGAGCTCCTTGGGCAGTTCCTTTGACCTCATGATTCTCATTTGCTCTGACATGCACTGTGAGCTGTAAGGTCTTATATAGACAGGTGTGTGCCTTTCCTAATCAAGTCCAATCAGTTTAATTAAACACAGCTGGACTCCAATGAAGGAGCAGAACCATCTCAAGGAGGATCAGAAGAAATGGACAGCATGTGAGTTAAATATGAGTGTCACTGCAAAGGGTCTGAATACTTATGACCATGTGATATTTCAGTTTTTCTTTTGTAATAAATTTGCAAAAATTTCTACATTTCTGTTTTTTTCTGTCAAGATGGGGTGCTGAGTGTACATTATTGAGAAATAAAATGAACTTTTTTGATTTTGGCAAATGGCTGCAATGACACAAAGAGTGAAAAATTTAAAGGGGTCTGAATACTTTCCGTACCCACTGTATAACACTGGTTAGACGTTCCCTAACAAGCGCTGGAATCTGTTCAGGGTGAGTATCAATGTTAATGTCTCTAAAGTGTATAGGCTGTCTCAACTCTAAAGCATCAAATGCCGGAATATCCCTGATTGTAATTAAACCTGCACCATGCTGAAGACCATTAGGACTGGAGGGAGTGTTAACAGTAGACCCATTTGTCAAAGGAGGGTCTGAGATCAGTGAACCAGCCACAGAGGCCTGCTGGCCCTGCAGCAGGTGAGGAGGCTCTGAATCAGCATCAACACCAACATCAGCATCAACAGCTTCATCAACAGCTTCATCATCATCACATAGCATACGATGATCATATGGATTCGCATCAGGTACTAGGGTCTGCTGTCCCTGCTCGTATGTAGGACTAGTGACATGCATCAGACAAGTAGGCTCTGAATCAGCATCAACAACAACATCAGCTACTTCATCATCATCATCTGCAATGTCACATACAGCCCTCTGATCGTATGCTTGCTGAACAATGACTGCAACACCGGGGGCATCAGGCGACAGAGCGGTGTGTTTAGCCGCGCCGCCCGTGAGAATTGATCATGTGTCATTGCTTTCATTGTTGAACCATTATCAGCAGCACCGCCATACAGGTTATCACACCCTGCCATTTCTGTCTAGAGAGGTAGAATACAGAATTTGTGCGTCTGTTATGCAGTCGGCTAAAACTGGTACAGCATGTGTGACATACGATTCTAGACGTGTGAGTTTTGTGTCATTGTGCTTCACTGCAGCACAGAGATTTGACAATAGTTCTAACACAGCTTGGTTTACCAGGGCTGTGTTATCACCATTGGTCGGTGTGCTAGCATCTGTTACAACACCAGCAGGTGCTACAGCTGATGCACCACCAGCAGGTGCTACAGCAGAATCAATATCTAGAGCTGACACACCGCTAATCTCTGAAGCCACAGAATAACAATCACTGTCTGACTCACTATCTGATGAGGAACAAGTCTCAGAGTCACTAGTGTACGCACCATCAGCTAGCAACTTAAGCATAGAAATCTGCTTCCCACCCTTCCGGACTGGATCAACAGGAGTAGGAGGAGTAACATTAGGCGTATACAACAGTGACCTCTCACTCCTGTGGCGTCCTGAATGTACAGCACCAAATCATCGAAGTTTATGGTCGGAAAAAACACAGCCACATCCTCCTGCACGCCCCGAGTTGAGTCAGATGCTGCGGAATCCTCCTGAAGATGTAGTGGCCAGGCTGTAGCGTCCTCCACCTGAGGACACGTGAACTGTGGCTCCACCTGTTGCTGCTCCAGAAAGCGTGTGGTGGCTGCAGTCTCCGCAGCCCACTCCGACCCCCACAGCTCGGTCTCCTTATCGGTCTTCTTCTTCTGCTCCTCCTTCTTCTTCTTCTTTGCAGATCTTGCAGGGGCTGGCCGGATGAAAATCATCTAGATATAAACACAGACAAACCGTTTGAAAACCATTTAAAAACAGTGTTATAAACAACCCGTTTATTTAAACGTGTTGAAATGCATTTTATATCAATCTCATACCCTCACTATCGTAATCACAGAGATGTTTGCTTATCACGTGCTCACGACACAGGTTCGACGGCCCGGGGCGCTCGTCCTTCCTCTGCA
This sequence comes from Mastacembelus armatus, assembly GCF_900324485.2. Classification (NCBI taxonomy): domain Eukaryota; kingdom Metazoa; phylum Chordata; class Actinopteri; order Synbranchiformes; family Mastacembelidae; genus Mastacembelus; species Mastacembelus armatus. The sequence goes on from NC_046642.1 coordinate 23,871,232, forward strand.
GCCCAACCGGCGCCAGCGGTCCCTCCGCTCGCAGAGCTCTCGACACCTGCTACATCGCCAGATTGAATAAAAGATAATCAGCTACACACACACCAATAAAACAATACTTCATCTATTTTTAATATAAACCCACCATCACGTGCATACTCACCCTGACGGTTTATTCCGGTTAAAATAGCGTGCTCTCTGCGTCTCTTTAAAGACAGGCGGCCTCTTTGCGGCCCTCCAGGATTTTCTGTGAAGCACACCAACATTTTGTAAAAAACCACAACTTTCTGCTAACTTTCTGATCCTGCTTTAAAACAGGGATACATGTAGGAATAACTCTCACCTTTATCATGCAGAGATACACCGCCACATTTATCCGCCTCAGCGATGGTCCCTGTTGAGCGGACCCATATTTCCATTAGAATCACCTCAGTAACAGCATCACCCCGAGATAAAACATATTATAAAAAATATATAAAAGACGATACATACCTCCAGCAGATGCCGCTGATTGTGGAGAATCCTCATCCAACAACGAAATGGTTGCAGTACCTGACGGAGTCATGCTATTTTGAAATACATTGTATTCAATGCAGACGACATGATATACACGCTATTAAATCGAGGAACAAACGCCCTCAGGCGCCTTCTGCAGGTATTTAAATACCCCCGCGATACATGACACACACACACACACACACACCCGCCTCGGTATTCGCGTCAGCAAGCCGCATCCCACAGACAACGGCATGACCAATAGGAAAATTGCGCCGCCCGGTGGGTGGAGAGCGTGACGCCGATTTTACGGTTTTATTATTTTTATGACTGTCATAAATAACTATCATAAAAAAGTGACCCCCCTCCGCATAGCCCACACCACAAACCATTTATATACTACTGGCCACTTTCTGGGGAAAACCCGGTCTGGTAGCAAGGGATGGCATCCATCCCACTTTTTGGATAGTGCAGCTCTCATCTCTAGAAATTTGGCCGAATTTATTAGCCAACCTAAAGTTTGACAATCCAGAGTGGGGACCGGGACGCAGAGACTCAGTCTAAAACGCCTCTCTGCAGTTTCCTTAGAGCCGTCGCCCCCCTCAAACCACATAGAGACTGTGTCTGCCCCTCAAACATATAAATCAAATAAATCAGATGTTAACAGAAGAGGAGTTATTCATAAAAACCTAATAAAAATTAACACCACTCCTCTTATTGAACAGAAAAACAGAACAGCCAGATGTGGATTATTAAATATTAGGTGTCTTTCATCTAAATCTCTGTTAGTAAATGATTTGATAACTGGTCACCAAATTGACTTTCTCTGTCTTACTGATGCCTGGCTACAGCAGGATGAATATGTCAATCTGAATGAATCAACCCCCCTCAGTTATAACAGTTATAACTCATTTGAGAGCCTCACTCTTAGTCTCTCACATCCAAACTGGAAAACACAAAAACCAGTTCTACTTGTCATTGTGTACCATCAACCTGTCCCTTACTCAGAATTTTTAACTGAATTTCCAGACTTCCTGTCTGATTTAGTGCTTAGTTCAGATAAAATCATTATAGTGGGAGATTTTAACATTCATGTAGATGTTGAAAATAAAAGTCTCAGCACTGCATTTAATTCAATATTAGATTCAATTGGTTTCATTGAAAATGTTAATAAACCCACCCACTGTTTCAATCACACCCTTGATCTTGTTCTGACCTATGGCATCGAAATTGGACATTAAATAGTTTTTCCCCATAATCCTATTTTGTCAGATCATTCTTTATTAACTTTTGAATTTAAGATGTTGGATCATGCAGCGTCTGGAAGAAAATGCCACTACAGCAGATGTTTATCTAACAATGCTGTTAATAAATTTCAGAAAATGATTCCATCTTTGTTTATGCAATTCAATTCAATTTTATTTTTATAGCGCCAAATCACAATACAAATCATCTCATGGCACTTGAAAACTAAAACTAAAAACCTGTCACTGACCAACAGGGCATGCAGCTCGCTGACGCGTTTTGCAGAGGTAATGGCCAGCAAAAACGCAGTTTTACGCGATACCCATTTCAGTTCTGCCTGTAACAACGGCTCGAAAGGGGGCCTGAACATGGCCTCCAGTACCAGCGGCAGGTCCCATGCCGGTGCACGTGGGCGTGTCGGAGGGCACAAGCGCCGGGCGCCCTTCAGAAAAAGAGATACCAGGCTGTGACGTCCCACTGTATTGTGGCCCACCCAAAGATATTGACATGATATCGCCGCCACATAAACTTTCAGGGTAGAGGGGGAACGGCCCCTCTCCAGGAGGGATTGAAGGAAATCCAGGATCGTGGCCATTGGGAAAGATACCGGATCCTCCGCACACTTAACACACCACTGTGCGAACAGCTTCCACCTGTTCTCATACTGCTGGCGAGTGGACAGTGCCCTCGCGTTCAGGATGGTCTGCCAGACAGGGTCCGAGAGAACTGTCCGCTGCAGTTTGGACCCTCCAGCGGCCAAACCCACAGCTGGAGACGTCAAGGATTGGGGTGCCAGATCCTCCCTCCCAGCTGGGACAGAAGGTCTGTCCTGTGCGGAAGGCACATGGCCTGCCGCGACAGAGCTCGCGCAACAGTGGGAACCATGGCCGTGCTGGCCAGAAGGGGGCCACCAATAGCAGTCTGTGACCCTCCTGAAGAACCCTGTGGAGTTTCGGAACCACAAGGGATAGCGGTGGGAAGGCATACAAAGGACAGGCCCCCTGGTTCAGGGGCCTGTCGGCCCTATCAGGGAAAACCAGAGGGGACAGTGTGTCGACTCCTGCGATGTAAACAGATCCACCTCCGCCCTGCCGTAGAGGCCCCAGATGCTGTGTACCACCTCCGGGTGGAGACGCCACTCCCCTGGAGGGAGTACCTGCCGAGAGAGGTAGTCTGCGAGCTGGTTCCTCTCTCCTGGTAGGTATACTGCCCGCAGGCTGGCCAGGCGTGGTGCAGCCCACACCAAAAGGTCCCAGAACGCCTTCAGAAGCTGCGCCGACCTGGTCCCCCCTTGATGATTGACGTGATAGACGGTCGAAGTATTGTCCGACCGTATAAGCACGTGTCTTCCCCTTAGACATGGCAAAAAGTACTCGAGGGCTCGATGCACCACCCGCAGTTCCAACACATTGATGTGGTCGGTGCTTTCCCTGACAGGCCACTGCCCCTGTGCCGTCCTGTGTTACCACACTGCTCCCCATCCTGTGGGGCAAGTGTCCGTAGAGACAAATTCTCTCCGCGACACTACAATGCCCATGGGGACCCCCCTGGACATGTAGGCCCTGCTCCGCCAAGGAGCTAGGGCACGAAGGCACCGCCCTGATACCTGGAGCCTCTGACGCCTGTGACGCTCGGCATCCAGGTGGAAGCCGTTCAGCCACCTCTGAAGGGGGCGTATGTACAGCAAGCCCAGAGGAACAAACTGCGAGACCGAGGTTAGCTTGCCCAGAAGACGGAGAAACATGATGTAGGGCAGCGACTTGCCCCGCCTGAAGCGGCGAAGCAGGCGAAGAATGTCGCCCACCCGAGTCGGGGTTGGGTAAGCCATCATGGAGACCGTGTCCCAGGACATCCCGATGAAGGTCACCGACTGAGAGGGGATCAGACATCTCTTGTCTAGATTGACCCGGAAGCCTAACTTGGCCACGTGAGACAACAGACGAGCCGTGTCCCGAGTGGCCTGAGCCTGGGATTTGGCGCAGACCAGCCAATCGTCCAGGTATGGTAACAGCCTGACCACCCGGGCTTGCAAGGGAGCAAGAGCCGCTTTCACACACCGAGTGAGCGACAGTCCGAATGGGAGCACCCGGAATTGCCAGTGGCGTCCCTGGAATGCGAAGCGGAGAAACCTCCTGTGCAGTGGTGAGATGGGGACGTGGAAGTAAGCGTCCATGAGGTCTATAGCGGTGAACCAGTCCCCGCTGGCGACAGTCTGCAATACCTCTGTCACGGTCAGCACATGAAATGGCAAAACCTTCAGATACCTGTTGAGCCGTCGTAAGTCTAGAATCGGGCGGAACCCGCCCGACCTTTTCGGAGTGAGAAAATATGGGGAATAGAACCCTCTGGGCTGTAACAGAGGGTCTACTGCCTTGATCGCCCCTTTGGCGAGGAGGGCAGAAAGCTCCTGGTCCAACGCCAGGGCTTTTGCCGGGTCTCTGACGATGGTCATTTTGACTCGAAACGGGGCCATCGTCGCAACTGAAACTTGTACCCATGAGTCAAGGTGGCAACCTCCCATGGGTCCGAAGTGAGAGCAGCCCAACAGCTGAGGTGCTGTGTGGTGAAGCTCCCAACCGCTGACGTTTCATCCCCTGCCCCCACGGCCCTTAGGGGCTTTGGGGGGGGGGCGACGGGGAAGACGCTGGGCCCAAGGCTGTTCCGGCGAAGGGCGGGCTTGATCTTGAAAGCCCCCACCCACCCTCAGCGCCCGCTGGTGCTGGTAAGGACCAGTAGCAGGGCGGGTTCTATGCGGCAGCCGGTCCCTCGGGGCTGTAGCCTGAACTCTGGACATGGGCGGAGGAGCCATGGGTCTGCTGAGGCTCGACAGCTACTGTCTGGTCTCCTGAGCCTGAATGGTGCGCTCCAGCGCTGCCGATGCCGCTGCACCAAACAAGTGTCCCGGCTCCACACTACGGACACTACGGAGGACTTTGTGGCACTGCTCAGTCAGTGCTGACTGTGCCAGCCATATCTGATGCCGAGTCTGGACCAGAAACGACATCATCCTACCCAGCTCACGGGGCAAGAGAGCGAAAGCCTGCAACGCTGCATCGCTGAATGCCGTAGCGGAAGCCACATCTGCGGTGTCCGGCAAGGAGGCCGCCAAGGCAAACATCAGGTGTGCCCGTGAGTTTCCCAGATGGCCCGAACGCGCACCGGCATCATAGGCCCTTGTCACCAGGTCATCCGTGACCCGGCACTGGGGCCGCGGGCACCGGACAGTGGGGCGCAGGGCCTCCTCAGGGGTGACGATGAGGGAGGCAACCGCTGGCTCCACCGCTGGAACAACAAAGGCCATAGGGGGCCGCCCACGCCTGAAGAAAGCACTCTGGGGGTTCGAGCCCACCTGCTGTGGGATCTCTATATTCAAGCACCCCAGCGCCATGCGCATGAGGTCTTGCATCGAAGTGTCCCCTGTGGTGCTCGCCGAGCTGTGACCAGAGGATACCGAACTCATGCCCGAAGCCCGAGAGGCCCCCTCCTCAGCATCATCCGTGAACTGGGAAGCTGATGCGGCCAATGAAAGGACATCTTCCTCCGGGGCCCAGGCGGAGAGGGTGGCGCTGCTGGAGGGTCTGCGTGTTGAGCCAAGAACACAGATCTCATCTCCGCTAATTCCGCTGACAGCATGTCAACCCTCGAGGAAGGCCCGGGTCCGCCCTTGTCCTCCCCCACTCGTCCTGAGGGGGGGAGGTCACTCTCATCCCCCGGTGTCAGCAGTGCCAACCTGGCTACTCTCTGTGCCTGAGGCAAGTAGCTGCAGTTCATGCACGGGTTGTCGGACAACCCTTCCCTCCGGTGATCCGGGCCGAGGCAGGCCGGGCAGAGGTCGTGCCCATTGTCCGGTTGAAGCCTGTCACCACAGGTCACACAGCAGTGAGCCCCCTCCATGCTGAGAGGCTTTTGCTGTCTGCCCCAGTGCCAAATGGCCGGTACGCCCCTGATGCCCCGCCCAGGGGAATAATCCAAGTGCTGGAAACTGGGAGCTGGGAGCGCGAACGCTGCCGTCACCAGTAGAGGCTGAAAGTGCTGGCTGTACGTCCCCCCCCTTTTTTTTTTTGTTTCTCTTTATTATTTTAAAGAAAAGCCGTCACAGCGTCCCACCAGCAAGGGAGAGACGATGCAGCAACCCAATTGGGAGTGTACTTCCCTCCTTTTCTTGTTGTTTTCACAGAGAAAGCAGGTACAACAACTCACCTGCAGGGGAGAAATGATGCAGCAAAGCCGATGTGGGAGCGGGGAGCGCGAACGCTGCCACCACCAGTAGAGGTCGGAAGTACTGTCTGTCCGTCCCTCCACTTATCTCGGTTTTCTCCTTTTTATTATATTATTATGTTTTTAGGAAGCATTGTCCTGACCGCAGTGGAGACACGATGCAGCAAAACGAAAAAGTGGGAGAGGGGAGCGCGAATGCTGCCGTCACCAGCAGGGGCTACGGGCGTAGCGCCGTCAAAGAAAATCAACTGCGGCGGTTTAACCGAAGCGGAAAACACGAGTAAATATCTGTGATATTGGCAACCGAAACACCGTTATGGCGGCCTGAGCAATCAAATCATGCATCCGACAACCAGTGGGAGAGGGGAGTGGAGACGCTACCGTCACCACCAGCACTGCGATACCACTAACAAAAAACAACCACGGCGTTTTCACCGAGGCGGACACACAATACGTCCAATGCTGAGAGAAAAGAAGCAATGGGAGAGGGGAGAGCGAACGCCGCCGTCACCAACAAATTCGGCACTCCAACAGAAAACAACTTTTGCTGCTGCGGTGCACCCACAGAGAAAAAGCGCACAATTATTACCTCCCGGGTAATGTAACAACGAGAAGATCCCGAATCCACAGTCGCAGCCCCTGGAGGGTGAATCCGCTTCTCCGACCACTCGGGTCACGGAGCTCCCAGCAACTGGTAAGGGATGTGCCGCTTGCGAAGCAATCGGCCATCATGCGAACTGCGCGCGAGAAGAAAAGAGGAAAAGAGCCTTGCATGACGCCGGAATATATCACCTCTGGGGGTCATCCAGGGTCACACGTGACTTTGTTAGTATAAGTACTCGAACTGCGCATGTGCGAAGGGAACATTCAGTGCTTGCAGCACCGCCCTCTGGTGGTCAGAAAGGATGAAATAGAACTTCTGCTGCAGAAGCTCTTGAATCACCTGTAAGACATCAGTTATGTTTAGACTGCTTCTCTCCTCAAACCCCTACTCAAAAAGCCTAGTCTTGATCCAGGAGTCTCGGCTAATTATAGACCAATATCCAACCTACCATTTATTTCTAAAATCCTAGAAAAAGCTGTTGCTAAGCAGCTATCAGACCACTTACACAGGAATGAACTATTTGTAGATTTTCAATCAGGATTTAGAGCACATCATAGTACAGAAACAGCACTGTTGAAAGTCACCAATGATCTTCTCTTAGCCTCATATAATGGACTTGTTTCTATACATGTCCTCCAGTTTGTTCATGTCTATGATGAACCTTCCACACGCACAAGGTTAGTTGTGGAGTTCCAAAAGGCTCTGTGCTAGGACCGATTCTGTTCACCCTGTACATGCTTCCTTTAGGCAATGTTATTAGGGAGTACTCTATTAATTACCACTGCTATGCAGATGACACTGTTATGACCCTAGGGGTCATTATGTGTGTGGTTGGTGTGTTGTTGGCTCTCCCCTCCCCATTTCGTGTGTGTGTATGTGTGTGTGTGTGTGTATTGGATGCTGGAGTAGGCGTGGACTCGAAGCCTTGGATTGGACTTCCGGGATTGGCCCAACACTTCTCGGAAGAACGATAGGAGGCACGGACTGCTGCTCAGGAGAGCTATTTCTCCCACCTTTGCCATTCCCAGCTATTTTGATAAAGACTTCGTTTTCGTAAATTAGTTAGAGATTAGGTTTTGTTTCGTTTTGTAGGTTTAGTGGTAATAGTAGTTTTCCGTTGTTTAGATTAGATATTTAGATTCTTAGGCTATGTTTGTGTTTTGTTTTCTCCTGTTTGTTTTAGGAGTTTCCAGGCTAGCGACCTGTGATTTTGTGTTGTTTCTTTTGATTGATATTATAGGGCTGTTTAGCGTTTTTGTTATTGATTTTCGTTTGTTTGATATCGTAGGGCTCACGGAGCGTTTTTTGTTTGAGTAGGGCTAAAATTAGCGTTTGTGTTTGTTTTGAACATTCTGTTTTGTATTCTGTGTTTTCAACAGAATAAATATTCTCGTTAACTGTAGTTCGTCTAGTTCGTGTTTGTTGAGAGTGGAAGAAGTTTGGAGGAAAACTCCACAATCGTGTTACGCTCCGGCAACCCCTAGGCTGGGGCGTAACAACACTCAGTTGTATCTATCTATGAAACACAAACTAGTTAACCAGACTTCAAGCGTGTCTAACTGACATAAAGGCCTGGATGACCAGTAACTTTCTACTTTTAAATTCAGAGAAAACAGAAGTTATTGTATTTGGGCCTAAAAACCTCAGAAATAATTTTTCTAAAATAATAGCTACTTTAGATGGCATAGCCCTTGCCTCCAGCACTACTGTGAAAAACCTTGGAGTTATTTTTGACCAGGACATTTCCTTTTACTCACACATAAAACAAATCTCTAGAACTGCCTTCTATCACCTGCGGAACATTGCCACAACTAGGAACATCCCGTCTCAAAATGATGCAGAAAAACTAGTCCATGCATTTGTTACCTCAAGGCTAGATTACTGTAACTCATTACTATCTGGATGTCCCAGTGTCTCTATAAAAAGCCTCCAGTTAATCCATAATGCTGCAGCCAGAGTCCTGACAGGAACTAGGATCATATTTCTCCTATATTAGCTTCTCTTCATTGGCTCCCTGTAAAATCCAGAATCGAATTGAAAATCCTTCTTCTCACATACAAATCCCTCCATGATCAAGCTCCTTCATACCTTAAAGACCTCATAGTACCATATTATTCCAATAGACCACTTCGTTCTCAGAGTCCAGGTCTACTTGTGGTTCCCAGAGTTTCCAAAAGCAGAATGGGAGGCAGAGCCTTTAGCTATCAAGCTCCTGTCCTGTGGAACCAGCTCCCAGCCTGGGTTCAGGAGGCAGACACTCTCTGTATTTTTAAGGCTAGACTTAAAACATTCCTCTTTGACAAAACGTATAGTTAGGGCTGGCTTCAGGCAACCCTGAACCATTCCTTAGTTATGCTGCTATAGGCCTAGACTGCCCGAGGACCATCGGTGCACTGAGCTCCCCTACCCTAACCCTCCCCTCCCTTCCCTTCCCCTTTCTTCCTCTCCTCCCTCCTCACATGTATATTCCACCACTGAAAAGTCACTAACTTTGTACTCTCTCTCTCCCCTAGTTTGTGCTCTCTCCCTCTCTCTCTGTCCTCTCTCTCTGTACCTTCTGCAGGTGTCCCTGGTCCTGGAGTTGTATATTGCTGATGTGCAGTTACTGGTCCCACCAACCTGCAGTGTCTATTTGTTGTTTATTGTTGCTGTTCTTTTCTCTCTCCCCTATCCACTCACCCCAACCGGTCAAGGCAGATGGCCGCCCAAACTGAGCCTAAAGTGCCTTGAGATGATTTGTATTGTGATTTGTTGCTATACAAATAAATTTGAATTGAATTGAACATCTTTGGAATGCGACCCTGGACCTACTCCACAGATAAGTCCAAAATTTCTTTTATAGTCGGGCTATTATGGGGAAGGGCGCTAATGTGGGCAGAGGCAGAATCTTCGTCCAGTCCATTAACTAACATAACATTATCCCAGTTCCTCTAGGCTTTCAGGCAGGCTTTGACCGGTGCAGCAGGAAACAGTGTTGATCAGAGTGGTCAGACTGATTCATAACAGTATAACAATAAACCAAAAGCTGTATGATATGAAAAGGTTCTGTATGACTGCAGAATGAGGTGATAATTTACCCTTTTCACTGCTGCTTCCACATTTCACAGTCATTTGATTAATTTCTAATATGAAACATGAATTATTGCAGCTTTATCTTTGTCTTGCCTTTATTGCAAATACCATAACAGAATTAAAAAACATACGTATCTGTATTATCTTGGCAGTAATCATATTTTCTGAACATGACTATGCACTATAATCTGTAATCACAGGAACTTTCTACGGCTGACTGTAGAAGAGACATTTACTTTTGCATTTCAAACAAGCCAGATTTCATAATGCTGCTTAAAACAAAAATATGCTCATATCTCTGTAAAATCACACAAGGATGTGTCTGTACCTCTAATCAATATTAATGTGCCAACTCCAGCATTTGTCGCTTTATCAAATCACTGTAGTTTCTTGTTGTGTGTTTGTGTCTGTCTTCATGGTGGAGAGGAGGTTGTGTAGCTAAAGTCTGTTAAAAAATGAGGTTGTTCAAGGTAAGATTTTTCATTTGTTTCTAACTGTCAATACAATTTTACTGTTTTCTCTTTAAAATGTTTTTTATGACTTCCTCATCCTATGTAAGGCCATAAGGACAGTGTGTAGTCTGCTGAACACACTGTACATTTATATTGGGCCTTATAAATAAAACTGACTTAACTTAAAATCCATTGCATTTGATGTATGTCATTTTATTGGCTAGAGATAGGGAATTAAGTAAAAATGCAGTTTGTGTTGATGCTTCATTAAGCAGCTAACCACATTAACAAAGATCATAGAAAATGGGGAGCCCAGCTGATGAAACCAGATTGGAAGTGTTCCTACAGCTATAGCCCACACTTATATGAACATATAATATATGAATATATAGCCTTTCTTATATGAAACAATGAAACATTTTGAATTTGCTGTTCACAAGAACCATCTGGTGAGGTAAGCCATGCCTCACAAATAGAGATTTCTGAAGATTTATACTTATGAATTGTCAAAATGCATAAAGATAGAAAAGGTTACACAATCTCACAGACTTCAGGTATTTGATAAACTTTACAAACAATGAGGTAAAAAACAAGTCCAGACTAAGAGTAGCTGGTTAGCATCTTTTTATATGTGATTAGTCGATACAAAAATCATGGTGGTTTTATGCAGCATGATGTCCTTGGAAGGACACCACAGGTGAAATGCTTGGTTGAGGTTATTCCTGCAGAACAAGTTTGGCCAGTTGTATGGACCCAAAAATATAAAAACATGAGGAAATCTGTGGAAACATGGTGGAGGCTTTTCATCAGAGCAAACCTCTGTGAATGGGGCTGCAAGAGGGAGCTCTGATTTGAACATAAACATATGAAGTTTAATTGGTGGAAATTATAAGATAAGTTAACTTTCTTCATCCCCAAAGGGAAATTCAGATAGTCTTGTATTTAATTAGTCAGTCAGTAGTGAGAGTAGTCAGGTGTCATCTTCCATTGGCTAAGGTGTAGAGCCTGATGGCAGTGGGGATGAAGGATCTCATGTATGGTTCAGTCCTGCTGCTCAGTGAGGTGAGTCGTCCACTGCAGTTGCTTCTGTGCTCCATCAGGATGTTGTGAAGGTGATGGTCAATGTATTCCAGGATGGTCTCTACCTTTGTGAGCATCTCTCCACCACATCCTCCAGTGAGTTCAGCCTCATTCCAGTCACTGAACCAGCTTTTTGCACCAGTTTGTCCATGTTTTTGCTTTATGCTGCCTCCCCAGCAGACTGCAGCATAAACAGCACACTGGCTGCCATAGTTTGGTAAAACATGTGCAGCATCTTCCTGCAAACGTCTAAGGACCTAAGCCGCCTTAGGAGGAAAAGTCATCTCTTCCCTTTTTTATAGAACATCTGTGTTCATTGACCAGTCCAACTTGTTTTCTAGGTGTATGTCTAGATATTTGTAGGCTGACATCTATCAGTGTCCACACCAGGGATATTGAGAAACGGGGGGATTAGACCTTCAAAAATCCACCACCATCTCCTTGGTTTAAAAGTTGTTCAGTAGGAGGTAGTTTTTGAGTCCAGTCACTGAAGGATTTTGTCAGGCCTCAGTGTGTACAGGAACGGAGCAAAAACAGTGCCCTGTAGAGCCCCTGTGCTGCTCAAAACTATCAGAAGTGGGACATTTAGCCTGACATTTAGACATTGTAATAAAAACAGTGCTGGTGGCTACTGAGGACTTTTATGTAACTAATCCAAAAATTTTATTAATGTTCTTATTCTTTTTCTTATTTTCCCAGGTGGCCCAGGAAATCAGATTTGCAGAATTTGGGAGTTGCCTCTTAACTATTCACAACTATCGTATATTCATATACTATAGGCTTCGACATCAAATTTGAAAGAAATGACAACTTAAAGGCAACTTAGTTTTATCAGCACCTCAAGTTGTTAGGATGTTACATTTCATGTCTTTATTCATTCATTTATCAGGAACAAGGAATAAAGATTAAGAGGAAAGGTAAGCAGAGGAGTCAAAAAAGGACAAGACAGGAGGTATGAGGAGCAGTGTTTTGCACGAGCACTGTGTGTGTGCGTGTGTGTGTGTGATGAGAGGAAAGGTTGACAAGCCTATGATGTCAGGTGACATTTACTTGACAGGGGCCACGCAACAGATGGTGCTGGGGGTTGGAGAATGAAAGTGTGTTTGTGTGTATGTCTTTACCTACTTGTCCATCTACATCAGTGTGTGTGTGCTGGGCACAGGGACACCTTGGTTTTCAAAAGTGATGTGACACTAATTGGTCTGAAAGGTTACCAGGTTCACGTTACACGTTCATCATGTGGATGTCATGTCAGCTCGCGATCATGGTCACATTGTGAGGCACACCATCCTCTTTTGCTTCTTTTAGTAGCTGACCCTTTGGAGTTTCCTCTTCCGACAGCAGCAGACTGAGGAGGTCAAAGGATGCAGCTGGAAAGAAAGGGAAGACTCACACAACAAGTCACACTCCATGTATTCAGGGCCATATGCAGGGATTAAGAAATGCCGAGGTCAACAAAGCTAGGGGTGTGCGGAAAAAACTTTTGAAAAATTGTTGATTTCTTGGGAAATTTGGAAACTTAATATTAAGACTCAAAATTATACTATATAATGTATACATTATTATTATATAATACAGCCTATTATGAAAAACCTGAAGAAATGATTATATTCGACACACTTACTCTAACAAATTTAAGTCTACTGGGAGTTTGATCTTATCAAAGAGTAGCTAGCTCCTGAGAAGCATTAAACTTTGAATAATGTAAATATCTTTGTCTTTGAGTTTGCATGTTTTGAGATTTGAATTATTTAGGCTAAATGAAGACAGTAAATATGGGCCAAGAAAAAATATGTTTGAGACTATAATGTTCATTATTTTGATTGTTTTGACTGTTGACTGTTGTATGTTCTGTTGTAATACATATTTATATTTGGGATATATATTTTATATTCATATATTTGCCTATTGTCGAGGAGGGTCACTGTAATTATGGCTATGCTATGCATTTTCGGCCTACCTCGATCACCTCTCTATTTTTCTCACAGTATCCTCTCCACAGTTCCTTTTACTAACATTAGTTTGTAAAGCGACTAATCTGCAGGTTGCTGAGATTTTTCTCTTCATGTAAAGAGATGTACCAGTAGTCAGTTAATATTATTTTAATATTATTTCACGACGACCATCAAATGACTTTTATTTTAAAATACCCTGTGGAGTTTTTGCCCACTAGATGATGCCTAGCAAAGACAAGGAAGATGAATTACAGAGGGAAACAACACAGGGTTAAATGCCTTCAGATTGATTGATTGTTATACCTGGTATACGCTGGTGTCAAATACTGCATGTAAACAAGTTTTGTCTGGTTAACAAAAAACTCTACATAGCCACTTCATATAAACAAGGTCATCTTCCATTGTGGCAGTGTGTGGTCAGTGCATTGTGTATTTGCTGCGTTTTCCTTCATTTGTTTCATGAGTGTTAGAGCAAACAGTGGCAGTGAAGTCATTCGCAAGTGAGTTCATCTAATGGGGAAAAAAGATAGTTGTTTCTGCAGGGTCACCTTACATACCTAACACTCAACTAACACCTTTATCTTTCACCATAGTGTTTTTGTTGCATGAACAGCACTTTGTACTTTCTACTTTGTTTTTCATGTTTCCCCTTAAAACATAATGGGATTCAACTGGCAAAACAAATTAGCAGTACATAAACATCATTACTGAGACACATTTATAATAATAGGGGCCCCTAGAACTACTGCTATCAACTATAGATGCAATTTGTCTTTGCCTGCAGTTTAATACAAATTTAAATAGGATTTGTTTGCAAAACAAACATGTACGTTTGTTTTAATTGTATTTGTTTTTAGCAATTTGAATATATGGAACTGCAGGTATGTGGGCATAAAGCTTGGACAGAATGAGTAGAAAAGCTGCTGAAACTGAATTAATCACTCATATTGCACATTCAGTATAGCATCACACAGGGCACACAGGGTAAAACAATCAAGTGCACCTCAAGTCATTAGCAGAGTCATTATGCTCTTAATTGATGTCAGTACACAGAACCTTAGAGGTTTCCAACAGAGTTTTAGTAAAAAAGTGGTGTACATTCAGCCTGAAATAACAGTAATTTCCTCTACTTTAATGTCATTATACACAGTGAAACAATACAAATTTAGTAATAGATTCTCACATATTCTATATGAACAATAGACAATTGCATCATTGTGAGACAACAGCAGTCTGGTGGTTAAAAGCCTTTTGGAGCCCCTTGGGGTTCAGTAGAATTTTCTGACCACTCATTAGCCAGTATTGTCCAATATTTCCAAGGAACCAGGCTGCTGAAAACAACTGGAGTATTATTAAATTATAAAGAGGAAATGTGGGACCTCAAAATAAATAGCTACGGCCCAGCCACTTGTCTTTGTTCCCACTGTCATTTTTCCCACTTCTGCTACCTTCCTATTTGTTGATTTCCACCTATATTGCCCACAAAGAAAACTCTCCAGTGACTTTCAAACATTTATCTCCATTTTTCAGTTTTTCAGGAAGTTTCTCCCTGCTGGACTCCTTGAAGTCCCATATTTGGAGTCTTCATGCGTGGATGTTTGTTACCCTCTGGATCTGGGCAGTTGTTTGCTGTCTTGTTTGAACGGTTATGTTCATGGACATTTGTTCTCTCCTTGAATCTGGTCTGTCAGAACTGTTTTTCTTCTGGCTGCCTGGCATCGGACTCTTTGTTTCTGTGTTTATCTGTATGTTTCTACACGAATAAAATCACTCACCTCTTTGTCACCTTTTCTTTGGTTAGCTTACCGGAGAACAACTACTTATCTGCTTAGAGTAAGTTACTTTAGAGAATATTCCATCCACCTGTGTTCATCTGTTTCCCCTGTTACACCAGAGAACCAGTCTGCTTCCTCAGTCCTCTTAGCTGTCTGTTGAAGTTGATCTAATTGGTGAAAGTACTTACTTGTGCCCTTGGGGGTTACATGCTGTCACTGCCTCCTCTGAAAGCTGTTACTTTTGTTACTCACATGTGTCAGCCATTTTACATGCCTTGCTTCAATTGTGCTGCTGTTTGCCATTAACCCTTGTGTGGTGTTCAGGTCTGTGGGACATGTTTTTAATGTTTGCAACATTACATTTCAGACACGTGCACCTCTCTGCTACCACATTCATGCACATTTTACCCTGTGCCATCTGGGAACCATTCTGTGTTTTCTATCCCAGCTACAAACTGTGGGTAGGACACAAAATAGAAACAGGTTTGTGGCTCCTTATCACGATTGATCAAGATGGCCTTACAAATGATCTTGAAGAAAATTTTGAAGATGATGAAGAGGAAGCATTCTCACAATATGAAAATCACATTACTGTCAGTTCAGAATCTCAGTGAGTTTAATTAAAGAGGAGGACGAGATTGACCATCAGCCACCTCGGAACAGTGCAAAAAAACAGGAGAGCTCCCACCTCAGCTCCTGGCCGCTAAGAACTCCTCTAAGTCTGTGTTCACAGACTAGCATGACCCTGGTGCCAAAGAAAGGCAAAAATGTGGTACGCATAATATACTGCATATGGATGGAAGAAAATGTGACCAGAAGCATCAACAACCAGAAAATATAATGGGTCAGAACTTCACAAAAGGGGGTGGACAACATGGAAATGCTGGTGAAAGCATCAACAGAAAGACCAGAAAGACAAGCCTCATCCCTGACAATGTTTAAGTCCAAGCTAAAAACTTTTCGTTTTAGCTCAGCATATGACATAATATGTTTTATGTGCACTCATTGGTTAGGGTTAGGTGTATGAATTGTGCTATATAAATAAACTTGCCTTGCCTGAACTGGAGAAGGGGAACGCTCCAGAGGAGATAGCTCTTTCTCGAGGAGCTGGACAAGGCACTGATGAGGCCTCAAACATTAGGAGCATTCAGGAGGAGGATGCTTCCAACCGACCAACAGCTGCAGATCATATGTGGTGCTGTTGCATATGTACAATGTTTGCCTGACTCTTCTACTTTGACCAGCTGGATTGTGTCTTTGTGTGTGTGTACAAGTGAAGGAGTGAGAGAGAGGTAAAACTCCTAAAACTCCTGATCTAAGTATTTTCTTCATTTTACAAACACTGCAGTGTGTGTACCAATGATGAACAGGAAGACACAGTACACTGGCATCAACATATATATGCAACACAAATACAGTAAAACCCTTCCCTTATGCATCATATAGGCCTGGATAAAGAGGCTACATGTTCAATGGATCTCTGTGTTTGTGTGTACAGTATCTGTTTATTTTTATTTCCTTTTTCTTTTTGAATAGCATTCATAAATTTGATCTAAAAGGGGGTAAATGGCAAATATTTTTACATCACTTGTTATGGCTGTGTTAATTTAAAAACCCAATAATATGACCATGAGCAAAAACAATGCAGCACAAGAGTTAAGGCTGTTCACTTCAACATTACTTTGCTTATGGTTTTGCATTGGGTCCTAAAAATTTGAAACAAAAAAACATTTTTAAAACAAACATTTTAAACATGCCCACATGTCCTGATAATATATAGTCTCTCTCACAGATGCTGTCAAACATATTGACCATCTATGGGGTCTATGGGGTAGTAAAATAATGTCATGCGTCCTTATTTTCCTCCTCCGCCCCAGTATTTCTGCTTGTTTTGAGGAACAAGCAGTACAGTGACTTGGAAAAACGCTAAAATAATCACCCAGGGTGATTACAGGATTAAAATACTGGAAAATACTTTAATGTAGGCTACTGGGGGGGGGGGCAATTTTTAAGTGCACAAAGCTGCAGATTTTTTAGAAGGACTGCAATAAAAAGACCACCTCAAAAAGGAAGGTTTTTCACAGTGCTCCATATTATGTGACCATACAGCACACCCTTCCACTCATAGGTTTCTGTCTCTAAAACCACCGGGCAGCAGCTACATGTTTTTTTCAGGAGAAACATCAATGAAATAGGTTTAAGTGTGAACATAAAGAAATGTTATGTCATAGGCTATAACAAATCAAGTGGCAAACACTGACCTGATTTCTGATGGTAATTAAACTGTTGATAGATCTACATTAGTTGTAATTTAGTGCAAAATTTAATGTATAAAAAATTATTAGTCAAGCTCGGTTTTTGCAACAGACTGTACTGGATTCATGACTGTTACATATGTGGTGGATAGTAGAGCTTATGTATCATGTATTATTAATTTCAGTCATGCCCACCTGTCAATGCTCAAGTTGGCACTGTATAGTGAATTTGTTGTAGCTTTAGCACTGTTATGGAGTTGCTTGTGCTTGTGTCCATCTGTTGAATGCAACTAAGTCGTTGCACCATGTCGTTGTGTCGTTGTGAAGACATGGTGGTTTGGTTTCAGCTAAGGTCTGTGTTGACATTCATAGGGACAGAGATACGAGGTGTGTCACACACACACACACACACACATTGTCGAGCTGTTAGGATGGAAATATTCCGTCACATGTCAGTTTGTTCTTTTTTTCTTTCGTTAATTATTTGTTTCTTACATAATTAACCTACTCTCTCCGCTTCCTATTGACACTCCTCATTCCTTTCTTTCATGCTTTCTCTCTTTCATCAGACTCTATCCCGTGCTTAACTCTCTCTTGAGCCTATTAAAATGTGTATGACTTGCTGTCACTGTGAGTTCATGGAGCACATGTGCGACGATGTTTTTGTGTGTCTCCTGTTGTGTCGACCATCCCATCAGTTGAAAATTGTGTAAATTGGAAATAGATGCAAAGAAACTTCCCAACACAGGATCTGCAGGCTAGTCACTTCAGCAGTGTTAAGTCTGACCAGATCACAATATGTGTCATTTTTCTTTTATAGTTTATATAAAACTGGGAAAATAAAAGATGCTTATCAAATCAATGTTTTTCATCATCAAGGAAATTGATTTTGATGACCTTTGTTTTTTCAACCTGTCTGACATTTGTTTGCTTAAAATTCACAGGGATCTGCTGGAACCTATCCCAGCTCTCTTTGGGTGAAAGGCAGGGGTACACCCTGGATGGGTCACCAGTCCATCACAGGGCCACATAGAGAAAAACAACCTCACACACTCAGACTCACTCCTATGGGCAATTTAGAGTCACCAATCAACCTGACATACATGTTATTAGACTGTAGGAGAAAACCCACACAAGCACAGGGAGAACATGCAAACTCCACACATAATGGTCCCTGCTGGGTTTCAAACCAGGAACCTTCTTGCTGTGAGGCAAATGTGCTAACCACTAATCCACCATGCTTCCCTTTAGTGATGAACACTGAATATAAAAATATATGCATTCTCACTGTTTGACAATATAAGTGGTACCTTTAAATTCCTGTTATGGGTAAAAATTTAAATGAGATTTCAATTCAATTCAGTATTATTTGTATAGTGCCAAAGCACAATACAAATCATCTCAAGGCACTTTACAAAAAACCCAACAAATCCCTTATGAGCAAGCACTTGATGACAGTGCAGAGGAGAAACTCCCTTTAACGGAAGAAAAAACGTCCAGCAGAACCGGCTCAGTTTGGGCAGCCATCTGCCTCGACCGGTTGGGGTGAGTGGTGTAGTGGAAATTTTTTTAAGTTTGAGAGATGCTAATTCTCAGAAACAACCACAAGTGTGATGAATCATCTCAGGTTTAATCACAGGCCCGGAGAGGACGTCCTTGCCTCTGTGTTACAACACCAGGTTTATATACAGTACTGTGGACTAATTCTGAACAGACCCCCACATTGTTTGTTCAGGTACCTATCTTCAGCCTTCTTACCATCAAAGAAACAAATTGTTGGCAGTTATTTACAACCCTCTACCCTAAAACACTAAACCAATAAAACAGATAGAACCACATACCATCAAAGGGTCAAGCAAACATTCAAGTCACCCCTTGACATCTTGGAAAATCCTCACAGTGGATAGAGCAGAGAGAAAAGAACAGCAACAATAAACAACAAATAGACACTGCAGGTTGGTGGGGCCGGTAACTGCACATCAGCGATATACAGCTCCAGGACCAGGGACACCTGCAGAAGAACAGACAGAGAGGGAGAGAGCACAAACTAGGGGAGAAGAGAGCACAAGGTTAGTGACATTCAATGGTGGAATATACATAGTATGTATAGTTCTTGTCAGGACTCTGGCTGCAGCATTCTGGATTAACTGGAGGTTTTTTATGGAGATACTGGGACATGCAAATAGTAATGAGTTACAGTAATCTAGCCTTGAGGTAACAAATGCATGGACTACTTTTCTGCATCATTTTGAGACAGGATGTTCCTAATTTTGGCAGTGTTGCACAGGTGAAAGAACGCAGTTCTAGAGATTTATTTTATGTGTGAGTTAAAGGACATGTCCTGGTCAAAAATAACTCCAAGGTTTTTCACAGTAGTGCTGGAGGCCAGGGCTATGCCATCCAAAGTAGCTATATTTTTTAGATAAGTTATTTCTGAGGTTTTTAGGCCCAAATATAATAACTTCTGTTTTCTCTGAATTTAAAAGTAGAAAGTTACTGGTCGTCTAGGCCTTTATGTCAGTTAGACACGCTTGAAGTCTGGTTAACTGGTTTGTGTTCACAGGTTTCATAGATAATAATAGATAGATACAGCTGAGTGGCATTGCGATACATTTAAGAGGCACTGCACAGAAATATGAAAACCAATTAAAATCTTGCCACAGTATGTGAACGTATGAACGAATGGATTCTTTTTATGGGTGCTGCTTGGTCACAGCTTGGGTTAGGGTTAGGCAATTATTTGTCTAGTTCAGATATTTTTAGTACTCAGGAAGCATTTTCAATTTATTGGGAATGTTTAGCTACTTTCCACTGCTGTGATTACATGAATTTTCCTACCATGCCCCTGAGAGAAATGAAGCCCCCAAATCTGGCAGTGTATGTGTTGCCCTACTCACTGAAGTATGAAAATCTACTTTCATGATGTAGATATACTGATTGTCTTGACATTTGTGTAAAGTCTCCAGACCTGTCAGTCCAGGCAAATGAGAGCTGCTGACTTACAATCTGTGAAAATAGCAAATATGACAAATATTAATTTCCTTTAACGTGGATATGTGTTAGAGAAATTAAAATGTTTCCCCTGCTGTGACCTGATCCACCTTACTTTAGTATAACTGAAACACTTCTGAATAGGGCCTATTGTTTATTGTGGAAATATAATTGTTTCTCTCCGTGAGCACAGTTTGCTCTAACCTTGACTATTTAATAAGGGCCCAGATGTCTTTCTGTGAGAGATCACCTCCCTTTTGTGTTACCATGAAAACTGATGTGTTGGGCTGCAAGCAGCAAGTGACCCTCATGCTGTACTAAGATGCTGTGTGACTGTTACTCCTTGCAAGTTAAACTTCTATATAATTTTGCCGAAGCTCGTCCTCTGAGTCTATTTGTTAAAAAGAATTTACCTAACAATATGTCTCAGTAAACTTGATTAGAGGTGGACTGTGGCTGTAAAGGACTGTAGGTGTAAAGGTTTGTGTGTGTCGATGTGTGTCAGTGATGGATGTATTGCAGATGGTCTCAGCTCCATCTAATTATGCTACGGGACACTGAGGAAGTCCTGCACAAGGTCACTTAGGACACATCACACTTCCAAAATGAGAGAATCAGAGTGAGTATGCTTGAGGTGCTTCTGTTAAATTAGCTTTTTCTTAAACTCTCCACAGTAATTGCAAATGTCATCACAATCTACACACGTGTACTCCATCAATGTTATTGGACAGATACCAGATACAGATATAGTTATTCCTATTGGCTCATCTTTTGAAATTCTGAACATTTTCTAACGTGTGATCAGTGGCTGTGGAGTCAACAGACCACGTTAACACAAGATAGTCACGACTCAGTTCTTCTGCATTGTGAAAGTTTATGAGATTGCACACCTTCATTGGTCAACACGTGCATAAAGCTGTCAAACACACTAAGGTCTGAAGGGTAAATGTTTAAGGTTGACAAGTTAAATAGGCTGCATAATAACAACATTGTCCATCCTCGAGGTCCAAATATTGTGAAAATGACTGTATACTCTGTTCAGCTACAGTGTATGTGTTCAATTCCCTCAAGTGCTATGAAACAGATTAAATGCCGTACAGGGGAGAACCCCGGAAGGCTGCTGTGAGTTCAATGATTCTTAACCATAACAGGAAAGTAATGATCATGAATTTACAGTACTGATGTTAGTGTGTTGACATCATCAGAAACAAATTCACTGGCTGTAGCAGCAAAAATAGAAGCAATACTATAAGTTTCTGTTCACTCGACAGCCATTTTAACAACTGAGCAGTCAATATAGTCTACATTGTAACAAATCAAGAAAATGTATGACATATCCCAACCTCACACATACTGTAGTTCTAATGGGATTCATAGGCCCTTATCACCGATGGCTCATGACCCATTTCAAGCTCCGTAAAAAGCGAGGCTAGGGTTGACGTAGGAGCTGGATGTGGGGGAAAATGAACAGACAGCTAATAGAGATTCAATATCACAAAACAGGCACTCCATTGGACTGCTATTATTGTTGCTTCTTATCAGACCATAGCTATGGCTCAACAGGTCTCCACTCACCTGTACTAGAAGGTTCAGTAGGTTGTTATCCACCTATACAGTGGGTACAGAAAGTATTCAGACCCCTTTAAATTTTTCACTCTTTGTGTCATTGCAGCCATTTGCCAAAATCAAAAAAGTTCATTTTATTTCTCATTAATGTACACTCAGCACCCCATCTTGACAGAAAAAAACAGAAATGTAGAAATTTTTGCAAATTTATTAAAAAAGAAAAACTGAAATATCACATGGTCATAAGTATTCAGACCCTTTGCAGTGACACTCATATTTAACTCACATGCTGTCCATTTCTTCTGATCCTCCTTGAGATGGTTCTGCTCCTTCATTGGAGTCCAGCTGTGTTTAATTAAACTGATTGGACTTGATTAGGAAAGGCACACACCTGTCTATATAAGACCTTACAGCTCACAGTGCATGTCAGAGCAAATGAGAATCATGAGGTCGAAGGAACTGCCCAAGGAGCTCAGAGACAGAATTGTGGCAAGGCACAGATCTGGCCAAGGTTACACAAGAATTTCTGCAGCACTCAAGGTTCCTAAGAGCACATTGGCCTCCATAATCCTCAAATGGAAAAAGTTTGGGACGACCAGAACTCTTCCTAGACCTGGCCGTCCAGCCAAACTGAGCAATTGTGGGAGAAGAGCCTTGGTGAGAGAGGTAAAGAAGAACCCAAAGAGCACTGTGGCTGAGCTCCAGAGATGCAGTAGGGAGATGGGAGAAAGTTCCACAAAGTCAACTATCACTGCAGCCCTCCACCAGTCAGGACTTTATGGCAGAGTGGCCCGACGGAAGCCTCTCCTCAGTGCAAGACACATGAAAGCCCACATAGAGTTTGTCAAAAAACACATGAAGGACTCCCAGACCATGAGAAATAAGATTCTCTGGTCTGATGAGACCAAGATTGAACTTTTTGGCGTTAATTCTAAGCGGTATGTGTGGAGAAAACCAGGCACCGCTCATCACCTGCTCAATACAATCCCTACAGTGGGAGCATCATGTTGTGGGGGGGGGGTTTCAGCTGCAGGGACAGGACGACTGGTTGCAATTGAAGGAAAGATGAATGCGGCCAAGTACAGAGATATCCTGGAAGAAAACCTCTTCCAGAGTGCTCAGGACCTCAGACTGGGCCAAAGGTTCACCTTTCAACAGGACAATGACCCTAAGCACACAGCTAAAATAACAAAGGAGTGGCTTCGGAACAACTCTGTGACCGTTCTTGACTGGCCCTACTGGGTTATGTTTGTGCATGAACACTACCCGGTGAGGTTTCGGAAAAAATTGTGACTTGTATTAAAGCTGTCCACAACCAGTTTGTCACATCATACATACTGTTGCGTTTCTCTTTGTATCTACCTGGTTAGCTGCACTTGTTTCTTTGGTCCAGTTTTACCATGGTCTCCTGCTGCCCTTAATCTGACTGGATTCTGCTTCCCTGTTGGGTTCATTTCTGCATTTATTTGTAAACCCTGACAACAGTGAACATAATGTTATCTTAGCCACACTAGATTGTGGCTGGAGTTTGTGTTGATGCCAGTGCTAGTACTCTGGTACAAACTGAAAAGTATCAGCTACTGGATGGATTGTCATGACATTTGATACAGACGCTCATATTCCCCTTATATTTGCCTTAGCATCACTGTCTGTACTTAAAATGTAGCTTTAGAAGCACATTAGCAGAGAAGCAGCAGCTCTGGCATTTTTATTTTTTATTCATTTATTTTTTGACAAGCAAGAAGGCCTGCCTTCTGAGATATTAACAAAACTTATTAAAGTATCATTCCACAGAACTTCTGAAAGTACTTATTTAAATTAATGTTGCATTTTGCATACACCCAGCAGCCCCCGATAACAGCCCTAATCAAATCTCAGTGGTGTATTGTAGGAAGTGACACAGTGGGGCCTCAACTATTAAAAATCCTATTTAAAATCTGATGCCAGGTCCTGCAGCCTGTGAAACACACACCTACAGGAAGTATGTCTAAAGAGTTCATGGACAATCCTGATGTACTTCTACCATATCACATTTGCAGGTCTTGTGTAAGAGGTATAAAAACACTGAAAAAAAGTATTGTGGGAACATCTCAGTGGTGAGTTTCAGTTACTGTTACTGTTCTAAAATACTTTATGTTAAATATAGGATGGGGTTCAGGAGCCATATAGTACATGAATATCCCATAGTCCCATAATAGTACATGCTGTTCACTATTCTTATCTACAGTCAGTTCCATAAGTATTTGGACCGTGATACAATTTTCTAATTTTGCCTCTGCACACCACCAGCATTAGTGGATTTGAAATGAAGCCACCGAGATGCTGTTGAAGTGTAGACTTTCACCTTTATTTCAGAAATATTGCAATAACTGTTTAGGATGTATAGCCTTTTCTATAAGTAGTCCACCATGCATAGGAATATCAAATTTTTGCAGGTTTCATCACAATTTAATTAGTGGGTTTGACATTCTTACTAAATCACAGCCACGTTCAGCTTCTTAAAAATAACATTATACAACGTTGGAAACAAGTGAAACAGTCTCACCTCTTTGAAGATTTGCTCACATAAACATAAATCATGATACTACAGATCCATCCATCCATTATCTATACACGCTTATTCCTTAACCAGGGTCACAGGGATCTGTTGGAGCCTATCCCAGCTCTCTTTGGGTGAAAGGCAGGCGTACACCCTGGACAGGTCACCAGTCGATACTACAGATGTCTGCTTAATTTTTCTTTATTAAGAAAGTGTTAAACTACAGGAGCAATACCTAACTGTTAATTCCCTGTGAGTAAAACTACTTTAATCTATATCCCAGTACATTTACAGCTTAAACGCTCCAAGAACATTGGGGATTAGATGGTCATAAGAACTACAAATTCAACTCTCCAACTTTTAAATTCAAGTTAAGTGATTCTCGAGCGTAGCCTAGAGAGCAATTGCCCTAATTTTTTCAGCAAAGAAAAAAGCCAAGCTATTAATGGCTTAGCACAGATAAGCCCAAACGGTGTTAATAAAAGATTGGATAATGATTTTTAAAGAAGGGACAGCACATAGGGCAGAAATAATTAATCACCTTGAATGGAGAGAGAGAAGAGATGCAGAGCTAAGAGGAGATCCAGGAGAGGAAATGAAAGGAGGAGAAAATGACATGAGAGGAGGAAAGGGAAGGGAGGGCAAGAGGTTAGGGAAAAAGAGTGAGGAAGGGGGAAAGATAATGCTAATATAAAAAGAGACTGACACAGGGCAGAAATTCAGTGGATGGAAGGATGAAGACGATGGAAAAGGGAAGGAGAGAGAGAGAGAGAGAAGATGGAGGAAAGATGTGGGAGAACAGCTGGAATGAAGGAAGTTGGAGAGCAGAGAAAGAAGAGGGGGAAGAACTTTTCACAATGACTATAATTGACAATATAATCTTAAAGTTCAACAGAACCAAAATTACAAGTAACCAACTGTAAAAAGTGCAATAGTCTGGACCTCAGTGCCCAGACACTGTAATATGATCATGGTAATTAGACTGAGAGCAGCACAGGGAGTTTGACTTGGAGGGGAGAAGGTGATTTAGGCAAACCAGTATTTTTTTAAAGTTCATCACACCAGAAACTGCACAGACTCTGCCTTTCTGATTCAGGTGGAAATATCATTCTTCCACAGGCAAGAAAATGAGTACTTCATGATCTTTTTTTCTGATGTGCCAGAATTCTTTTTAGACTATGATACATTTTTAACTGTGAAAAAAATGGTGTTGAAGTGTTGCAGTGGTGGGAGGGTTATTGGTTTGATGTAGGTGGTAGTTTATTGGTTAGGCTGGCAGTTGACACAAGGAATTAGTAGGAGATATTGATTTATAGTTCAGTGTTGTTTCCTGCTCCACCACCATCGGACCACATCATGCTCTAATTAGATTGCCTTCAGTAACTCAAAGCAGTGGCAGTGTCTGGCATGTATCATTTCTTAGTACAGTATGACACTACTGCAGGCTGTCACAGTGACAGAGTGGTGATTATGGTGAGCAGAAAGTTTGCAGTGAAGATAGTGAAGATGTCTGTTACTAAAAAGGAAAACATGCTTAATTGTCTTCACTGGCATCAGAAAATTGCAGGAGAGAACATATTATCATCCACAGTTGTTTCTGTCACCATGTGGTATCTGGATCATGTCCATAGCTACATGTATGTGTTGTTATGGTTTTGCGATAGTAGATTTCAGTGACAGCCTTGTGTTTTGTGTAGCTACAGTGGCTATGTGTGTCAGCTACATAGCTATGTCATTGCAAGCCATCTTTATGGTGAAAATAAATATACATAAATATAAATATAAATGGCAGTTTGTAATCCTACTTTATAAATCTTGGGGTCTTTACATTAAAAAATCTAACAAAGAGCATGCATGATGATGCTATAGCCCCCAGTATGGGGGCGTTATGCAGAATAGAGTATTTTGGTTTACAGCAGTGATTTACATAATACTATTTTAGTATGAAATAAAAACATGAAAAATGATTTGTTCATAGCACGGGGTATTCTTCCTGATGTGTATGCATATGTGCTTTGCTTCCAAAGTCCCACTGCGTCAGAAACAAACAAGTTATTAGCCCTGCTGCTTTCCTTTTCTATACCACACCTTTAAACAAATGGCAGATGGAAGATTAGGTTTTATGCTGCAATCAGTTATTTACATAAACACCCTGACACAGATACACATACACAGTCAGTACAGTCTTGTTTGCTAGTTAAATGTTCTTTGAGACTTAGGGTTGTCAAAGTGCTGTGGATGGTCATATGGCAGCATGGTGGCCTGTGGTTATTAGAGAGTCAGCCCTGCAACTGGAAGGTTAAAAGTGCAGACCTCCTTGACTCCCCCAGTCTGCAGAAATATCCTTGGTCATCTAATATACAGTAGCAGTGGCCAGAGGAGCAAGCTGTCTAGCTACTGAATAGCTTTGCAGTGGACATTGCTTACACCTTAAAGATTGCTGTTGTGAAGGACAGATTCAAAGTGTCTTTGGAAAGTGGGACACTGGTAAAAACACATTTTGGGGACCCGTTTTAATTTTTAACTACATATGCAACACACACACAACACACACACAGTAAAACTCCCCTTCATGTGGTGTATAGGCTGGTCTGAAAAGGCTGATGTGTTGTCTAAGACCGACATGGTTACAGTATGTGGTCAGACTTTTTTTTTTTTTTTTTTTTGTGACTTACAGTGGGTACGGAAAGTATTCAGACCCCTTTAAATTTTTCACTCTTTGTGTCATTGCAGCCATTTGCCAAAATCAAAAAAGTTCATTTTATTTCTCATTAATGTACACTCAGCACCCCATCTTGACAGAAAAAAACAGAAATGTAGAAATTTTTGCAAATTTATTAAAAAAGAAAAACTGAAATATCACATGGTCATAAGTATTCAGACCCTGTGCTCAGTATTGAGTAGAAGCACCCTTTTGAGCTAGTACAGCCATGAGTCTTCTTGGGAATGATGCAACAAGTTTTTCACACCTGGATTTGGGGATCCTCTGCCATTCTTCCTTGTAGATCCTCTCCTGTTCTGTCAGGTTGGATGGTGAACGTTGGTGGACAGCCATTTTCAGGTCTCTCCAGAGATGCTCAATTGGGTTTAGGTCAGGGCTCTGGCTGGGCCAGTCAAGAACGATCACAGAGTTGTTCCGAAGCCACTCCTTTGTTATTTTAGCTGTGTGCTTAGGGTCATTGTCCTGTTGAAAGGCGAACCTTCGGCCCAGTCTGAGGTCTTGAGCACTCTGGAAGAGGTTTTCTTCCAGGATATCTCTGTACTTGGCCGCATTCATCTTTCCTTCACTTGCAACCAGTCGTCCTGTCCCTGCAGCTGAAAAACACCCCCACAACATGTTGCTCCCACCACCATGTTTCACTGTAGGGATTGTATTGGGCAGGTGATGAGCAGTGCCTGGTTTTCTCCACACATACCGCTTAGAATTAACGCCAAAAAGTTCAATCTTGGTCTCATCAGACCAGAGAATCTTATTTCTCATAGTCTGGGAGTCATTCATGTGTTTTTTGGCAAACTCTATGTGGGCTTTCATGTGTCTTGCACTGAGGAGAGGCTTTCGTCAGGCCACTCTGCCATAAAGTCCTGACTGGTGGAGGGCTGCAGTGATAGTTGACTTTGTGGAACTTTCTCCCATCTCCCTACTGCATCTCTGGAGCTCAGTCACAGTGATCTTTGGGTTCTTCTTTACCTCTCTCACCAAGGCTCTTCTCCCACGATTGCTCAGTTTGGCTGGACGGCCAGGTCTAGCAAGAGTTCTGGTCGTCCCAAACTTTTTCCATTTGAGGATTATGGAGGCCACTGTGGTCTTAGGAACCTTGAGTGCTGCAGAAATTCTTGTGTAACCTTGGCCAGATCTGTGCCTTGCCACAATTCTGTCTCTGAGCTCCTTGGGCAGTTCCTTTGACCTCATGATTCTCATTTGCTCTGACATGCACTGTGAGCTGTAAGGTCTTATATAGACAGGTGTGTGCCTTTCCTAATCAAGTCCAATCAGTTTAATTAAACACAGCTGGACTCCAATGAAGGAGCAGAACCATCTCAAGGAGGATCAGAAGAAATGGACAGCATGTGAGTGTCACTGCAAAGGGTCTGAATACTTATGACCATGTGATATTTCAGTTTTTCTTTTTTAATAAATTTGCAAAAATTTCTACATTTCTGTTTTTTTCTGTCAAGATGGGGTGCTGAGTGTACATTAATGAGAAATAAAATGAACTTTTTTGATTTTGGCAAATGGCTGCAATGACATAAAGAGTGAAAAATTTAAAGGGGTCTGAATACTTTCCGTACCCACTGTAGATCAGTAATGTAACATGGAGCTAAGCCATGTAGGACTTTGAAAAGAAAAAGTACATTTTAAAATCAATTCTAAATTTCACAGGTAACCAATGCAAGTAATGCGAGAATGGGAGTAATATGTTGCCTTTTTTTGGTTCCTGTAATGAGGCGTGCAGCAGCATTTTGGACAAGTTGAAGTTTAGCAATGTTAGTTTAAAACTGATTAAAGAGAATTACAGTAATTGAGTCTGCATGTAATAAAAGCGTGAATGACCTTTTATAAATCAGTACAAGATAAAACAGGTTTAAAAACCTGTTAGTCGCCCATCTACCGTGGGCGGGAGAATTGTATGTCCAGATATATTCTAAACTTCTGTGAATCACATGAGGCCTCAATGAAACATGTTTGTTACATTTCACAGTGCAACTAACCCTAAAACCAATAGAATTCACATCCTCAGAGCAAATCCCAGTGAGGTGGATTGACCAATTTCTAATGACAGTAGAATCAGCCAGTCGCATTGTTCGTCAATGATGACTGACGCATCTTGTAGCCAATGATGAGGCTTTTTGAATGGTATATGATGCTCTATGTTTGATGATGCAACAGTGGGCTATAAAAGGCCCCCACTTCTTACTGTAAGTTGCCTTGACAACGCTGGGCAAGCAGCGCTTGAAGCTGGGGGGGGGGGATCATATTTCACGTTTTAGAGAGCGCCTATAGTAAACTGGAAAGCTTTTCCTTCAAACGACACCAAGGTCATCAATATAACTTAAAATGTAAGGACAACAGCTAGTTTAATTTGAGTATGTGTTTTTCAGCCGTGTGCTGACAAAGGGGCGGGGTACCTAAAAGGTTTTTAATGCACGGTATGCACGGCGGGGTACCTAAAAGGTTAACCTTCACTATGTTTCTCAGATGATGAAAACTCCCTTTTACCACACTGTTTATTTGTTTATTAAAATTCAGTAAGCTGTCCAACCAAACCGGAAGATTCTTCACAACAGGGTGCAGGTTAGTAGCTTATGTACCAAGTTCTGTGTCTAAGCTGGAAAGAGCACTTGGTAAACCAAAAAGAATGACCTCTGTTTCATTAACATTTAGTTGTAGGAAATTGCAAGTCATCCAAGTTTTCACCTCAGTCAACAGTCAACAAGGTTTGTCACAGCGCAGTTATTTTTATGTGAGATGAGAAGATAGTTGCATCAACATAGAGAGGAAGCACACACCTGGACCACCTAACCCCTCTCCCACCCACCTACCATCTCATCAGCTGAGGTACACAGAACTCTGAGGAAGATCAACCCCCGCAAGGTAGCAGGTCCAGACAACATCCCTGGACAGGCCCTCAGAGTTTGTGCTACAGAGCTGGCTGATGTACTAACTTCCATCTTCAACCTCTCCCTCGGTAGGAGCACTGTCTTCAAGTCCACACCCTTCCCAAGAAGAGCCCCCTGACCTACCGTAGTGACTACAAGCCAACAGCACTCACTCCAATCATCATGAAGTGTTTTGAGAGAGTGATGCTGGCCCACATTCAGAGCAGCATGCCAGACACATTGGAACCCCTGCAGTACACACATTGGCCCAACAGGTTCAACTCAAATGCTGCTGCCCTCCATATTTCCCTCTCCCACCTGGAAGATAAGGACACCGACTGTCTTTATCGACTATAGCTCCGCCTTCAACACAGTCATTCCCGACAAACTCACCCACAAACTGTCTACACTGGCTGGGACTATACCCCAAACTCTGACTGGTTCCTAGACTTTCTGACATACATATATATATTTCCTCTGTACAAAGTGCCTATACTAAGTATTTACCTAGTTTATACCTTGTACTTTTACTTGGCATTCATGGTGGACAGCAAAGAAAGAATTTCATTGTACAGGGAAACATGCTTCCCTTATTGTGCATATGACAATAAATGCTTTGAATCTTGAATTGATTTTTTTATTACATTCTATTAAAAAAACAAAAAACAAGTAGCACTTTAATTCATAAATGTGATCTAACAAAGGTAAAGAGCTAATATTAACCATATTCACTGTTTTTATTGCTTATAATTGGGATGAAGTAACTATCTGTTGCGTATTTTAACATAAAATTGTTTGATTGTGTTGAGTTAACCCCGTAATGCAGCAGGTCCCCCAGACCCACGAACACTGGCTAGATAAACACCACACAAGAGTTAAAGAAATCATTTAGGCAATATATTAATAATAATAATAATAATAACAAAATTCATTTATAGAGCACTTTTCTAAACATATGTTACAAAGTGCTTTACAATAAAAGACATAAAAGAACAACAAAGTCCTAAATACTAAGGAGGATAAAAGGAAGATAAAAGCTCGTCCCCATTTAAAGGAGATGAGGGAAGGCTTGTCGGAAAAGGTGGAATTTAAGGAGGGCTTTAAAAGATGGTACTGCGTCAGCCGATCTTTTTTCCTCAGGTAAGTCATTCCAGAGGTTGGGAGCTCTAATTGCAAAGGCTTTATCACCTCTGGTTTTCATTCTAACATCGGGGATACATAGAAGATCTCTATCAGAGGATCTCAGGCTACAAGCAGGCTTATACCACTGTAGCAGCTGGGATATGTAACTTGGAGAAAGGCTGTGCAGTGCTTTAAAAGTTATTAATAAAATCTTAAAATCAATCCTAAAATGTATCAGGAGCCAGTGCAAGGAGGCTAAAATGAGTGATATGGTCAATTCTACTTTTACAGTCAAGAGTCTTGCAGCTGAGTTCTGGACAACCTGGAGCCGGTTAATTGATTTATGGCACAGGCAGGTGAATAGACTGTTGCAATAGTCAAGGCATGAAGAAATAAAATCATGTAAAATCACCTCCGTATCCTTAAATGATAAAATTGAGCGTATTTTGGAGATATTTCTGAGGTGATAAAAACAAGTCTAGACAGTCTTTGTGACATGGCGCTCAAAGTT
Organism: Mastacembelus armatus; assembly: GCF_900324485.2. NCBI lineage: Eukaryota > Metazoa > Chordata > Actinopteri > Synbranchiformes > Mastacembelidae > Mastacembelus > Mastacembelus armatus. The sequence continues at coordinate 23,902,698 of NC_046642.1, forward strand.
TAGTTTAGTATCAAACCAAATACCAAGATTTTTTGTGGCGCATGTTGGGTTTTGTAAGAGAGGGTCTGTACAGGGCAGAATATGTTTGGTTATATGTTGTGGGCCAATAGCAACTATTTCTGTTTTATTAGAATTCAGCTACTACTAGAAGTAGTTTTGAGCCATCCAACTTTTTATCTCAGTGAGACATTCATGTAAATGGTTCAACCTTCCTGGTCTAAGACATTAAACGGACAGTACAGTTGAGTGTCATCAGCATAACAATGGAAGGAGACACCATATTTATGAATGATATGTCCGAGAGGGAGCATATAAAAGGAGAATAGGATTGGTCCCAGCACTGAACCTTGTGGGACTCCGTACTTTACTGGAGAGAAAGAAGACTTGTGATTATTAACAGAGATACAAAACGATCTATTGGACAGGTAAGAAGAGAACCAGTCCAGTGCAGAACCTGTTATTCCCACCCAGTGCTTCAGTCGCTCCAACAAAATGTGGTGATGACTGTATCAAAAGCACCACTGAGCTCCAGAAGGACAAGAACGGAGCACAGACCAGCATTGGACACCCGCAGGATGTCATTAGTCACCTTTAAAAGAGCAGTCCCAGTGTTTGCGAAAGCCAGATTGAAATTTACAGTTATCTGTGGCTTGGAGTAGGAGAATAGACACATATTTTTCTAAAATCTTCGATATGAAGGGCAATTTCAAAATTGGTCTGTAATTTTCAAGGCAAGAGGGGTCAAGGCCCGGTTTTTTCAAGTGCGGCCGGCCATTTTAAAATAATCTGGGACAGACCTGTTTGCCAGAGAGGTATTAAAAATGCTAAGAAGAGAAGGAGCAAGCAAATCAATAACAGAAATTAAAAACCTGGTTGGGATAATGTCCACTGGGCTAGAAGAGGGTTTCATATCTGAGATAATTTGTAGTAACTCCGATAAGGACATAGGAGAAAACCGACTTAAAGTGCTTTCTCTAGGGGTATGGGAAACTTTGATTGGTGGGTAACAGAAGCTCTAATAGATTCAATTTTATCATTAAAATATATAAAAAAAATTCTCACACTCCGCATCACTTTCGGCCGGAATGCCGGGAGGAGTTGGGTTAACGAGCTGATCAACAGTCTGAAAAAGAAACCTTGGGTTGTGGCGATGAGTAGTGATCAGATCTGAGAAATATTTAGCTCTAGCATTCTTTACCATAATATTGTAGTGGAGTAATTTAGTAGAGTTTTTCATAACTTCATAATGCACATGAAGCCCAGTTTTCTTCCATCTATGCTCTACCTTCCTACACTCAACTTTAATTCTATGAATACTATCATCTAACCAAGGCTGCCTGCTGGTGGCCTTACGAGACACTTTGGCAGTCTTTAGAGGAGCAGCTGCATCTAGATTGATTGAGGTACTGCCTACTGGTTTCCTAGTAAAATCTGAATAGTCAGTAGAAGGGTAGCATTGTGAGGCAGTGATTAGCCTCATAGCCCCTTTTTTGGTGCCTAAACCAAACCAAGTAGGTAACATAACCATGTAGTTTTTGCTTTGAAACCTAACTAACAATGTAGTTTCTGTGTGTATATCTTGTTGAAGTACCCGTTTTTCACTTTCTCAAGTACCATCTGATGCACTGGGATGAGAACATGTTACTTTGTACTTGTAAATTCTTGTGAAAAAATAATGTTAGTGTGTGGGAGTACAGATTATACTCAAAATGCAAAGGTCATGACTGGTACATGCACTGTGTTGTAGTGTTCATGCACTGTATTCAGTTGAAAACATTAAAAATTCACCTGGAGATCAACTCCAGCAGTCAACATTATTTACCAGGAGACAATGGGGATAAAATCTGGAGGTCACCAGGCAGAAATGAGAAACTGATTTTTTTTTTTATAAATCAAAGACTGGATTTCAATAAACTGATAATGCCAAGTTGTAAATCTGCCAGTAATCACTGTATACTGCATATATTTGGGGCCTCATTGGCACACCTAGTGAATAATTAAAGTCACTGACTCCCTGCCAACTCCAGGGGTACAGTTCTGCTGCTGAGGCTGCAGTTTCACCTTCCTGTTGAGCAAAACAAGCACAAAGCCAATTTCCTGTATAGATCAGAAGTATCACAAAAATAACATATTGAGAACAATTCAGAAATTAATGGAGTCCCAAAGTACCACAAAGATTGTCTTAAATTATTCGAAACATGTGGACTACTCTCAATGTACATAAGGCAAAATACTATAAAATAGGTCATTTTATGCAGTGTTTAAAGATGAATCAGCCTTGTTTCAAAATACATATAAAAATACCACTTGTCATATGCTTTTATGTGGAAAGCCTCCAACAGTCAAAGAGTGAAGTGATGTATTCAGAAAATCAATAAAGCAGTCAGATAACTCTTTCCACCCTGCTGATATGTTAACATAAACAGGCTTTGAATAGTTTGCTTTTTTAAAAATAATTATTTTTAGAGCATTTTCTGAATGCAAACAAGCTGCCACACAAAGTAGTCAATGATCCTATGGAAGCAAAATGCAATACTATATACTGTAACTAAACATGTTTTAAAGCTATTGCATTTTATGGGGTTGTGTGTCCTTTCCAGAATTGTGATAGTAATGCCACTGGCTATTGGGTAAGAGCATATCTTGATGATGTAACTTTTAGACTGTATTTTTAAATGTGTAAACCCCGGGATAATTAGTAACTACTGCACTGGAAATATAAACAAATAAATGTACTTCTTGATTAAACCCAATAGCTTTGTGGTGTCGTTTAAAAGCTTTTTTGGGATCAGTACTTCACAAATGTTCGACTTTCTGTTAAGCCCCGAGTCTGGGTTTCCTGTTTTGTCCTTTATTTTGGTTAACTTCCTGTTTCTGTTCCGTGTCGTTTTCCAGGTGCCTTGATGTTCAGTTGTCATTAGTTAGATTATGTTCACCTGTGTCTTCAGTTCTGTATATATGTCCCTGGTTTTCCTTTGTTCCCCGCCGGAACATTACTAGTGATCCTCAGTTACGTTACCCCTGCTGAATTTCTGGTTACCTGTCTGTCTGCCTACCTGTCTGTCTGCCTATCTGTCTGCCTGCCCGCTGAGTAGCGGCGAAATAAAGCCTGGTTGTCCAGCATTTGGGTCCTCACCTGTTTTTCCCTTCACTAGCGCCACGAGGGCGCAACACTTTCCCCCTCAGTGATTACATTTACAGTGGGTACGGAAAGTATTCAGACCCCTTGAAATTTTTCACTTTGTGTCATTGCAGCCATTTGCCAAAATCAAAAAAGTTCATTTTATTTCTCATTAATGTACAGCACCCCATCTTGACAGAAAAAAACAGAAATGTAGAAATTTTTGCAAATTTATTAAAAAAGAAAAACTGAAATATCACATGGTCATAAGTATTCAGACCCTGTGCTCAGTATTGAGTAGAAGCACCCTTTTGAGCTAGTACAGCCATGAGTCTTCTTGGGAATGATGCAACAAGTTTTTCACACCTGGATTTGGGGATCCTCTGCCATTCTTCCTTGCAGATCCTCTCCTGTTCTGTCAAGTTGGATGGTGAACGTTGGTGGACAGCCATTTTCAGGTCTCTCCAGAGATGCTCAATTGGGTTTAGGTCAGGGCTCTGGCTGGGCCAGTCAAGAACGGTCACAGAGTTGTTCTGAAGCCACTCCTTTGTTATTTTAGCTGTGTGCTTAGGGTCATTGTCCTGTTGAAAGGTGAACCTTCAGCCCAGTCTGAGGTCCTGAGCACTCTGGAAGAGGTTTTCTTCCAGGATATCTCTGTACTTGGCCACATTCATCTTTCCTTCAATTGCAACCAGTCGACCTGTCCCTGCAGCTGAAAAACACCCCCACAACATGATGCTCCCACCACCATGTTTCACTGTAGGGATTGTATTGGGCAGGTGATGAGCAGTGCCTGGTTTTCTCCACACATACCACTTAGAATTAACGCCAAAAACTTCAATCTTGGTCTCATCAGACCAGAGAATCGTATTTCTCATAGTCTGGGAGTCCTTCATGTGTTTTTTGGCAAACTCTATTCAGGTTTTCATGTGTCTTGCACTGAGGAGAGGCTTCCATCGGGCCACTCTGACATAAAGCCCCGACTGGTGGAGGGCTGCAGTGATAGTTGACTTTGTGGAACTTTCTCCCATCTCCCTACAGCATCTCTGGAGCTCAGCCACAGTGATCTTTGGGTTCTTTTTTACCTCTCTCACCAAGGCTCTTCTCCCACAATTGCTCAGTTTGGAAATAAAATGAACTTTTTTGATTTTGGCAAATGGTTGCAATGACACAAAGAGTGAAAAATTTAAAGGGGTCTGAATACTTTCCGTACCCACTGTACATTTAGCACAACTGCAGATGGTGAGGCAGTTCAGCAGTGGCAAAGTCCAGTTTTCACTGAAGACAAATCTCCCTGTAATTAAGAGATATGATACATCCCTGAACTTTTCCTCTGACTCAGCCCGGCGTACCTGCCTCTCATTCCCTTGTTCAACCCTAACTCCAATGCTCACCACACCATGCTCACCACACCTTCCACATGAACTCCCATGTACAGTATCTCACAGAAGTGAGTACACCCCTCACATTTCTATAATAATAATAAATAATAATAATTTTATTTATAAAGCACTTTACATTTTAGGAAAAAAATCTCAAAGTGCTACAAAAAAAAGAAATCATAATGACATACACTGCGACAATTTAGGAACCCAGTTAAAATCAGCTGCCAGCTAAAAAATTTTGAACACTAAAAGGTATTAAACATTAAAACATTTTTTAAAAAGGTATGTTTTTAGGCCCTTTTTAAAAGCATCAGATGTTTGGTGAGCCCTCAGATGATTAGGGGGGGCATTCCATAGGTAGGGGGCGGCTGTGCAAAAAGCTCTGTCCACAATGGTGCGTGTCTTAGTCCTAGGAGGAAGGGGCCGATGTGTATTTCTGGAACGTAGAGAGCGTGCTGAGATCTGTGGAGTAAGAAGTTCCTTGAGGTAGATAGGGGCATCACCATAGATACACTGGTATGTGAGGAGAGAAACTTTATACTCAATCCAAGCTGAAACAGGAAGCCAATGTAGAGACTTGAGGGCTGGTGTGATATGTTCATATTTACGCACTCTCATCAGGATCCTAGCGGCACAATTCTGAACGTGCTGGAGTTTCTGAATGCTCTTATTGGGAATCCTGATCAGAAGTGCGTTGCAGTAATCAAGTCTCGAGGAGACAAAGGTATGGACGAGTTTCTCAACTTCACGTAAAGAGAGTGTGGGACAAAGTCTCGCTATATTCTTGAGATGATGAAAAGATGTCTTGCAGAGATGTTTGATATGGGCTTCAAAGGTTAGATGAGGGTCAAACGTAACACCGAGATCGGTGACTAGTGGTGATAAAGAAATGTCCTGGCCAGAAAATGTAATACATTTTATGGTGGATGTTCTAATCTGATAAGGAGATCCAATGAGGATGACTTCTGTTTTTGAGCTGTTCAGCTGAAGAAAGTTGTAATTCATCCACGCCCTTATCTCCTCCAGACATACTGAAAGTGTTGATAGTGATGATGGTACTGGGGACATTGATGATTGAGTATTAGTTTTCATGTATAATTGTGTCATCAGCGTAGCAGTGAAAAGAAACTCCCAGATGACTGATGATTTTACCAAGGGGAAGCATGTAAATAATAAATAAAATAGGTCCGAGAATTGAACCCTGCAGGACCCCACAACCAACAGCAAAAGGCAAAGGCAAAAGGCAAATTTATTTGTATAGCACCTTTCATACACTACGCAATTCAAAGTGCTTTACAAGGCATATAATTACATTAAAAGCATTGAGAAGCATGTGAAGAAGACCTTGAGCTTCCCATGGCCACAAATTCAGATCTGTCTGTTAGGTATGACTCAAACCAGTGCAGTACGTTGTTATTAAGTCCAACAGAGTTATATAGCCAGTTCATGGGTATACCATGATCGACAGTATCAAATGCTGTAGAAAGATCCAAAAGGACATGGAGTGATGGTGACCCAGCATCAGCTGTCATCAGCAGGTCGTTTGTAACTCTCACCAATGCTGTTTCTGTACTATGAGCGGAGCGGAAACCAGACTGGAACTTTTCAAAAATGTTGTTGTGTTTGAGGTGATCCTGGAGATGACTGGCAACTACTTTCTCAAAGACCTTAGAAAGAAAAGGCAGATTAGATGTGGGCCGATAATTAGAAAGAGTCTTAGGATTGAGAGTAGATTTCTTGAGTTGTGGTCTGATTATGGCAGTTTTTAAAGCAGATGGTACGTGACTGGACTGAAGGGATTGGTTTATTATCCTAGTGATAAGGGGGCTGAGAGCAGAAATATTAGCTTTTACCAAAGCCATAGGGAAAGGGTCTAGGGCACAAGATGAGGATCTCATCCGTTTAGTAGTATCCTCAACCTCAAGATAAGTAACTTCTGGAAATGAGCAGAACATCCTCGAAATACCAAACTGTGGGTCGACAGTAGGAGCAGATGAGGGGCCGGGGCCAGAAAGGGAGGAGCGAATTTTTGCGATTTTAGTTCTAAAAAAGGTCATAAAATCGTTACATTGTTTTGCTGTGGTTCCTATAAGTGGCGCACTTTGAGGTTTAAGCAGATAATTTATAGTGGAGAACAACTGTTTAGAATTTCCAAGACTATTTTGAATAATATTTGAATAGTACTGAGACTGTGCCTCTTTGATGGACTTCGAATAAGCTTTTTGGTGATCCCGATAAGCCAGCTTGTGAACAGTAAGTCCAGACACTATATATCGTCGCTCAAGTGCACGCCCAGCTGCCTTCATTTTCCGCAGGTCACTTGTGAACCAGGGAGCTGAACGGGAGAATAAAAACTGTTCTGACTTTGATGGGTGCGTGTAAATCCAAAATGCTGCTCAAAGTCCAATTGTAAAATTCCACAGATTCATTGGCTGATAAGGCATTTTCATAATGGAGATGTTGAAGGCTTACAGCCAGGTCTTCTGTGTTAATGTTCTTTAGGTTCCTAAAATGTATTTCACATTTAGGCTTAGCATAAGGACACTGAAAAAAGAGCTCCATGGAAATAACCTTATGGTCAGATACACCTAAATCATAGACAGATGGTGCACGTAGAGGGGCAGAGTCTGTAATGACCAGATCAAGAATGTTCCCCTTACTGTGTGTGGGAACATCAACATATTGTCTGAGGTTTAAACAGTCCAATAACTGCAGAAATTCTGTAGCAAACTGACAGGACGGGTTGTTAATGTGAATATTAAAATCTCCCAATATTATTATATTGGAAGAGGTTGCACAGAGAGAGACAAGATTGTACATATCCGAGATAAAGCCTGAATTTATTCTTGGTGGCCGGTAGACTAGTAGCACTGTCATTGGGAGAGGAGGCCTACAATTAAATGCTAGGCATTCAAAAGAAGACAGCTCAGGGAGGGCAAGAGGGGACAGATCCAAATAGCTGCGGTAGATTACAGCCAGGCCACCACCACGGCCAGTATTATGGGCCTTTTGGAGATAACAGTAGCCAAAAGGACAGGTCTCATTTAAAACAGAAAAAGCATCTGGTTGATGCCAGGTTTCTGTGAGGCACATAATGTCCAAGCCTTTATCCTGGATATGATAACGCATAAAACAAATATTTATTTGTGAGGGATTGTGTGCTAAACAGTTCGATTTTAATGTTGGATCCAGCAGTAAGTCCTGACCGAAGTAAGCTGAAATACTGTTTGCGGGTTTTCTTGTGCATCATCTTTAGAAAGGCTTCCTTCTGGGACGACAGCCATGCAGACCAATTTGATGCAGTGTGCGGCGTATGGTCTGAGCACTGACAGGCTGACCCCCCACCCCTTGAACCTCTGCAGCAATGCTGGCAGCACTCATACATCTATTTCCCAAAGACAACCACTGGATATGACGCTGAGCATGTGCACTCAACTTCTTTGGTTGACCATGGCGAGGCCTGTTCTGAGTGGAACCTGTCCTGTTAAACCGCTGTATGGTCTTGGCCACCGTGCTGCAGCTCAGTTTCTGGGTCTTGGCAATCTTCTTATAGCCTAGGCCATCTTTATGTAGAGCAACAATTCTTTTTTTCACATCCTCTGAGAGTTCTTTACCATGAGGTGCCATGTTGAACTTCCAGTGACCAGTATGAGAGACTGAGAGCAATAACACCAAATTTAACACACCTGCTCCCCATTCACACCTGAGACCTTGTAACACTAACGAGTCACATGACAGGGAGGGGAGAGAAAATGGCTAATTGGGCCCAATTTGGACATTTTCACTTAGGGGTGTACTCACTTTTGTTGCCAGCGGTTTAGACATTAATGGCTGTGTGTTGAGTTATTTTGAGGGGACAGCAAATTTGTACTGTTATACAAGCTGTACACTCACTACTTTACATTGTAGCAAAGTGTCATTTCTTCAGTGTTGTCACATGAAAAGATATAATAAATTATTTACTAAAATGTGAGTGTACTCACTTCTGTGAGATACTGTAAGTCACTTTACTATATAAGTCACAGGACAAGCCAGAGGAGTAAAAAAAAAACTGTGACTTATAGTTTGGCAAATACGGTAATAAATTCATTTTAAGTTTTAAATACCCTCTAAGGATATAGACAATTGCAGCAGACTGAGGCCTCTGCAGACAAATCAAAACAAGAGAACAAATAAGCAGAATAAAAATGTGACATGGATACACACTGAGAAAAGTTCAATAATACAGACTAAATAGAGAAAGAGGGGCAGTGCAGCATGGTCACCTCACAGCAAGGCGTTGAATCCTGTTTGACCCTGGGGTTTTTCTGTGTGAAGTTTGCATGTTCTCCCAATGTCTGTGTGGGTTTCCTCTGGGTATGTCAGCTTCTTCCCACAGTCCAAACACATGCAGATTGGGGATAAGTTTAATTAGTGACTCTAAATTGCTTGTAGGTGTGAATGTGAATGTTTGTCTGTCTCTATATGTCAGCTCTGTGATAGCTCTCACTCAGTGTCAGCTGGGACTGGCTTCATGACCCCGAATTGCATGGAGGGAATGCAACCACAAGGGGGCCCAATCCAGTGTCTTCATGTGCTGGTCCCAAGTCCAGGTAAATGCAGAGGGTTGTGTCAGGAAGGGCATCCGATGTAAAATTTCAGCCAAATCAAACATGCGAATGACAAATATGACTTCCATACCGGATCGGGTTAACGACCACCACCGGTGCTGTTGACCTACAGGGTGCCAGTGGAAATTGGACTACTGTTGGTCGAAGGAGGAGAGGAGGAAGGCGTGTTCATAAAGAGAGAAGAGAAAGGGCAGGAGTGTAGTAGGGACTTTGAATGTAGGGACTTTGTCAGGGAAAACTACAGAGTTGGCTGATATGATGACGAGAAGAAAGGTGGATATCTTGTGTTTTCACCTTTCAGGTGGAAAGGTTGCAAGGCCTATAGATTAGGAGCAGGGTTCAAGCTGTTTTATCATGGTGTGGATGGAAAGAGGAATGGAGTAGGAGTTATCCTGAAGGAGGAGGAGGGTGGTGATGAGTCTGAAGCTGGAAGTTGAAGGTGTGATGTTGAATGTTGTCAGTGGTTATGCCCCACAGTTAGGATGTGAGTGAGAAGAGAAGGAGAAATTCTGGAGGGAGATGGATGAGGTGATTCAGGGTATCCCTAGTGGTGAGAGAGTGGTGATTGGGGCAGACTTCAATGGACATGTTGGTGAGGGAAACAGAGGTGACGAGGAAGTGATGGGTAAGTTTGGTAGTCAGGACAGGAATGCCGAAGGACAGATGGTGGTAAACTTCTCAAAAAGGATGGAAATGGCTGTAGTGAATACATTTTTCCAGAAAAGGGAGGTCCATAGGGTGACATATAAGAGTGGAGGCAGGAGCACACAAGTTGATTACATCTTGTGCAGTCGTTTCAACCTGAAAGAGATCAGTGACTGCAAAGTAGTGGTTGGGGAGAGTGTAGCCAGACAGCATAGGATAGTGGTGTGTGGGATGACTCTGGTGGTGAGGAAGATGAAGAGGACAAGGGCAGAGCAGAGGACCAAGTGGTGGAAGTTGAAAAAGGAAGAGTGTTGTGTGGCTTTCAGGGAGGAGCTGAAACAAGCTCTTGGAGGTCAGGAAGTTCTTCCAGAAGACTGGACAGCTACAGCTAAAGTGATCAGGGAGACAGGTAGGAGGGTACTTGGTGTGTCATCTGTAAAGGGGGAAGCAGATAATGAGACTTGGTGGTGGAATGTGGAAGTTCAGGAGTGTGTTAACAGGAAAACGTTAACTAAGAAGAAGTGGGTCACTGAGAGGACAGAAGAGAACAGACAGTTGTATAGGGAGATACAGGGTATGTCATGATCCAGACATTTGACTTCCTGTTTTGGACTTTTATTTTGAAAGATCATGACGAACCTAGTTTTGTTCTCCTTTGCCCTCTTTATTTTGACCCAATTAGTAATTGTTTTCACCTGTGCCTTGTTTTGTCCCTTGGTTCATATACCTCTGTTCGACCACAGTTCTTTGCCAGGTTGTCTGTTGAGATACTTACGTTCCATGCCTTGAGTGCCTGATTTTTGCCACACTTCAAGTCTCCTTTTTTTCTCTGTTTTTGGACTTTTGATCATGGACTGGCCTTTTGTTTCCCCAAGGTTAAGTTTCCTGCTTCTCCTTGTGTACGTGTTTCCTAAGTTCCCTCACCATGTCTTGTGTTCATGTGTTCTGGTTCCCCATGTAGTCTTGTCTTGTTCCCCCAGTTCATGTTTCCCAACCCATGCATTTATGTTCATGTCTAGTCCCATGTATTCATGTTCTTGTTCTCCTGTTGTCTGGTGTGTCTCATGTTCGTGTTTCCCTTTGGTCTGGTGTGTCCCTCTCAGTGTGTGTGACCCAGACCCTCATGCCTTGTTCCCTTTCCTGTTTTGTCAGATCATTCTTTAATAACTTTTGAATTTAAAATGATGGATCATGCAGCGTTTGGAAGAAAATTCCACTACAGGAGATGTTTATCCAACAACTCTGTTAATAAATTTAAGAAAATGATTCCATCTTTATTTACATCTATGCCAAGTATAAACATAGTGGAGGGCAGCTGCTTCAATCCCACTCCCTACCATATTGATCATGTTGTTGACAGCATAGTAACCTCACTGCATGAAAGGCTTGATTCTGTAGCCCCTATGAAAAAGAAGTTAGTGAATCAGAGAAGACTAGCCCCATGGTATAATTTACATATTCGTACCTTAAAGCAGGCATCACGAAGGCTGGAAAGGAAGTGGCGTTCCACAAACTTAGAGGAAATTTTTCTAGCCTGGAAAAACAGTCTACTAACATATAAAAAAGCTCTCCGTAAAACCACAACTGCATACTATTCATCACTAATACAGGAAAATAAGAACAAACCCAGGTTTCTTTTCAGCACTGTAGCCAGGCTGACAAAAAGTCACAGCTCTGTTGAGCCCAGTGTTCCCTTAGCTCTCAGCAGTGATGAATTTATGAGTTTCTTTACAAATAAAATCACAACTATTAGAGATAAAATTCAGCAGATGCTTCCTATACCTGCCATAAATGAATCTTCTACTACAGTAGCTCTTGAATCATCTGTAGGACCTCAGTTATGTTTAGACTACTTCTCTCCCATAGATCTCTGTGAATTTACATCAGTAGTTGCTTCATCGAAATCATCAACGTGTCTCTTAGACCCCATCCCGACTAGACTGCTTAAAGGCACCCTGCCATTAATGAACTCATCTTTATTAGACTTAGTAAATTTATCTCAAGTATCAGGCTACGTACCACAGGCCTTTAAGACTGCAGTAATCAAACCTTTACTCAAAAAGCCTAGTCTTGATCCAGGTGTCTTGGCTAATTATAGACCAATATCCAACCTACCATTTATTTCTAAAATCCTAGAAAAAGCTGTTGCTAAGCAGCTATCAGACCACTTACACAGGAATGAACTATTTGAAGATTTCCAATCAGGATTTAGAGCACATCATAGTACAGAAACAGCACTGTTGAAAGTTACCAACAATCTTCTCTTAGCCTCAGATAATGGACTTGTTTCTATACTTGTCCTCCTAGACCTTAGTGCTGCATTAGACACCATTGACCACAACATCTTATTACAGAGACTGGAGCATGTGATTGGTATCAGAGGAACAAAAATGGTTCCAATCCTATTTATCGGACAGATTCCAGTTTTTTCATGTCCATGATGAACCTTCCACACGAACAAAAGTTAGTTATGGAGTTCCACAAGGCTCCGTGCTAGGAATGTTTCTGTTCACCCTGTACATGCTTCATTTAGGATATGCCATTATGAAGCACTCTATTATTTACCAGTGCTATGCAGATGACACTCAGTTATATCTATCTATTAAACCTGTTAACACAAACCAGTTAACCAGACTTCAAGCGTGTCTAACTGACATAAAGGCCTGGATGACCAGTAACTTTTTACTTTTAAACTCAGAGAAAACAGAAGTTATTATATTTGGGCCAAAAAATCTCAGAAATAACTTTTCTAAAATTATAGCTACTTTAGATGGCATAACCCTGGCCTCCAGCACTACTGTAAAAAACCTTGGAGTTATTTTTGACCAGGACATGTCCTTTAACTCACACATAAAACAAATCTCTAGAACTGCATTCTTTCACCTGCGCAACATTTCCAAAATTAGGAACATCCTGTCTCAAAATGATGCAGAAAAACTAGTCCATGCATTTGTTACCTCAAGGCTAGATTACTGTAACTCATTACTATCTGGATGTCCCAGTATCTCTATAAAAAGCCTCCAGTTAATCCATAATGCTGCAGCCAGAGTCCTGACAGGAACTAGCAAGAGAGATCATATTTCTCCTATATTGGCTTCTCTTCATTGGCTCCCTGTAAAATATAGACTAGAATTTAAAATCCTTCTTCTCACATACAAATCCCTTCATAATCAAGCTCCTTCATACCTTAAAGAGCCCATAGTACCATATTATCCCAATAGACCACTTCGCTCTCAGAGTGCGGGTCTACTTGTGGTTCCCAGAGTTTCCAAAAGCAGACTGGGAGGCAGAGCCTTTAGTTACCAAGCTCCTCTCCTGTGGAACCAGCTCCCAGCCTGGGTTCAGGAAGCAGACATTCTCTGTACTTTTAAGGCTAGACTTAAAACCTTCCTCTTTGACAAAGCATATAGTTAGGGCTGGCTTCAGGCAACCCTGAGCCATCCCTTAGTTATGCTGCTATAGGCCTAAACTGCCCGAGGACCATCGGTGCACTGAGCTCCCCTACCCTAACCCCCCGCCCTTCTCTGACCCGGACCCTCATGCCTTGTTCCCCTTGTTGCTCATGTTTTCTGTAGTCTGGTGTGTTCCCCTTAGGCCTGTGTGACCCCGCTGTGTCAGTGTCCCAGGTCCCATGTCCTGTCCCCTTTAGTTCATGTGCCTTGTCTCCTGTTTTGGTTTCCATGTCCTTTAGTTTCTTGCCTTGACCTTTCCCCCCCAGCCCTGTATCTTTGTTCCTTAGTGTCCTGTTTTCTTGTTTCTGGTTTTTCCCTGGTTTGAGTTCAAATAAAGTCCTTGTTTGCACCGTGAATACCAGAGTGGGCGTATTATGGGTCCCAAATATAATTATAATAACCTCTCAAACGTGACAGGGTAAGGTTAAGGTAGAGGTGGCAAAGGCCAAACTAAGGGATTATGAGGATTTGTATGATACATTGGACACTAAGGAGGGAGAGGTGGATTTGCACAGGTTGGCGAGGCAGAGAGACAGAGATGGGAAGGATGTGCATCAGGTTAGGGTGATCATTGACAGGGATGGAAATGTGTTGACAGGTGCCACAAGTGTGATGGAAAGATGGAAGGAATACTTTGAAGAGTAGATGAATGAGGAAAATGTTAGAGAGCACAGAGTAGAAGAGGTGACTGTTGATGAGCAGGAAGTATCAAAGATCAGTAAGGATGAAGTCAGGAAGGCGTTGAAGAGGATGAAGACTGGAAAGGTAGTTGGTCCTGACGACATACCTGTGGAGGTATGGAAGTGTTTAGGAGAGGTGGCAGTAGAGTTTTTGACTGGGCTACTTAACAAGATCTTGGAGAGTGAAAGGAAGCCTGAGGAATGGAGGAGAAGTGTACTGGTGCCCATCTTTAAGAACAAGGGAGATGTTGTGGAAACTACAGAGGAATAAAGCTGATGAGTCACACAATGACGTTATGGGAAAGGGTAGTGGAGGCTAGGCTGAGGTCAGAAGTGAGCATTTGTGAGCAGCAGTATGGTTTCATGCCAAGAAAGAGCACCACAGATGCAATATTTGGTTTGAGAATGCTGATGGAGAAGTACAGAGAAGGCCAGAAGGAGCTGCATTGTGTCTTTGTAGATCTGGAAAAAGCGTATGACAGGGTGCCGAGAGAGGAACTGTGGTTTTGTATGAGGAAGTCTGGAGTGGCAGAGAAGTATGTTCGTGTGTTGCAGGACATGTATGAGAACTGTAAGACAGTGGTGAGGTGTACTGTAGGGGTGAAAGAGGAGTTCAAGGTGGAGGTGGGACTGCACCAAGGATTGGCTTTGAGCCCCTTCTTGTTTGCTGTGGTGATGGACAGGCTGACAGATGAGGTTAGACAGGAATCTCCGTGGACCATGATGTTTGCAGATGGCATTGTCATCTGTAGTGAGAGCAGAGAGCAGGTGGAGGAAAATCTAGAGAGGTGGAAGTTTGCTCTGGAAAGAAGAGGAATGAAGGTTAGCCGCAGTAAAACAGAGTATATGTGTGTAAATGAGAGGGACTCAATTAGAACGGTGAGGTTACAGGGAGTAGAGGTGAAGAAGTTGGAGGATTTTAAGTACCTAGGGTCAACAGTCCAGAGCAACGGAGAGTGTGGAAAAGGAGTAAAGAGACGTGTGCAAGCAGGTTGGAACAGGTGGAGGAAAGTGTCAGATGCGATGTGTGACAAAAGAGTGTCAGCAAGAATGAAAGGAAAGGTGTACAAGACAGTGGTGAGACCAGCAATGTTGTATGGTTTAGAGACAGTGGCACTGAGAAAAAGACAGGAGGCAGAGCTGGAGGTAGCAGAGCTGAAGATGTTGAGGTTTTCTCTTGGAGTGACAAGGATGGATAGGATCAGGAATGAGTACATCAGAGGGACAGCTCATGTTAGATGTTTTGGAGAAAAAGCCAGGGAAGCCAGATTGAGATGGTTTGGACAGTGAATACACTGGTAAAAGGATGCTGAGGTTAGAGCTGCGAGGAAGGAGGCCTAGAGGAAAACCAAAGTGGAGGTTTTTGGATCGAGTGAAGGAGGACATGAGGATAGTTGGTGTGGGTGAGGAGGATACAGAGGATAGGGTTGAATGGAGGCGGATGATTCGCTGTGGCAACCCATGAAGGGAGCAGCTGAAAGAAAAAGAAGAAGAATATAGATAATGGAGGGATGAAAATAGAACAACAAAGTGATGTATAATGAAAAGCATTATTATTATGCCATAAATCTGAAAGATGTTACAATCTGCAGACATTCAGATGTAAAACAGACAGCACATGACAACATCACATATGGAGATGGCCTATGTACCCATGCAAGGAGAAAATTCAGAAAAAAACGATTACTTTTTATTGTACACATTGGCTGCATTTCTTATGATTAGATGGAATATTTAGTGTATTCTACTAAACAAAGAACATCTACTCAATTCATGGCAGTTGATGATGATTAGTGGGTTGTTAGATAGCCTGAAATATTTTAGCTGCTTATTTTTGGCTATCATTAGTGTTTGCTGAGGAGCCTGTAGACAAAACTAACAGTTAAAATTTCTTTGGTGATCTGAATCATCCTAGTGTCACAAATGTGCAAAAAAAAAAAAAAAAAAAAAAAATGAGGAAGGGGCAAATACTTTTCCACAGCAGTGTATTTCTGGGATGCTGGCACACCATGTTAAACCTTCTCTGTGCTCTCTGGCTTATTGCTAAGAGGCCTTCAGTATGGCATGTATTATTACTTCTCTATACTGTGTCTTCACCAATAGTAGTCTTTCATCCCAATAGTTACATACACTGCATCTTCGAATACTATCCTTCACTATCATTGGTATCTTCAGTGGGTCTTTTTTAAATTCTTTTTTGTATTCAATATTGCCTAATTCGAAGTTACATTGAATGATTTTGGTTTTACCTAAATTCAGTTCAGAAGAAACTAAAAAGCAAGGGCTCTCACAGAGCTTGAGTTGTCGTAACTCAAGATGGTAGTCAGGCAAAAATAACGTTTAATTGGTTAGCTGTACACAAGCAGTGACCTCTGAGCATGACCCTTTCTGCTGGTGGAAATATGAGCATAAAATTAGACCCAAGTGGTTTACCTTTTAAGGGGAAATGTTCTGTAACTATTCCATGTGTTTCACTTTTCTTACAGGATGAGGAGATATGGAGGGACAAGCTCAACCCAGACCTCACCAGGAGGCCACCAACCCATCAACACTCCTTTGATGTCTCCCCTTATCAAGGTCTGGCCACAGGAAAGTACTGAATCTGTCACCGTGCTGAATGTATTGGTGACATTTTATAATAAGGTGCATTAATATACTATTTATAAGACATTAACAATCATTGGTTATGTTATTTATAAGCCTTTATTAGATGTTTATTCACATTTGTAGATGACTCACAAATACCTTGTAAGTGTTAACAAGCCATTAACAAGAGTTTTGTTAATGGCTTGTTTGTTAAAGATTACTATTGCAACAACACGTCATCAGTAGGGTAAAACTACTCACTGTCCTGGTGCCTGCAAAGTAGTGGCTGGGGAGAGTGTTAGCCAGACAGCATAGGATGGTGGTGTGTAGGATGACTCTGGTGGTGAGGAAGATGAAGAGGACGAGCAGAGCAGAGGACCAAGTGGTGGAAGTTGAAAAAGGAAGAGTGTTGTGTGGCATTGAGGGAGGAGCTGAAACAGGCTCTTGGAGGTCAGGAGGTTCTTCCAGAAGACTGGACAGCTACAGCTAAAGTGATCAGGGAGACAGGAAGGAGCTTTTGACTGGGCTACTTAACAAGATCTTGGAGAGTGAGGGGATGCCTGAGGAATGGAGGAGAAGTGTACTGGTGCCCATCTTTAAGAACAAGGGAGACGTGCAGAGTTGTGGAAACTACAGAGGAATAAAGCTGATAAGTCACACAATGAAGTTATGGGAAAGAGTAGTGGAGGCTAGGTCTTTGTAGATCTAGAAAAAGTGTATGACAGGGTGCTGAGAGAGGAGCTGTGGTTTTGTATGAGGAAGTCTGGAGTGGCAGAGAAGTATGTTTGAGTGGTACAGGGCATGTATGAGAGCTGTAAGACAGTGGTGAGGTGTGCTGTAGGGGTGAAAGAGGAGTTCAAGGTGGAGGTGGGACTGCACCAAGGATCGACTTTGAGCCCCTTCTTGTTTGATGTGGTGATGGACAGGCTGACAGATGAGGTTAGACAGGAATCTCCGTGGACCATGATGTTTGCCGATGACATTGTCATCTGTAGTGAGAGCAGAGAGCAGGTGGAGGAAACTCTAGAGAGGTGGAGGTTTGCTCTGGAAAGGAGAGGAATGAAGGTTAGCCGCGGTAAAACAGAGTACATGTGTGTAAATGAGAGGGACTCGAGTAGAACGGTGAGGTTACAGGGAGTAGAGGTGAAGAAGGTGGAGGATTTTAAGTACCTAGGGTCAACAGTCCAGAGCAATGGAGAGGTGGAAAAGAAGTGAATAGACGTGTGCAAGCAGGTTGGAACAGGTGGAGGAAAGTGTCAGGTGTGATGTGTGACAAAAGAGTGTCAGCAAGAATGAAAGGAAAGGTGTACAAGACAGTGGTGAGACCAGCAATGTTGTATGGTTTAGAGACAGTGGTACTGAGAAAAAGACAGGAGGCAGAGCTGGAGGTAGTGGAGCTGAAGATGTTGAGGTTCTCTCTGGGAGTGACAAGGATGGATAGGATCAGGAATGAGTACATCAGAGGGACAGCTCATGTTAGATGTTTTGGAGAAAAAGCCAGGGAAGCCAGATTGAGATGGTTTGGACATGTTCAGAGGAGGGACAGTTACATTTGTAAAAGGATGCTGAGGTTAGAGCTGCCAGGAAGGAGGTCTCGAGGGAGACCAAAGAGGAAGTTCTTGGATGTAGTGAAGGAGGACAATGAGGATAGTTGGTGTGGGTGAGGAGGATACAGAGGATAGGGTTAAATGGAGGCAGATGATTCGCTGTGGCGACCCCTGAAGGGAGCAGCCGAAAGGAAAAGAAGATTTTACAGGGATCCAATGAAGAGAAGCTAATATAGGAGAAATATGATCTCTTGCTAGTTCCTGTCAGGACTCTGGCTGCGGAATTCTGGATTAACTGGAGGCTTTTCATGGAGATACTGGGACATCCAGATAGTAATGAGTTACAGTAATCTAGCCTTGAGGTAACAAATGCATGGACTAGTTTTTCTGCATCATCTTGAGACAGGATGTTCCTAATTTTGGAAATGTTGCGCAGGTGAAAGAAGGCAGTTCTAGAGATTTGTTTTATGTGAGTGAAAGGACATGTCCTGGTCAAAAATAACTCCAAGTTTTTTACACTTTTTTTTCTTTACACATTGTCACTGTTTCTGTTGTGAAATATCATTTTTTTACACAAGTTAAGCTCAGGTCAAAACAAGATTAAGACTTCAAAACAAGATAAGCATTTTGAAAACGTGTATTTATATTTCAAGGAAGTGAAATACTTTCACCCCAGGGGAAGAAATCTTAAGATTTAATACTATCTGAAATAACTTGAAATTTTAAAATCAGATTATCTTCTCTTTAAATGGATGTTTTGAGCAAGAATTAGAATTTAACTACAAAAGATTTTTCCTCTAAGCAACATCACTATGTTACTGTTTAATTTCTGTTTTATCACATTCAACCTGAAATTTTTTCATTGGCCGCCACTGCATAATGTTTTGTGCTAATAAGCAAATGGAGAGCTGTGTCATAAATTATTTTCAACAAGTGCTTGCTAAAATATTGCAAGCAGAGAATACATCACTACAATCTGACCTACACAGTCATGATGTCAGGATAGCATAAATTATAGGAGACTTCGAGCTATATCATATTTTCCAATTCACAAAGTTGTGTGCACTGTCACTTTGATCTGTTGTCCAGATGGGTTTAATTTTCTCGCTTATCATTTTTATTTTATTTAAAAGTAGATTTTGAATTTCATGTTCTGCATGCTACATATTTAAGCATGACTCTCGGAACATGAACATTTGCATAACAGATGTGGAAGTAAACACCAGCGTATTTTGAAGATGATATACCCTTTTAAAGTTTTAAATTGACTTTTAAATTGATCAATAGTAGGGCTCACTGTGCTGAAATTTGTGTGTCTGTGTTTGCATCTGCTACAGTTAATAAACTTTGAAACACTTGAATCATTCAATTCATTCATACAAAATTCCATTCATATAAAATTGAAATGCATTACTAATATTCTAAGAACATGCAAGTTTACAGACACATATGCACAGAAATAAGAGGAGGGTTCCAGACGCTGCACACATTGCTGTGGGCTTTAGACACACACACACACACACACACACACACACACACACACACATACACTCACACTCCTAGTGGTGTTAATGGATAACAGTGAATCAAATGAATTAATTATTTTCTCTCCTTATCTGCTCTATGTGGATAAGGAAATCCACTCTGTATAATGGCTACGGCCGTAAGGATAGTACTAAACCATTACTCTGTGTCTAATAGCTCAGGGTGGTCACGGTAGGGATTTTTAAGATGTGTGTAGACAGTGGGGGTTATTTTCATACAAGTGACTGTCTGTTTGAACAGCCAGTTTACTGACCATGCACAGCTTTACTGTTATGTTAGCAAAACACACCGACCTGGTGTGGGAGTGTGTTGTCTCCATCTATACTAATACAGAAATGTCAGATACATTTATGATCACCACTAATATTATCACCACTAAATGTCATAATGTTTGAATTAATGACTTTACTTCAGTGTACCAAAAGAAGACTTGTTGAAAGCTGCAAATTATAAGTCAGCTGCTGATTGTATGTGTAAACGAAAAACATATGCAGAGGCTAATGCTTGCAGGAGCTTGGCTAAGCTGATTTAACTGAAGAGCTTTACTACCATAGGACACAACGTATGAGGCATGCCTTTATTATTTCTATATAGAAGAAATGCCATTTGAAGGCATTACAGTGAAAGAATTACCTTAAACCCTGCAGTGTTTCTGAATTTGTAATTTAGAACTAAAAAGATGAATCAAGTGGCAATATTATATCCTCTTCTGACAGCTTCCCTTTCAAAACCCTGAGACAAGCCCAGTTGTACATTCATTTGAAACTTTAATATAATAAACGGTAATAACATCATTATTACATAAACCATTTAAACAGACACAACTGGAGGAGCAAAAGTTGTTAGCAGGTTATGTAACATTACAGCTAATTAGTCATACTCAGTTTTCATTAGCTTATGAACCCAGACATCGGACGTTCTGGGTTGTTACATGGTATTTCATGTGCCACCATACAATGTGCTTAGTTTTGAAGGAAGTCACTCTGACAGACGTGAACCTGAGGTGCATGCTAACACCAATTGGACACCATGGATAAATTTAGCAAGTGGTTGCTAGCACAGTAGTACGAATTCAAGCATTCGTTTGCAGCTGTTTCCAACCACCCGTCAGTAACTGGTTTCAGCCTCGATCAGCAGTGACTTATGTCACATTACACATTCATCTGATCTATTGTTCACATAAAAACCTTAATACTAGTTTTTTTACATTATGAACTTGGCTCTTACATATATTACCTCACTGCATCTAAGCTCTTACTAGATATAGTACACAGCTTTTCATCTCATTAGTGCTTCATCTCATTGGTGTTCTGTAGAGTTAATTGTCTTTCTTTTTTGTCAGAAGGCATTGTCATCATACTGCCAAAAATTAGGATCATAGAAGTGAAATGAAGAAGCAAATATTTTACCACACATATTTTCTACATTTCACTACAAGCATTTGCAACAGGGTCATGCAACATTTGAAGAAACATTTTCAGCTCTCATTTTCAGTTAAATAATTAAACTAGAGATTAGAGCTTCCTCCAAAATACCAGCTTTCTGCTAAGCCTTTTTTTTTCCCAGTGATGCACCACTGACTCACCCCAAAGCTCAATAGGCCTAGAGATGGAGCTGTACCAAAGGATCTATGTAGTGACTCACATTCTAACTCACTAGGTCTACTCTTAGAGCAGCATGACAGAGCTGATTGTCATGAGTCATTCGCAGCACCAGGCTGCTTTTCTTTAAGCAAAAACACTAATTACAGAGATTCACAAAAGCCTGTACTTTATTGGAAAGCTTGGAAATGAAAATGCAGAAGGGTTTTACGTAATCTTTGAAACAGAAAGAACATTTATATAAAATATACGAAATCCTTTCTTCTTCTCTTTGTCATGATCTCTCTCCTTTTTTCTAGCTCTCTCTGTATCCTGCCTCTTCTGTATGGGCGGACTTAATAGATGGCCTACTCCTGTAAGGGTGAAATGTTCATTTGAGAAGAGTAAACCTGAACAGCACTTCACTGATAAAATATTTTGCACCTATAGAAGCTAGAGTTAAAGGGGCACTTCAAAAACTCTCCAATTTTTCAGGATCAGTTTAGTTGTTACTCTGGAGGTAGCTTTCATCAGTAAAGTCTGGGAAATTAATCCCTCAAAACGTCATCAGGGTTATCTTAGTTTGGACTGACAAAAGCCTGTACAACACATGACCATTTATAAGGAAGAGTAAAGCTAGTTAAAGACCCTATTCTGTTGGGCCACCTTATTTACATAAAATTGCTAAATACATGCCGTATGTCATTAAGGTTGAAATTCAGTTCATATGATGTGTATGGCAAAGTTATTCTTCCAGGAGGGAACTGTTTACTCTGTATATGCAATACATCTAGGGATTTGGTATAGGATCCCTAGTCAAGTCCAATAGCACCTCTAGTCAATGTATTGATGGCTTTGGCTATTCATGAAAGTGGTTACAAGCCAATGACTGTTCCATCTTGACTGTCAATGATGATTTGTTGACTCACAACCTACTGTATGTCAGCATCTTCCCAAAGCCATGGGACTGCCTAGACCACCTATAGCCACTGTCAAGTTAGACACACTTACAGGACGTCCCTTAAACTTAGAAACATACTGACTCAAATTAGTGGGACAGCTAAATCTCTATTTATATGGCGTTATCCTATCAAAATTCGCAAGCATCAACTGGTAGTTTGAGAGCAGAATTTTCCTCTGCTCATGCTCAAAACGTTGAGCTCACAGAGATTCTTTCTGCTTCTGCTCAAAACTTTGTACACACAGATGAATCTTTGCGCTCGCACACATTTTATCCGCTTGCTCAAAGCTCTGCCCATACATGGAACTTGCAGTGGTACAACCCTGTCAAAGTCCTCCACCAATAGGAACTTGGTCGCATTCATCTTTCCTTCAATTGCAACCAGTCGTCCTGTCCCTGCAGTTGAAAGACACCCCCCACAACATGTTTCACTGTAGGGATTGTATTGGGCAGGTGATGAGCAGTGCCTGGTTTTCTCCACACATACCGCTTAGAATTAATGCCAAAAAGTTCAATCTTGGTCTCATCAGACCAGAGAATCTTATTTCTCATGGTCTGGGAGTCCTTCATGTGTTTTTTGGCAAACTCTATGTGGGCTTTCATGTGTCTTGCACTGAGGAGAGGCTTCCGTCGGGCCACTCTGCCATAAAGTCCTGACTGGTGGAGGGCTGCAGTGATAGTTGACTTTGTAGAACTTTCTCCCATCTCCCTACTGCATCTCTGGAGCTCATCCACAGTGATCTTTGGGTTCTTCTTTACCTATCTCACCAAGGCTCTTCTCCCACAATTGCTCAGTTTGGCTGGACGGCCAGGTCTAGGAAGAGTTCTGGTCGTCCCAAACCTTTTCCATTTGAGGGTTATGGAGGCCACTGTGCTCTTAGGAACCTTGAGTGCTGCAGAAATTCTTGTGTAACCTTGGCCAGATCTGTGCCTTGCCACAATTCTGTCTCTGAGCTCCTTGGGCAGTTCCTTCGACCTCATGATTCTCATTTGCTCTAACATGCACTGTGGGCTGTAAGGTCTTATATAGACAGGTGTGTGCCTTTCCTAATCAAGTCCAATCAGTTTAATTAAACACAGCTGGACTCCAATGAAGGAGCAGAACCATCTCAAGGAGGATCAGAAGAAATGGACAGCATGTGAGTTAAATATGAGTGTCACTGCAAAGGGTCTGAATACTTATGACCATGTGATATTTCAGTTTTTCTTTTTTAATAAATTTGCAAAAATTTCTACATTTCTATTTTTTTCTGTCAAGATGGGGTGCTGAGTGTACATTAATGAGAAATAAAATGAACTTTTTTGATTTTGGCAAATGGCTGCAATGACACAAAGAGTGAAAAAATGAAAGGGGTCTGAATACATTCCGTACCCATTGTATATAGACATAAGTGCCCAATAAATTAATAACGTTTGAGCACGAGCAGAGGAAAATTATGTTCTCAAACTACAAGTTCATGCTCACACATACTGAAAGATCTTTGAGGGACCAAGAATTAATTTAGTTTTGACCCTCATTTTTTACACTGTAGTTGTGTTTTGGGTAGCTTCAGGGTTAGTGTGGGGAGTAGGAAAAGTTACCACTGAGAATTATTCTCTAGTCCATATGGACATGTCAATATTGTCATTAAGACTAATGTGAAACATCCCCTGACCTATCCTGTAAATATTCAATGGCAGATGAAGAAGGAAAGAAAAATGGCACCAGGAGTGAGAATTTCATAACTATCTCTCTAAAGTCATGAGCTAGAGGCTCAGTGTAATCCTGCAGCAGTATGATTGATAGCAGAAGACTTGTGAACCTTAAAGATCAATTTGTTGTCTGCATTTATTGTAGCTATGCTGGGTAAAATTTTCTACTCACAGTTAGTTACATGGTAAGTATCAGTAAATACTTACCATAAACATCCCTTTTGTCTTCCCATTTTAAAGACAAGATCAAGAGCTGTCAATTTGAGCCTAGAGTGGGAAAGCAATTTGCAATGTTTCAGTTTCACAAAAACAGAAATTAATTTGGCACACCTCGACTCCCCTGTAGCTCTATTTGACCTCATGAGTCAGACGTTTGTGCTGTTAAATACCAGGAGCAAATTGCTGGTTGGGACAATCATTTGGCAGGTTAAGTTGGTTCATATTTGCTTTTTGTTCTCCTAACATCCAAACAAGATAGATTAAACGGTCCGTCTTCCTGTTTAATTCGATAAATGAACACAAGTTAAATTGTTCATTAGGATAAATACATAAGAGCTTTAACTAGAAATGCCACTATATGCCTGAATTCTCTTTGAATAGAGCTGTGAAATGAATCAATCCATATGCAGATAACAAAAATAATTTACAGATGTTGTAATGCAAAGATGCCAATGTGCAGAAACGTAGCGTAGAGTGGTGTTAAAAAGTGTCGGCCTCCTTCCTGATTTCTAAGTTTTTTGCATGTTTGTCACACTTTGTTTCAGATCATCAAACAAATTTAAATATTAGTCAAAGATAACACAAGTTATCACACAACATCATGCAGTTTTTAAATGGTTTTTATTATTAAGGGAAAACAAAATCCAAAACTACATGGCCCTGTGTGAAAAAGTGCAACAGCACTGTGCAACACTTCCCCACAGTCCCAGACGACAGCTGGCTTCTTTAGAGTTTAAGGCTAAACTGCAGGGGAACCAGCAAAGCCAGCAGGAAAGCTACAAGAAGGGTTGAGAGAGCCCAGCAGTGTCCATCAACCTCAAATCCAAATGTGAGCTTAATGTGAAAAAGACTGAGTGAATATAATGTTAACTTTATGCATTGCTTTTTCCAGCTGGAGCATAGATTGACCGGTAAATCAAGAGCTTCTCCTTTCGCCTCAGCTCCTTCTTCACCACAACGGACCAGTACACCGACCGCATTACTGCTGCCAATGCCCCACTTCACACTCAGTTGCAAACCGCCCCAACGCACGCTGGAGGTCCTGGCTCTGTGGAGCCAACAGGACAACATCATCCGCAAAAAGCAGAGATGTGATCCTGTGCTCCCCGAACTGGACTCCCTCCGGCCCCTGGCTGCGCCTTGAAATTCTGTCCATAAAAATAATGAACAGAACCGGTGACAAAGGGCGGCCCTGCCGGAGTCCAACGTGCACTGGGAACAGGTCTGACTTACCGCCAGCAATGCAAACCAAGCTCCTGCATTGTTTGTACAGACATCAGATAGCCCTTGGCAAAGGACCCTGGACCCCATACTCCTGGAGCACCTCCCACAGGATGTCGCGAGGGACCCGGTTAAATGCCATCTCCAAGTCCACAAAGCACATGTGAACTGGTTGGGGCACCCTCGAGAGTGTACCCCCGGTGCTTTTCCACCAAGGAGCTGCCGAACTATCTCAGTGACCTCGGCCTGGGTGATGGATGGATCAGCCTCCGACTCCTAAGCCTCTGCTTCCTTTATGGAAGCCGCGTCGGTGGGGTTAAGGAGATCCTCAAAGTATTCCTTCCACCGTCCAACAATATCCCCAGTCAAGGTCAGCACCTCCCCACCTCCACTGTAAACAGTGTTGGCAGAGCACTGCTTCCCCCTCCTGAGGCGCCGGACGGTTTGCCAGAATTTCTTCGTCTTTCTCCATGGCCTCACCGAACTCCTCCCATACCCGAGTTTTTGCCTCCATCACCGCTTGGGCCGTCAGCTGCCTCAGGAGTCTCACAAGCCAACCAGGCTCGGTAGGATTCCTTCTTCAACTTGACGGCATCCCTTACCTCCGATGTCCACCACCGGGTTTGGGGATTGCCACCACGACAGGCACCCGAGACCTTATGGCCACAGCTCTGAGCCGCTGCGTTGACAATGGAGGTGGAAAACATGGAAAACATGGTCCATTCAGACTCAATGTCCCCAGCCCCTGGTTGAAGCTCTCTCGGAGGTGGGAGTTAAAGACCTCTCTGACAGAGAGGATTTGGCCAAACATTCCCAACAGACCCTCAGTACGTTTGGGCCTGCCAAGTCTGTTCCGCTTCCTCCTCCGCCAGTGGATCCAACTCACCACCAGGTGGTGATCAGTTGACAGCTCTGCCCCTCTCTTCACCTGAGTATCCAAGACATACGGCCGAAAGTCAGATGACATGACTCCAAAGTCAATCATCGACCTCCGGCCTATGGTGTCCTGGAGCCATGTGCACTGATGGACACCCTTATGCTTGAACATGGTGTTCGTTATGGATGAACAGTGACCTCCCAATCACTCCCCTCCAGGTTTCACTGTCGCTGCTCACGTGAGCATTGAAGTCCCCCAACGGAATTATGGAGTCCCTAGTAGAAGCACCTTTCAGCACCCCCCCAAGAGACTCCAAAAAGGCCAGGTACTCTGCGAGAGACCTGTCCCCGACTCGAAGGCGCAGGGAAACGACCCTTTCATTCAGGGGGGGAAAACTCCAACACATGGCGGCTGAGGTGGGGAGCTATGAGCAAGCCCACACCACCTTACTGCCTCTCACCGCGAGCAACTCCAGAGTAGAAGAGAGTCCAGACCCTCTCTAGACATCCTCTAGACAGGAAGTTCTCTGGTGACTGAGAAATAAATGTTATCAGATGCAAAAATAAGTCTGTACTGTTTGCAGCTAATACATGACATGACATGACATGACATGACAGATACTTTATTCATCCCCATTGGAGAAATTCAGATTGTCCTGTAGCTCTTGACTAATAACTTTAACAGAGATTCCACTATAAAATATAAAATAAAATATGAAATATAATTAACGGATGAAGGCACTCAAATCAATAACATATAACATAAACAGCATAAATAACATATCAATAACATCAATTACTAATAATAAGGGATCAAATACTATCAACAATTACATATCAATCACTACTACTAATAATAATAATAAATTACTAATAATTACTATTATACAATCTAATGGCTGTGGGGACAAAGGATCTTCTCAACCTCTCAGTTCTGCAGCGCAGTGAGATGAGCCTCCTACTGCAGCTGCTAGTCTGTTTAGTCAGGGGGTGTTTATTATTGTTCAATATAGAAAGCAGCTTCCTCCACATCTGCTGCTCCACCACGGTTTTGAGAGGGTCCAACCCCCTGCCTAGCACAGAACTGGCCTTTTTCACCAGTTTGTCCAGACGCCTACAATCTCTGTCCATAATGCCACACCCCCAACAGACAGCAGCATAGAACAGTGTACTTGCCATGACAGTGTGGTAGAACATGCACAACATGTCACTGCAGACACTGTACGAACCAAGCCGTCTCAAGAAGAAAAGGTGGCTCTGCCCTTTTCTGTACACTGCATCCACATTGGCAGACCACTCCATTTTTTTGTCCGGTACCACCCCCAGGTACCTGAAGGTCTGTACAGTCTCTATCTCCTGTCCATCAATACAGACTGACTGGCATGGTGCTTTTCTCCTAAAATCCACCACCAGCTCCTTAGTCTTGGTGGTGTTCAAGAAAAGATAGTTCTTTTTGCTCCAGTCAGTGTAGACCTCCACTAGGTCCCTCTACTTCCAAATACTTCTGAATGTGCCAAGACTCTGAGTTATACCTAAAGTCCAAAGTGTAGACCGTAAACAGAAAAGGAGCAAGAACAGTCCCCCGTGGAGCCCCAGTGCTGCATTCCAGTGTCCCAGAAACACATCTCCCCAGTCTGACATACTGTGGTCTGGATGTCAAATAGTCCATACCCCCATACATAGAAGCTTGTCTCTCAGTATGGGAGGCTGGATAGTATTGAAAGCACTGGAGAAGTCAAAGAACGTAATTCTCACATATGAACCAGGCACATCCAGATAGGAATATGCCCGGTGCATCATGTAAAGCACCGCATCTTCCACTCCCAAGTGCAAACTGAAGGGGATCAAGATCCTCCTCAATCTGCAGCCTCATGCGATGGACAAGGAGTTGCTCCAAGGTCTTCATGATATGGGATGTCAAAGCCACCGGTCTATAGTCATTTAGCTCTACCGCTCGCCCTATTTTGGGCATCGGTATGAGACAAGAAGTCTTCCACAGCACCGGAACTTTTTTCAGCCGAAGACTCATATTAAAGAGCCTCTGAAGAGGAACAGCAAGTTGTCCTGCACAGTCCTTCAAAAGCCTTGGACATACTCCATCTGGTCCAGCTGCCTTCCCTGGCCAAAGTCTCCTGAGCTCAGCTCCAACCTCTTCCATTGTTAGAGATATAAGCAACTGTTCAGATTGTAACAGAGGGATGGTGGAGGAAGAGGGAGCAGCCATACAGGTGGAGATTGAGGTAGCACTCATAGAGTATGAGGTACAGTATAGTAAAGAGCTGCAGAGGTGGGGGTGGAGGTGGAGGGAGCATCCACACAGGTGGAGGAGACAGCTGAATATGTGGAGAGGGCAGCCTCAGAGGTGGAGGGAGCAAGAGTTAGAGGTAAGAGTAGAGGGAGCAACTTTAGACATGGAGGTACAGGAAGCAGCAGCAGATGTGAAGGTGGAGGTGGAGGGAGCAGACATAGACAATGAGGTGTAGTGAGGGTCTTCACAGGTGGAGAGAGCAACCGCTGGGGTGGTGGTGGAGGGAGTAGCTGTAGAGATGTAGGTGGAAGTAGCCACATTGTCAAACCTGATGTAATACTGGTTGAAGGTATCACCATCCAAAGGCTGAGACTTGTTCAGTTTGTAGCCAGTGATGATCCTTACCCCTCTCCACACCTCCCTGATATTATTGTTCCCCAGCTGTTTTTCCAACTTTTTCTTGTACTCTTGTACTATACCTTAGCTCACCTCAGTGTCTTTTTGAGCTCCCGTTGTACACTCCTCAGTTTCTCCTTATCCCTGTCCAGGAAAGCCCTTTTTTTCTGGTTCAGGAGGTCTTTAATGTCACTGGTGATCCATGGTTTATTGTTAGGATAGCACCGTACTGTACTGACTGGGAGTACTGTGTCTCTACAAAAATTAATGTGGTCAGTGATGATGTTGACTCTCCTGTCCAAGTCATTGTCCATTTCCTTCTCCTCCATCAGTACATCCCAGTTTGTGCACTCAAAACAATCTCTCAATGAATCCCTTGCCTCTACCGACCATTTCCTGAAAGACCTGATGGTAACAGGAAGCTTCTGCACACAAGGTTTATATGTAGGCTGAAGATAGACCATGTTGTGATCAGATCTACCTAGTGGTGGAAGAGGTACAGCCCTGTAGGCTTCTTTGACGTTAGCATAGAACAGATCTAATGTCCTTTCTCCACATGTTGGACAGTCTACATATTGTACGAAGTCAGTCAGGCAGGAGGACAGAGAGACATGATTGAAATCTCCTGTAATTGCAATGAATGAATCAGGGTGCTGTGTCTGTATCCTAGCAACGGCATCATGTAGGACGTCACACGCCGTTGCAGATGCCGCCTTTGGTGGAATGTAAACAACAATGGCGACTATATGTAAACTCCCTTGGCACATAGTATGGGCGGAAACCAACTGAGACCAGTTCAATGTCCGGGCAGCAGACCTTATCTTTCACAGTCACATTTCGGGAGTTAACCCATTTCTGATTAAAAAATGGGATAACCCCCCCCCCACCTTTTGTCTTTCCGCTCGTCCTTAGGTCTCTGTCTGCTTGTACAGCTGTGAAGCCAGGTATATCCACACATGAGTCCAGTATGTTATATTCAGCCAGGACTCAGAAAGACATATTAAACTGCACTCCTTGTACAGCCGCTGGTTCCTCACAAGCACCTCCAGTTCGTCACACTTGTTATGCAGTGAGTTAACATTCCCCATGAGCACAGACGGCACAAAAGGCTTGTATCTCCACCTTGTGTTGTTCCTCTTAGCGTTTAGCTTAGCCCCGGCTCTACATCCACGAAACTGTCTCCTCAGCATAGTCGGGATTGGGTGAGTTACTCCGTGTCCAATCTTCGACAGGGCCAACAGTTCCTCTCTAGTGCACACTACTCTACTTGAGACAGTGCACATTGTAAGAAAAAAACATACGAAAAAAACTACGAAAAATTTCAAAAAAAACACAGAAGCTACTCGGACTTGCTGCCATTCAGAACAGCGCATTTTTTGAAAAAAATACGGCAACAATCATGACAAACATCACCAGGCAAAGTTGGAAGATTGCAGGAGCTTTGACCTGAATCCATTCTTGACATAGTACTGTAAATGGTCCACCACATTAATTTCGCAACATGTTTTTCTAAATACTGTACCATTTTTATTGAGGTGACCTATTGTTTCAAACCTCTAGAAGCTTTGCATGGCTTGCACACCAGCCCACATTTTCTTCTCAGTGACAGCTTTAATAAGCCAAGCTCCAGTATACTTTCTTAAGTTCTTTGAAACACCAGGAAACTGTCTTATTTAATTCATTATGCTCAAAGAATGACTCCTTCCCTCCCCCTGTGACTCCACACCATTCATTTTGAAAAACAGTGTAATGATAACAGGTGATCCTTTGCTTTTAAACCAAGATCTATGTTCATAGCTGTTCTGAGAATACCTTCAGAAAGCATTTAGTAGTTGGGGACTTCCATCTTGACTTCTGAGAGCAGCTTTAAACAAAGAACATATTTATTGCAGCTGGGAGGTTAAGGTGACATGCTGATCTAATGCTGTTTTTTTATTCATTGTATCTTCATTCAATCACACAACATCTCTTCTACCTTTAATAGCTCCTTCATTAGTCACAGCTGTGATCATAAAGACACAGGTAACGTGTGGGGAAAGAGGGGAGTATGACAAGCAACAAAAGTCCTTGACCAGGAACTAAGTAACAGTGCATAATACAGAAATACAGTAAAATGTCAAAATAACTATAACACCACATTTATGTTTAGTGGAAACTTTCTACATCTTGTATATGTTAGCAATGCACATATTAGTGAGAAGTTGGAGCATGTAACATGCTGTAAAAAGTGATGGCTTCCGTTTGTCAGGATGAAACATGTTCCCCAGTGGAGTGGTGTGGCTCACTGGTATGTTTTTATACCATGGAGAAAAACCAGGGCCTGGGGGTCTAAGGCAGCAACAGTGAATTAGTTGAGGACCTTAGATGCTTATCATTCCTAATATCTTTTCTCTTTTTCTGATAGGTTCCCATTTCTAATAGAGGCTGAAAATGCCCACACTAAATGATTGTACAGGGATGTTTCCTGAGGAAACTAATATTTGCTAAGTATGAAGGAAGCTGGGTCTCAAATATAGAATGAAACTTTACTGATCCAAAGTAATGTTAAGACAAAAAGATTCATATCAGGAGTATACAGTAAGTGGTATATAGACATCAACTGTACCTAATTAATGCTGATTTTACTTGACATTGCTGAATCAAGAAATGTTTACCATGCTAATAACAGTTAAAGCTGCTGCCCTCAAGCTATCTACAATGTGACAGCTCAGAGGCTCAGTGGCACACAGTGTGTGGCATACAGGCCAGTCAAAGCTGCCAGTGGCCTCAACAATTACTACGCTTTGTCTACAGTAATTATTCTATTGTCTCAGAATTAATGTAATTTATTGCTGCTAAAGTGCTAGTCATAGCACCTTTTAGCTCTATTTACAACTAACAATGTTTAATTCTTGGCAGAGGCTTGACAGAAGCACAATAGCTAAACGGAGAGGCAAATGACTGGTGATCACCCTGACTCACTAAATCAGAGCAGCAGTTTTTGTGTCATGTTGAGCCCAGCCATCAAATAACGCTGCAGACCATTTCAGATATTGACCAGCATTTTGAGAAAAGCTTTCCTGCAGTACACTCTCCTACAGGTAGGTATTGCCTTTTTGGCCTTATTTTTGGGTTTCCCTTATCTGCTCATCTGCTTCTGATGTTTTCCTTTTGCGGTGCAGCAGGCATTCAATAAAACACCCCACTCCAAGGATACGCAGAGATTTATTGGTCCACATGGCCGAGTGATGGAAGGCAGTAGAGATAGAGAGACTACTGAATGTCAATTGACAGGAACACACATACACACAAAAATAGCCCTGCCATATAGCACTCTCACACATAGATAATATATTTTTTTCACTTTCTTTCCCTAACACAGACATATTGTTGTTCTCCTCTGTCCCATGTTTATTACTAGCACCAGATAACTGGATCTGTATTATGGAGTAAAATATGCTGGTCTATATTTAACAACCTGCAGTGATTTACCTTAGTGTCACCTGTAACATGTTCCTTTCCAGGTAGTAAGACACACATGAACAAGTCAGGGCAATGTAAATGAACAGGTGTGTGTGTGTGTGTGTGTTTGCCCTTTGCAGTAATGCATTCTCCAATGCAGAGTATTTTTAATTAGTGGGGAGAGCCTGAGAGAGAAAGGGAGGGTCTCTGGGTTTCCGTCAGTTTACAGCACAGACAGTGACATTAAACTAAGCCTCAACATCTCTCTCTCTCTTTTTGTCCCACACACACATCCATGTATTGACTGATTCACAGCACAGTAAACACATGCACACACACATGCGCCAGTCAATACTCTCAAATTCTTGAGGACATTACAATTACACACATAATCCACATACAGACACACACAATCCACAAAGAACTGGTAATAAAAGCAGCTATGTATCTCTTTATCTTCAGGTGAGACCACTTTCTCACGTCAATCCCAGTGGTCCCTGTGTGAGTGTGTGGAGGTGTGTGTGTTGTAGTAGTTTGTGATCTGTGTATTAAGTTAGTGACGTAATAAAAAACTCTTGTTTGTCATTTGGGAGCTGGAGTCACTCATCACTGCTGTTCATTTTATTAAGGGATTTGTAAGCTTTGCTTTGTGGAAAATATCTTGTTTGCTAGTGCGGCTTTGTAATACTAACAAGGACACATAAAACTGGTGTTTCATGAGAATAGTTTTTGACTCCAGGGCTCCATAGTTTATCACTCTTTTAATGATGAGTAAACCAAATGTCTTTGCCATTATTGAGACATTTGTTAGACTCTGTCCTCAAGTGTTGTCCCTGTTTAATGTGTGCTTAGATATTCAGGCAGTTTAACACTCCTAAAGAGGAACTGTTTGGCAGCTTTATCAGGGAAACAGTGAGAAACTGGGGATAGAAAGGAAGTAAAAATTATTCATGTAGACAAGTACACACTTCAGCTTTCACTGTATATAAAGAATATGGCAGAAAAAGCATCAAATGACAAGTTTTTCAATTGCGAAACAAAGTTATGGCTAGCTTAGAGCAGATAACAGGCTTCAAATTAAGTATATATCAAAGTCTACATTCCCAAGAAAGATTTATATTACCATGATGAATGGATGATGCCAGAGTGCGATCAAGGGAAGCTATTAAATCCTGGATGCACTATATCACATTTATCAAAACTGTAAACCATGCATTGTTTCTTTAACAGTGGCTAACCAGACTACACTCTTTACCCACTAAAGATTAGAGTCAGCAAACAAGACTAAAGGGCAGCACACACACATCAGTATGAGTCATCTCTGCACAATATTCAGTACAAGGAACTGGACTGAATACACACACACACACATGAAGACACGCATACTCGTACACAATGGTCTTCTGCTGCTACAGACTTCTGCTGCTGTCTCAATTGCTACTGCTTTGACATTGTTTTCATATGAATGTACACAAATGTTTTTTCAGTTTTTAATCATCTAACCTGCATTACTTGTACAATGTATACTAAGTATAATGGTCAGTATTATTGTGATCCTGAGGTTTTAGGGGTGTTTTTTGTTTTTTGCACTAAAATTACTAGCACTCACCTGTACAGTTCGGTGCTATTGTGTGTATTATGTAGAGTACTGTCTTGTCTCGTGTATTGCATTGTTTCTTATCTGCACTGTTGTTTGTCCTGCACTGTTTGCAGAAGTTTGCACACATGCACTTACAGTGGGTACGGAAAGTATTCAGACCCCTTTAAATTTTTCACTCTTTGTGTCATTGCAGCCATTTGCCAAAATCAAAAAAGTTCATTTTTTTTCTCATTAATGTACACTCAGCACCCCATCTTGACAGAAAAAAACAGAAATGTAGAAATTTTTGCAAATTTATTAAAAAAGAAAAACTATATAATCTTGCCGAAGTTCGTCCTCTGAGTCTATTTGTTAAAAGAATTTACCTAACAATGTGTATGAGAAAAAACGTAATACATTAAAAAAAAAAAAAAAAAAAAAAACCGCAGCAGCTCAACTTGGGGCAAACTAAACATCACCCAGCCAGTGACAACAGCACAGCCAATAAAAGCACTCAGACATACACATAGCAACAGAAATTCAGCCAATCAGCGTCGGCTAATTTGACACCTAAAGGGCGGCGATTTTACTGCCCAGAGCAGAGTCGGTCAGTAGCGGAGGAGTGACAGCGATCGACAATGGTCCCATTACCTGAGAGTCGCAACTTCAGCTTTCTCCTAATTCAGTAAAATGTCTTCTTCAGATTCCAGTTGAAAGATGAACTTTGGTGGAGAAATTACAGGTTGAAGAGCTTGGCCCAGATCAACGCGACATCATGATCAAACAACAACAAGCTAGCGAAAAAGGTAAAACGTATGTGAGAGGTTTTACTCATAACTGGTACAGCAGAAGGCCTTATCAGCAAACACTACTCAAGTCCCTCTCATTTACACACATGTACTCTGTTTTACTGCGGCTAACCTTCATTCCTCTCCTTTCCAGAGCAAACTTCCACCTCTCTAGGTTTTCCTCCAACTGCTCTCTGCTCTCACTACAGATGACAATGCCATCTGCAAATATCATGGTTCACAGAGATTCCTGTCAAATCTCATCTGTCAGCCTGTCCATCACCACAGCAAACAAGAAGGGGCTCAAAGCCGATCCTTGGTGCAGTCCCACCTTCACCTTGAACTCCTCTGTCACCTCTACAGCACACTTCACCACTGTCTTACATCTCTCATACATGTCCTGCACCACTCAAACATACTTCTCTGCCACTCCAGACTTCCTCATTCAAAACCACAGCTCCTCTCTCAGCACCCTGTCATATGCTTTTTCCAGATCTACAAAGACACAATGCAGCTCCTTCTGGCCTTCTCTGTACTTCTCCATCAGCATTTTCAAAGCAAATATTGCATCTGTGGTTCTCTTTCTTGGCATGAAACCATACTGCTGCTCACAAATGCTCACTTCTGACCTCAGCCTAGCCTCCACTACTCATTCCCATAACTTAATTGTGTGACTCATCAACTTTATTCCTCTGTAGTTTCCACAACTTCAAAGTATTCCTTCCATCTTTCCATCACACTTGTGGCACCTGTCAACACATTTCCATCCCTGTCCTGATTACCCTAACCTGCTGCACATCCTTCCCATGTCTGTCTCTCTGCCTCGCCAACCAGTACAAATCCACCTCTCCCTCCTTAGTGTCCAACCTATCATACAAATCCTCATATTTCCTTAGTTTGGCCTTTGCCACTGTGAGGGGTCAAAGATAAAAGATTGAATTATTGTAATCACTGGTGTAAAGACCATATATGGGAAGTGAAATATTACTGAGCATATACTGGTGTAGAGACCATATATAGGAGGTGAAATATTATTGGGCATACGCTGATGTAAAGGCCATATATCGGAACGAGCTGAGCAGCAAGAGTTACAGTTGAGAAGGGCGTAATCAGACTATATAACCACTGTGTGTTTCCTTGTTTTCAGTTCTGTGGCTACATGCATTAGAAATAGTGTCACAGAACTCCAGATATATCTGACTGTATTTGCTCATGTAATTTGTTTTGCTGTGGAAACAATAAAAGTATAGAATCTTCAATAGGCTACTGACTGATCTCTTCAAATAAACCAACTCGGGGGGACACAGGTGTAGTTCATGTCCCAACACCACCTCTACCTTCACCTTACGCTGCATCTCCCTGTACTCCTGTCTGTTCTCTTCTGTCCTCTGTGTCCCACTTCTTCTTAGCTAACTTTTTCCTCTTAACACACTCCTAAACTTCCTCATTCCACGACC
Source organism: Mastacembelus armatus (assembly GCF_900324485.2). NCBI lineage: Eukaryota > Metazoa > Chordata > Actinopteri > Synbranchiformes > Mastacembelidae > Mastacembelus > Mastacembelus armatus. Next base: position 23,938,727 of record NC_046642.1, read on the forward strand.
AAGTCTCCTTATCTGCTTTCCCCTTTACAGATGACACACCAAGTACCCTCCTACCTGTCTCCCTGATCACTTTAGCTGTAACTGTCCAGTCATCTGGAAGAACCTCCTGACCTCCAAGAGCTTGTTTCAGCTCCTCCCTGAAAGCCACACAACACTCTTCCTTTTTCAACTTCCACCACTTGGTCCTCTGCTCTGCCCTTGTCCTCTTCATCTTCCTCACCACCAGAGTCATCCTACACACCACTATCCTATGCTGTCTGGCTACTTTGCAGTCACTGATCTCTTTCAGGTTGAAACGTCTGCACAAGACGTAATCTAAACTTGTGTGCTCCTGCCTCCACTCTTATATGTCACCCTATGCTCCTCCCTTTTCTGGAAAAATGTGTTCACTACAGCCATTTCCATCCTTTTTGCATAATCTACCATCATCTGTCCTTCTGCATTCCTGTCCTGACTACCAAACTTACCCATCACTTCCTCGTCACCTCTGTTTCCCTCACCAACATGTCCATTGAAGTCTGCCCCAATCACCACTCTCTCACCACTAGGGATACCCTGAATCACCTCATCCATCTCCCTCCAGAATCTCTCCTTCTCTTCTCACTCACATCCTACCTGTGGGGCATAACCACTGACAACATTCAACATCACACCTTCAACTTCCAGCTTCAGACTCATCACCCTATCTGACACTCTCTTCACCTCCAGAACATTCCTAGCATCCACCTTTCTTCTCGTCATCATATCAGCCAACTCTCTAGTTTTCCGTGACAAAGTCCCTACATTCAAAGTCCCTACTCTAAGTCCTACACTCCTGCCCTTCCCCCTCACCTTCTTCGATTAACAGTAGTCCAGTTTTCACTGGCACCCTGTAGGTCAACAGCACCAGTGGCGGTCATTGTTTATGTATATTTTTCCTTTGTGTATTGGCCAAACATTTTAATGTTGACATTAACTAACTGCTGAACATTTCCAAGCCCATGAGTTATGTTATTGTCCGGAGTTCTTCTTTAATTGTACTGGGATGGTTACTGGACTAAGTAAATTTAGCACAGCCCCACCTAAAACACTTTTCACCAGCTGCCACTGCTAGAAGTCCTTTGCACATGTGAACAACATAAAACATTTGATTAAAATACCAACTACAGAGTTGCACTTCTTAGGATATGGCTAGCTATATGCTATAGCTATATGGACCCTAGTGTGCTTCTGTGTTCAAGGTGTGACCACATCCAGGCCTGCTGTTATGGCTTCTCTGAACTCTCACTAAGAACTCTGTCCTTGGTGTCTCAGCACACTGAGCTGTACAAATGAGGATAAACGAGTTACAACGATTATTTGACACAGACCGCTAGGTTTGATGTCAGAAAGGTGTCAAATCATACACCTCTAACAATAACAAATATGTTTAATGCCACTCCTCCACTGCTACACAAAGAAAACACATTTATTTCATCTTACAGCCAAATGTTTTCAGTAGTTCACATCCCAGCAGCCATGATATATGATTAGCTGACATAAAAGCATATGCAGGTTAATACTGCAATTGTTCAGGTAGAAATAATACAAAGCCAGAAAAAAATCAGACAATTATCATCATTTATGTGTCTGGCATATAGGGAGCATGCCTCTGCAGATTCTTCATTGTTTACTTTAAAAACAACACTTAAATTAACACTAAATTCAGTTCACACTTTCCCTTGTAACTACAAAGTTAGAAATATAGTTTGAAAACTTGTTCGACCTCAAAATAGATCTCACTTTGGGTGAATGTGTACTCTGTGTGTGTGTGCTCAGTTCTCCCTGCTGTGACTTCCAGTCCTGTTATTTCAGTGGCCATTAAAGAGCCTGTGACCACTTATTTATAAGCACATGCATACCTTCACACCAGGAAAGGCTCAAGCCACAGACCCAAACATCCAGTACACACATGCATGAGAATAACGCCCTCGCATGAGTTCACGCACACAGCAGGAACTGAATGTTTTACATTTGCTTCCTGTAGCTGAAGTCCTCTCTTGCTGCATAGCAGCTTGCTGGTTATCAACTCTACTGTGACTGGAAGGTGAACAGTTTCAGAAGGATGCAGGAAATTCCTACATAAGGAACTTGACCCAATGAAATGTATACAGAGAGTGAATACTAACATTAATTATACAAGGACATGCAGGAGCTCACCGTTTTATCAAAGCAAGACATGCAATTAGATACTGGTTTGTTGGTGCCTTTCAAATGACACACACAGAGGAGCTGTTGTCTGATTCGACACCCCATCAGCAGGATAATAACTCTTGCCTTGTCAAACTGTTAAACATGGCTGGTACAGACATGACTCACATAGCTGTTTCTTATCTAATGTTTGGTTGGGAAGAACCACAAAAACAACATAGTTCTCTGCCAGAACACGTTTTACTGGTCCCTCCAGGTGAGGAATAAGTTGAGACTCGTGAACAATGTTTATTTATTTATTTATTTTATTTTATAGCATTAATGAAAATTTCTGAAAAGCAGTGTGTTACTATTTTCTTCTGGTGAATGAGTGGCAGAATAGATGAAGCAAAGGTGTACTGCTGCCCTCTAAGATAAGATCTACTGGTAGTGAGCACAACCCATTTGTCATGAGCCTACCACAGGTGACTGTAAACTGCAGTAAATTGAATTAGTGGCATGAACATGGCAACCAGTTTATCAAATTTGGTTATTAGGACTTTATACAAAGCCTAAACAAACAAACAGTAACATGAAAGGTGTGCAGTATTAAAGCAGAAGATGCTGGATCAACCACATCTAATAATCAGGCACCTCAAAACGCACCCGGACAGGTCAGTCAGTTGACAGTTTAGCTATCTGATGTTAGCTTGTTACTAGTTTTGTAAAGTTTTGCAGTCTGCACAGCATTGTTCACTGCAACCATGAGACTTGATACTTGACCTGGACTTCCAAAAAATGACTTGTGATCATCTCTGGAAGATACTGGAAAGATAATATACAGTGGGTACGGAAAGTATTCAGACCCCTTTAAATTTTTCACTCTTTGTGTCATTGCAGCCATTTGCCAAAATCAAAAAAGTTCATTTTTTTTCTCATTAATGTACACTCAGCACCCCATCTTGACAGAAAAAAACAGAAATGTAGAAATTTTTGCAAATTTATTAAAAAAGAAAAACTGAAATATCACATGGTCATAAGTATTCAGACCCTGTGCTCAGTATTGAGTAGAAGCACCCTTTTGAGCTAGTACAGCCATGAGTCTTCTTGGGAATGATGCAACAAGTTTTTCACACCTGGATTTGGGGATCCTCTGCCATTCTTCCTTGCAGATGCTCTCCAGTTCTGTCAGGTTGGATGGTGAACGTTGGTGGACAGCCATTTTCAGGTCTCTCCAGAGATGCTCAAATTGGGTTTAGGTCAGGGCTCTGGCGGGGCCAGTCAAGAACGGTCACAGAGTTGTTCCGAAGCCACTGCTTTGTTATTTTAGCTGTGTGCTTAGGGTCATTGTCCTGTTGAAAGGTGAACCTTCGGCCCAGTCTGAGGTCCTGAGCACTCGGGAACAGGTTTTCTTCCAGGATATCTCTGTACTTGGCCGCATTCATCTTTCCTTCAATTGCAACCAGTCGTCCTGTCCCTGCAGCTGAAAAACACCCCCACAACATGATGCTCCCACCACCATGTTTCACTGTAGGGATTGTATTGGGCAGGTGATGAGCAGTGCCTGGTTTTCTCCACACATACCGCTTAGAATTAACGCCAAAAAGTTCAATCTTGGTCTCATCAGACCAGAGAATCTTATTTCTCATAGTCTGGGAGTCCTTCATGTGTTTTTTGGCAAACTCTATGCAGGCTTTCATGTGTCTTGCACTGAGGAGAGGCTTCCGTCGGGCCACTCTGCCATAAAGCCCCGACTGGTGGAGGGTTGCAGTGATAGTTGTCTTTGTGGAACTTTCTCCCATCTCCCCACTGCATCTCTGGAGCTCAGCCACAGTGATCTTTGGGTTCTTCTTTACCTCTCTCACCAAGGCTCTTCTCACACGATTGCTCAGTTTGGTTGGACGGCCAGGTCTAGGAAGAGTTCTGGTCGTCCCAAACTTTTTCCATTTGAGGATTATGGAGGCCACTGTGATTCTTAGGAACCTTGAATGCTACAGAAATTCTTTTGTAACCTTGGCCAGATCTGTGTCTTGCCACAATTCTGTCTCTGAGCTCCTTGGGCAGTTCCTTCGACCTCATGATTCTCATTTTCTCTAACATGCACTGTCAGCTGTAAGGTCTTATATAGACAGGTGTGTGCCCTTCCTAATCAGGTCCAATCAGTTTAATTAAACACAGCTGGACTCCAATGAAGGAGCAGAACTATCTCAAGGAGGATCAGAAGAAATGGACAGCATATGAGTTAAATATGAGCGTCACTGCAAAGGGTCTGAATACTTATGACCATGTGATATTTCAGTTTTTCTTTTTTAATAAATTTGCAAAAATTTCTATATTTCTGTTTTTTTCTGTCAAGATGGGGTGCTGAGTGTACATTAATGAGAAATAAAATGAACTTTTTTGATTTTGGCAAATGGCTGCAATGACACAAAGAGTGAAAAATTTAAAGGGGTCTGAATACTTTCCGTACCCAGTGTATCTGATAACGAACCCTAGGGGTTTTTTTGGGGCCTCGTATGTCTGTGTGCACTGTTACAACACATATGAGACCCCACTGTTACATAATTGTAAACACCTGTGTAATGTTTGCTTTACAGTGTGTGAGCAGTACCCTGGGCCCACTGTCAAATGTGACGAGTGCAGGAGCATTTGTAAATCCCTGCATGTTTCCAGGATCACAAATTGCCAGACCCTGATCACCATATGATACCTTGTGCTACTATGAAATATTGTGAGTGTGGAAAAATTTACAGGAGTTGTAAGCAGAGCCCTAAACACAGGTCTGCAGTGCCCAGTCAGATGGTTTAGGAAGGGGTACACATTCATTGCTCATAATGCTTCAGGTTTTGATAGCTATATGATACTTAAAATACTTTGTGTGACAACACATCACCCCCCGCGTGATTATGAAGGGAAGCAGAGTAATTCTGATGTACAACGAAGACTACAGTCAGGGATGGATCAATATCTCATATAGTTTTCTGCCTAGGAGCCTGGCTAAAAAACCGGCCACTTTAGGCTTTGAGGGTCCTTTCTACATAAATTCAACACTATTTATCTTTATCCAACTGTGCAGGCCAAAAAAGATTATCCGATAGGCCACCCGAAGATAATAGTAGGCAACTTTGCCAGCATTGAAAATTATTTTTGGCTTGTCAAATGCACTGTCTTACCACCTAGGGGGCTGTACCATCCTGTTCTGCCCTACAGGTGCCATCACAAGCTCATGTTCCCTCCCTGCCAGAAAAGCGGTGAGGAGCTGAATCAGGTCACTGTGTGTCACTCAGTGTAAGCACAGTGACCGTGAGAGGGAACTAAGAAGCTGAGGTTTCTTTTGAGCTTGAAAAAGTTATTGAAAAGGGGTATAGGATCCTATGCATTGATGAAGTGTGGCATTTTCCAAACAAGACCGACACTTTGTTCAAGGGGTATGTTAAGACATTTCTGAAATGTAAACAAGAGGCATCGGGCTACCCCAAACAAAACAGAGGAGGAACAGCAAAAATATGTATATTTCGGTGCGTTTCGACACATCTTTTCCTGATAAGGCCGAAACAAACTTAAATTATTCCATCAATTCTGATCGTACAGATAAAAGAAATATATGATTCAAATCTGTAAAGGGTCTACTTTTAGTTGTATACCATCATAATAAAAACAAAACGTTGTGCTTTTTTTAAATAAAGAAAGCCAACAGGGTGCGATCTCGGCCTTTTCTGTCTTTGCCATTTCTCTTCACAGACGCGTAAATAAAACAACCAGAATCTCAGCGAATACTTGCCTCATAAAAATAAGAATTATATGGCTAGAAAGCTTGAAATGTTTTCTTTTAAATGAAACAATTCAAGTCAAAAACAAATCATCACTTTTTATTTAATCCGTATGAACGTAAGGAGAAGTCCGTTTTTTCTGGTCTCACCTCATTACAGGTAATGCGGTCCCGCCTTGTACTCTGTTCACTGTTCACATGTAAATAATCTCAGGTGAACCAGGTAAATATGTGCACGCCCCCGAGAAATGACACAAAATATCAAACTTCATCATAGAATTTACTCACTTTTTCGGCGCGTTTGGATGATGGCGCGTTACGCACGTGAAGCGGCGCTCCTTACATTCCACACAGAGACAAATACTTTAGCTTGTCCTCAGAGTAAAAACACTGATTTTAACTCAAATGAGGATCGTTTGGCTCCTCATTGTGTTGTATTGTACAGCACTAATCCGTCCCATCTACATTGACTGAAAGGCTCATTATGCGCGCCTTTGTCTGAACGTTCAGTGCGTCTTTTGTGTTCTCAGGTAAATCACATGACTATTCATCCTCAGACACACCCTCTTGCATATGGCCTTTCTGGACAAAAAGTGTCTTAGAAAATTTAAATCAGTGTATTGTTTAATGTGAATGTGTGAACAAGTTGACATTCACAGCACTCTGAAGTAAACACTTTAGCCTACAACATGCTGGTCTCCAAAGTCTTGTGAACCAATATTCTGTTTGTGTTTTATGGTCTTATTTCAGTGAGTAAAAAATTGTAGTTTTTCACTAACCATGCATAAACACTTTTTTCTCAAAAACACAATAATGTATAAACTTGAAGCTCACATATTATTGTAGCCAATTTTGTGCTGATTACAGTGTTATTAGACTTTAGACATTAATATGTTTAACCCTCTGGGGTCTGAGGGGGTTTTTGGGGCCTGGACAAATTTTGACATGTCCTGACATTTGTGCTTTTTTCAGTGTTTTTTAAACATATTAATGTCTAAAGTCTGGATTCATGCATCCCACTGTAAACCCTTCCCACAGGGTTCCACCGATGAGACGACAACAAGGAGCTGAGAAGATGCACAGATTTTGGGTGCTGTTAGCAGTTTTAATCACTGGAGTGATCACCACTGCAGCCATAATTCAGACTGTATTCAGAACAGACGAAACCATGAAAGGAAGAAGCAAAGACATGTCATCCAGATTCCCAGAAGATGATATCTTACAGGCAAAACTCTTAGTAAGACACATTCCTGACAATTCTGATAATATGACAAATGTTATAGCAACATTACAACGGATTCAGGATGCTTTTGGGCCATCCGAATCTGCAGGTTTCAGTTTTAGAAATTGGTTATCAGATAAGTTTGGTCCTTGGGGTTCTGGAATTGTGCAAATTTTAATCCCTGTAGTTATTATGTTTGGTATGCTCATGTGTTTTTGTACATGTGCACTCACTTGCATGCGGGCCCTGATGTATAAATGGTTAGGAGGAGTACTTGGAGGAGAATACACTTCACTTTATGTTAACTTACCAACTGAATCGACAAATACTGCTGAAATACAGTTAAATGATTGGGCCCCAGGAAACCCATACAATGACAGTGATCTAGATATAGAAAGACCATAACTAATGATGTAACATTTTGTTCCCTTGATTGCTAATGTCTTGTCTTGAATGTGTTGACACTTTGTGTCAAAAGGGGGGAATGTGGGATTTTACGACAGAGCAAATGGTCACTGACTTAAACCAATGTGGGGGCTGAATGTTTGCTTGTCCCTTTCATGGTATGTGGTTCTGTCTGTTTATTGGTTTAGTGTTTTAGGGTAGAAGGTTGTAAATGACTCCCAACAATTTGTTTCTTTGATGGTAAGAAGACTGAAGATAGTACCTGAACAAACAATGTGGGGGTCTGTTCAGGATTAGTCCAAAGTACGGTATATAAACTGGTCTTGTAACACAGACTGCAGAGGACTTCTGCAAGGACATCCTCTCTGGGCCCGTGATTAAACCTGAGATGATTCATCACACTTGTGATTGTTTTCTGAGAATTACCAACTCTCAAACTTAAAGAAATTTCTACCACACTACATCTAATCATGCTGGCAGCCTCTGTACGACCAGCTCCTAATGGTCAGAGACATAAATTTTGTCAATGGGTTGCCAGAGTCTCTGTGTGATGATGCTCTCTTGCCACCAGACAAGAACAACCTTCTGATCATAGATGATCTGGTGAATGATCCCTGTGATCATTTGGAGGTTCAAAATGTTTTCACAAAATATGTCCATCATAGAAATCTGAGTTGTATCTATCTAGTACAAGGCCAACCGTACTATTAGTTTAAACACCAACTATCTTGTCTTATTTAAAAATTCCAGCGATAGATATCAGGTGACACTGATAAGCAGGCAGATGTTCCCCAGTAATACCAAATAATTTTCAGAAGCATTCAATAATGCCACAAGTGCTCCATACCGGTACTTACCAGTGCCATAGAGCCGCTATACCTTTTATCATCAGTCTTATTAATAAGAATTGGAGATCGATATGGAGCATACACAAAAAACGTATCTGGTCTCACACCATCATCTGGAAATGTTAAAGCAGCGTCAGAACAATGAAACCATAAGACAGACTGTGCAGAATGAGCTCAACCAGGATATGACAGAGGTTTTATAATTACCAGGCATGAATGTTCATGAGAAGGCTAAAATTACGCAGGGATTCTAGATTCTACACACACTTCTACAGAGATATCTCACACCGTGTTTCAGGGTCTTTGATACCTCATGGATGGAGTCAGTTTTTAAAAACACTAGCAGACCTGAATGTACCATTATCAGCTGTGTCAAACAGTCATGCCCGTAGAGTTATAGAAGAGTATAAAACAGGTAAAGAGTGTGAATCTAGCTCGTCACACCCCCCATTCTCCACTGAAAAGAAAAACAGGTCTGTTAAAGCTCTACCAAGACCCAGAAAGGCAGACAGCCCACAGCATCCTGGGTGCAATACTGATTTTCATTTCAATGATTGTATTTTTTTTTTTATTTGAAATAATTTTAATGAATGTATTTTCTATCTGAAATCATTTTGATGATTGTATTTTTTTATTTGAAATAATTTTGGTATCATGAAGATATTTTTATTTTAAATATTGTTTCAACCTATTGATTGTATTTTCTATCTGAAATAATTTTAATGAATGTATTTTCTATTTGAAATAATGATTGTGTACAAAATGCTTATTTTCATTCATAGTAAATAAAAACACGCTGTGAAACATATGCACACAACATCTTTTATATTATTATTGTAATCATCTCAGAAATGCACATTGAACACAAGTTGTGATGTAAAGCAGTTGGTCTAATTTTATCCACAAAGCACGACACCCAGTCCTCACTGTGGGTAAGGTTTCAATAATAGTCCACCAGCACCTGTCTACTGTTTGATATTTCAATGACTGAATCAAAGACCGCATAACAGATCATGTTAATGGTGCGTGGGACTGGTGTTCGGAACTGGGCCTCTAGTCTTACATTCTCTGTCTTGATCAGGGAGACATTTCCTGCTGCGCCACTATCAGCCTCTAAATTAAAACAAAATAAGGCGTACCCCTGTCCAAAATCCTCTCATGTAATGGCCAACGGTCTGTCTTTAAGATGCCGTCCTGTTGTTTGGATCAGCTGATAATATTCGTGGGTGTACTTGCCTCTGGGGAAATGCGGTTGAAATGGTTTGGCTGGGTGAAGTAGCCTTATGTACATGCACATGCTTCCTTTAGGAGTTATTTTTGACCAGGACATGTCCTTTAACTCACACATAAAACAAATCTCTAGAACTGCCTTCTTCCACCTGCGCAACATTGCCATTAGGAACATCCTGTCTCAAAATGATACAGAAACAATAGTCCATGCATTTGTTACCTCAAGGCTAGATTACTGTAACTCATTACTAGCATGACTAGCAAGGAACTAGTAAGAGAGATCATATTTCTCCTATATTAGCTTCTCTTCATTGGCTCCGTCTAAAATACAGAATAGAATTTAAAATCCTTCTCCTCAAATACAAATCCCTTAATGATCAAGCTCCTTCGTACCTTAAAGACCTCATAGTACCATATTATCCCAATAGAGCACTTCGCTCTCATAGTGCAGGTCTACTTGTGGTTCGCAGAGTTTCCAAAAACAGAATGGGAGGCAGAGCCTTTATCTATCAAGCTCCTCTCCTGTGGAACCAGCTCCCAGTCTGGGTTCAGGAGGCAGACACTCTCTGGCTAGACTTAAAACCTTCCTCTTTGACAAAGCATATAGTTAGGGCTGGCTTCAGGCAACCCTGAACCATCCCTTAGTTATGCTGCTATAGGCCTAGACTGCCCGAGGACCATCGGTGCACTGAGCTCCCCTACCCTAACCCTCCCCTCCCTTCCCTTCCCCTCTCTTCCTCTCCTCCCCCCTCACATGTATATTCCACCATTGAATGTCACTAACCTTGTGCTCTCTCTCTCCCCTAGTTTGTGCTCTCTCTCTCTCTCTCTCTCTGTAACTTTTGCAGGTGTCCCTGGTCCTGGAGCTGTATATCGCTGATGTGCAGTTACTGGCCCCACCAACCTGCAGTGTCTATTTGTTGTTTATTGTTGCTGTTCTTTTCTCTCTCCTCTATCCACTCATCCCTACGAGGCAGATGGCTGCCCAAACCGTGCCCGGTTCTTCTGTCTTCCGTTAAAGGGTGCTTGCTCATAAGGGTTTTTAGTTGGGTTTTTAGTTTTTAGTTTCAAGTGCCTTGAAATGATTTGTATTGTGATTTGGCACTATACAAATAAAATTGAATTGAATTAAATTGAGTATCACCCCCAGAAGAAAAAAATCTGTACAATATTATAAAAGAACCTGATGGATTTACGCTATTTTGAAATACAACATCACATATTCAATGCCGACAATCTCACATGCTCACAATAAGGCCAACAAACAAAGGACACACGTACCTGAAGGAAAGATCAGCATGTTTTTACTAATAATCACACGGTAAAAAACGGCCAACTTTATGCTCGTCACAGGTATTAAATGCCACGGATCGGACGCCGTCGACACATCATCACGCTGGTGGTGGGCAGAGAGCGTAACGTCGTTTTTTTTATTATTTTATATCTTGATTTATGACCATCATAAACGCCATATTTGCCTTCTCCACACAGAGCGACACCCTACCCTAACCTCCCAATATTTAATCTTGTACACATACTCGGAAGATCCTTCATACAGCCACCTCACACGGCCCTTCTACACCGTTCACTACACGCCTATACTTCCTACGCGCCACCTTAACTACCCCGCCGACGCATGACATAGCCACGTCACCACCCGCACACTTGATGGCTCCAGGCGCTCAGTGCCACCGCTGCTGCTTCTGTCGCTGATGCCATTTCCGCTGCTCACACCTATGGCTACTGGTGACACTCTTAGATAAAATCACGTACCATGACCAGCACGCAAACCCATGTATACAACACATTTCACCACAACCCACAACAGCGGTCGTCCAATAATGGTCCCGATAGGCGGAGAGTCATTTTATTACTTTATCATTCTATTAATTTATGACTCCATATGTTCAATTTTTGACCCCCCTCCTTTTAACCCCCTATATACTACTGACCATATCCTTAAACACAAAACAGTAGAAGCAGACGTGTGATATTTCACTGTGATAGCCAGCACAACACAAGATTAAATACTCTGCCCTAACTGCTCCAAGAATGCTCTCTTGAAAAACCAAAACAAAATGATGCAGTAGCCCACCAACCTGTACTGGCTGAAACTAGATTAAAATACACTTGGCGCCAGTGGAGAGGAAAAACTCCCTTTAACGGAAGAAAAAACCTTCAGCAGAACCAGGCTCAGTTTGGGCGGCCATCTGCCTGGTTGGGATGAGTGGATAGAGCAGAGAGAAAAGAACAGCAACAATAAACAACAAATAGACACTGCAGGTTGGTGGGGCCAGTAACTGCACATCAGCGATATACAGCTCCAGGACCAGGGACACCTGCAGGAGGTACAGAGAGAGAGAACAGAGAAAGAGGGAGAGAGCACAAACTGGGGGAGAGAGAGAGCACAAGGTTAGTGACATTCAATGGTGGAATATACATGTGAGGTGGGTGAGAGGAGAGAGGGGAAGGGAAGGGAGGGGAGGGTTAGGGTAGGGGAGCTCAGTGCACCGATGGTCCTCAGACAGTCTAGGCCTATAGCAGCATAACTAAGGGATGGTTCAGGGTTGCCTGAAGCCAGCCCTAACTATATGCTTTGTCAAAGAGGAAGGTTTTAAGTCTAGCCTTAAAAGTACAGAGAGTGTCTGCCTCCTGAACCCAGACTGGGAGGTGGTTCCACAGGAGAGGAGCTTGATAGCTAAAGGCTCTGCCTCCCATTCTGCTTTTGAGAACTCTGGGAACCACAAGTAGACCTGGACTGTGAGAGCGAAGATTCTGGCAAGTTTTTATAACACGCATGTCCGGTCAGTATGTGTTCCCTGCTGAGTTCTAACACCACAGCTTTAATTGAAACCACATGTCAATGCTGTGTGGTCAGATCAAAATTAAGTAACCTTAACAAAAGCTATTGTGATAGATAATCTATGATTGCAAACCAAAATACCACTCAGGCTAGATACACGCTTCCCTACCTTACTGAAGAAGGTCATTGGAGCAATATGCACACTGAAAGGAATTAGGCAATTTTATATTATATTATAGACAATTCATCTATTAATAAATAATATCTATATATGTTTTCTATATATATTCACTCAGAGGTAATGTAAAATGTTAGCAAAATAAGATTTTTTCACCAGGGTTAGTTGGAGTAGTAATTAGTAATTAATATTCTCAGGTTAATCTTGGTCCCAGGTTAATCTTGGCTCCTATCTTAAAGGTTGAGTTATAAATGTGCTGCTTGTAAGAAGTTAGTAGTGCACATTTCAAATCAAATGTATATGTTACATCAAAGTAGTAGGACTCCAATCTAAGCAGGAAATCTCAATATGTTTTCTGCCCTGACTGGATGTTTCTGGCTTTATCTCTCACTTTGCCCTTTATTTGTCTCTGTGCTATTGTGTTGCAATAACTATTTGAACTTGTGGTCAGGGGTCTCTAACTGCTCTGGAACAGCCCAGTTTCTAATGATGAAAAATATGTTTGTCTCCCATTTCTCTCCTGTACTCCCATTTTTATGTCATTGTTGTGTCTGGAAAAACTTGTATTGCATTTTGCCAATCTAAAGTTGTTGTTACAGTCCAGGACATGTTTTGAATAGTTCAAAGTAGAATGGTAGCTTGTCTGGTTTATACTCTCAAGGCTTTCCATGTAAAGTAATTGAATGGGCTTGTTAAGTCTAGAAATAATCCAGTTTTCACCAGATTTTCTTCAATTGGTATGGAAATTTATCAACTGCACAAACTTTGATAAGCAAGTTGCAGGTTAGATAAATCATGCATATAAAGCCAGGTTCAGTAACACTCCGCACTTCAAACAACACATTTTTGTGGGGTCTTTATTTCTAAAGTCCCAATCATTAATATAAAAGTTGTTCCCAAAAAATCAGAGAAATAAAATAAATAAACAAAAATCAATAACTAAAGTCTGTGTGCAGCTTACACATCTACCAGGTTTGATACACTTAAAAGTATAACTGTGCCTGTGACTCATCAGTGTCACAATTTTTTTACTAGTACTAAACAAATACAGCAGTGGCACATCTATAAAGTTGAGACAAAACAAAATACAAAATATAAAAATAACAGCATTTAGTGAACACAGATAAATCCAAAACATACTTTAAATTGGCAAGCAAACAAAAATTTATCCCTTGTTCCATAAAGTGCATTTGATAAATGAAAATACAAAGAAATCAACCTACCCAGCTACCGGATCGAATTTGACGCTATACATGTGCAGCTTCTCATTCCATATGCCTAGGTGATTCGTCGGCAATTACAGTCATTCCCATTGTTTTTCCCAGCATGCATTCATCTTTTCCCAAATTAAAACCCATGAAAACAAAAAGAGGCCCTCTGCTGTTCAAAATGTGCCTCTGCAGCTAAAAATAGCAACAGCAAAACAAATAAAAAAAACAGACTATTGACCAGAAATTCAGGCTTTTTTCCACCTGGTTACACATAGTTATGGTTAATTTGTGAATAAACAATCACTGTTTTTGTCAGTCAAATTGCATTATTGTAATTTAAAATAAATGTTTCACTGGTGAGGTACTAATTACATCACTGGGTTTAATGTCTAAATGCCGAGATTTTGGCTGTTTTTTCTGGAATTTGTATGTTGAGTAGACACAAATCTATTTATTTGTTTACATTATAGGGACCTGACAAACATAAATGATTCAATTTTAAAGTGGCAATGTGGGTTAAATTTTGGATAGCAGATAAGTGATGAAAATGTGTGTTTCCTGTGTGTGAATTATATCCTTATCTTGTGCCAACAATAACCATGGCTCCAGCAAGACATCTTTTTCCTGCTGTAGTGAAATAGGATTAGTGTACATGCACTATCTTTGACAAGGGTCAACACACACACACATACACACAGAAAAGCCTCAGGCTAATATTGCTGAGCTAAGAGTTCACAGCAGGATGTAACTATTAATGTTTTTCATTTTTCTCTTGTTGCACCACAGCGGCAGAGAGAATATTGGTCTGCAATCAAAAAATAGGTGCAACCATTTAACCTTTGAAGGTGCACAGTCTTATATTAACTGCTTTGCCCCTGCTGTGCACCATCTCCATTTCATATATGAGACGGAGAAAAATAAAAGTGTATGATGCAACAGTTTGTGTAGGTGGGATCCAGAGAAGAAACCACTGATTACCTCAGAGGCTAGCGCTGCATTTGCACATCACAGATATCTGGGACTAAAATAATCTGACAGCTGCTGTTAATGTGTATAACCAGCAGATTTATACAACAGTAGTCTTGAACTGAGGGAAATGTGCATGTGGCCTTGACCTTTAAATTGCTGGAGATGATAGGAGTATGTGGGAGGAGAGAGCCAATCGTAATGGAGCTTCCTCTCCTAAATGCTACTGCTGAAGGGCTCCTAAACCACATATTTCACTGGTCGAACTGCTCAGTGGTAGTAAAAGAGCCAGTCAACTGTCCTTGGATAAATAAAGGAGGTACCAGATATGTTTCTAGTAGAGGAAACAAAGTCAGGACTTCAATATGATTTTCTTTTATCTAATGTGATTGTACTTGACCTGGATATTGAGTATGGTGGAGGATGTTACAAAATCAATTAATCAATCAATGGACGGATTATCGAACAATGGGCCTCTGGGAACAGACATGCAAAATACCCTACCCCTCATTTTCTGCTTATTTGTGGTAGTTTTTTAGTCATTTGCTTGGTTTTCCAATGGAAAGGTTACCAGTTCTCTCAACTAGGGGGCACCTTGACCAACTGGTCCCCTGAGGCTATGTCTGATAGGTCCATTCAGTAATCCATCCATGAACATATGCACATTTAAAAACTGCAGTTCTATGAAAAAGTCTCGGACAATTTTTATTTTCCCATCTGTAGCATTCAGATGAAAGCAAGGTATCACTATTCTCTCTTTCTCTGGTCAAAGCTCTTTTAGTTTCCACCCAGAGGGCTGTCTTTGAAGCCAGATCTGAGGTGTGGGAAATGTAACATTCAGGGCCAGCTGGGCCCCAGGCCCTTCTGCCAGTGTGTTGTTTGTGTTACCTGTCACCATGGCACTGTGTTTCTTCTCTATTTCCTCCCTCACATGCTGCATTATCTGACAGTTTTTGTTCCTCACTGAACTCTCCTGTCTGCAACACTGTGTCGTTTTTCTTTTCTAATGCATTGTCTTTGTAGGTGTCACTGGCACATGTGGTCATTGCTACATGCTGTGCAGCTTTCGGAGAATCCCCAGCCCTCTCATAACTTTCTCAGCTGAATTTGATGTGATCTACTGCCTGTCTGAATAAGCTGTGGAAGAGTATGTATTGTATTCCTAAGACTGTGTTATTAGGGTTTGGCAATAGGAATAACACCCTAGTCTGTTAGAAATTATGTTAATATATCCCAATGATCCTGTGGTGTCAAAGATAATTTATGCTTACAGTGTGATGACATTGTTTTTGAGTGAATAATACTTTTATATTGCTGTAGTCACCAGAAGCAGGTATTGTACATTGGATATTTCAAACTGCATTGTCAGTGAACATTTTGCTGAGACAATAAAAATCTGTAAACCTTTAGAGATGTTTGGAGTCAATTCAAACCTAGATAGCTGTCCCTGGATGTATGAGAGATGAGAAAGATAGAGAATACTTTATATAAATACTGGATTTATTAGGTTTTTGCTTCAGTCTGATGAAACATCATGTGTAAGTATAAAGTTAAGCGACTTTGATGATTTGACATGCTAGCATTGAGGCTGCAGGGATGGCAATGGCTGTCTGCTGGTTAGTTAGTCACTTCACCACTTTGGCCCACATTGAAATGTGTGAACACCTGTTGATAGCTTGTCATGATTTTCTCTATAGACATTTATGGTCCCAACCAATGAGGCCTGGTGACTTTATTTATTCTCTGACTTTTCTATTAATTCCACTACAAGGTGTACAATATATAAATATACCATAACATATACCCCTAGAGGACTAATCCAGATGTGTTTGGTGATCCTCCCAGTTGTCATTTAGCACCACAGTATAAATTCTTCTCTTTCCTCTGGTCCTTGCCAGATTGTGTCTTGTCCTCACCTCAGTATTTGTGCTTCTCAACCTCCTGTTTGTTCCTGTTTATTTGTTTGATTTGGATTTACTTGTGTTTGGACAGTGCTTAGTTTTGGACTCTGTCTCCTTGATTATCTATCCATCCATCCATCCATCATCTATACCTGCTTATTCCTAACCAGGGTCACAGGTATCTGCTGGAGCCTATCCCAGCTCTCTTTGGGTGAAAGGCATGGGAACACCCTGGACAGGTCACCAGTCCATCACAGGGCCATCTCCTGGATTACTCCCTTGGGCCCTCCCTTGGACCCTCAGCAGGGTTTGGACTGTCCCTGCTGGGCTTTGTTACAAGGAGTCCAGGTAAGCCCTGTTTGTTGAATTGTCTTTGTGACATAGTCTGTTTCATTACCACATACTGGCAAGTTGAACTTCTTATTCTTATCACAGTAAATATACTGTGTTTAATGATAATTAACCCTGAACCATCCCTTAGTTATGCTGCTATAGGCCTAGACTGTCCGAGGACCATCTCTCCCCTACCCTAACCCTAACCCTCCCTTCCCTTCCCCTCTCTTCCTCTCCTACCCCCTCACATGTATATTCCACCACTGAATGTCACCACTGCAGGTGTCCCTGGTCCTGGAGCTGTATATCACCGATGTGCAGTTACTGGCCCCACCAACCTGCAGTGTCTATTTGTTGTTTATTGTTGCTGTTCTTTTCTCTCTCCTCTATCCACTCCCCCCAACCGGTTGAGGCAGATGGCTGCCCAAACTGAGCCCAGTTCTGCTGGAGGTTTTTTTTTTCCGTTAAAGGGAGTTTTTCCTCTCCACTGTCGCCAAGTGCTGCTCATAAGGGAATTGTTGGGTTTTTAGTTTTAATTTTTGTAAAGTGCCTTGAGATGATTTGTATTGTGATTTGGCGCTATACAAATAAAACTGAATTGAATTGAATTGATAATTAGCAAATGTTGCCATGCTAATATGCTAAACTAAGGTGGTGACAGTGAACCTGGTAAACATAACGTGCTAATGTTAGCAATGTCCATGAAAATATGAACATCCTAATAGATCCACTGTCATGGGGACTTCTGCACTGAATTTACAGGAAATGTATGCTAACTTAACTTTATTAGCGGAAATTTGTCCTTGGTTCACCAGCACGTACATCATCACAACATGCAGGGATTAAAAACCAACTTATGTACATGAGTAAAAATCAATTAAATACATATTTAAAAAAAAAAAAGGGGGGGGGGGGGGATTGATAAAACACAACCACCACACAACTGACCATATAATATTCAAAAGTACAGTATGCTGCTTATGTACATCTGTTTTTTACTGCATTATAAACTTTTCTTGTTGCTAGGGGCATTCTAAAATGGCAACCTGAGGGCATCACCCAGTGCTTCGGACGTGACAGGTTGTACAATCAACTGGAGGGCAGTATAAATATGAACATGACATCAATGATATACTGTGATAGAGGTTTTCATCCATGTAACCTATTTCATTTTGATCAGAGCAGTGGATTCTATTTAGAGCTCTGTAAAAAAGTACATACATTTGGAGAAGGTGTTTTTCATAGTTGTTCTACCATCACCCATGGTATTTAACCATGGCTTATTAAAATGTGAGTCAAAATTTAAGTTTAGCTGTGGATATTTTACCGCAGCACAAAGCTTTTGTCTTCAGTTTTAAGTGTTGTGAACTGCTGTTTTTATGTGAGTGAATTCATCCACTTTAAATGTATTATGTTGAAAGTGTGTGAAGACCACAGGACTTTTCAGGAATGACAGTCTGATCTGGGATATTAATGGAAAATACATATTTGCCTCTAGATGTCTACAGTACACCAGTTTTATCTGAGTCCTGTACATTCCCCTGTAATAGACAAAAATTCAGTGTCTATGTCGCACTAACAGTATTCAGCGTTTATTTACACTTAATTAGATGTGCTGAATACAAATGTAATGTAGCTCTGCATACAAAAACCTGACCTACTTATCTATACTTACCACAGAAACTGTTATTTCCTATTTTATTATAGCTGCATGTGTTGATATTCTTCCAAAAGCAAAGAGCATGACAGCCACTGTCTTGCTTGTCCTGATAGCTGAACAGCAGTTACTGAATACAGGTTTAGGATGAGGTAATGACAGCCGGTTCTGTTTTGAAAAGCAAAATCAACTGTAGAATCTAATGTTATCTCAAACTGGAAGCAGTGTGACATATCTTTCTAACTAGCACTGAGTAAATTCTTCATTAAAACCTCACCAGTGCTCAGTGCACCGATGGTCCTCGGGCAGTCTAGGCCTATAGCAGCATAACTAAGGGATGGTTCAGGGTTGCCTGAATCCAGCCCTAACTATATGCTTTGTCAAAGAGGAAGGTTTTAAGTCTAGCCTTAAAAGTACAGAGAGTGTCTGCCTCCTGAACCCAGGCTGGGAGCTGGTTCCACAGGAGAAGAGCTTGATAGCTAAAGGCTCTGCCTCCCATTCTGCTTTTGGAAACTCTGGGAACCACAAGTAGGCCTGCACTCTGAGAGCGAAGTGGTCTATTGGGATAATATGGTACTATGAGGTCTTTAAGGTACGAAGGAGCTTGATTATGAAGGGATTTGTATGTGAGAAGAAGGATTTTAAATTCTATTCTATATTTTACAGGGAGCCAATGAAGAGAAGCTAATATACAGTGGGTACGGAAAGTATTCAGACCCCTTTAAATTTTTCACTCTTTGTGTCATTGCAGCCATTTGCCAAAATCAAAAAAGTTCATTTTATTTCTCATTAATGTACACTCAGCACCCCATCTTGACAGAAAAAAACAGAAATGTAGAAATTTTTGCAAATTTATTAAAAAAGAAAAACTGAAATATCACATGGTCATAAGTATTCAGACCCTTTGCAGTGACACTCATATTTAACTCACATGCTGTCCATTTCTTCTGATCCTCCTTGAGATGGTTCTGCTCCTTCATTGGAGTCCAGCTGTGTTTAATTAAACTGATTGGACTTGATTAGGAAAGGCACACACCTGTCTATATAAGACCTTACAGCTCACAGTGCATGTCAGAGCAAATGAGAATCATGAGGTCGAAGGAACTGCCCAAGGAGCTCAGAGACAGAATTGTGGCGAGGCACAGATCTGGCCAAGGTTACAAAAGAATTTCTGCAGCACTCAAGGTTCCTAAGAGCACATTGGCCTCCATAATCCTCAAATGGAAAAAGTTTGGGACGACCAGAACTCTTCCTAGACCTGGCCGTCCAGCCAAACTGAGCAATCGTGGGAGAAGAGCCTTGGTGAGAGAGGTAAAGAAGAACCCAAAGATCACTGTGGCTGAGCTCCAGAGATGCAGTAGGGAGATGGGAGAAAGTTCCACAAAGTCAACTATCACTGCAGCCCTCCACCAGTCGGGGCTTTATGGCAGAGTGGCCCGACGGAAGCCTCTCCTCAGTGCAAGACACATGAAAGCCCGCATAGAGTTTGCCAAAAAACACATGAAGGACTCCCAGACTATGAGAAATAAGATTCTCTGGTCTGATGAGACCAAGATTGAACTTTTTGGCGTTAATTCTAAGCGGTATGTGTGGAGAAAACCAGGCACTGCTCATCACCTGCCCAATACAATCCCTACAGTGAAACATGGTGGTGGGAGCATCATGTTGTGGGGGTGTTTTTCAGCTGCAGGGACAGGACGACTGGTTGCAATTATAGGAAAGATGAATGTGGCCAAGTACAGAGATATCCTGGAAGAAAACCTCTTCCAGAGTGCTCAGGACCTCAGACTGGACCGAAGGTTCACCTTTCAACAGGACAATGACCCTAAGCACACAGTTAAAATAACAAAGCAGTGGCTTCGGAACAACTCTGTGACCGTTCTTGACTGGCCCAGCCAGAGCCCTGACCTAAACCCAATTGAGCATCTCTGGAGAGACCTGAAAATGGCTGTCCACCAACGTTCACCATCCAACCTGACAGAACTGGAGAGGATCTGCAAGGAAGAATTGCATCATTCCCAAGAAGACTCATGGCTGTACTAGCTCAAAAGGGTGCTTCTACTCAATACTGAGCACAGGGTCTGAATACTTATGACCATGTGATATTTCAGTTTTTCTTTTTTAATAAATTTGCAAAAACTTCTACATTTCTGCTTTTTTCTGTCAAGATGGGGTGCTGAGTGTACATTAATGAGAAATAAAATGAACTTTTTTGATTTTGGCAAATGGCTGCAATGACACAAAGAGTGAAAAATTTAAAGGGGTCTGAATACTTTCCGTACCCACTGTAGGAGAAATATGATCTCTCTTGCTAGTTCCTTGCTAGTAATGCTAGTAATGAGTTACAGTAATCTAGCCTTGAGGTAACAAATGCATGGACTAGTTTTTCTGCATCATTTTGAGACAGGATGTTCCTAATTTTGACAATGTTGTGCAATGTTGTTGGTGAAAGAAGGCAGTTCTAGAGATTTGTTTTATGTGTGAGTTAAAGGACATGTCCTGGTCAAAAATAACTCCAAGGTTTTTCACAGTAGTGCTGGAGGCCAGGGCTATGCCATCTAAAGTAGCTTTAATTTCAGAAAAGTTATTTCTGATGTTTTTAGGTCAATAATGTCGAATGCCGCACTAAAGTCTAGGACAAGGTTCGACAACCTTAAACACTAAACAGCCATTTGGACCCATTTTCCACAGAAAAGAAAACACCGGGAGCCAGAAAACCCTTTTGAAATATAAAATAAAATAACACAGGATAAAATGTTTCTTGCCTTTATTCTATATCTTTTAAATATTCTCCGTCTGTGAACGGCTTCCCGTGCCTGGCCATTTCATTAGTGGCCACAAAACTAGCGTATGTGGTTGAATTTGCAGACTTCATCCATTTCTTAAATTTTTTTTTGCTCATATCAACCTTCCGTATCAGTTCTTTAATGGCTTTTTTTCTCTCATCTCCTTTATATTTTTGATATTTTTGAGCAAATGAAAATGTCTTGCAACATTTGACTTTTTGTTGTTTGCTAGTTTCTCATCACATATTAAGCATACTGGTAAACCAGTCTTGTCAGCAGTGAAAGCAAATGAATCTACCCACGTAGCATTAAACATTTTCAGATACTTTTCTGAGTTGTCCATAGTTGGCTTACCTGGGGTCGAAAAATTATAGAAATTGCGCGCAGGCAGCTGTCGCACATTGGCGGTTGTGACGAATATTAAGAGCGACAACAATTTTTTATCATGTTTTATTTAGATTTTACAAGATCACCATCATTTTCAAATTTGGAATTATATTTTAAAAACTAAACTAAACTAAAATACATTTTAATTAAATACTATTGTATTTCATATTATTTAAATTATATAAATTAATAGTAATTAATAAAGTAATTAATAAAATAATTAACCCTATAACACCAAATGTATCACATATGATACAAATTGAAACTCATGTACAGAAATTAATATTTGAAATTTCAGTCCGCCGGCCCAAGACCACGCCTGCCTGAGAAGCTGTCCTCCCGAACGGCCTAAGATCTACGCCTGTCCGAGGGGCCGTCCTCTTGAACAGCGTCAGACCTACGCCTGCCTGAAGCACAAAGTTAGTGACAATCATTATTATGGGGAATGTGAGGTCACTCTGCAACAAAGTGGATGAACTCACTGCTTTAGCTAGCAGCCAGCGAGAGTACAGAGAGTGTAGCTTACTTTGCTTCACTGAGACCTGGCTGCATGAAAATATACCGGACAGCTCACTTGAACTGCCTGGGTTCTCACTAGAGCAGACAGAAAAGAAGGAGGTGGTCTCTCTGTTTTTGTTAACTCCAAATGGTGCAACCCTGGACATATAACAGTGAAGGACTGCATCTGCACTCTAGACATTGAGCTGTACACGCGCACACACACACACACACACACACACACACAAATAAATAATTGCTTTAATACTTTTCTACATAGAAGTTAATTACTTTATTATTTTATTAATTACTTTATTAATTACTATTAATTTATATAATTTAAATAATATTAAATTTAATAACTTTAAATGAGAATAACTGCTGTAACAATTGAATTTCCCCCTGGGGATTAAGTACTTCTTCTTCTTCCTCTTAATGAATTGTTTAGATGGTTTAGTTAGTTTTTAGGTGTGTTAGACTATAGCTAGTCTGTTGCTAATCTGTAGACGATACAGCACACACAGCACGACACACTTGCAATAGGAAGTGATTCACTTACCCGGAAACAGATCCAGCTCTGGCTTTAGGTGAATGGCAGGTGTGGCTGGAAGGGACAGTGCATTGCCAAACCAGTGAAAACTGGATGTAAGTATAACAGGCATTTATTGTTAAAAAATAGCAACATTTATTACTTTGAGTATGACAATATTGATGTGTAAAAGGAAAGTGCAAAAACAACCCATTACTTGAGCAAACATGCCAGAACTGTAATTTAAAAATACAGATTTTGTCAGGATCTATATCTTGGACTTTCTTTTATTTTGTAGGATCCTGACAGGAACTGGTTCTTGTTTCATTTTGGTTCACTTTTCTTTGACCTGTTTAGTTGATTGTTTTCACCTATTTCTTGTTTTATTCCTTGTCTTTATATACCTTGGTTGAACCATGTTGTAGTTGCCAGGTTGTCTGTTCTGTACTGCTCTGCTAGAGCTACTGTTCTGGGAGCTGTTATGACTTTGTTTTGAGTCCTGCTAAAGACATTGTTTTTGAGCCTGTTTTCTTTTGGAATTTTGATTATGGACTGCCTTTTGTTCTCCCAGCTTTAAATTAAGTATTTTGTAGTGATGGGCAAGTGAAGCCTCATGAAGCACTGAGGCTTTACTGACAATTGTGCCGAAAAAGATTCAAAGCTTCGAGACTTCAGTGACGGTGACATCTGGTGGACAACTGAAGCCATAGCAACCTCTAAAGAGCACGAATGAAGCACTGGCACTGTTTCAATCCCATGACAGCAATAAAAGTTCAGACCTCTTGAAATCAAAATGATCCCAAACTTTAGAACGTCGCTTATTGGTGGGACTCGACGCGAAACTTGCCAAAATACTCTCACTCTCACTCTCCAAATCCTGAAGCAGAATGATGCATCTTATATAGCTGGTATGGCACCAAACCACTCAAATCTGTCAAACCTGTCAAGCTGTCATTGCCTCAGAATGCACTGAAACGCCATGAGCCAATGACACACACTGAAAGACTATGAGCCAATGAAAAGCTTTGAAACATTTTGAAGTAATGAAGCGCGAAGCGAAGCAGTGATGACGTTCGAAGCCTCGAACATCATCAGTCATGTGACACTGGTGTTTTGATACAAGCTCCAACACAGTGTTTCGAATCACTCCGCTTCAGGAAGAGTGACACAAGCTCCGAAGCCTCGGTATCATTTGCCCATCACTAGTATTTTGTCTCCTTTTGGTCTTTGTTTCCTGGTTCTTTTCCCCTGTCTCCTGTTTATGTGTCTTTGCCTCATGCCATGTTTCTTGCCCTTGTGTTTCCATGCCTTGAGTCCCTGTGTACCATGTTCTTGTTCTTTGTGTAGTCTGGTGCATCTCCCTCTATGTGTGCGTGACCCAGACTACCTCATGCTCTGACCCCTCGTTTTCATGTCCATGTTTTCTTGTAGTCTGGTGCATCTCCCTCTGTGTGCGTGACCCAGACTACCTCATGCCCTGACCCCTCGTTTTCATGTCCATGTTTTCTTGTAGTCTGGAGGCGTCTCCCTCTATGTGTGTGTGACCCAGACTACTTCATGTCCTGACTCCCTGTCCTCGTGTTCATGTGTTTGTGGGTCTGGTGTGTCTCCCCAAGTGTGTGTGACCCAGACCCCAGTGCCTCGTTCCCTGGAGTCCATGTATGTGTTCCATGTTAATGTTTCGTGTCCATGTGTTTCCTTGTCTTCATCTGCACCTGTTTAGTCTAGTTTCTGTTTATTGCTCTTGCCGTATTTAGTTAAATAAAATCTTGTTTCGAGCCTTGAGTACCAGTGTGGGCACATCTTTGGTCCTAATCATTTATAGTCATCCCAGAATCCTGACAGATTTAAATAATACAGGTTATAAATAATGTAAATACAAATTTACTGTTATTAAAAAGTAATAAAATAACAAAAATAACCTTCTAAAAATAGTAGTTGACACTGTAAACACCTTTTTCTTAATCTTGTGGTGCAAATGCAGATCCACTATTAGATATATCAATATAATATATATATCAAGTGGCTGACCTATGTCAGAATTAGTTATTCTGAAGAAAACTTGTACAAAATGTATATTTTTTGTACTTGGTGTATTTGTTTTTTCTAATTTTGGTGTAAATTAAGAATGTAACACTCTGAAAACTTTTTGAATGTTTATACTATAAAGGCAGCTATTATTACTATTAGGCAGCCCATCTTATTTAGCTTTGTTAGATATAACTAACCATTTTTAATGTCATTCATACATTTCTAAAACATCATTTTTAATCATACAGTTTCCAAAGTATTGGTAATAACAGCCTGTCAGACTTATTGATTTAATCCTGTT
Organism: Mastacembelus armatus; assembly: GCF_900324485.2. Taxonomy (NCBI): domain Eukaryota; kingdom Metazoa; phylum Chordata; class Actinopteri; order Synbranchiformes; family Mastacembelidae; genus Mastacembelus; species Mastacembelus armatus. Next base: position 23,963,930 of record NC_046642.1, read on the forward strand.
AGACACAAGGAGTCATAGTCACCTTGATACATTTTGAATGTCTTTTGTGCCACATTCAAACACATGTTCCAGCCCCAGGTGCTCACCATGATGGTAGGTTTGGAAGCTTTTCAGCTGTCTTGTTACCTGGTTAGGAAAATATAAGTTTAATGACAGTATTACCCAGATAATAACATTTGTGACTAGTAGCCAAACACACTTGTGGACTGTGTCTGTAGCAACAGTATCCGTCTTGGCACACAGGAAGAAGCACTATGATACAGTATAAACCATATTAACAGGCTTTGACTTTAACATCAGAGTATAAAACGTCCCATTGAGCACAGTGTCAAGTAGTCACGTTACACACTTTGAAATGCATTATGAACAGTCTATTGTTACTTATTTAAAAACATGCTGCTTTGTCTAATTTTTAGCTAGTTACTGACATGACATTTCCTGACGTTACTACTGTTGCACCTACCATTGACTAATAGCTAATGTAGCTACTTACATTAACTAGCACTTCACTAAACATTTTATGCCTCTAGCCGGTTGACTTAGGCTGTTTCGGTTTGTTAAAAAATGTACCATTCATAAAATATAATACTTTTTAATTTAGACCATAACTGCATGAAAATATAAATGATCCTAAATATTAAATAAAACAACAAACAAATCACAGTAGTTTTCAGCAAAAACATCCATTCGTCTTAACCCAACAATGCTAAGATGAACACAGATGGCTGAAAAGGCTGGACATCCACATGAATAACCCTAAATAATTTCAACATCCATCTGTGACTGACCTTAGCACACCTGTCCATGAACTACATTTCCAGTTCTCAAAAAAGTCCTGTCACTGATTATCACAGTAGATTTGGTTTACCTGTAAAAATCACACAGGGCCAGCCAGTGAACTGGGTTAGCACTGTTATCCTGTGCTTGATATAATGTCTGGATTAATTGTCACAATCTATTCTGGGCACATGCACTAGTCTTGTATGAGACCTTTTGTGCTTCTTCTTTTGTGTGACAGCTGCTGATCTACAGCTGTGCTTTCTCTTCCTGGTAGTTGAAATGAATAAGGCAGAGGACTGAACAATGTATTTTTGTGGATGTCTAACATGTCTAATTATATGTTAGATGTTTTTCCCAATGGGCAGCATGGTGGCTGAGTGGTTAGCACTGTTGCCTCACAGCAAGAAGGTCGTGGGTTCGCTTGCATGGGTTTACTCCGGGTACTCCGGTTTCCTCCCACAGTCCAAAAACATGCATGTTAGGTTGATTGGTGACTCTAAAATTGCCCGTGTGAGTGTGTGAGGTTGTGTGTCTATATGTGGCCCTGTGATGGACTGGTGACCTGTCCAGGGTGTACCCCTGCCTTCCACCCGAGAGAGAGCTGGGATAGGCTCCAACAGATCCCCGTGACCCTGAGCCAGGAAAAGCGGGTATAGAAAATGGATGGATGGATGTTTTTCCCATGTGCTGCATCTCATTTGGTCTGACCAGTCGCTGTCTCACAGTGAAATGTCTGAACACAGAAGGGCTCTAAGTTGGCCTTAATGCATACATCAGCATTAATACTAGTGTTTAAGTCATAACAGCCCCTGTGAGAAATCCAAATGATCTCTCTAAAGCCTTTGTTTACTGTTTACCTCGACTGGATCTGCATTGGACTGTGTGTCAACCCACAGCAGCAGCACTGCTAATTGTTTGGCACTGAGCAGTAATCACACAAACAGGAAACTTTAGCTGACTAAAACAGCTTTATAGTCATTGTGAATGATGCCTTTATTTTTAGCAAATTATCAAAAATAGGCCAACATAGTCACTCCAAACAATGCATCACTGTACAAGACAGCGGACTGAGTTCTTTGTAGCTGCTGTTATGTGCAGTGGTGTGCTGGAGAAGGAGAGGCGTAGGACCCAAATGCAGGACACAAAAGAATATTTACTTGGATCTCCCAGGGCTCAGCACAAAAACAAGGAAATCCCTGTTCAGTAACAAAATTGAACAGGCAAGTGAACACAGAGAAACCGCTCGTAACATTAGTTATCTAATGCTCCAACAAAGCACAGAAGAAAGAGTGAAGTATTTATAGGGAGCAAACAAAAGGCAAAGTAAGAACAGGTGTAAGTAATTAAGTTAAATTAACAAAAAGCTACTGAGGAACATAAGAGGGAGAAAACAGGAACTGAAAACAAAATAAAAGTCCTACAGCAAGCTCAGGAAACAACACATCATGACAGGACCCCCTCTAAGGGCCGAATGCCAGACGGCCCTAATAGTCCAAAGAGCAAAATTCAGGGTGGGCGGGAGGAAGCCAAGTCTAAGTCCGGGGATCCTCTCCAAGGACCCCCACAAGGCAACATGAGCTCAACCATGGCTCTGACATGGCAAAGTCCTGGGTTGACGGTGAGGTTGGCCCCATGGGCTAACCTAAGTCTGGAGCCGTTCGGGAGGACGGCCCCTCAGGCAGGCATAGATCTTAGGCCGTTTGGGAGGACAGCTTCTCAGGCAGGCGTGGGTCCTGGGCTGGCGGACTGAAATCCAGGCCTGTTTGGGGAGAGGACCTCTGGGGAGACCTGTAGTCCAGGACTGCTCTGGCGAATGATCTAGCTGTGGACTAGGTGCAAGGCTGGCTGGAGACTCGAGTGCAAGGCCTGCTGACAACCCAGACAGAGGTCTGGCCGGAAACTCAGGAGAATGGTTGGCCAGAGACTGAGGCGAAGAGCTGGCTGGAGACTCAGGTGAGAGGCCTGCTGGAGACTGAGGTGAAGAGCTGGCCGGAGACTGAGGTTAAAGGCTAGTCCCAGACTCAGGTGAGAGGCCTGCTGGAAACTCAGGTGAGAGGCTGGCTGGCGACTGAGTTGAAAGGCTGGCTGGACACTCGGGTGAAGGGCCAACCGGAAACTCAGGTGAGAAGCCTGCCGGAAACTCAGACGAAGGGCTGGCTGGAGACTGAGGCGAAGAGCTAGCTGTAAACTCAGGTGACAGGCCTGTCGTGGACTGAGGTGAAGGGCTAGTCGGAGGATCAGACGAGGGAGATGAGGGACGGGCCAGAGACTGAGGTGAAGAGCTAGTCAAAGGATCGGATGAGGAACTAGCCGGAGGCTCAGGTGAAAGGCCATCTGGAAACCCAGGTGAGATGCCTGCTGTAAACTCCAACGAAGGGCTGGCCAGATACTGGAAGGGAACCTCAGCGGGGATGCTGTCGTCGATGCACTGAGGCTCTAGACTCCTGGATGAAACCTCAGCGGAGACACTGTCGTTGGTGCACTAAAGCTCAGGAAGCAGGACTAGAGCCTCAGCAGGAGCAGGGCGGTGGAGACTCTGGCTCTGCGGTCCAGGGCGGTGGAGACTGTGGAACATTGGGCCGGGGCGGCGAGTGCTCATCCGGCAGAGGCTTGGAAGACAGAGGCTCATCCAGCTGTGGCTCGGGAGGAGGGATCATCTCCCTCGGTCCACTGGGGGCCGAGATGCTGAAGAGGAGCCTTGGCGGGGACGCTGTCGTCAGTGCACCGAGACTCATGCAGTTGGAAAGAAACCTCAGCTGGGATGCTGTAGTCGGTGCACCGAAGTTCAGAGGACTGGTGAGGAACCTCAGTGGGGATGGTGTCGTCGGCACACTGAGGATACAGAAGCAGGCGTCTCGGCGTCAACCATTCTCCTGAGTTTCCGGCCGGAGCTCTGTCTGAGTTGTCAGCAGGTCTCGCACTTGAGTTTCCAGCCAGCCTTGCACCTGAGGTCGTCAGCGCACCAAGGTTCTGAAATCTTGGGCGAAACCTCAGCGGAGACGCTGTCATTGGCGCAAAGCTCTGGAATCCTAGGCCGAACCTCAGCAGGGACGGTATTTTTAGCGCACTGAGGTTCATGCGACTGAGAGGGAGGAGCTTCTTCGGACAGCGGTGACACCATTGTTGTCGAGGCTGCAGGGCAGGAGGTTCTGACTGCTGCGGTGATGGAGGCTCTGAATGCAGCTGCGGCGCTGAGTGCTCGGGCTGCTATGGTGCTGGAGGCTGGGGCGGGTGCCGAAACACCCGCTCCTGCTGGGCACAAGCAACAAGTGCCGCTGAATAGTTATTGAAGGTTTGGAGGATGAACTGAAAGGCGCGAATCCACTATCCACTCTTCCTCTCGTGTCCTTTCATGGGTGTCTGCTGGGTCCATATCTGGTTGGAGCATTCTGTTATGTGTGGTGGTGTGCTGGAGAAGGAGAGGTGTAGGACCCAAATGCAGGACACATAAGAATATTTATTTCACCCAGATCTCCCAGGGCTCAGGCACAAAAACAAGGAAATCCCTGTTCGGGAACAAAATTGAACAGTGAACACAAAGAAACTGCTAGTAACATTAGTTAGCTAATGCTCCAACAAAGCACAAAAGAAAGAGGGAAGTATTTGTAGGGAGCAAACAAAAAGCAAAGTAAGAACAGGTGTAAGTAATTAAGATAAATTAACAAAAAGCTACTGAGGAACACAAGAGAGAGAAAACAGGAACTGAAAACAAAATAAAATTCCTACCGGAAACTCAGGAAACAACACATCATGACAGCTGCAACCAGCCTTATGAAATAGCAATCACAAACTATTACAATTAAACTCTTTTTATTTTTGTTTTCTCTAATCCCCTTTGACTCTCTGGTCATAGTTCAGCTTTGTACACTATTCCTCAACATGTTCATCATGAGGTTGACTAAAAGTTACATTCAACTTGACTCCATGAATACTAGTTTGATTGATTTGTTTGTGTGCTACCATGTTATATTGGCCTGTTTTGTGGTGTCCAGCCTATTTGTGCTTTTAATTAAGGATGGCCACATGACAAATCCTATATACAGTCCCACAAATTATGAGAGAGAATATTTTTACATGGCAGAACTGTATAGTACAATGGATAAATAGGGATTCCTTTTTTAGCCGTGATGGATCTTGCCAAAACAAAACTCATCTGGGGTCACATAGCTCACATAATACCTTCACACTACCACTAATATGGGGTTATCCAAGTGATCTGTTTTTTCCAAAGAGACGATTCCTCAAATCACTGTACCTGGAACACTGGAACACAAAATGAAACTGATCCACAACACCAAAATCACAAAAAAGAAAACTTTTATTCTCTGTCATTCTTTTCTGTTTGTCTCTGATTTTCCCTGTCCCCTCTCAAGCTCCCTCTGATCCAGGTATCTAGGGATACTTTGGACAATAAAGCTGTAATGCCTCAATCTCTCTGATAAAGCAGTTCTTCCTGCTTTACAGCCAATGGGGGACGATGCTTTGCTCCCAGTCTGTTTCATTGGACATGTTCCAGGAAGTGCTTGGATGCTGTTTTGTATATCAAATCCTTCTCTGGGAAATGAGCTTACTCTGGTCAGCATATCATGCCAAGAACACAGACATGCGTATACACATGTGATCACATGCACACAAGTACTTGCACAGATACTTGCTTCCTCACACACACATACATGTAAATCAGTAGAGTTTTTCACTATATAACAGCAGGAAATCTGTTGGTGACAATAGGAAGAGGACCAACAGCCAATAATGATTGTGTTAAACTTTCATGGTCATCCTGGTTCTTTATAACATATTACACACATGTGTGTGTGTGTGCACAAGCAAGGTCCTCACATTTTGATGTATGCATCTATGTAGTTGTGAGACACTACAAGCACTGTGTGTGTGTGTGTGTGTGTGTGTGTGTGTGTGTGATGGATGTGTCTCACTTTCTCAGAGCTGCTCCTTTGGTGCAGGAGCTCAAATAGCCATATGTACAAACAACAAATAAATTCAACAACCAAAAGACAACCACTATTATAGTTTCAGCAACAAAAAGCACAAGGACAGTAACAAAATGGGAAAGTCATATTAGCACTGGTGATGGTTAAAATGATCACCATCCACATTCAGTAGCTGTGTTTTTTACATGCATACAGATAGTTTTCCCTGCTTAGTTTTGTATTGAAATAATTTTGAAAATGCATCATATTCTGTTTACACAGCTTTATTTATCCTCAGTGACTGTCATAGGGTTCACTTTTTTTGCATTTGGGTCTGTAATGGGTGGTGCGTATTAAAGGTGCTTGGACCCAAAATGCAGACAACATTTTTTAATAACCGAGGTAAGGCAAACACTATTCAATTCAATTCAATTCAATTTTATTTGTATAGCGCCAAATCACAATACAAATCATCTCAAGGCACTTTACAAAAACTAAAACTAAAAACCCAACAATTCCCTTATGAGCAAGCACTTGGCGACAGTGGAGAGGAAAAAACTCCCTTTAACGGAAGAAAAAAACCTCCAGCAGAACCGGGCTCAGTTTGGGCGGCCATCTGCCTCGACCGGTTGGGGTGAGTGGATAGAGGAGAGAGAAAAGAACAGCAATAATAAACAACAACAAATAGACACTGCAAGTTGGTGGGGCCAGTAACTGCACATCAGCGATAAACAGCTCCAGGACCAGGGACACCTGCAGAAGGTACAGAGAGAGAGAGAGAGAGAGAGAGGGAGGGAGAGAGCACAAACTAGGGGAGAGAGAGAGCACAAGGTTAGTAACATTCAATGGTGGAATATACATGAGGTGGGAGAGAGAGGGGGGGGGGGGGGGTTAGGTTAGTGGAGCTCAGTGCACCGATGGTCCTCGGGCAGTCTAGGCCTATAGCAGCATAACTAACTAAGGGATGGTTCAGGGTTGCCTGAAGCCAGCCCTAACTATATGCTTTGTCAAAGAGGAAGGTTTTAAGTCTAGCCTTAAAAGTACAGAGAGTGTCTGCCTCCTGAACCCAGGCTGAGAGCTGGTTCCACAGGAGAGGAGCTTGATAGCTAAAGGCTCTGCCTCCCATTCTGCTTTTGAGAACTCTGGGAACCACAAGTAGGCCTGCACTCTGAGAACGAAGTGGTCTATTGGGATAATATGGTACTATGAGGTCTTTAAGGTATGAAGGAGCTTGATTATGAAGGGATTTGTATGTGAGAAGAAGGATTTTAAATTCTATTCTATATTTTACAGGGAGCCAATGAAGAGAAGCCAATATAGGAGAAATATGATCTCTCTTGCTAGTTCCTGTCAGGACTCTGGCTGCGGCATTCTGGATTAATTGGAGGCTTTTTATTAAGATATTAGGACATCCAGATAGTAATGAGTTACAGTAATCTAGCCTTGAGGAAACAAATGCATGGACTAGTTTTTCTGCATCATTTTGAGACAGGATGTTCCTAATTTTGGAAATGTTAGTTACAGTTACAGTTAGACAGGCTTGAAGTCTGGTTAACTGGTTTGTGTTAACAGGTTTAATAGATAGATATAACTGAGTGTCATCCGCATAGCAGTGGTAATTAATAGAGTGCTTCCTAATGATATATCCTAAAGGAAGCATGTACAGGGTGAACAGAATCGGTCCTAGCACAGAACCTTGTGGAACTCCATAACTAACTTTTGTTCGTGTGGAAGGTTCATCATGGACATGAACAAACTGGAATCTGTCCGATAAATAGGATTGGAACCACTTTAACGCTGTTCCTCTGATACCAATCACATGCTCCAGTCTCTGTAATAAGAAGTTGTGGTCAATGGTGTCGAATGCTGCACTAAGGTCTAGGAGGACAAGTATCGAAACAAGTCCATTATCTGAGGCTAAGAGAAGATCGTTGGTAACTTTCAACAGTGCTGTTTCTGTACTATGATGTGCTCTAAATCCTGATTGGAAATCTTCAAATAGTTCATTCCTGTGTAAGTGGTCTGATAGCTGCTTAGCAACAGCTTTTTCTAGGATTTTAGAAATAAATGGCAGGTTGGATATTGGTCTATAATTAGCCAAGACACCTGGATCAAGACTAGGCTTTTTGAGTAAAGGTTTGATTACTGCAGTCTTAAAGGCCTGTGGTACGTAACCTGATACTAGAGATAAATTTACCAAGTCCAATAAAGATGAGTTCATTAATGGCAGGGTGCCTTTAAGCAGTCTAGTCGGGATGGGGTCCAAGAGACACGTTGATGATTTCGATGAAGCAACTACTGATGTAAATTCAGAGAGATCTATAGGAGAGAAGCAGTCTAAACATAACTGAGGTCCTACAGATGATTCAAGAGCTACTGTAGTAAAAGATTCATTTATTGCAGGTATAGGAAGCATCTGCTGAATTTTATCTCTAATAGTTGTGATTTTATTTGTAAAGAAACTCATAAATTCATCACTGCTGAGAGCTAAGGGAACACTGGGCTCAACAGAGCTGTGACTTTTTGTCAGCCTGGCTACAGTGCTGAAAAGAAACCTGGGATTGTTCTTATTTTCCTCTATTAGTGATGAATAGTATGCAGTTCTGGCTTTACGGAGAGCTTTTTTATATGTTAGTAGACTGTTTTTCCAGGCTAGAAAAATTTCCTCTAAGTTTGTGGAACGCCACTTCCTTTCCAGCCTTCGTGATGCCTGCTTTAAGGTACGAACATGTAAATTATACCATGGGGCTAGTCTTCTCTGAATCACTAACTTCTTTTTCAGAGGGGCTACAGAATCAAGCGTTTCACGCAGTGAGGTTACAGCGCTGTCAACAACATGATCAATTTGGTAGGGAGTAGGATTAAGGCAGCTGCTCTCCATTATGTTTATACTTGGCATAGATGCAAATAAAGATGGAATCATTTTCTTAAATTTATTAACAGCGTTGTCGGATAAACATCTGCTGTAGTGGAATTTTCTTCCAGACGCTGCATGATCCATCATTTTAAATTCGAAAGTTATTAAAGAATGATCTGACAAAACAGGATTTGGTGGGAAAATTATTAGATGTTCAATTTCGATGCCATAGGTCAGAACAAGATCAAGGGTGTGATTAAAACAGTGGGTGGGTTTATTAACGTTTTGAATGAAACCAATTGAATCTAATATAGAATTAAATGCAATGCTGAGGCTGTTATTTTCAACATCTACATGAATGTTAAAATCTCCCACTATAATGACTTTATCTGATCTAAGCACTAAATCAGACAGGAAGTCAGGGAATTCAGTTAAAAACTCTGAGTAAGGAACAGGTGGACGGTACAAAATGACAAGTAGAACTGGTTTTTGTGTTTTCCAGTTTGTATGTGAGAGACTAAGAGTGAGGCTCTCAAATGAGTTATAACTGTTCTGAGGATGAAAGTTTAATAATAAGTTTGACTGGAAGATTGCAGCTACTCCTCCACCTCGACCTGTGCTTCGAGGAACATGATAATTTTTATGACTGAGGGGGGTTGATTCATTCAGACTGACATATTCATCCTGCTGTAACCAGGTTTCAGTAAGATAAAGTAGGTCAATTTGGTGATCAGTTATCAAATCATTTACTAACAGAGATTTAGAAGAAAGGGACCTAATATTTAATAATCCACATTTGACAGTTCTGTTTTTCTGTTCAATAAGAGGAGTGGTCTTAATTTTTTTAACAACACTAGAACATATATATATATGATTTTGACATGTAGATGAGATTTTAAACTGATCACACTGTTGTATATTATTGATGGATCAAACCTTTCACAGCTTCCAAACAAATGGAATAGTTATGCGAGTCAATTTTGTATGATAAAAACATCAATAGATTTTTGCCTAATTTACATATATACTGTCAGCATGTGCCAGAAATTTAAAAAGTTTTCAGAATGTGATTGAATTAACCTTAAATCAGTGTCATTCTCAAATGTGAAGCAGTGCTGGGCTTTCTTAAGTAGGGGATTGTTAAAAATTTCATGACTTAAATGTTATCGTTGTGTTTACACATACAAGGAAACATTTTTGTTTCAAAATCATCTAAGCCTCATCATGCAAGGTTTTTGATGCCTTCACCCACATCTTATGGTTTTCTTCCATGAAAAGGATCAGATTCAGTTGCCATTACAACACGAGGACTGTAATAGAGGATGAATGCACATAAACCACATTCCCCACCCCCCAAGACTGTTAAATACTGTTAATGCAGTCCCCATACAGTATTTACATATACTTCACAGCAGATAAGTACATACTCTGGGCATCACAGTATCCAGTTAACATTTAACAGCACTTAAAAGAAACCCTCTGCTACAGCAGACAGCCTGTAAACACTTGCTGGAGCTATAGGGTAGATGGATGGATGAGACTCATCAGGGAGCATATGACAATATCTACTGTAAAATACACTGCACCAGATAATAATACATTATTCGAAAGAACACAAAGTAAATCCTTCAGTGAGCCTAATGTTATTTTTACTGGGTCACGCACTGTAAAATTTTTCATTAGTCCATCCAGAGAGTGAATGGTGGAGCTAGGCAGCATTGTTCTAGGTGTCCCAATGCTGGTCTACTGGTCTGTCTATCACACTGGTGTAAAGTATACTGGCAGCTATTGGATGGATTACCACCAAATTTGACAAACACATTCAACTCCCTTTAAGGGGGGATTGTAATCTTCTCAGCTAACCTTTAACCTCTCTTCTAGTGCCAGCATTTCTTCCATTTTTAAACGATTCAGTACTTTGGTTTTATGCCTTTGACACAGTGTGTCCACCATCTTCGTCTGGGCCTTCTAGTCAGCAAAACAAAAATAGCATGTCAACATGCTATGCTAAAAGTGAGACCTGCTAAACATCAGCATATAGTGTTGTCAGCCTGAGCTTAAAAAAGCAGTACAGCCTTATGAATGTAAACTCGCATGCATCAGTCAAACAGTCTCACTGTTGACTTTCAGAACATTCAGGTCGTTGTTGTAGAAAATATTAGCGACTGACAGAGTCTCAATAGGTGGCACAATAATCAGTGGCTGTGGCTGTAACATGTTCAGAGGACTCTGACACAGGATACTGTATGATCAGGAAAGATGCTTTAAAGATCCTATTTTTTCTATAAGAGGGCTTGATTCCCCCGTATTGGTAGACATCCCTCTGATGCTGCTTCTTTCAGCAACTCAAATATCCACCACGGGCTGCTGAAACTGACCTTGACCTTTGACCTCCCTGTGGAGAACCCCTGCTGGCATCAGCAAAATGTGACACTGATGTTGTGATGTTCTCTGATAGCAAACATATGTGACAGGAGGGGGCATGTGTTCTCAGCAGTGATCAGTTAGCTCTTGCTCTTGTCATGACCATTTCTAAACATCTACGCCATCCCCACCACCCCAAACTTTTTTTTTTTTTTTTTTTTTACATATTTGGTGGATGTCAGCATTAAATAAACATGTCTATCAGATGCAGAACATGCAGAAGAGAGAGGGGAACTCTAAATTATTCACAGCAAACATAAACCACCATCCAAAAACTCGATGTGAGAGCACTTTTGTTCTGGCTCCCCTCCCCTCTTTACCTCTCTTTTTCTCTCGAATGCTCTCCCTCGCTTCTGCTCTGGTTCTCTCTCTCAGCCCACTCTCTGTCTTTGGAGTACCTGCCAAATTCTCTATGATATTTCCCTTTGAGAGGGATAAAGAGACAGATGAGAGGGATGGATGCAGGGACAGAGATTTGGTCAGAGAGAGAGGGTGCAGAGGGACTCAGGGACAACGGTAGAGAGAAGGGGTGAGGGTCGAAGCAGGTAAAAGAAAGAGATTGACTGAGAGAAATAGTAAATTAAGGAAGGAAAGAGATGGAGAGAGAAGGCTAATGCACTATATCAATCACTACTTTTTATTTCCTAGGAGGGATGCACAGAGGTAAGGAAGAGGATGACTTTGACTTCAGAATCTTTTCCCCAATGTCTACAGTCCCCCCATACAAACCTTGTGTCTCTTTCTCACACCCACAAATCATCAATTATTAATTTTAAATAAATTTGATGTATTGTAAATGCTCTGCCACACTGGCTTAACAATGAGATCATTTGCTAACAAGTTGAATGTTATGTTACTAATTTTAGTATTAACAAATTTTTAAAATATTACAGACATTAAATCCTGCCCTTTATGGTGGTAAAAAACACCACTGTTTCAGCTTTTATTTTTGAAATAGAAAAACGAGTCTAACAAGATGCCCCTTCACTTCCAGGTCAAACTGAGCAGGTAACACCCTGCTCTCACTCATGGAAACTGACAAAAGTGACTGCTAGAAACTATGATCATTATATTACGTTGCTGCTTGCTCAAAGGTAGTTACACAATTCCCCTTGTGCGCTCAAAATATCTGTTACGTATACCGTTCTGTTCTCCCTCATGCTCAAATCTAATTCTGCTCTTACAAATCTGTGTCTGTGTGCTCTCAAATGTTCTAGACTGAGCAGTGCTTAAATTTACGTTTGTACTGTCTGGAATCTGGTCTCATTGAAATACTTCTATAGCTATGGATATATTTATAGTAAGCACATGGAAAATAAATAATTGGCCAGCATCTAGTTTTACATTTACCACTTTCAGACAAGGCCATATATGACACAGGTCAACATTTCAAAATACCTGTATTGGTAAGTAAAATAGTAAGTAAGTAAAATGCTTGTTGTATGTTTTGGTAGAGGTTTTCCTCTGAGCAAATGGAAATCAGAGCATGTATGGTCTAATTATCTTTCCTGTTAGACAAACGTTCCTGGAGGAGAAGTTGGCTCACAGGTCCTTTTCCTCCTGTCACTCCCCATCTCTACTGTTATGGAAGATCACTGAGTGACAGAAAATTTGGAGATGAGCACAAATCTAAGTTTTTATCCAGCGGCCGTCCAGGAATGAGAGCAGGAATGAGAGAGCTCAATACACCTTCACTAATGTTGTAACTCTGTCGGTTCATCTGTTACAAACATTACTGAGTTGATTAAAATTGGGAAATGTATGCATCTGAGAGGTTGTGACATATTTGGAATTTGAAGGCATTAAAAAGCGGCTGAACATCATAATTAACAGTGAGATGAAATGACAATACATTCAATCCACATAAACAAGTTGGCCACATAAGCATCCTAAATGTTCTCTGTAATGGATTTCCAGTCACTGAGCTGAGAACCACTTGTTGGTGTGTGTCTGTGCTGTAGCAGTTAGTGACAAAGGACTTTGGGTCTGCGTTCATAGCTTATTGTTTCTTTAGAGCAATTCTGAGATGACAGCTACAACACAAACAGTAAACTAATAATCCATTCATATGGTTTATTATGATCTCCACTGTCTTTAGCTGTCTTGTTTGTATCTGAAGTGAATTCTTTCCCCTTCTTCTTTGTATAGAGAAGAGAGTGAAGGGAAACATGGTGGTGACAAATGAAGAACCCTACTTCAGGCATACAACACTTGATGGGAGAATTTGATTATTAAGTTCGAGAACTTTGATGCCATGTTCATATACTCAGGTACACCAAGCTGAAACTAACCAGTCTGAACCAACAGTACTCTATTAAATCCTGATAATGATAATGTTTCAACTGTAAGATTATTATGGAAGGTGGTCTGGGTAATTTAGGTTGTGGAGCAATTTTGTTGCATCATCATACTGACAGGTGTTTCTATTATTGTGTTCACCCTTATGATCAATCAATCTAGGCTAAATAATATTCTAATATGTTGAACTTCCTTACCAAAACAAACAGAATTACATGTATTCAGAGAATTCCTTGAATTTTACCACTGATAATGCTCCACTTTCGCACAGTGTTGCTTACCTACATTTCTTGATGCCTCAGCTGAATGAGCAGGGTGTTACTCAAGGCATTTCTAATGCTGTAAATCTGTTAGTCCTCTGCAGATTAAATTATCCCTCAGTATTGCTATGGTACATGCAGACCCACACACCCAAAAACCTGGACAGCTGCTATCGTCAATATTGTTCTAGGGGACATACTACCTCAGGACAGATACTGGAAGATTGCTTTAGAAGATTTAGAAGATTTCTTTCCCACACTCTCTATAATCTCTAATATTCATTTGTGAAATTTACAGTATCCTCTCTTGCCATTTCTCAACTGCCCATCAGCCGTAACTATGACTTTCCTGTCTCAGTTGATCACCTGGCTCATCCATATACCTCCTCATATCAGGTAAGCAGTCAGTGCTCTCCACCTGATTGTGGTTGCTGCTTTGGCGGTCTGAACTTTAATCTCTACATTCTTCTGTGACCCCCTGCTCTGTTAGTCTTTTTGATCACACCTGTCTCCTGCTTTCGAGTACTAGATGTGTGATCCAGTGTAGCACACACAGATGGATCACACACACCAAAACACAGCATGTTTGATCATCTGTTTGCTTATTGCATTGCCATTCTGCTGTTACATAAACAGCTTCGTTTAGATGATGAGGTCGAGACAGAGCAAAATGAGAGTGGGATGTAAGGAGAGCCTGTAAGAGTGGAAAGAGAAGAAGAGAAATACTAGGCATGGAAAAGGTAGAGTTTGAGGCTTCTGGAAAGGGTGAAAGTAGAGAGAATGAAAGCAGATGTGTTTCTTAACTGTAATTTGTATCTTGTGGGTGTTCATTCTGATCATTTGCCTTTCAAATATTCTCTCAGAGAATATAGGTTTTATTATAGAGTATTATTATTCTCTTAGAGAATATTAATCAAAACTACTCTGTTCTTGTTAGGCTTAGCTTCATTTACAAGATTGTGAAAACCCAAACTAAAAATTAAAAAATATGTGATTTAAAACATCTTTGAAATCTTCCATCAATTACAATGTTGTAGGCAGTTTATATTGTACATGTGACACTGCTTTAAAAAGTTTAGCTCAAACAGATACAGCATGTATATGTGTAGTCAGTAGTCAAAAACTGGTGGTAATAATGCTGAATTGTCATGGTTTAGTTCATTAAAAAAAGTTAACAATACTTCAAGTGCTGACCAAGTCAAATTTCTACATTCCAAGCCATTGGTGTGAGATTATTAAAAACCCAATGGCTGTCTGAAGGCCTGTGCTGTGAAAATGAACTTTTTAGAGAGTTGAAACTTTGCTTGAGATTAGGTAATCAATCACAGTGAATGCTTTTCTGCGGTTGTGTCACTTCAAATTTCATTATAGTTGCCTTTATCTCAACACAATTATAAGTTTAAAGGACATCGCCAATAGACACTTGCCTCAGTTATGACTTGCAATGTTACCTGTTTGAAGTACAATATCACAGCAGCTAAAAGTCATGTTTTTGCCAGCGATTTGACATCTCATCATTCTGGAGTACACTGTGACATCACTGTTGGGTGTGGTTAGAGATGCAAAAGCTCAAAACACCAGGCATTTTTTCTGGCAGTGCGTGGGTGTACAGGATGAAGAGAGGAACTGTGAGTGTGGGTGTAAGGGTAGGTAGGTTTTTGAGTGTGTATGTGCAAATGTGTCTGTGTGTGAGAGTATGTATGTTGCAGTAGCGGAGTGGGTGAGTGTCAGAGAAAGGGAGCATGCATCGTTTCATCGTTTCACTGATCTCTTGTGCCTCCAAAATACAGCATCACCTCAGCTATGTTATTTATTTTCAATGTAACTGCAGCTAAAACCTAGTTCTGCTAGTGCTTTAATGTCACAGTGTGCTGCAGTGCTGCAGACATGTATTAAAGGGTGTGTTTGTACACTGTTGGGTGTGGTATGACAGGCTCAGAAAATGTGGCTTAAAATAACTTTTTTAAAATGTACAGTATTTATAACCTCTGTGGCTGTGACAGTAATTAGACACCAAAGTAAAATACTGCTAAACTAACTGATCTAGCGTTAGTTGTGTTAAGATTAAGAACATAGATGTCACTTGCCAGTACACTAGAAAGAGTCATTTATTCAGTTTTCAATTTGTAAGAGGAGGACATGTGATTTTGTACTTTGTTTCATGGTATAACTCCACAACTTCTACATCCCAGACACCCTTTATTGTAATTTGGCATGGCTGCCCAGACTTCAAGCACAACTAGCAAAAGCCTCAGCCAGTTTCCACTCTGGAGCATGACTGGTTAGACCAGTGGTTTTTGTGACCTTGGATGTTTCTCCAGGGACTAATTAAGAGACCTGAATTTGTCTTGATAAAAGTAAACGTCATAACTCATTGTTATTCTGTTAAAGGCCCTGGAAACCTAATTTCCCAGTGAGCTTAAGAACACAGTTACCTGCATGTTCACAAAGTGTTCTGCCCACACTGGAGCAGTTTTGGGTATTTTCGCTGAGAGGGTTTTACACTTTTGTTCATGTCTCTTCTTGCCTCTTTCCTTAAGTCACCAGGGACATGCGATGGTCAATAAAACTACACTCACACAGTTTTGCTGAAACTTTTTAACTGACTCCATTGTCATATTCTTTACTGTTTTTGGAAAGATGTGAAACCCAGGTCTTTAAAACAGCCAGATATGTCATTGCTTTTATATTTTCACTGACCGCAAAGTTGGATTCACATGGCCTATTGTTACTGTATGTACAATTCAATTTTTGTAAGACCATGTGTGTGCGGATCAAGACCTTCTGTGCATACAGCAACAACAAAACATGGTTCACACCCAACCTCTGGAACTGTCCCAGGCCAAGGAGGAGGCCTACAGAAGTTGGAACAGGGTAGCTAAGAAGAGCTAATATGAGAGGCTAAAACTAAAACAAGTAAGCAGTCATAGACTCTGTGCGAAGATGATGTTTGACAGCTCTTTCAGAGACAAAAGATTAGGAAGGTTCCAGGTCCTGACGGTATGTTCCCCTCTTGCCTGAGAAACTGTGCTGACGAGCTGGTGCCCATCTTAACACAAATCTTCAACTGATCCCTAGAGCTGTTTGAAGTGCTTCAAATGTGCCACAGTCATTCCAGTCCCCAATAAGCCATCCATCACAGAATTAATGTCTACATGCCTGTCACCCTATCGTCTGTGGTCATGAAATCCTTTGACAGACCAGAAGGACATCACAGGCCCCCTGCTAGACCCCCTGCAGTTTGCCTTTGGTGTAAACCGGTCAGCAGATGATGCAACATGTGACTGCACCTTGACATACACGAGGATCCTGTTTGTTAACTTCACCGTCATCCCTGAAATCCTCCTCCAGAAGCTCACCCAGCTCACAGTGCCCACCTCCATCTGTCAGTAGCTCACCAGCTTCCTGACTGACAGGAGGCAGCAGGTGAGGCTGGGGGGCATCACATCACGGACCCAGACCATCAGCACTGGTACCCCTTCAGGGGTGTATTCTCTCCCCACTGCACCTCTCCCTCTACACTAATGACTGCACCTCAGGAGACCCTTCTGTGAAGCTCCTAATGTATGTGGATGACATTGGTCTGCTCTAGGACAGTGAGGAGTCCCCATAGAGGTTTGTAGTGGACCAATTGGTCCACTGGTGCAGTCAGAACCAGTCTGAATTGCTCAAGACTGTGGAGATGATAGTGGACTTCAGGAAAAGACCTCCAACACCCTCCCCTCTGAACACTCTCAGCACCACAGGCACCACAGTGTCTACTGTGGAAATCTTCAGATTTCAGGAATCCACAATTTCCTGGGACTTGAAATGGACCTCCCACACAGACGACATCCAGAAGAAAACCACTCAGCACAGAGATAGTTTCTTCCCCCAGGCTGTCTCTCCCATGAACTCTAATGTCATAGATTGGCAGAGATAACCACTGTACACATCTGTTACCTACCTCATGTAAGGTGTCACACCACTCTCACAGTTATACTTAAATCTTTGCACTCCATTTTAGCAGTAGATATCGGTTTGTATATATTATAATATTATATGTATATAAAAATATTCATTAAGAATCTTGTACATATCACTTCTAATTTCTAGTCTAGTCTTTGCTTTCCTTTTAACTCCTATCTTTTCCATCCATCCATCCATCTTCTTATGCTTACCAGGGCCAGGTCACAAGGGGAGTAGCCTAAGCAGAGATGCCCAGACTTCCCTTTCCCTGGATACTTCCTCCAGCTCTTCCAGGGGGACACCGAGGTGCTCCCAGGCCAGCCAAGAGATGTAATCCCTCCACTGTGTTCTGGGTCTTCCTCGGGGTCTCCTCCTGGTGGTACATGCCCAGAACACCTCCCCGGGAGGGCGTCCAGGAGGCATCTGGTACAGATGCCTGAGCCACCTCAGCTGGCTCTTCTCGATGTGGAGGAGTAGCGACTCTACTCTGGCTTCTTAAAGTTTAATTTTTGTACATAGAGAGAGCTTAGTGAACCAGAGTCAAATTCCTTGTTTGTGTGCACAAACCTGGCCAATAAAGCTGAATGTGATTCAGGAGTGCCAGACAAGATGAAGAGATTATCACTGGTACCACTATTTACTCCCTCTGCACTACAAATAATGCACTGTTGCTCAGTCATGGAGGGAATGTTGCTTCAACAGGTTTATTCCTGACAACAAGGACACTCAGTCATGTGGTATTAAAGCGCTCAACAACTTAAAGTAAATGAGGCAACCAGTTACTTACTGGAAGTATTCATAGACTCACCAGTATTATCACTTTGCCTAAATTGAACAAACATCTTTTTTTAAGGATGATGCAGGCAAAATCTGTTTAAGTAGGGGTCTGAGACCTAATGTTGGAAGCACTTGTATTTATAACATTAAGGAATGTACACAAGAAAAACCTGAAGCAGGCTAAAAGAAATCCAAATGCTGTGAGTACAAAACAACACAGACTGGTTATACAAGCCTACAGCTGCTAAGTGGCTGTGCAAGCGAGGCGGAGAAAATCAAACGGCTTTGGATCAAAAGACAAAATATAATTTTTCCTCTGTCTCAGATCACTGTGCGTGTTGTGTGTGTAGGTTTATCCACACACAGGAAACAGTGTGGGCTGCAAACACTCCGGGCAATTCCGCCTTTTTTGCTTGTGTGATTATGCATGTGTGTGTCTGACAGTGCATGTGTGTAAGAGAGAAAGAGAGGAATTGTGAGTGTGGGTGTACTTAGTGTTTTATGATTGTGCTTATGTGTGTGTGAGTGTGTATGTTGCGGTAGTGGTGTGGGTGTGTTGCAGAGAGAGGGGGAGAGAACAGGTCTTTTCTAAATGAGGGGGAGAATGAGAGATCAGGAGAGAATTAGTCACAGAAAGAGATCTCCTGTGCCTCCAATATCCAGTATTTCCTTGGCTTTTCTTACCTTCCTTTGTCTGTAGCTTCTCTCTTTCTTTTTTCCTCTCTATCCAGCTGTTGGTTAATACATTATTTCTATAATTATGCTGCAGAGATGCCTGACTTCAGCCTTATTACCCAAGTAATCTGGTTTAAGATTTATATTGTATATGTATGTACATATTCCTAATTACATAGAATAATGAATTGATAATTTAGCTAAAGCTATGCTGCAGTCATGAGAAACCCATTTAAGATGCCTGGCTTGGTTCCACATTAAACAGGTCAACGTTGTGTATACCGTGCAGAACTGTGGTTCCTATTGATCTGTTTCTGCTGCATAGTGTTATAGTAACTGGTTTATTAATGACACAGGTGAGATTTTTTAGAAGTGTACCAAAGTCATGTGAACCAAATCTGAATAAGACTAACTCAGTGTAAACTCTTTGCGTTTAAGCCCTTCATTTCACTTGTTTTCAATATTATCCTCTTGTCACTCCAGAGACACCTTACAGAAATTCTCTTGGCTTGAACAGCAGTATTAGCTGTGTTTAGACACAGGTAATCAGCCCTGCAACATCCTACATCTAACATAATTCAGTGCCTAGCTCAAGGGGTCCTCAGCACTTATGGTTGTAATCAGCAGCAGATATGAAAGGGTAACATTCTACTTATTTAAACATTGGTACCTTAGTCAGAAAGTAGCATTTTAAATACACATAATTGTGTTTAAATTATTTTTGGTCACAAACTTTCTCAAAACATTAATTATTTTTGTTATGTGTTGGTGCGGAGTGCAGGAGCAAAGAAGGAGAGGTAGGACCCAAATGCTGAACCAAAAAGAGTTTATTTCCCCCTGGGATCACCAGGGCAGGGAAACACTACTATTTATAATATGAAAATAGTAACTCAAGTATACAGTATACAGTCCTGTTATAGTTTGAAGCATGTGTTTGTAGATAAATATTGTCTACCTAAAGAGTCTGGACAGAATAACATTACAATGCCAAAACTGAGGGATACTGGGCTCCATATAGAGTCAACATCAGTTACTTTGAATCATGATTAAATTTTCCTAACCATATCAAAGCAGTCTATTTGCCTAAACTTAACCAGACTTATCCCCTATAAGACTTATCCCTACATTTCTGTTTTTTTCTGTCAAGATGGGGTGCTGAGTGTACATTAATGAGAAATAAAATGAACTTTTTTGATTTTGGCAAATGGCTGCAATGACACAAAGAGTGAAAAATTTAAAGGGGTCTGAATACTTTCCGTACCCACTGTATATCAAATCTTACTGACAGCATTGACCGCCACCAGTAGTAATAGTAGAATGCTTTTCGCAGTAACCACCTTGACTGTGCAGCTGTGACCTTATATGTATGGGCCTTCATGTGACCTGGGGAGTTGTGGTGCACACTGTAAAATAGTACCCCTAAAAGAAACTGTGTCGTTGAAACCCAGACTATAGCCAACTAACAGAGCAGGTAAAAAGCAGCAAGGGAAGGTCAAATTGAGCAAAGTAACTCAGTAATGCCAGTTTACATTATGTAAAATGTGCTAAGATTAGCCAGCATTAGCCACAATAAACTACTGGTTGTTGTTTCATCTTTCAAAAGTAGCGTGGTCTCAAAAGAATATTTTTGAGTAGAGTACCACTTTACAGGAAAAAAACCCTGGTAACACAATCTGTATGCAGTTTGTGGTAATGGTTTGGTGTAGCAAGGTTAAACCTGCACTTAAGGTGGAAGCTGCATGATGAAATTACGAGCAAGCCAATTTGGTTTTGATGAGAATTGGTTTTGGTCCCCACTGAGTTGTTCTAGCACTGCTAATGAATGCTAACAAGATATTTCATTGCTGACATGTCAAAAATCTGTCACACTGGTGTAGAGAATTATGTAGCGCTCTCTAAAGAATTGCAGTCAGTGATCAATATACCACTGTAGATGTCTTGTAAATGCCAAACCTGCCCTCATGTTAGGACAAAGCTTGTGGAAATTAGTCTGGTAAAAAGATGGATCAATTTAAGTAAAGACAAGAGGTGAAACCCAGGAGAGTGTTTCAAAAGAAAACGAGGATTAGACAAATTGGATAAGACAAGAGAAGCTAGAGCATGGTGAAAATGGATGAAAAAAGAGGAAATAAGGATAAAAAATGGGAGAGAGATATAATCAGAACAATAATAGATGGTGTGAAAGTCTTGACCCAGAGAAAATTATGTGTAGCAGAAAAGAAATGATGATGACAATGGCAGAAAAATTGACTACCAAGTGGATGAAATGAGGAGGAAAAATAGGTAGGCTTAGACAGTGAACGTTAGAGAAATAGATTTGAGATTGGATGGAGGGATTGTTGGCAGAGAAAAGGTATTTGAGGAAGAGTGAAAACAGGAGTTGTTAGGGGAGCTACAGAGAGATGCCTGCTTGGCAACAGTGGGAGAATCATGTAGCACCTCAAAGTGTATAGTTGTCTGTGTGTCTTATTGTGTGTTTGTGTGATATGCCTGTAAGTGTGCCATTTTAGGGACAAGCCTCAAAACAGTACTTTACTGAAAACCTCTTTTTCTGAAAAAGTCTTTTTCATATCAAAACTCCATCAGTTGTAGTTGCTGTAGCTCGATTTTTTGTCAGTCAAATTGGTTTGATACATTTTCACATCACAATAAATCTATCAAATACAGAAACTTCTCAAACCAGTGCTGTAGCATAAATGACAATTCTGATGTCCATTCAACTAAAATATTCTGGCAAAATATTTTTTAACAATAGAAAATACAAAAACATCCTCTGAACTCTAACTGTTTTCCCTACCCTACTGTAAGTCAATGCAGCAGTGTGATTAGTGCATAAAATTAAACATGCATAACTGATTGGCACCTGGGGGGAAGTGAAAACAAGTTGTGGTCACTGACATATAGTAACTTTACCTTAAAAACTGATATTGCAACCATTTTAGCTGTCATTTACAGTATATCCACATCCAACAGGCACAATGCAACATTATCGTTTATTTGTAGTAGCATTTGTGTCTGTAGGAGTCCAAGTCTTTTTGGTCTCTACCAAATCCTGAGGAAAATATCTGGCTCTTGACTGATAAACAACAGAAATGGTGAGACTGAATAAAAACCTCCAGCTTTTATATTCAGTTCATGCTCCAAACCAGTCTCACAAACACACACACAGCTAAATAAAACCCTCAATCTCAATACTACACTGCAACATCACTGGAACACATTACTGAGTAAAAGCCACTCAAGAGTGCCAGAAGAGGACAACACACACATCATCCATCTTTTTATACAGTCTATGGTCTAAATCAACTCCTGAAAAAATGTGACTGCATGTTATTAAGTGCTCCACAATATGCACCAAGTACAGTAGTTGCTGACTTTGTCATGTGGTGTTGGGCAGGCAGTTTAGGCTACAGCTGAGCGGTTTTGTTCCCTGCTGCCAAATCTTAGATTATCAGGTAGTCTTTTCTGGGGCTGAAATTGAGCATTAAAACAGAAGTGTTAGACTGAAGTACTGGACTACAATCATAATGACGTGTCTATTTGTGTGCTGTGTAGGAAAGCCATTTAGTGTAAGTTTAAGGTTACTTACAGTTAAAGGTGTGAATATTAAAGCCCAGAATCCTAATTAACTTTTAACTCTCTGAGCATTAAAAAAACTGATTCACCTGTCTCCATTTCTTTCTCCCTCCTCTCCCTCTCAGTCTTCCCACATATCCCTGTGAGACACAATTAGCGTTCCACCAAATGCTCCTGTCACCAAGAATAAAAAAGTAGGAGAGTAGATAATGTCTCAAATGGGTAACTTTCTTTTATCGTGGGGAGTCCCCTTGACCCAAAAGTCACTGCAAAAGCCAAAAAGTAGACAAAACATGTTAATGGAATATTTTGATGAAGTCAGCATGTTTGTTTTGAACCTGGCCAGAGCCAGCATGTGCTAACAACTACATAATTCTCTGGACAGAAGTGCATATAGCGTTTCAGAGTGTCTCAGCTCCCCTCTGTGTTTCTTTCATTTCATCTATTGGAGGCCCACACACTGCTGGTTCTTTCTTGTCCTTCACTTGTGATCAAAGCCTTGGAGAGCCCATGTGGGTTTGGTACAGCAGAAGGCAGTAAGAGAAGCTGACATACAACAAACTGAATGGGTTTGGAAAATCTGGTTACATCTAGCTACAGTGTGTTTCATAAATAATTTATGCAGGTTTCCTCAAATATGTAAAATCAGACAGCACTGCGATATTAAATGTAAGATTAGATAAAGCTAAATAATATAGAATAGTGGCAATAACAACACAGTTTAAAAGACTGTTGTTCCCTAGAAACAACTCTACAGGTTGTGCAAGCACCTTATTATGACCCATATGACTCATGACTGATGAGTAATTAGCACAGCCACATTGTGCAAAATTCAAGTAAGTACTGAGAACATTTTCCTGGGCAGCATGAGAGTCAAGCACAGTTGGTCCTTTTTTTCTTTCTCCATGCCCCTTTCATGGCTTCAGTGTCCCCATGACCCTGTACAGGATAATGGTATTGAGATGGATGGACTATAGCATTTGTTTGGATTGTAGTGAGGAGTGTAAGCTTCCCTAAGCAGGGATACCCAGACTTCCTTTTCACTGGACACTTCCTCCAGCTCTTCTAGGGGGACGCCGAGGTGTTCCCAGGCTAGCCAAGAGACAGTCCCTCCAGCATGTCCTGGGTCTTCCACCTCAGCTGGCTCCTCTTGACGTGGAGGAGTAGCGGCTGTACTCCAAGCACCTCCCAGGTGACCAAGCTCCTCACCCTATCTCTAAGGGAGCGCCCGGCCACCCTGCAGAGGAAGCTCATTTCAGCCGCTTGTATCCAAGATCTTGTCCTTTCGGTCATGACCCGAAGCTCATGATCATAGATGAGAGTAGGAATGTAGATTGACCGGTAAATCGAGAGCTTCACCTTTTCTTCTCTTCACCACGACAAACCGGTACACCAACCGCATTGCTGCTGCACCGATCCGTCTGTCAATCTCATGTTCCGTCCTTCCCTCACTCATGAACAAGATCCCAAAATACTTAAACTCCTCCACCTGAGGCAGGATCTCTCCCCTGGCCTGGAGATGGCAAGCCACCTTTTTCTGGTTGAGAACCACGGGCTTCGGACTTGGAGGTGCTGATTCTCATCCCAGCCACTTCACACTTGGTTGCAAATCATCCCAGCGCACGCTGGAGGTCCTGCCTCGATGGAGCCAACAGGACAACATCATCTGCAAAAAGCAGAGATGAAATCCTGTGGTCCCTGAACTGGACTCCCTCCGCCCCTGGCTGCACCTAGAAATTCTGTTCATAAAAATAATGAACAGAACAGCCCTGCCGGAGTCCAGCATACACTGGGAACAGGTCTGACTTACTGTCGGCAATGTGAACCAAGTTCCTGTTCCATTTGTACAGAGACCAGATAGCCCTTAGCAAAGGGCCCCGGACCCAATACTCCCAGTGCACCTCCCACAGGATGTCACGAGGGACATGGTCAAATGCCTTCTCCAAGTCCACAAAACACATGTGAACTACTTGGGCAAACTCCCATGAACCCTCGAGCACCCTTGAGAGGGTATAGAGTTGGTCCACTGTTCCACGACTGGGCGAAAGCTACATTGTTCCTCGGCCTCGGCCGGATCCTCCTCTCCAGCACCCTGGCATAGACCTTCCCAGAGAGGCCGAGGAGTGTGATCCCTCTATAGTTGGAACACACCCTCCGGTCCCCCTTCTTAAAAAGAGGGACCACGACCCCGGTCTGCCAATCCAGGGGTACAATAACAACATCCAGAGACTTGAGGTACTCGGGGTGGATCTCATCCACCCCCAGTGCTTTGCCACGGAGGAGCTGCCGAACTACCTCAGTGACCGCGGCTTGGGTGATGGATGGATCAGCCTCCGACTCCTAAGCCTCTGCTTCCTTTATGGAAGCCGCGTCGGTGGGGTTAAGGAGATCCTCGAAGTATTCCTTCCACCGTCCAACAATATCCCCAGTCGAGGTCAGCACCTCCCCACCTCCACTGTAAACAGTGTTGGCAGAGCACTGCTTCCCCCTCCTGAGGCGCCGGATGGTTTGCCAGAATCTCTTTGTCCTTCTCCATGGCCTCACCGAACTCCTCCCATACCGGAGTTTTTGCCTCCATCACTGCCTGCGCCATCAGCTGTCTCAGGAGTCACACAAGCCAACCAGGCTTGGTAGGATTCCGTCTTCAGCTTGACGGCATCCCTTACCTCCGGTGTCCACCACCGGGTTTGGGGATTGCCGCCACAATAGGCACCCGAGACCTTACGGCCACAGCTCCTAGCCGCTGCGTTGACAATGGAGGTGGACAACATGGAAAACATGGTCCATTCAGACTCAATTTCCCCAGCCTCGCTCGGGATCTGGTTGAAGCTCTCTCGGAGGTGGGAGTTAAAAGTACAGAGAATGTCTGCCTCCTGAACCCAGACTGGGAGCTGGTTCCACAGTAGAGGAGCTTGATAGCTAAAGGCTCTGCCTCCTAATCTGCTTTTGGAAACTCTGGGAACCACAAGTAGACCTGCACTCTGAGAGCGAAGTGGTCTATTGGGATAATATGGTACTATGAGGTCTTTAAGGTATGAAGGAGCTTGATCATGAAGGGATTTTTATATGAGGATTTAAAATTGTATTATGTATTTTACAGGGAGCCAATGAAGAGAAGCTAATATAGGAGAAATATGATCTCTCTTGCTATTTCCTGTCAGGACTGTGGCTGCAGCATTCTGGATTAACTGGAGGCTTCTTATGGAGATACTGTTACATCCAGATAGTAATGATAGTAAAAGTAATAAATAATTCTCTATTATAGTAAAGTCTGAATGGATAAATTCTGCATTCTGCAGCCATTTCCAAGGAAAGGCTGTTATTTTGCATTTGTGCTTCTTCAGGCAATTGATTATAAATGCAAAAACAGACATATAGTAACATGACATGCATGTGTCGTATTGTGTGTGCATGTTAAATTAATTGTGTTCTCCCGCAGCTCACAGGACCAGTGTGTTAGAGAATGTTTTGGTGAAATAATTTCAATTCAAATATGTTATGATGTGAATTTTGAGTTCGGGTTGTAACCTATTTTGGTTAATTTCCTGTTTCTCGTGTGTTGACCTTGGGTAATTTTGTGTTTATTAGTTTGATCAGTTTCACCTGTGTTTAGTTTTCCTTTGTTTGAGGTCTATTTATACCACCAGTCCTCCTTTTGTTCTTTGTTGGAGAATTGCGTTATATATGTGTTTGTAGCTGTGAGAAGAAGAAGGTTTTTGTTTCATGCCCGGAATGCCGAGTGGCGTGGTGTATGCCTGCCTGCCCGCTGAGTGGCGGAGATATTTTGTGTGTTTGCCCGAGCCTGGCCAATCCAGGTAAATAAAGTCTGCTTGTGTCTGCATTTGGGTCCTACCACTCCTTCCTCTACTTCGCCATCACACCACCACTTCGAAACAAGATAATTTAACAAGATATTTAATTCCTTGTGGCTCACCACAGTAAAACATCTCTATATGGATTTGCCTGAATCTGGTGAAAAGTTTGGGCCTTAGCGACTACAGGCTTTCACTCAATCAGAAAAGATGGCAGATATAAAATACTGACTGGAAAATTTCCATCTTCAGAGTTTCTATGGAACAACCTGTTCAGCAGAGCACTATCTGGACTTATGCCTAATGTTACTGGGCTGCTGCGTTCTTATAAGATAAGATAAGATTTAACTGCAGTAAATGGAACAGCAGAAATTATGTTTACATTTTAAAAACAAATAAAATTAATCATTTTACCATATACTTCAATTCGCTTTTGTTTTATTTAAAACTATAATGAGAACCTGATTATGTGTTGAATCATTCACTTTATTTTTCCATAAAAAAGCCAGTTATAAGCTATGATGATAGCTGATAAGCTGTGATGTTGTCCTGTTTTGTCTGAGCAAAGCTAATCAATGGAAGAATATGGTAAGCTACTATTAGCAATGTTACTAGCTTGGAGAGCTTAATTTTCCCTCAGAAGTAACTTTTATAGAACAAAATGCATGTTTGTATTTCTAAGATGTAACTCTTAAGCACCCATTCAATGTGGAAAAAAGACAAAACAAAAAAATAGGCAGCTCTTTTTAATCACAAATATGAGAGTGATCTTGTTATGTACAAATGTGAGTTGAATTGCTGTATTGGTTGCTCTTTTGGGAGTAAATTTGTCCATCGCTATTGAAATTCTTCTCTTTGTTACTTTTTCTTTTCTGTCTATAAGTGAACAGAGAACAATCTCTCATCTCAGTGGTCAGCTCTGCTTTTAAAAGCATGCTTGAGGTCGGTCAGGAGGCTTAATAAATATGAAAGGGAAAGAAAATAGAAAATGGATGACAAGGCAAAGTGAGCTAAAACAGCAAGTCACCCTGCTGTACAGCTGAGCTAGCAATGAACAAAAAAAGGCTTGGTAAAGAGAGTTGCAAGGGTTCAAAGTGAGCAGATGTGGGAAGGGAGAAACAGAGAGAGAGAGATGTGGGGAGAGATTGTGTATGTCAGGGGGTAAGTGTGTTGGTGTGTGTGAAAATAGTAAGAGGCGAACCTAAAGATGCTGACAATGCATTAAACCTCCAGTTGATGGGTGAGTGGATTTCTGTGCTTGACTATTCAGTAGAACATGGTTCACACACTGCAAAAAGTAGAAAACCATAGTAAGCTGTTTTACTTTATATTTAAAGCCACTAACTTTATTTCAGCATGTTTTAACTCAGCATTAAACTGTAGATCCTTTCGTATAGAGCAAGTGAAATATGTTGAGTGTCCAAAGGGATATTTACTTTACTGCTTTTATAAAATGTCTTAAAAGAGCAGCTTGTAGAGTATAGTTACAGTGGTTCATTCTGCAAGTTAAAAACAGTTCCAAAGTCTACTTATTTTTTTTCAGTGTGCGCTTTTAGCTGTATGTGCAGGGGGACCAATCTCTGAAACATCAACCATACTACATGAGAGCATTAAGAGAGCTAATTCAGACAGGAGCAGAAATGAATCTAAATATGCCTGCAAATATGCCAGCTAGTCAACATCTGGTAACTTTAGGTTGAGATTTAAAAGTCACGCTTTGCAAAATCAGCTGGTGTTAAAATAAAATTCTGAAAAGAAAATGATGAATTAAAATCAGTCTGTCAGGCCCATGAGTCTATCCATGCAGTTATATTTTCAGGTCCATCTTGTGTTTAATTATGACTTTTCATGGAAACAAGATATTAAAGCTATCTTCAGATAATGGACTTCTTTCTATACTTGTCCTCCTAGACCTTAGTGCTGCATTCGACACCATTGACCACAACATCTTATTACAGAGACTGGAGCATGTGACTGGTATCAGAGGAACAGCGTTAAAATGGTTCCAGTCCTATTTATCGGACAGATTCCAGTTTGTTCATGTCCATGATGAACCTTCCACACGAACAAAATTTAGTTATGGAGTTCCACAAGGCTCTGTGCTAGGACCAATTCTGTTCATCCTGTACATGCTTCCTTTAGGATATGTCATTAGGAAGCACTCTATTAATTACCACTGCTATGCAGATGACACTCAGTTATATCTATCTATTAAACCTGTTAACACTAGTTAACCAGACTTCAAGCCTGTCTAACTGACATAAAGGCCTGGATGACCAATAACTTCTTACTTTTAAACTCGGAGAAAACAGAAGTCATTATATTTGGGCCAAAAAATCTCAGAAATAACTTTTCTAAAATTATAGCTACTCTAGATGGCATAACCCTGGCCTCCAGCACTACTGTAAAAAACCTTGGAGTTATTTTTGACCAGGACATGTCCTTTAACTCACACATAAAACAAATCTCTAGAACTGCATTCTTTCACCTGCGCAACATTTCCAAAATTAGGAACATCCTGTCTCAAAATGATGCAGAAAAACTAGTCCATGCATTTGTTACCTCAAGGCTAGATTACTGTAACTCATTACTATCTGGATGTCCCAATATCTCCATAAAAATCCTCCAATTAATCCAGAATGCCGCAGCCAGAGTCCTGACAGGAACTAGCAAGAGAGATCATATTTTTCCTATATTGGCTTCTCTTCATTGGCTCCGTGTAAAATATAGAATAGAATTTAAAATCCTTCTTCTCACATACAAATCCCTTCATAATCAAGCTCCTTCATACCTTAAAGACCTCATAGTACCATATTATCCCAATAGACCACTTCGCTCTCAGAGTGCAGGTCTACTTGTGGTTCCCAGAGTTTCCAAAAGCAGACTGGGAGGCAGAGCCTTTAGTTATCAAGCTCCTCTCCTGTGGAACCAGCTCCCAGCCTGGGTTCAGGAGGCAGACACTCTCTGTACTTTTAAGGCTAGACTTAAAACCTTCCTCTTTGACAAAGCATATAGTTAGTTATGCTGCTATAGGCCTAGACTGCCCGAGGACCATCGGTGCACTGAGCTCCCCTACCCTACCCCCCCCTTTCCCTTCACCTCCCCTCCCCTCTCTTCCTCTCCTCCCACCTCATGTATATTCCACCATTGAATGTCACTAAACTTGTGCTCTCTCTCTCCCCTAGTTTGTGCTCTCTCCCTCTCTCTCTGTTCTCTCTGTACCTTCTGCAGGTGTCCCTGGTCCTGGAGCTGTATATCGCTGATGTGCAGTTACTGGTCCCACCAACCTGCAGTGTCTATTTGTTGTTTATTGTTGCTGTTCTTTTCTCTCTGCTCTATCCACTCACCCCAACCGGTCGAGGCAGATGGCCGCCCAAACTGAGCCCGGTTCTGCTGGAGGTTTTTTCTTCCGTTAAAGGGAGTTTTTCCTCTCCACTGTCGCCAAGTGCTTGCTCATAAGGGAATTGTTGGGTTTTTAGTTTTAGTTTTTGTAAAGTGCCTTGAGATGATTTGTATTGTGATTTGGCGCTATACAAATAAAATTGAATTGAATTGAATTGAATGTCCCAGTATCTCCATAAAAAGCCTCCAGTTAACCCAGAATGTTGCATCCAGAGTCCTGACAGGAACTAGCAAGAGAGATCATATTTCTCCTATATTAGCTTCTCTTCATTGGCTCTCTGTAAAATACAGAATAGAATTTAAAATCCTTCTTCTCACATTCAAATCCCTTCATACTTGTATAGCGTTTTTCTACACTCAAGTGTACTCAAAGCGCTTTTACATTATTTGTCCATTCACCCACATTCATACACCAGTGGAACAGCCACTGGTGGCAACTTGGGGTTCAATGTCTGGCCTAAGAACACTTCGGTCTGTGGACCAGGGAAGCCAAGGATCGAACCACCAACCCTCTGGTTTATGGTCAACCTGCTCAGGAGGTAGAACAGCACGAACACAAGCATGTAGTCTGACGTTGTTGTTGTTGTTACGTTTCTGACTAGGTATGAGATGTGGGCTGATGACATCATCTTTTCAGAAAATATACAGATTTGCTGTCCACACGAAAACGCACCCGTTTTCAAAAAATATCGGTTTCACTCTCCCAAAACGTTGGATCCATCTGGACAAAACACCTGTACGGTACAAAATTTATGCGTACACAGCTAAACTTGTCTCCGTGTAGATGGGACCTTAATGACAGTATCATCTCAGTGCACACTAATTCCATGGATTAGTGAACAGAAGTGCACAGAACAAATGTTCATTATGAATACTATAATACACTTAAAAACCTTGTTTTTCTTTCAGTCAGTCATAGCACCAGTTTCTTTCATTGTCATGGCTGAGCTTTGTCACATGACCCCATCAAATGCTCCAGAGTCTACCTGGATCACCTTAGCCTCAGCTGTCCAGGTGTTTCCAACTGTTCTGGAGTAATTTCATGGTGAGTGTTCAGAAGGTCTTTGCCAAGTTCTGCAGTTGCCACTGGAGAACAGTCTGAAGTAAGGCGAATTATAAGCATGCACAGTTTTTGGTTCTTATACAGTGGTGTGAAAAAGTGTTGGACCCCTTCCTGATTTCTTATTTTTTTTGCATGTTTGTCACACTTTGTTTCAAACAAATTTAAATATTAGTCAAAGATAACAAGTAAACACATCATGTAAATACATCATGCAGTTTTTAAATGAAGGTTTTTATAATTAAGGGAAAACAAAATTCCAAACTACATGGCCCTGTGTGAAAAAGTGTTTGCCCCCTAAACCTAATAACTGGTTGGGCCACCCTTAGCAGCAACAACTGCAATCAAGTGTTTACGATAACTTGAAATGAGTCTGTTACAGCGCTGTGGAGGAATTTTGGCTCACTCATCTTTGCAGAATTGTTGTAATTCAGCCACATTGGAGGGTTTTCGAGCATGAACTGCCTTTTTAAGGTCATGCCACAGCATCTCAATCGGATTCAGGTCAGGACTTTGACTAGGCCACTCCAAAGTCTTCATTTTGTTTTCCTTCAACCATTCAGAGGTGGACTTGCTGGGGTGTTTTAGATTATTGTCCTGCTGCAGAACCCAAGTTCGCTTAAGCTTGAGGTCATGAACAGATGGCCAGACATTCTCCTTCAGGATTTTTTGGTAGACAACAGAATTCATGGTTCCATTTATCACAGCAAGTCTTCCAGGTCCGGAAGCAGCAAAACAGCCCCAGACCATCACACTACCACCACCATATTTTACTGTTGGTATGATGTTCTTTTTCTGAAATGTGGTGTTACTTTTACGCCAGACGTAATGGGACACACACCTTCCAAAAAGTTCACAGAGTATTTTCCCAAAAGTCTTGGGGATCATCAAGATGTTTTCTGGCAAAACTGAGACGAGCCTTTATGTTCTTTTTGCTCAGCAGCGGTTTTCATCTTGGAACTCTGCCATGCAGACCATTTTTGCCCAGTCTCTTTCTTATGGTGGAGTCATGAACAGTGACCTTAACTGAGGAAAGTGAGGCCTGCAGTTCTTTGGATATTGTTGAGGAGTCTTTTGTGACCTCTTGGATGAGTCGTCGCTGCGCGCTTGGGGTAATTTTGGTCAACCGGCCATTCCTGGGAAGGTTCTCCACTGTTCCATGTTTTCGCTATTTGTAGATAATGGCTCTCACTGTGGTTCGCTGCAGTCCCAAAGCTTTAGAAATGGCTTTAGAACCTTTTCCAGAGTGAGAGATCTCAATTACTTTCTTTCTCATTTGCTTATGAATTTCTTTGGATCTCGGCATGATGTCTAGCTTTTGAGGATCTTTTGGTCTACTTCACTTTGTCAGGAAGGTCCTATTTAAGTGATTCTTGATTCTTGATTGCGAACAGGTGTGGCAGTAATCAGACCTGGGTGTGGCTAGAGGAATTGAACTCAGGTGTGATAAACCACAGTTAAGTTATGTTTTAACAGGGGGGGCAAACACTTTTTCACACAGGGCCATGAAGTTTTGGATTTTGTTTTCACTTAATAAAAACCTTCATTTAAACACTGCATGATGTGTTTACTTGTGTTACCTTTGACTAATATTTAAATTTGTTTGATGATCTGAAACATTAAAGTGTGACAAACATGCAAAGAAATAAGAAATCAGGAAGAGGGCCAACACTTTTTCACACTACTGTATTTGAACTCTGTCATGCAGGATTTTTGTCCCTGTGCAGTTTGTCAACACGCATATTCATCTAACCTTTCATGGCTTCAAGGTTGAACCTGCTGTGGTCAGTTCCCTGTCTCTTGCTCAAATCCCCGAACTGTTGACTATCCCTTATACAGTCCAGTGCTTTGTGGAGGTTTGTTGTAAATGTAGAGGTCTGCTGCATCTCACGGGACAGAACTGGCATCTCTCTTGAATCCTTTCATTATTTTCAACTTCCACCAGTGGCACCATGCTTTGTTGATGGAGTACTTTAGACACTTTAATGACAGGCCCCTGCGTGATATATCCTGAATCATGGACTGCCTTAGTCCCAGAGGTCAAGCATTGCACTTATTCCTCATAGATGATTGTCCATTATCAAAGAGTTCTTGAAATTCCTGTTGAATTACTAATTGCCTGCTTTTAGCCAGTAACAGTCTTTATCTCCATATCTCTCTTTGTCTCCTTACTTCTGAAGACTGAGTCGCATAAACTTCTGTAATATGCTATTATTCTTTTTAGGCTAGCAGAGAGAACTTACAGCATGTCAGGTTCCAGCTCTTGTATATATATATATATTTCTTCCCCACTGTACTATGTAGACCATATCTTCAGACCCAAGACAAATAGGTATTGCCTAGTCCTTGTGGCGTGGCATGAAATTACATCTGATCATCACATTCTGCCATTTCAGGAAAGTTTGAGCAGTAGCCAATGACCACTAAGTAGTGTTTGCCTTTTGCATGAAATAGATTCATCCCTAGTTTGTGCCATGGTGCTATTGGTGTTTCGTCTACTTCCACAGGCTCTGTGGTCGGTTTGTCTGTTGCAATGCCAATGACATGTTTCACGTCTACTTATCAGTCTTTCAATGTCTTTATTAATTTCTGGCCAAAAGAATTCTTTCTTCTTTTGCACTTTTCTACCCTGACATGACCTTCATGTATTCTGGTAAGTATCTCTTGTCTCATCATTTGTGGAATCATGATTTTGTCCTGTTTTAGCAGCAGTCCATCAACCACACTCAGTTCTCATCTAATGTGGTAAAAGAGTGGGCATGAACCTAAAGGCCAGCGGTTTGACATGTTTTCATTAACATGTTGAAATCTAAACAAAGACTGAGAGCTGCAGAGCAGAGCTGCATGTATGACACAGGAAGTGCAGCAGAGACCTTTTTATGTGAATTGGAATGTCTTCTTCTGTTGTACTCACATTACTCCCTGTGGGTGCATCTGTAATTATCAGGTGTTTTCCTGGTGTATAAACCAGCTCAAAGCCATATCTCTGCTTTGTCATCATTAGATGCTGAATTCCTGGTGACATTTCATTCAGGTTCTCCTTGATGACAGAAACTAGTAGGCGGTGATCTGTTTCTATATTGAAGGAGGGTAAACCATATATGTAGCTGTGGAATCTCTCTAATCCAGAAACCAGTCCTAGGCACTCATTTTATATTTTGAGCATAGCAACGCTCACTCTCTGTCATCGACCTGGATGTGAAGGCTACAAATTACTAATGCTCACCATTCCATCTTTTGAGGTGATTCCATCTGTTGATACTTTGATCCTCTTTCTTGAGCCATAAAATGTCAACACAGGTGCAGTTCTTATTGTCCTTCTAAGATTTTTCCACTCACTTTCATGTTTTGCTGTCCAACTCATGCTCCTTATGCAGGAGCTCATAAATGCAGGATGTTTTTGCAAACAGATTGGAAATTAATTTGCTGATGAAGTTCACCACTCCTATTATGAGAAGCATTCTCAGAAGAAGTCTTTGGTCTTGGCATGTCCTGTATTGCTTTGACTTTGGTCAGGCTGAACACCTTGTGTCATTCAGAAAACCACCTCTTGCACTCCAAACTGGCATATTGTTGAGTTTAAGTACATACTTTCGTACTTTTTTTGATAAGTCTGGTCAGTCTTTCCTTGTGTTCTGTGCTTCAGACAATTGTCATCCACAAAAAATTGGATGGCTTCCAGTCCTTCAATTATGTGTTCCATTGTTGATCACTGATGCTGAGATTATTGTGAAAGGCAGTCTCAGGAAGCAGTATCTACCAAATGGCATATTGAAGATGCAGTATTTGGTGCGCCTGTCATCCAGAAACATTGTGAGACATCATGTTTTGTGAATCACCCTTACACACACCATTAAGTTTACCCAGTGTTGTCATACTGTGCAGTTCTTTCTTTAGTTTGTCCTTTAATGGTGCATGAACTGTTCTAGCATCATGTACAACTGACTTTGTGTTAAGCATTTTTTTTTCTTTACTTTTTGAGAAGCATTGCTTGGCAAAATGGTTCTTCCCTTTATCTGGAGATGGAGCACATTTTACCACAAGCTGGACATTGCTGTGTGCTTCAGGTCTCAGCGCTTGCTTCTTTGTCCGTCTCTCCCCCTTGTTGGAAACTGCTCCCACAGTAGCGTTGTCACTGACTGTGGTTGTGCCCATCTTACCGAATGTCTTGACAAACTGTTGTGACAACTCACATGCTTGACAGATCTTTATAGTGCCTTTCAATGTCAGCTCGGTTTCCCTCAGAAGCCTTTCTGACTGTTTTGTCAACCACGTCAAATACAATCTGGTCATGGATCATGGAGTCATGTAGCATAGCAATGTTGCACGTCTCTGCTTTGAGCTTCAGATCTGTCAAAAAGTTAGCAAATTGCTATCACATTGCTGTTAAATTAGCAAGCGAAGACTATGTCTCTCATATGTCTCATTCTTCTTAGGAGAACAATGGGCAACTAACTTTGTCATATTTTTCTTTATCACGTGGGTTGTCATATATGAATGTGTTGTACATTTAACTAGCTTGAGGCCCTGCTATTGTAAGCAATAATACTACCAGCTTGGTTTCAAATCCCACGGCTGCAAAGTAAAGCTGGAATTGCTGCTTGAAAGCACTTTATACAGTGCACCTCAGCTTAACTTTTTACTCCTGGTACTAGGGCTGGGCAATCTTCCTCATGATACCATACATTCAGACCCTAGTGAGCTCAAGGTAGTGCCACCTTGTGGGGTGACATGAAATTACATAAGTTCACAAATAACATCTGATCATTACAGTCTTCACCTGCAATCAACCCTCAGTCAGTTGTCTTCAGACCTCAGCTAAGGCTCATCTGTTTTACTTTATCCTCTGCGGCTGTCAGCCAGAATCTCCACACCACTTCAGTGCATCTGATCCTACTATCTGCTGAGCAACTGACCTCTTCTAGTTAATTATCAAATAAGTTACTTTAAAGGTCTAATATGTAATATTTAGAACACAAGTGAAATATGGTATTTGGATATAGCTTTTCATTAGAGCATGACCACTTGAAAACACCAACCATTACATTTTCTTTATCTTAGAATAAGCCTTTTTAATTCACATAGGTAGCAGGTCTCCGTTCACAGACGTAGCCATGTTGTGCTGCCATGTTTCTACAGTAGTTCAGAACAGACAAAAAAACTGGCTTTAGACAGAGAATCAGGGAATGCTTTAAAGGTGTCAGTCACCATACCCTACCTCGCAACTGGAAACTGGTGAGGTGGGTGGAGTGTGAGGGAGGGCTTTCTGCAATGTCATTGGTAGATGCTGCTAAATTGTTCACATTTTACACACGGTACCTTTAACCCACATCCATAAACTACTTTGGTTGCAATAATGAAAACACTCTTCTTGCATTTTTTTTTTTGTTATTTTCTATTTATTTCAAACAAAGCACTATTGTTGGCCTTAGAAAGGTGGAATAAATCCCTCATTGTTCAGCAGAGGATTTTCCATGGAAGATGAACCATCTCATGGGTGTCTATAAAAGCAAACACAGCTTTT
The DNA here is from genome assembly GCF_900324485.2 of Mastacembelus armatus. Classification (NCBI taxonomy): domain Eukaryota; kingdom Metazoa; phylum Chordata; class Actinopteri; order Synbranchiformes; family Mastacembelidae; genus Mastacembelus; species Mastacembelus armatus. The sequence continues at coordinate 24,000,251 of NC_046642.1, forward strand.
GTGAAATGGATAAAGGTTAAATCATTATTGTACGGTATCAGTCAGTGATAGAGAGGAGCAGTAAAAGTTGCAGTTTATTACCTTAAGCATCTCTCATAAAGAAGAAATGCTAAAAAGTAATACCTTTGCCCCAGTGGCCCTGCATCAAGGAAGAAGTATTGTGCAGGCTTTTGTAGAGAAATCCATATCAGTGCACAGACCACCGAGATGGAAGCATCAATGTGAAAACAGTTCATACAGCAGAGGGACAAGAATGTTCTGATCTATGAGGACTATCTGGTTTGATGAGATCAAATCAGGCAAGTCAGGACAGAGACAGTGTTACTGTAAAGGCACAAGGACACACACACACGCACACACATACACAATAATTATTTCCTAAATCTTTTCCCATTGTTCTCCTGTGTCCCACAAATACACCCACAAGTACACTCCAGAAAGAGTGTAACTTGGTTTGGAGAAAGTGTGTGTGCTTTGCATCCACATGTGTGTGTGTTTGTGTGCATGTGTGTGGGACCCTTCAGCTCCATTAGATTGGCTGAGATCACTATCTGTTGCCACTCCAGGATCTCAGAATAACCTCCTATCTGGACACACACACAACTACAGAAAACTCACCTGTACTTGACTTACTGCTTGTGTGATGACAAGGACAAAGAGTGACAGGAAACAACAACAAAAAAAAAAAAAAATTGAAAAAAGGAGCAGAGGAAGTAAAGGCAAGTAAGGGAAACATGGGAGACTGTCACCAAGTTCTGATCCACATCATCTTTTCAAGTATACAGAAACATTTATGTTTGATACAAATTTTATCTTTTTTCTTTGTTGGTATCATTGCATTTTTGCATGGTTGTGTCTGCATCTATGGCTACTTGCATCTGAGGGTATATCTGTCTGCGTGTGCTGTATCTGCATGGCAGTGTGTTGATAAGGCAGTAATGGGTTTTAGTGCAGTGCTGAAGAGGGTTTTTAAATGGAGTTTGAGAGAAACACAGAGGACAGGACAGACTGCTGATGTCAACACAGAGAGATGAGATAAAGTCAGTTTAGATGTAGAGGAGGGGATGGTATGGCCAGACCCACAGGAGAGGCTGCTGATGCCAAAGATAAGACCAAACTCTGGATGCACAAATCTCATCAACATCAGGGGGAGGCTGCATACCACCTGACAGGCTCACTGAGTGACCAACTGTATATCTGGCTGCCTGGTTTCCTGAATACTAATGGAGTATGTTTGACTGACACACTGACTGCCTGCTAGCTGCTAGTTTTTTTCAACCAAATAGTTCCAGGAGCTAAGGAGCCACACAAGCTAATCTCATGAACTATATCAGGAGATACAGTTAAGTGAACATTCCTGTTGATGCAAATTGAGCAAATTAGATATGGCTTTTGGATTAAAAAGGGGCATGTTAATAAGGGAGTGTATATACAGTATTGTTCAAAATAATAGCAGTACAATGTGACTAACCAGAATAATCCAGGTTTTTAGTATATTTTTTATTGCTACATGGCAAACAAGTTACCAGTAGGTGCAGTAGATTCTCAGAAAACAAACACGACCCATCATTCATGATATGCACGCTCTTAAGGCTGTACAATTGGGCAATTAGTTGAAAGGGGTGTGTTTAAAAAAAAAATAGCAGTGTGGCATTCAATCAGTGAGGTCATCAATTTTGTGAAAAAACAGGTGTGAATCAGGTGGCCCCTATTTAAGGATGAAGCCAGCACTTGTTGAACATGCATTTGAAAGCCTGAGGAAAATGGGTCGTTCAAGACATTGTTCAGAAGAACAGTGTACTTTGATTAAAAAGTTGATTGGAGAGGGGAAAACCTATAAAGAGGTGCAAAAAATTATAGGCTGTTCAGCTAAAATGATCTCCAATGCCTTAAAATGGAGGGAAAAACCAGAGAGACGTGGAAGAAAACGGAAGACAACCATCAAAATGGATCGAAGAATAACCAGAATGGCAAAGGCTCAGGCAATGATCAGCTGCAGGATGATCAAAGACAGTCTGGAGTTACCTGTAAGTACTGTGACAGTTAGAAGACATCTGTGTGAAGCTAATCTATTTTCAAGAATCCCCCGCAAAGTCCCTCTGTTAAAAAAAATGATGTGCATGAAGAGGTTACAATTTGCCAAAGAACACATCAACTGGCCTACAGAGAAATGGAGGAACATTTTGTGGACTGATGAGAGTAAAATTGTTCTTTTTGGGTCCAAGGGCCATAGACAGTTTGTGAGACGACCCCCAAACTCTGAATTCAAGCCACAGTACACAGTGAAGACAGTGAAGCATGGTGGTGCAAGCATCATGATATGGGCATGTTTCTCCTACTATGGTGTTGGGCCTATTTATCGCATACCAGGGTTCATGGATCAGTTTGCATATGTCAAAATACTTGAAGAGGTCATGTTGCCTTATGCTGAAGAGGACATGCCCTTGAAATGGTTGTTTCAACAAGACAACAATGACCCCAAACACACTAGTAAACGAGCAAAGTCTTGGTTCCAAACCAACAAAATTAATGTTATGGAGTGGCCAGCCCAATCCCCGGACCTTAATCCAATCAAGAACTTGTGGGCTGATATCAAAAATGCTGTTTCTGAAGCAAAACCAAGAAATGTAAATGAATTGTGGAATGTTGTTAAAGAATCATGGAGTGGAATAACAGCTGAAAGGTGCCACAAGTTGGTTGACTCCATGTCACACATATGTGATGCAGTTATAAAAAACTGTGGTCATACAACTAAATATTAGTTTAGTGATTCACAGGATTGCTAAATCCTAGAAACAAAAACGTTTGTACAAAATAGTTTTGAGTTTGTACAGTTAACGGCAGACACTGCTATTTTTTTTTTTAACACAACCCTTTCAACTAATTGCCCAATTGCACAGCCTTAAGAGCGTGCATATCATGAATGCTGGGTCTTGTTTGTTTTCTGAGAATCTACTGCACCTACTGGTAACTTGTTTGCCATGTAGCAATAAAAAATATACTAAAAACCTGGATTACTCTGGTTAGTCACATTGTACTGCTATTATTTTGAACAATACTGTAGTTGCAAAGGCAGATTGAATTCTCCTAAAAGGCTATGCATATGGCCCTTTCTGCAAAGTATCTGTCACCTGCTTAATAGTATGCACATCAGTATGTACTGTAAAAACAGAGTGCAATTGATAGAAGAGTGTGGTACAGACAACAATGGTGTGACTGCTGCTATTGATTTTCTTTCATACTTAGATGTAATGACTTTTGAACAAGCCACAGATGACGGTTGAGAGAAAACAGTGAATGAGACTAGCACAAGACCAGTTCCCACAAAGCCAGCGCTGTGTCGGCAAGTTACTCAGGAAGTGTAGTCAGTTGCCTCTTTACTTATTACTCCTTGATCTATGGTCTCTACACTGGCACTCCAAGCTAAAGGCTTACTATTGAAAACCAAATGGTGAAAGGAAAAAGTTACAAAGCATATACAGTGGTGTGAATAAGTGTTGGACCCCTTCCTGATTTCTTATTTTTTTTGCATGTTTGTTTCAGATCATCAAACAAATTTAAATATTAGTCAAAGATAACACAAGTAAACACATCATGCAGTTTGTAAATGAAGGGTTTTATTATTAAGGGAAAACAAAATCCCAAACTACATGGCCCTGTATGAAAAAGTGCTTGCCCCCCCTCTTAAAACATAACTGTTGTTTTTCACACCTGAGTTCAAAGTAGACCAAAAGATCCTCAAAATCTAGACATCATGCCGAGATCCAAAGAAATTCAAAAAGAAATGAGAAAGAAAGTAATTGAGATCTATCAGTCTGGAAAAGGTTATAAAGCCATTTCTAAAGCTTTGGGACTGCAGCGAACCACAGTGAGGGCCATTATCTGCAAATGGCGAAAACATGGAACAGTGGAGAACCTTCCCAGGAGTGGCTGGCCGACCAAAATTACCCCAAGCGCGCAGCGACGACTCATCCAAGAGGTCACAAAAGACCCCACAACAACATCCAAAGAACTGCAGGCCTCACTTGCCTCACAGTTAAGGTCACTGTTCATGACTCCAACATAAGAAAGAGACTGGGCAAAAATGGTCTACATGGCAGAGTTCCAACACAAAAAGCCGCTGATGAGCAAAAAGAACATAAAGGCTCGTCTCAGTTTTGCCAGAAAACATCTTGATGATCCCCAAGACTTTTGGGAAAATACTGCGTGGGCTGATGAGACAAAAGTTGAACTTTTTGGAAGGTGTGTGTACCATTACGTCTGGCGTAAAAATAACACCGCATTTCAGAAAAAGAACATCATACCAACAGTAAAATATGGGGGTGGCAGTGTGATGGTCTGGGGCTGTTTCGCTGCTTCCGGACCTGGAAGACTTGCTGTGATAAATGGAACCATGAATTCTGTTGTCTACCAAAAAATCCTGAAGGAGAATATCCATCTGTTCCTGACCTCAAGCTGAAGCGAACTTCTGCAGCAGGACAATGATCCAAAACACACTAGCAAGTCCACCTCTGAATGGCTGAAGAAAAACAAAATGAAGACTTTGGAGTGGCCTAGTCAAAGTCCTGACCTGAAACCAATTGAAATGCTGTGGCATGACCTTAAAAAGGCGGTTCATGCTCGAAAACCCTCCAATGTGACTGAATTACAACAATTCTGCAAAGATGAGTGGGCCAAAATTCCTCCACAGCGCTGTAACAGACTCATTTCAAGTTATTGTAAACACTTGATTGCAGTTGTTGCTGCTAAAGGTGGCCCAACCAGTTATTAGGTTTAGGGGGCAAACACTTTTTCACACAGGGTCATGTAGTTTGGGATTTTGTTTTCCCTTAATAATAAAAACCCTCATTTATAAACTGCAGGATGTGTTTACTTCTGTTTTGTTTGACTAATATTTAAATTTGTTTGATGATCTGAAATGTAAAAGTGACAAACATGCAAAAAATTAAGAAATCAGAAAGGGGGCCAACACTTATTCACACCACTGTATCTGCTGTTGGGGAAAAACCAGCTGGAAAGTTTGCAAAGACTGCCTCTTCCTCAAGCCATCTGTCCACATGCAACCTTTTGTGCTGCACACTGAACTTGCCCTTTCTACCTCATTGTCTCTTTGCCCTGCCTATCTTGTCTCTCTATCATTCTGTCCCCGCTCTCTCAATTTGTGCCCTCTGTCCAGCTCTCTCCCACAATATGCTCAATTTCCCCCTCTCTCTCTACCTGTCACCCCCTGCATATCTTTCACTTCCTCTCAAATGCTCAAATGAGTACTAGAGTAAGGAATGATTTGCTGTGTTTCCCTTGGTTAGGGCATGATACACCAAAAATTGCGCTATGAATAGACAATTCAATCTCTTTTAAGTGACATCAAACAGGTTTTACCAATATAAAAAAGTAAATTAACGCCTCATTTAGTGTAGTGCACACATCTTGACAAAATGTGATTCCTGCACACAGTGGTGCCCCCAGAAAATTTTCACAGGGGTGGCCAGAGATAATCTTGGGGTGGCACACCAAATTGGGCCTCTAAAATGGTACCTCAGATTAATAATAATAATAATAATACATTTTATTTCATGGCGCCTTTCAAAGTCTCAAGGTCACCTTACAGATAGAAAAGGAAGCATACAGCATGATATACATAGAGTGCATTAAAACAACAGTAACAAGAATACATAAACGGCGGGAGAGAATGTAAAGGCAAAAGCGTGGATTATCTAGGAAGTGGGCGAAGTACAGTAAAAGTAAATTGAAATACAGAAACCCAGATGACAGAACAACAAATATGAAACAGTATGAGACAATATGAAATAGGCAGAGGGTGGTAGGACATCACGGGCTGCTTTGAGAAGTTAAGAGAGTTAGGTGGAAAACGCTATACGGAACAGATATGTTTTGAGTGATGATTTAAAAGTTGATAAGTCCGGAGACGACCTGATGCGATGAGGGAGAATGTTCCAAAGGCGGGGCGCAGTGTGGCTGAAGGATCTAGCGCCCATGGTGGCCAGGCGCGCTGTAGGGGTGCAGAGGAGAGTGGAACTGGAGGAGCGGAGAGGACGAGGCGGAGAATAGATATGAAGTAGTTCAGTGATGTATGGTGGGGCAATAGAGTGGAGGGCTTTGTAGGTGAGAAGGAGGATTTTATAGTTTATACGGAAGGACACAGGGAGCCAGTGAAGTTGTTTAAGGACAGGGGTGATATGATGTGAGGATGGAGTTCTGGTGATGATTCGGGCAGCAGAGTTCTGGACAAGTTGAAGTTTGCAAAGTGATTTGAGAGGTAGACCAGTGAGGAGTGAGTTACAGTAATCCAAACGAGAGGTGACAAAGGCGTTAATGAGTATTGCCGTGCTATCGGTGGTGAGTGAGGAACGGATGCGGTTTATGTTACGGAGATGGGAGTAGGCCGACCGGGTAGTGGTATTGATATGCTGAGTGAAGGAGAGAGTACCGTCTAGGATGACACCCAGGCTTTTAACTTGGGGGGAGGGGGGGACAGTATTGTTGTCAATTTGAATGGAGAAGGTGCTGGTTTTAGAAAGGGTGGATCTGGTGCCCACGAGGAGAATTTCAGTTTTGTCAGGGTTGAGTTTCAAAAAGTTATGGGTGAACCAGGATTTGATATTATGTAAGCAGGTAAGGAGGGAGGGAGGGGGGAGGGTAGAAGATGGAGCAGCAGAGAGGTAGAGCTGGGTGTCGTCTGCATAACAGTGGAAATTGATGTTATGTTGCCTAAGGATATTTCCGAGAGGAAGGAGATAAATAATAAAGAGGAGGGGCCCCAGGACAGAGCCCTGAGGCACGCCACAACTGACAGTAGAGGGCTGGGAGTGGAAGTTCTGGAGATGGACGGACTGGGTGCGGTCAGATAGGTAGGAGGTGAAACATGAGAGGACCGAGCCGGCTATGCCGATGGAAGCAAGGCGATGGAGGAGAATATTGTGTGAGATGGTGTCAAAAGCTGCAGTTAGGTCAAGGAGGATGAGGATGGAGACAAGGCCAGAGTCTGCGGCTACTAGGAGGTCGTTGGTGATTTTGACCAGGGCAGTTTCAGTGCTGTGAAGTTGGCGGAAACCAGATTGAAAGTGTTCGTATAGGCTATTGGCGGAAAGGTGGGTATGGACCTGGTGGTGAACAACTTTTTCCAGGATTTTGGAGAGGAACGGGAGATTGGAGATAGGGCGGAAGTTGTTAAGGTCGGCAGGATCGAGACCAGGTTTTTTTAGAATTGGTGAGATGATGGCTGTCTTGAGTGATGGGGGTACGATGCCAGAACTGAGGGAAGTGTGAATAATGTGGGTAAGATGAGGAAGGAGAGAGGGGAGACAGAGCTTGACGAGGTTGGTTGGTAGGGGGTCAAGTTTGCAGGTTGAGGGTTTGGATTTGAGGATCAGGGAAGAGATAACCGTGGTGGGTGGAATGATAAAACTCGAAAGCAGGGAGGATACTGGTAGAGAGGGAAGGGTACAGTGGAGGAAGTTCGCAGTGTCACAGATGGGGGGAAATTGCTGGTGTATATTTTCGATTTTTGATGAGAAGAAATCCAGGAAGTTATTGCACAAGGTGGTGGAGAGTGAAGGGAAGAGAGGAGTATCGGGAGGGCCCAATAAATTTTTGACAGTGGAGAAGAGGGAACGCGTGGAGCCAGAGGCGGATACAATAAGCGAGGCATAGAAGTCAGATTTTGTTTGAGTAATGGTTTGCTTGTACTTCAGTATGTGGTTTAGGTATAAGTCCTTGTGGGTGGATGAACCGGTTTTTTTGAAGAGACGTTCAAGGCGACGGGCTTGGGTTTTGAGGAGGCGGAGTTCGGGTGTGTACCATGGAGCAGAGTGCGTAAAGGATACAGATCTAGTTTTGAGTGGGGCGAAGGTGTTGAGTAGATTTCGTAGCTCACAGTTGAAATTGGATAACATGTTGGAGAGGGACGGTGTGTAATTAGTACATGAAAGGTTGTTGAGAGCAGCAGTGAAGGAGGGGAGGTCGATGTTCTTTAAGTTACGGAAGGTGATGGTGCGGGAGAGGTGGGTTTTGAAGAGAGGTAGTTTGGAGTTAAAGCAGACTAGTTTGTGGTCGGAGAAGAAGGTGTCGAGGGTAGAACATGACTGAACTGTGACGCCAGAGCAGCAGACTAAGTCGAGGGTGTGGCCTAGAGAATGTGTTGGGGAGGTGATGTATTGTTGGAGCCCAAAGCTGTCCAGACAGGAAATTAGGTCTTTTGTAGCGGTGTTGTTGGGATTGTCGAAGTGGATGTTAAAATCACCAAGAAGAATTATGTTGGCTGACAGAGAGATGAGGTCAGCTAAGAGGTCAGACAGTTCGTCCAAGAAGGTCGGGTTAGGTTTTGGTGGGCGGTAGATAGTGGCCAAGAAGGTTGGTGTGTGACCATGAATACGTGCTATGAGAGCTTCAAAGGACTGGAAGGTGATAGTGGGGTGGATGGATATTTTGTATTTAAGGTTGTACAGTATGGCGAGGCCGCCACCGCGTCCCGAGAGGCGTGGATGGGTGAGATATGTGAAGCCAGGAGGAATAGATTGATTAAGTTCAGTGAAGTCGTTGGGCTGCTGCCAGGTTTCAGTTAAGCACAGGATGTCGAGATTGTGTTTAAGAATAATGTCAAAGATGAGGGATGCTTTTTGAGAGAGGGAGCGAACGTTAAGAAGCCCAAAATGAGTGTTGTGGAAAGGTGTCGAGTCCATGTTTCTGGGGATGTTAGCTAGTACAGAGTGGTTGATCTGGCGTATACCTGATTTTCTAGGCTGAGGTCGGGAGGATGACCAGATGGAGGGGATTGGTAGTATGGAGTCAGATAGTCAGGCATGTGGGACAGAATGGACAGATTGTCCAGTGTTAGTGTGTGGGGTACAGTGAACTGCATGTTGAATGTTGGTGGAAAGTATATGGGAGCCCAGGCGGTTAGGATGCAGACCATCTCCTGCAAAGAAGGCAGGTCGGTTCCAGAAGAGGTTGAAATTGTCGATGAATTGGAGATCGTAGGACAGGGAGACAGACTTGATCCAAGTGTTGAGACTGAGGATTCTACTGAAGCGGCCAGAGCCTCTTCCAAACGTGGGGATGGGACCAGACATGAAAATAGTCTTACCACAGTTGCTTAGGAGGTGGAGGAGAGAGATAAAATCCTTTTTAGTCAGTTCAGACCGGTGGAGTGACGTGTCACAAGTTCCAATATGAACAATCACTCTAGAGATGGAAGACGGAAGTGTTGGCAGTAATCCAGGAAGCATGGCCAAGATGTCAGAGGCCATAGCTCCAGGGAGACAGTGAGTAGTGGCGTTGAAAAAGCGTACATTCCTTATAATTGAGTCTCCGATGATTAACGTGGTTGGGGGGAAAAGGGGGCGTGGAGAAGACGCCAGTAGTTGGCCGTTTGAGTCGTGTCGTCTTGCTGACTGGCGGGGAGGCGGGGCGGTGACATCGGGTGCTGAGGTGGAAGATGGAGGCGGCAGTTCGGTTGGTCCGTAGCTAGGGAGCCCGTGAGTGTGCCTGAGCACGGCCTCGCGAAGGATCCTACGGCGCACTGATGTAGTAGCTGAGCGGGATGGAGACTGTTTTCCGCCGTGGCAACGGGCTCCGCGAGGAGCACTTGGACTATGGGGGGGGCGGCGGGTGTCGTCAGAGGGGAGCGAGAGCAGGTGACGGCGCTGAACGACATTGGCGGGTGACGGGGGTTGTTGGGAAACCGGAGCGGAACGATCCGGTACGTGGTTAGCGGATGAGGCCGTATGTAGGTCCGGGGTGGCAGAAGACAGAGGTGCAAATGGATTGGAGAGGTCTAGAGAGGGACGCGGAGACCCGTGGTGAAATCTTTTCCGCCCACGAACCGCAACCTCGGTCCAGGAGGACCGAAGACATGGTGTAGAGGAGGAGGAGGGTCGAGGACAGGTTGACGGGTCCCATGGGGCAGTGTCCTGGAGAGTGAAGGTAAGTGTGGAGATCTTCCTCGACTGCTCGAGGGCAACGTCCCTGAAGCTAGTCAGTATGGAGTCTTTCTGTTGGAGATCGTGAGAGAGGCGGCGTATTTCCTGCTTTAATTTGGTGATTTCATTGTTTGCTAGACAGAGTAGTAGATTGGCATTGTCCGAGTTGGTATTGTCAGGTAGTGTTGGCGTTGTTGTTGTTGCTCTTGGTGTTGGTGGCGTTGTAGGAGCCTGGCTGGTTGTGTCGATCGCCATCTTGTCGGTCGCCATCTTGTCGGTGCTCCAAGCATCGTTGTTCAGCTCATGGCTGTCGATACATGCTCCTTGACTCTTTTCCATTAAAAAACAATATACATCAAACACTTTTAACTTGATTTTGAAAAACACAAAACATTTAGAAAAAACACGTTTCATAATTTTTTTAAACAGCTTGATTTATTGTAGCTGTATGTCTGTTAATTGACACACCACGTGGTCAGCACGCACATTGACTAAAATAGCTCATAGACATTGTCAGCGTCTGCTAACGCTACTCTCTCAACTGTTTAAAAATCATACTAAAAAGACATGATAACATTAGGGCCGACACTACTTAAAAATAATATTACAGCATTAATTTACTTACTGGTTAGCTTTCTGGACTATCTGGACTGGCTTCGACTGAATAGCAGGCTGTTAGCTGCAAATTTTAGCCTGCGGCAGTGTCCTTCTTAGACAGAGAGAAGATTCTGAAAATGGACAACCTGGAGAGGAAATTAGAGTGAAAATGTGTGAGGCGGGTTAGCACTGTTGCCTCACAGCAAGAAGGTCGTGGGTTCGCATCCCGGCCTTTCTGTGTGGAGTTTGCATGTTCTCCCTGTGCTTGCGTGGGTTTACTCCGGGTACTCCGGTTTCCTCCCACAGTCCAAAAAACATGCATGTTAGGTTGATTGGTGACTCTAAAATTGCCCGTAGGAGTGAGTGTGAGTGTGTGAGGTTGTCTGTCTTTGTGTGTCTATATGTGGCCCTGCGACAGACTGGTGACCTGTCCAGGGTGTACCCCTGCCTTCCACCCGAGAGAGAGCTGGGATAGGCTCCAGCAGATCCCCGTGACCCTGAGCCAGGAAAAGCGGGTATAGAAGATGGATGGATGGATGTGTGAGGCGTTAATTTATTACAGATTATGGATGTCGGACACAATGCTTCTTCTTCTGTTGAATGCACTAAAAGCCTTTTGGGACACTTTCGCCCCCCACAGGTGGAGGTTGGATTTGCTGTTACCAGTTAGTTGAAATTGGTGGGCAGCAGCGCAGAGTTGTATATATATTCTCTTCATGAATCATTTACTTATGATTTATTTATTTATTCATTTAGGCTTTGCATTTATATCTTGATTGAAGATGACTGTATGGTTTGTATGCACTGAGTATGATTTATTAAAAAAGTGGAGCTTCCTGGCCCTTCCCCTTGGGGGCGTCATTGCCTGCACGGTAATATTAATTTTTCTAATCAGCATGCCTCCCAGGCCAGCAGCTAAAATGTAAACACGTATATGTCTCATGTATTTGGAAGTCATCCTGGAGGGAAAGCAAGGTCTTGGACTCTCTTTATACTTAAAGGAGCAATATGTGATATTTATAGGAACCTATTAGCAGAAATAGAATATAGTATCCATAAATTTGTTGTTAATGTGTAATCACTGAAAAACTGTTGCATTTTCAACAAGAGCTTTAAATCCACATAGGGAGCCATGCTAGGATGGCCTGGCTCTTTCTATTTGAAGATTTTCAATCAGGATTTAGAGCACATCATAGTACAGAAACAGCACTGTTAAAAGTCACCAACGATCTTCTCTTAGCCTCAGATAATGGACTTGTTTCTATACTTGTCCTCCTAGACCTTAGTGCTGCGTTCGACACCATTGACCATAACATCTTATTACAGAGACTGGAGCATGTGACTGGTATCAGAGGAACAGCGTTAAAATGGTTCCAATCCTATTTATTGGACAGATTCCAGTTTGTTCACAAGGTTCTGTGCTAGGACCGATTCTGTTCACCCTGTACATGCTTCCTTTCGGCAATGTCATTAGGAAGCACTCTATTAATTACCACCACTATGCAGATGACACTCAGCTGTATTTATCTATGAAACCTGATAACACAAACCAGTTAGCCAGACTTCAAGTGTGTCTAACTGACATAAAGGCCTGGATGACCAGTAACTTTCTACTGAAACTTCTACAGAAGTTATTGTATTTGGGCCTAAAAACATCAGAAATAGCTCTTCTCAAATTATAGCTATTTTTATTATATTTATATCTAAATTTTAAATCCTTCTTCTCACATACAAATCCCTTCATGATCAAGTTCCGTCATACTTTAAAGACCTCATAGTACCATATTATCCCAATAGACCACTTCGCTCTCAGAGTGCAGGTCTACTTGTGGTTCCCACAGAGTGGGAGGCAGACCCTTTAGCTATCAAGCTCCTCTCTTGTGGAACCAGCTCCCAGGCTGGGTTCAGGAGGCAGACACTCTGTACTTTTAAGGCTAGACTTAAAACCTTCCTCTTTGACAAAACGTATAGTTAGGGCTGGCTTCAGGCAACCCTGAACCATCCCTTAGTTATGCTGCTATAGGCCTGGACTGCCCGAGGGCCATCGGTGCACTGAGCTCCCCTACCCTAACCCTCCCCTCCCTTCCCTTCCCCTCTCTTCCCTTCCCCTTTCTTCCTCTCCTCCCTCCTCACATGTATATTCCACCACTGAATGTCACTAACTTCGTGCTCTCTCTCTCCCCTAGTTTGTGCTCTTTCTCTCCCTCTCTCTCTGTACTTTCTGCAGGTGTCCCTGGTCCTGGAGCTGTATATTGCTGATGTGCAGTTACTGGCCCCACCAACCTGCAGTGTCTATTTGATGTTTATTGTTGCTGTTCTTTTCTCTCTCCTCTATCCACTCACCCCAATCGGTCGAGGCAGATGGCCGCCCAAGTTTCTCCTCTCCACTGTCGCCAAGTGCATCAAACAAGTGCACTGTCGCACAAATCATAAGGGATTTGTTGGGTTTTTTTTGTAAAGTGCCTTGAGATGATTTGTATTGTGATTTGGTGCTATACAAATAAATTGAATTGAATTGAATTTTTTGTAAGACCTGTTTTTTGTCCTTCCAATGTAATCTAAGCAACCCATTGTACTGTAAAACAGTGTTTTGTTAGCAATGCTAGTGGTAGAAATAGAACTGGGTGGTACTGATAAAATTTCTGCTGGCGTCTAGAAAACAATATCAAAAGAGTGTCAGTCACTCTGTACAGGCATCATAGACCTTTAACTTTTTGTTGAGAACACACTCCAGTCACTTCCTAATATTCACAGTCACTAGCACTGTTAGTGTGGCTAATCAGTTAGCTGTACCCCAGATGTTCTGTGCATCCAGGGGTCATTTTGGCTGCAGTCACTTTCCTCTAGTCTCTGTCTGCTCTCTCCTAAACTGTGCTAAGTCTGGGCCACTTAGAATGTGCCAGATAGATCTTCAAGAGCCAGCCCACTGTGCGTTCACGTGTATGTGACAGTAGTAATAGAATGAGTTAGTCTGTGCATTATAAGTGCAAGTAGCCAACTGTGGGTGGATCCATATAACTAAAAGGTTAGTGATTGGCCACCTGCCCCTCTGTGCCTTTGGGGTAGAGCCAGTCACATTAGCAGTTTGGTGTCCCTCCAGAAAGCAATGGGCCAGATGAATTGCTGTTTGACCTGACAGTCATTCAAAGAGGCAAAAGTGAGGAAATGACCTGGATATCCACCAGATGTATAGTTAAAAAAGCAATAGGAAACTGTGCAGAACCTTCCTAACAGCATAGAGAAATTTACGCCACTGCAAATCACTGTAGAGATACCTAGTGAGCATTTCACAGATGGCACAGTGCAAGAGACTGCCAAATGCTTAATACTAAAATAGCACAAACCAAATGTAACCAAATGATATTAATTCACATTAAAATAAGAGTTTTGGAGAATGGCCTAACAGATTTTAGGAGGATATTTGAGGGAAACTAGAGATAATAGTTGCAGACGTAAAGATTATTGTACCTTGAAGGCTTTCAAATTCCATACTTCAGTAATTTTGCTGGTGTTGCCTTGTTCTTTGGACATTAGGTCTTCACAATGTGATAGAAGCCATAAAGCATTATCCATTCCACTCGTAAGTCACTTATCCTTGATATTAGACACCAAACTTATTAATACTGTACATGCACCCATACATCCAAATTTTGGAAACAAAATATAGTAAGATATACAAAGATACAGAGATAGTATGTAGTGTATCCAGACTATACCACTGAAACATTACTGTTCAAGACTGGAAATGTCAGCTGAGAATATACCTGGATGAGAAAAATGTTGAACTGCTACAATAACTGCGTGACAGACATAGTGTAACCCTGGTTCTCTGCACATTTAGATTATACAGTAGAATAGATCATTAAGTTTATGGCCTTTCAGAGGTAAAGAGCATAATTAATTTGCAGGACAGGCCTAATTGTGATCTCTGTATAACTGGCATGAATACCACGGAAGCTACTGCAAATAGCATATAGGAAAATGACAGGGTTGACAAGTTTTCACTTTTCAAATTCTATGTTTTACAGCAGCTGTCACAGCCCTGCCATTTGTTGCCTCTCGCCAGGAAAAGGAGCTTTATGTCTTTATGGCATACTGTATTAGAGAAATGAGACACTCTTGCACTGTCAAGTGTATGTGAGAATGTATAGCAAGTCCCTCTGCATTCATGTGCACATCATGTAGAGGGAGTGAGACAGAATCAATAACTGTCTCCAGTTAGAAGGCAACTTTGAATCCCTGTGTTATATGGGCAGGTGAGCTGTTTGCATGGTGTGCACCAGCTCATGTACATACTGTATATTGTGATAGTGAGCAAGTCTGTTAAACTTAGAAATGAAAGTTCAACAGCTGCCTTAAATATGTGAGTAAACTCAACTTAAGAACATGAGTTGAATTGATGTTGACAAACTGAACAAAAATCAGGACAATTTAGGCTTCTGAAAATTTATAGACTTAAGTTCAGTGTCCAAAACTCATTATACCAAGTGGAGTTTAAGAAATAAGTCCATATAAACTAATGGGGCTGTCAGTTTTTCCAGTGTGAAGACACACCTACTGGAGTTGTGTTATGGCAAAGAGTGGGTGTTAAGACGTTACACTTTATACTTTAACTGCACTTTTGTAAACTATATTAAAATCTTGCATGCTAAAAGATCCTTAACTTTGGTGCCATTTGTAATGATGAATTTGTTTGTTGTGATAATGTTTAGCACCAAGTCATCATGACAATCAATTTTTAGCATTATTATCTAACAAGAGTGTGTTGCTCACTGTTTCTGAATATGATATAAACTGCTTTAGACAGGGACATAGCTCAGTCCAGTCTGAAAGTCTTTTCTGCTGTGTCAGAAACAAACATATGTCCTGATATTCTCATACATGTTTTAGCCAGGAGCTCAAAGTTGGCTAGAAAAAGCCAACACAGTGTTCTCAGAGGATCACTAAATGCCCCCAATACCTAACACAAAAACACAAGAGGAAATACATGCACAAATGCACACACACACGCATCAAAAAGAAACACATGGACGCACACACACTCATGCACCATAAACAAATCAGAAGTGACGCCTCTGCCTGTGCATGCCAGGCACATGCTGAGAGTGTGCTGGAGAGAGGGAGGAAGATTGGGAGTGACTCTATGTATGTATGTACAGGATGTGACTAGTGCATGACAAGGTTATATAGTGCCCACAGTATGTGCAAAAGCATATATGCAAGAGCAATGGGATACAAGCAGTAGGAGATTTAAACAAATGGGATAATGAAGGAAGATATATTTATTACTCTGTGTGTTTGTGTGTGTGTGTGTGTGTGTGTGTGTGTGTGTGTGCGCGTGTGCGCACAGGCACACTTAATAATTCAGGAGTGTGTTAATGTACAAAGGACATGCTGACAAGTTCTCTCAAGGGCAGAACAACTTATTTATTTTACAGGAGAGAAGTCATTATGCTACAAGACAAAACAGAAAAAGGAGGAGATCGTTTGTAACTGAATAAGAGTAATGTCAAGTCAAATACAGAACAATTCATCCATCCACATTTTCATCTTTTTAAATTCTTGTGTACTATATTCTCAGGTACAAACCATAAACTCCTTAGATAAAGTGACTTGCATGGAATTAACTAATGAAAAAAAGTAAATGAAACCCAAAGAGAGGCAGGTGTAAAATATGTAGAATAATAAAAGAATCACACTGTACAGTAGATAATGGAAGTGGTGAAAATTAAGAGCTTCCAGGCTTCCAGTCTGGAATTCAAAGCTTTATTTAGCTGCTTAATAGGTACCTGGAGTGAGTCAAAGTTACCTCAAGCAATGACCCAAGCTAAAGAAAGCTCTGTAGTGTCATCCTTTGTGGACCAATCACATGTCTTTAAGCAGTAATTAGCAAACTGACTGTATTAAAAAGGTAGTAGCATTATATTTTTATATCGCTAACAATAATCCACAGTTTCACTGTGTAAGGAAGCATTTTGCTTTCTGACTGATAAAACAGCTGTCAACAATTAAATTGCAGACTATACTACAATTTCTACATCATAAAAACAGGATTTTCTGTATGAAGTTTCATAAACAAGGCAGTAAGTGTCTTCAAACCTTGTCATATATATGAGGCATTGTATTCAAAAGACTGCAGATGCAAACCCCCATTTGAAAAGCTGGAAAATACCCTGTGTCTATAGCTGTCCTTCTACAGGCAATGTTGAGTGAACACTGTGTTCTTTCCCAGCAGTACACATTGTGTAGATCACATATATTCACCTGAAGGAAGCTGCTCGAAACAGCTACTGCAGCCTTCACCAGCACTTCACTGTTAACAGGTGGTGGATAAGTGCTTTGCTTGAGGGTACATTATTATCCCAAATGGCTCCTTTGGAGAAGTTAGGGTCACAAACGTCTTGAAGCGCTAAAAGCAATCAGGAAAACCATCAGGGATTTGAGGCTATAAGGATTACTTTGGATACTGTTTGTTATTGCAAAGGAAACTATATTAGCATGCACAGAAATGATTTAGGGTCATATGGAAAGATTGATGTCATCTCTAAACTGTAGTTAAATAATAAACTGCCTGGGTTAGCATAACGACTAGAAACAGCTAGCCTGGCTCGCTCCACAGTTAAAAATATTACTGTAGCAGTGTTACCAGCATGTCTAAAGCTAGCGAATTAACAATTTGTATGTCATCTGTTTGATAGCTGCAGCAGTTGATTGGAGCAGTTCTCTTGTCACCACAGTGAAGTTACAGAGACACATACCAAACCTGTGTTCAATGTATTTAACAACTGCTACTGTAGGTGTAGATTTACTTTGATTTTGTCCGCCTGCAGTTTTTCATGAGCTGTATCCTTTATATCACTCTTGAATCGCATAATCTGTCTTAAACTCAAGACATCCAGAATATTACTGAAAAACATAATGAACGTCGTAGGCATGCAAAACACACACAGGCACTGATAAAGTCTTCTATAATATATCCATTTCATGCAAAGGATTTCAGACACTGTCTTGCAGTTTTAGCAACCAAAACCTAGTAGGCAAATGAACAGTTATATACTGCCACTGATATTGCGTACAGTGCATTTGTCAACATTGTTTACTGAATGGTGAAAAAACACATATATACAATGACTGATGCAATCCTGAGAGGCAGCTCTGAATCTCATGGTGGGTTCCTGCCACTGCAACAAGAAACTGTTCAAATAGATCACTGCAGAGGTGGAAGATAGCTGCCATACAATCACACTGTCATTCACTCTTAACATTGAATGCACATCATATGCTGCCTTTTTATATGGTCTTATTCTATGGGATTTTAATGGTAGTCTCTATATGTTGTATCTGAAAGAGTTTGTGTCCACTCTGCAAATATTTTTTGTCATGCCAGTGGAAACCAAGTGGAAGTGACTTCACTGTATGTATAGATCCTCAGGTACAGTATGATGGAAACTCTTTTGTCACCTACCTACTACAATGGGAACACACACATAGGGATGTGTGCTCATATTCCTACACATGAACACATGCAGATGCTCACACACCATGTACACAGAGAGAAAATCACACAGTATAGAGCATAGAGCTAATCAGCTGTCTAATCGTCTGTCAGTTCTCATATTCATTATCAGACTCTGGTCATATGGCTCTGCTTAGATCAGGAAGCTGTGTGTATTTGTACCATAAGTGCATGTGTATTCTGGTACCAAAGCACAGACTACAAAGAGGTAAAGGATAGATTTCAATAGGTTTATTAAAAAACACAGCAGCAGAATACAGAACACTTAAACTATATCACCAACAAGGCTGTCATATCAAGTTCATAGCACAAACTGAGCTGTCTCACCAACAGTCAGTACACAACAACCCAGAGATTTACTCTACAAACACAGATGCAGTGAATAAATTCCACTGAAGCTTGTACCAAGAATCCCACAAGACCGCCACATTAGCAACAAAATACGTTTGAAATGTCATCGTTTGTCTGTCCCTTCCAAGACTGCCTCCACTGTGAGTGTGTGATGTTTTGTTGACCCAGGCATCTACACTGACATCCTTCCTATATAGATTTTATGATAATGTCAACTGACTTCGCCTTTGCTGTTGTCACAATGATTACAGCCTATTGAAGGCTTTGCCACTCTTGTTCTTGGGCACTTGCTGAAACAACAGATGCTGTTCGTCTTTAGAGAACATCAACAATTTGAAAATTGGGCAAAGTCAAAAAATGTCACGATTCCCCTTTGGGACTTCCTGCCGGGGACCTTTACTTTGTAAAGACTTCCTTTTTCCCCCCTGCACTGGTCTGCTTTGTATTAATTACCTCAAGTGTTTTCACCTGTGTTCATTTATCCTTTGTTTCTCCCTATATATATGCCCTGCTTCCCTGTGTGTGTGTGTGAAAGCAGATGTTTGCGTATGCATTGTGTTGTGCCAGATGCCGTCCCGGATAGTCTGTGCTTACTGTGTCATTTGGTTATTATTTGTGTTGCCGTTACATTCAATTGTTATTTGCATTGTGCCTGAGACCTGGAAATCCCACAAGTGAATAAAAGGCTTGTTTCTTGTCCTGCAATTGGGTCCTACGGCTCTCCTTCTCCAGCACATCACCAACACGTAACAAAAATGGAATATGAGTAAAAAGTAAGTTTCTACAAAATGTTCTCATCCAACACCAGCACCCAAAATATATACTGAATACATGTAGGAATTTTACTTGTTTTAAAACAGTGAGCACATCATCACAGCACTGAGACTACACTCAACAAGGTGCCAAATGACATTCATCTGAACACTGACCCTGGCAGAGTCTCTCTCTCATCTTGGTACTGCCCTTAAATGGTTTAAATCCTATCTTGAAGACAGGAAGTACTTTATTGAAATTGGTTACTGTGTCTCGGACCAAATGGCTATGACATGTGGGGTCTCCCAGGGGTCTATCTTGGGACCCCTTTTGTTTAAAGTTTACATGTTTCCGTTAGGCCAGTTAATACACAGCAATAATATGTCCTACCATAACTATGCAGATGACACTCAGATTTACATTTCACTTATAGCTGGTGAATATGGATCAGTTGATTCACTGTGTCACTTCACTGAACAGATTACTGTGTGGATGCAAAACAACTTTCTCCAAATAAACAGTGACGAGACTGAAATAATCATCTTTGGGCCACAGAAACAAAGAGCAACTCTCAGCAGTCACCTCGAGTCTCTTTCTCTAAAATCTAAAAATCAGGTTAGAAATCTAGGGGTAATCATAGACTCAGACTTTAACAGCCTTAAATCAATTACATCAGCATTTTGCCATCTCAAAAATATTGCAAGATTCAAAAGGATCATGTCTAAACCAGACTTGGAGAGACTCATCCATGCATTTATCTCCTGCAGGTTAGATTACTGTAACAGCCTGTTCACGGGGCTCTCAAAATGAGCTGTAAGGCAGCTGCAGAACATTCAGAATGCTGCTGCTCGGGTCCTGACTAGAACCAGGAAGTACAACCACATTACTCCTGTTCTCAGGTCTCTGCACTGGCTTCCTGTCTCTCAGAGAATAGACTTTAAAACAGCACTGCTTGTGTATAAATCGCTTCATGGCTCAGCTCCACAGTATGGCACCACTGACATGTTGGTGCCATATGAACCATCTCGGACTCTGAGAACATCAGGGACAGGCCTTCTGCTCATGCCCAGAGTCAGGACTAAACATGGAGAAGCAGTGTTTCAATTTTATGCAGCTAAAATCTGGAATAGTCTCCGTGATGATGTTAGACAAGCCTCATCTCTGACAATGTTTAAGTCCAAGCTAATAACTTTTCTTTTTAGCTCAGCATATGACAACTGAAAGTGTTTTATTTGCACTGATTCTCTTTTAATTTAATTTAATTTCAAGTTCATTTTATACTATTTGCTGTTTCTTATTTTGATTTTGGCCTATGTACTTTTAATTTGTCTTTTATTTCTCTAAAGCACTTTGAATTACTTGAATTAAATAAGTGTGTCCTGGCTATACTAACATAGGGCTGGTGATGCAACTGAAAATCAACAGACCAATCTCTGATGGTAGACAAGCAAATGCACTATTGGCTGGTTGGGGAATGATCATGCTTATGCTTAATAAAAAAGGAAGCATGCAGGTTTGAAACAGATGCAAATGTGGTCTACTACATGAAACCTCTGCCATCAGTGCCAAATGGTGGGTGAGTTCATCCTCTATTGAGTTCTAAGTGCTTGTGGAACATTTTACAAAGGACTTCAGTTTTACTGATAAGATATTTGCCTACAGTGATGTCCTACAACTGAAGCGTGGACCAGGCAAACTTGAATACAGTGGTGTTCTGCCTTTACTGTTACACCTGGGTGCAATTATGCAGACAGATAACTCCGTGACAGGTGTATTATCCCTTTATTTAGACTTTATTCTTCACATGCATATGGAGTAAAACTGGAAGAAATAAAAACATTTACTGTCTCAGACACTTCAACAGAAAATGTATGAAGACTATGGTTCTCCTATATAAACATAAATTAAACAATGCAAAAATACATAACATGTGCAGCCAAGCATCAGGTACATAAAGAAGTGCAAAGTAACAAATGTCTCTTAAACTTATATAAATAACATTCAGCATCTCAATAACACTAAAGGTGAGCGAAGTACATTTGCCTAGATGTAGAAGCCCATTCGTCTTTGTTGCCAACATAAAAAAAGCTATCTGCTATTTTACTAAACATTTTCTCACTACTAATCACTGATAACTGTTTCTAAGACACTCTGGTAACTAAATATACTCACAGGCAATGCTTTCCATGAGCAACAACAAAGGATGGACCTGGATTCAGTTGCAGCAATTCTGAACTCTGTCAATCATACGGAACATGTGCTTCCTACTTCCTGTTTACCAACCTAAGCCCCTCTTGTTAACTACGGAAACACAAAAGTCTCAAAACCTAACGAACATAACACCACCTGCTGGCGAGGAATAATCCTGTCCAGCACAAGTGGGGAATGTCTTCTACCGCGGCTTACTCCAGGGGACACATAGCTGGTATGTCAAGTCATTTGTGGAGAGTCAGTTTCATTAAAGTATGTGCTACATTACTACACAGCAAACTGCTGAGGACAGGATTAGTAACATGAACAGAAACCATGAGCCCAGGCAGGATAAGGACCATGGACAGTGACAGTGCTTCAGTGGTTTTCACTAAATCACAAGGTTGTTTATGGTAACCATCAGTAAAATGTATTTCAGTTAGTTGTTTCAAAACTCACCACTTGCAGTCTCAAAAGTGTCGTTGTGCACACACATGCACACACTATGTCATGTCATCAGTGAGTTAGCTAAGCCTGCCAAACTGGAAATTTTCCATTATAGAATGGAGCTAACCTTCACCATGGCCTGCTTATGCATATATATTTGTGTGTATGCTCAGAAATATGTGAGGTGTGTCAGATGGCTGTGCGGTGAGTGTGTGTGTGTGTGTGTGTGTGTGTTTATATAATCACATTTCCGTGAGCTCTGGCCAGTTTTCACAGAGCTTGGTGGTGGTTCAGTGCCCTAAGTGCTCATTACAGGCAAAACAGTAATACATGTGTGTCTGTATGTGTGTGTGAGGGAGAGAGACAAAGAGAGAAGCTGAGAATGAGCCACTGTTGGAAAGAGCAATTAAGCAATCTTTCAAATGCCTGTTTACACTTTAACCCATTTCCTCTTACCTCTGTTTATTTTTTTAACCTGTCTTTCTTTCCACTTCCCACTTCAGCTGAGCCTCTAACCATGTACGCCTTCTTTCTCTAGGACCCTTTTAAACAGTTTCTCAGCTCCCTAATTGGAAAACCATCTCTAAAAATCTAATTATAATGTTTTGAAATCTAGGGAGAGACAGGGTGAGACTGTATGTGTGTATGTGGTCATGCATTTTATTAAGAATGGTTGGAAAGCCCAATCCCAAAATTAGTTTACTGATTTCCTCAAGGCTAGCCACATATAAGGGTTTGATATACACATAACCAGATGAATTTGATGAATACATAGAGTACAAAACATCAGCTTTCTCACAGGTCAAAGATCCTGTCTAAAGTAAAGAACAAGAAGCATAGCTGTTCTGTTGTAGGGTAGAGCTACATACTCAAGGTTTATGCAGAAACATGTATTTGGATAAGCAATATAGAAGTCAGATTTTAGCATGATTGTCTATAGTTTTCACTTACACAAGAACAAAAGGTTTGCTAATGAGTCATAATGTCTGAGTTTGGCCAGATTTCCCTAAAAGAGCGGGCCACGGTCTCCAGTAACTCTCCTAAACTCTGATTAGGTCCCACACAAAGTAGTAATCCTTTGGTGACCTATACATCCAGACATAATAATGTAGTTTGATATTTATGTGTTTTTTAGTTTGTTGTTATAGTAAGCTAATAAGTCAGATATGCAAATATTGGCACCCAACATAAATGCAGGCAAACACACTTTTCGTTTTGGAAAAGCAGTAACAAAGATGTGATCCCTCAAATTTCACAGTAAGAACATTTTTGCTTCAGCATGTGGAAAAGTCAAAAGCTTGACAGGCTGATTGTGCCTTTGGTTACTAAGCTATGACTGAACAGGGACACTTGTTTTGAGCAGCCTAGTGTAGGTTAGAATAAAAGACACATGGATTATGGGTAAGTCACTTGGTATAAACTACCACTAATAAGATTTAAAATGAAAAATGTCTTAAATCTAATTTGGTTCTGGTCTTGGTGTCAAACAACATCACATCAAATTAAAGCATACTGTTTTTCCTGTTGACCTTTTGAATTTACTGTTAATGTGACTCTCAATAAAATTAATTTTCCAAAAGATTAGTGTTATTGCAGGCGTTTGTGTGTGTGAGAGAAATCAACCAGTGAACACAACTGGACACAGCTGTTACATTTTTGAGCAGTTTGGGGTCAGTTGGAAAATGCGGTTATTCTGTTGGGATTTAAACAACTGTACTGTGGGCTATGGTTTGAGGAAGTGGTTAGATGTATACTTCAGACACACAGAGCCATAAACACAATCCTGAGCAATAATTATATGATAATAGGTTTAATTAACCATAACTGGATGGAATCTCAGGTTTGTTGCTGTGCAGACTGAAAGTGAATTTCCCATTTAACAGACAGAGCTGTAGCATTCATGTAGTGATGTAGCTCAGAGCAAACAAGTCAGTAATCATATTTCCTTAAACATCAATGTATTCCTTTAAAACAAATGCTGGCTCTTCACTGATGGGGTTAAACCCATTCGAGGAACACAACTAATTCTGTTTTTTCTTAAAAAGACTCTCACATCTAATCTCTTCCTTCTATTAAAAGTTGCAGATGCCACACTCTTTCCTTTTGGCAAAGTGCAGTTTTGCTCTGAATTTTGTTTTCTCTGCCATGCCATGTGAAACTGCCTCTGAATACCAGTTGACACTCTGCCTGTTGGCTTTTATCCACACTTCTGAGTTCTCCCTTGGACATTTTAACCAACAGCTGTTGATGAGGTGTGGATTCCTTTCTCAGATCTGTATAATTGGAGCCTTGAGAAGAAGTAACCATATCAGAATTACTACCACATTACTGCTGGAGGACAGCAAAGTTTCCATGCTATTCTTCCTTGAGTGTTCAGTGTTTATACTGAAAGCAACAAAATTAATAAATTACCACGTGCTGACCAGGACCTCACTTCAGAAATATATTTTCAGGAGAACTGGTCCTCTTTCAACTCCAGTGACACTGTGGTGCTGCAAGAGTAAGACACTGATTCAGGCAGTGTGATACACAAGTCAGCAACAAAACAAAAGGGAGGAGGTGTATGTTTTAGTATCAAAAACAAGTGGTGCTCACATGCGCCAACTGAGTACAACGTAGCTGCCTCTCACTACAAACGAGGCTTTTTCTCTGCAAGCCATTTTGCTCACTCTGGGGCTTTGCCTCAATCATTTGAGCTGCTGTGTACACCCTCCTCAGGCAAAAGCAAATGGCATGCTATGCCTGCTATCAGGACAGATAATAAAAACCAAACATCCTGCATTCTTCATTCAGTGTAACTGGAGGAATGGATTCCCCTACCAATAGGAGAGAATATAGAATACAGAAGAGCTTCTTTTACTCCACCATTAAAGGTTCATTCCCCTCATTCTCCCAGGTCCTTTACGGCTGATAGTTGAGGCTCAGATGGTTTCCGACATAAACTGATGCCAAAGGCAGACAGACAGTCTACACTTCAGTTTCACAATAGATCCAGGCACAGTTGAAGAGAGAAGTGACTCCATCATCACCACAGTCTCTCAGGTACGTGCAAACAATTGTCAGCGGGCCCAACTGCTGAGCACTCAAAAGTCAGGTTTGATTTCTATGTGAAGCAATGAGTCTGCTCATCTTCCCCAGGAGATGAAGAGCTCAATTGTCAAGCTAACTGAGTCATTCCAATTCCTGGTGAAAACCTTTACCAACAATCTTAAATGGGATGAGAACATTTCCCACAGAGACCATTTTACCTCAAAGTGAAAATATGTTTTCATCTACTCACCCTGTGCCTCAAACTTGGTACTGCCACTTGATACATAATGTGCCTGATACAATACAGCATCATGAAGCACAAACTGAAGTCTGTGGCATCTGGACGTTTCAAAATGCCTCCTACATGAAATCTGACTGACATAATCCTAACGATGGTGATGATGACTAAACTCTCAACAACTTTTGGATCGACTGCTGTGAAATACATACATTCATGTTCCCCAGAGAATGAGGCTTTTATCTAGTCCCGTCAGCTGGTCAAAGTTGGTCTTATCCACAGAAATATCTTTATGCATATATGGATAGGCACAGAGTTTTACAGACATTTATGTTCCCCAGTAGATGAATCTTTCAGTTTTCCTTTAAATGCACCCATGATGTTGATATGTGTAGCTGAAGATCCATCTCAAAGATTTTATTGTTAGTCCAATGTTTACTTCATGCAGACTTATCCCTCTTTATTCACACAATATTACAAAACCAAAAAAGGCAAACTCAGATTTCAAAATGCCATTTTAGTAACACCACATCCATATATTCCAGTTGTTTTCCTGGAAACCTTCCTATAATTTTTTTAAGTATTGCCAAATATTTGAAATGCCACACAGCTTGGTACTGGCTATAACAGAAATGGAGAAGATGATATCATATTTCATCATATTTTTTTTCTTAAAAACAAGAATATAACAATAAGAGTACAATGATCATTATCTCTGGTTCCCTTATTTTTACAATCGAACTGCATAGCCAGCTTGATAGTAACAATGGATGGTATTTCCATATTTCATGGAAATAATAATTTGGTGTTAATTCAAAAGGTGATTACCAGAATTTATGTGGAAAGTTTCAAGGCAGTTGGTTGAAAAATACAGGACCTGTAAAATAAGTTGTTACCATCATTTCAGCACTTCATAGTGACTTTACTCTGGTGTGTAAAAGAGGACCTACTTTATCATCATGCAATGTATAGTGTATTGTCTGTGTGAGAACATACAATCTGGGTGAAAATGAGATTAAACCAATCAGCACAATGAACATTTCTTTCTGTTAATATTGATAAAAACTGAAAACTGCAGAAACAATTGATGTTGTTTACACTGATGCTGTCAGGACATAGTTTGCAACCCAGCATGCAGCAGGCAAAAGCTTATCTCATGGATGGTGAAAGAGAACAGCCCCTTGTCTCATCTTGTTTCATTTGCCACACTAGATAAGACAACTGTTCTACCTCAAATATTACTATAGACTGAAGTAAGTTCAGGTCCTCTGGACCCAGATCAGACTTGTTTGGGTAAAAACGTTCTGCAGTGGTAGCCACCTAGTAACATTTAATACATAAATATGATTTGGTTTATTTGGAGATTCCTTCTTTTTTGGAGAGGTTTCAGTTGTGTGTGAGTAAAAAAGCTACAGAATTATGATTTTAGTAAAAAGTTTCCTTTGGAAAGAACAAATACTCACTTATTCTCCTCCCCATCCATCCCAGTCTCCTCTGCTTCAAGGGAAGAGGGCCAAGATATTTTCTGCATGGTGAGAAGCTCATTGGCTGTCTGCTGCCTTCCATCTAGGAACTGCATGACACCAGGGTGAGGAAAAGTGACCCTATACATCTAGACCATATACATCCCTATACATCTAGTTAAAGCTATACCCTATACATCTGTTTCAAAGCTCTCAATTTAGAGACATTCCACAATGCCCAAAGTCACCTGTCCACACTAACGTGCTCCTGGCAAGAACTAACATTCAAGCTGACCTGCTTTAACAAATTTATCATACACATACCCTCACTGTGCAGTTGTCTGTCCTTAATATCTGATTATATTTAATAGAATCCATGGTGCATGAGTTCACAGTATTTACGGTCTGTGGAAGCTCAGTCTTTGCAAACACTGACATATCTTACCCTCGAAAATGTACAGAACAGTCTCCAATGGGCCAAATTTCATCTGATGCAACTTATTCTTTTTGCTGTGATTTTTTTATGGTATATTGGAAGCATACATTAATGAATATTCATTATACTCTCTCCTAGAGCTACAGTTGTACAATTTGCAAAACAGCTCAAATGCACATTTGTAATGAGGCCTGGATGAACAGTGTGCATGTAGTCTTTTTTTGGTGAAAATGTCACCGTTTTTTGAGGTTTGCTCACCTCTGATGACCATTGTACCATCTGTGTGCAGTGGCTTTCTGCATAAAGGGCAGTGTTGGAGACTCTTTATGACTGAGCTGTGCATGGGCTGTCTGATAACTTTTATTTCACAGTGTAGTAACAAAGCCATCATTTGACAGACACGGTCGTTAAATCGGGAGGCTCTAAATGACATATGTTTACTGCATGTTGAAGTGACCATAGTAATTATGATACAGGAGACTGCTATCTGGTTCCCATTCAGCCATGATTTCTTTGAACCATGGTCAAGATTGTTTTCTAAGCTTAAGCATATATTTATGATTACTATTGCAGTGATGGTCATCTTACTTCAGGGAAATAAATATCCCAACCAGCTCTTTACCTAATCCCAACCCAATTAAGCCTTAATCATTGTGATGTCAGACCGTTTTCCTTTTTGCTTTTGGCTAAAGTCACTGACAGAGCACATTACCCTGGAGGGTCGTTCCATCAGGGTATTGACAAATGACATTTTGTTGTTTAACACAGTGTGATGTTTTCAAGAAAGATCCATCTTCTATAAACAAAATTCAGTCAGCTGCACATGTAAATGTCAAAGTTTCGAATTATTCGTTATTGTCTACAAGAGCAATGTAGAGCATATTTCATACAATTACCACAGTGGATTTTTTTGTATTAGTTGTCCAGTGTGTCATTTTCAACTTCCATCTGCGTCCATTAAAGCACCTACGTCCTAGTTTTTAGTTTTAGTTCACTTGCTAGTTAAGATTTGAGTTATGAATGTTTTATTGAATATGTTTTATCCACCTCCACCTTATATCTACATGAAAGCATGACTGTCTACAGTCACCTAATTCATTCTTTAGACATGCAAATTCATTACATTTTCTTTCGGCAGCAGCACAGTGGGTGGGTGGTCAGCACCCTTGCCTCACAGCAAGAAGGTTCCTAGTTTGAAAACCAGCAGGGGCCTTTCCGTGTAGAGTTTGCATGTTCTCCTTGTGCTTGCATGGGTTTTCTGGAGGTACTCTGGTTTCCTCCCACAGTCCAAAAACATGTATGTCAGGTTGTTTGATGACTCTAAATTGACCATAGGAGAGAGTGTGAGGTTGTTTGTCTCTATGTGGCCCTGTGATGGACTGGTGACCTGTCCAGGGTGTACACCTGCCTTTCACCCAAACAGAGCTGGGATAGGCTCCAGCAGATCCCTGTGACCCTGGTTAAGGAATAAGCGGGTATAGATGATGGATGGATGGATGGAGTTAAGTCAAATCAACACGACAGATTTAAAATTTTTAAGACACTCCTCTACCTCAACTACTACTCATTTTTCTATGTATCAAATTTAACAAATATAAGTTCGATTTGACTCTTTCTCCTCGCTTTGTACATTGTTACTGACAACTGTCAACACTGATTTACTCCCATTGTAGCAGTTTCTCAGTGACTTCGCTTACTGAGCTGAGATGCTGTGTTTCACCCTCCCTCCTCCGGTCTTTCCTGTCTGACACTTAGTTTTGTACCGCTCTTCCTCTTCTTCCGTTCCCCAGATAATTCCTGTCCACTGCCAAAAGGGGGCAACAAAGCGGCACTTTTCACCATCCTGAAACGCCAAAAAGCCCCAGGGGCAACACCTGCATAGTTTTAGTCTCTCTCTCTCTCTCTCTCTCTCTCTGTCTACAGTGGAAAACTCTTCTTATTTCTTCTTTAACCTCTCGTCTAGCTCTTGATTGACCTCTACCTATTTTTTCACTTTACTCCTGTCACTAAAATCAGTTACTGAATGTTAAAGCCGTAAATACAAGAGGAAAGTATGAAAAAGGCTTTAAAACACTTTTTGGACACACAAACGTCACACAAAGATAAAACTTTAAAATGAATCAACTTGCGTGCGTGCGTGCGTGTGTGTGCGTGTGTCTTGCAGTGCTGAAGGAACAGCGCCCTTCACGTGGGGAGTGAGAGCAGCTGAGTGAAGCAGCCGCCTGCCTGTCCCTTTCATTTCTGTTGGCGTTTAATCTCCAACAACACAATCTTTTCTTCCTTATCTGGGACATAACACTATTTGGCATCTGGAAATGTACGTGGGGGTTTGAATATCAACACGCACGGAGGAAGGATATTTCTCCTCTCTCTGTCTCTGGCTGCCCTGCGCTCTCTTGTGGACTCTCTTAAAGCACTTTGGATAAAAGCCTCCGCCCGAAATGGCATGTTTTATGTTTCTTATCTGTCCTTCACTGGACAGGCGATGAGGTATCTGATCAACACGAATAAGGGAGAAGAAGTGTTATATTTCTACAAGAGCAAAAAAGAAGCGCGTCTGATCCCTTCTCACCAGTTCTTCAGCCACGGAGCCAAAAGTGGGGTTTCTCTTTTCTAGTTGAAGCACAGGAGAGGACTTCTTCCGCCGGTCTTCTACTGCTCCTCCTCCTCTCCTTCATCGTTTGGCCTATTCTGTAGCTAAAAGCGAGGAGATCCGACTCCCTTTCCTCCTCTCCCGCTCTCCTCCCCTCGGGTTTGGAGGAGAACCCAAAAGTAGCGGCTCAAGGTTTCACGCTTTTCCTTCTCTCACTGCTAAAAGGGCTGACTCTTTCCAAAAGTAATTTCCAGTGGACCTTTTTGCGAGTTTGGCAGTGAAGTGCAGCTCGGGAGCGCATCCAGGGAAGAGAAGGTAAAGCACTGTGACCTGTTAGGAACGAGTTTTTAAAAGAAGGGCAAAGAAAATCGAGAGCAAACGCAGGAGAGAAATGGAGAACAAGCGTCGTCTCTTAGTTCCAAAACCGTATGTTCAGGTGGATTAGAACGAAAAGAGGAGAGACTTTTTATATTGCCCTTTACTGGACTGATTTTATTATCAGCTGATTGATTGAGTGTCGGGCATTATCATCCGGGAAACTTGGATTTGTGTTGGATTTTAAGACCAAAACTGACCCCCTCCACTACGTTTTCTGTCCTTTGATATGATCTTTCTCTAACAGCACCGAATATTCATTAATCAGTTTACTGAAGCGGCAAAGTAGGATCCTATTGATTGATTGTCTCATCATTACGGTCTTTTTTGCCTCCAACTTAACGCACAGAACAAAATATCCTGCTATAAAACTTATAACGCGGCTTAAAAGTGCGTTTATTAACAAATGATTATGTCCCGTCATGAATGTTACGTAATCATAAAATAGTCCCCCCTCGTTAGAATAATACCTGTTACCACGAGAGCAGAGAGTAGCACAAAGTGCTGTAAGAACAACTATAAACTTTGCCACAACAGCTCCACTGTATGAATGTACTAAGAAATTAATAAGGATTTTATAGCGCAAGTGCTTCGCCGGATTCCAGTTTGGAGATTGGAAGTTATTTTTGGCTACGCAAAGTAGAGCGACTCTTCCACACCACTGCCCGGACAGACAGAGACAGACTCAACACAGAGGTCTACCTACTTGTGTCTGTCTTACATCCCGTCCAGGACGAAAGGAGTGGGACATAAAGAGGGCGGAGGAGAGAGAAAGTGAGGGAGAAGGAGGGGATGCGTAACTGCGGTTAATTGGAGCAGACTTGAGCCTCCAAACATCTTAGAAAACAGGGACACAAGAGACAGGGATTTTTTCTGTTTTAGAGCCAGAGAAGCTGCCCGTTAGAGGTTACAGGGTTTTTTGGCCGAGGCGAGAGGAAGAAAAGACCTCTTCCATCCTGTTAGGTTTCCGTCTATCCTACCGTCAGGTTGGAAAGCAGAATTGTGATTGAAGAGGGAGCCAGAGGTGGGATTATTTCAGTAGATTTCAACATTTTCGTCTGGCCAAGATTCTATCACCAGCGCCGACTGGATTCAGGATTAGTTAGCCTGAAACAGCAGGTAAGAGTACGTCACGCTCCGATTTTACGCATGTGTGCACCCATGTCTGATGAGTTCACTTTGTGAACTGTTTGTGTAGATGCGGAGAATAAAAGAGGAAGAGACAGAGAGTTACATCCCTGGAGTGAGTGTGAGCGCGCCTGGTCCGTGGGTGTTCGTGAGAGGTGAGAGTGGCAGAAAGTGTCTTTACGCACAAGAAGAAGATAGATAGATAGATAGATAGATAGATAGATAGATAGATAGATAGATAGATAGACAGACAGAAAGAGAGAGAGCGGCATCATGGATGAAACACATCCCCAGCGCAACGCTGAGCATTCAGCAGGATAAACACACCTAAAGTCAGCTACATATGCGACCCCAACCCAACAGTGAGGGGCTCACTGTTCAGGGGGCATCCCGGCCTGTGTTTGAGCCCATTCAGTAGTCTTTCCACATGTTACAGAAACTGATCTGCTCAATTTATGCTCGACAAACTTAAGCCTGTAGTTAAGATGTACAGGTTGCATAGGCAAAATCTGCATGTTGTCTATGTGTAGGCACACACACTTTGAATAATAAAGTAGTGAATATATGCTGCATGAATTCCCTTCAGCCAGTCCTCCTGATACACCTTCAGGTAAAATGCTGCCGTTTTGGTTCCAATGTATAATTTTCCCATTTGTTCAAGTCTTCCCAAACACAGACCCTGTTTGTCTGAGTGCTTTACAGCCCAGCAGCTGCTTTCTCTCCCTCCCTCACTCTCAATCTCTCCGCCTCTTTCTCTCTCTCTCTGAGTGTACAGAGAAGGAGAGATTGTGCGTTAAAGGGCAGCGACAGAAACTGTCTTTTTAGTGTAACAGTGTGTGTTGATGTATGTCTTCTATTTGTGTGTGTGTGTTGATTTATATTGTGAACCCAGTGTCATATAGATTTGACCAGCAGGTAGATGGACCAGCAACAGAACGACTCTGTCACACTGACCAACCTTGGCCATTTATAAGTGTGGTGCTGGGTGAGATACAAGGCTGATAGAGTCTGATAAAACAAGAAAAATTCTATGTAATTAAAGTGAAAGTGCTTAAAGCGTAACATGTAAGATGAGTTTTTCTGCTGTCAGATTATTTTATCACATAGTAATACTGCTGCATTTGTGTGTTATTTGCATTTCACCATCGTAGCTGGAGCTAAATTTTATATACTGTAGAGTCTGTTTCCTCCAGTGGTTCCCAAACTTTGGGTCAGGCACCTTTGAGGGGTCACCAGGTCAATCTGATAATTAAAAGGAGAAAAAGAGATAAAAAAAAAACGTTAGCTACATAACTTTGTTTTCAGTTCTTTGGAGTTTTCTCTTGGGTAAGATCAGACAATCGACCCTCTTTGGCCTTAAACATTTACTCAATAAATAAGCGAAGTCTGTTAACAGTTCAAAGACATCTGAAATTTGAAAAGGCTGTTGTTTTGTAAGGCAATGCTTACCAACCTGAGGGTTTGGACCCTTCCCACAATAAATCTGAGAGGTGGCAAGATGATTAGGTATATATGCATTCACAGTGTAGGAAGGCACAAAAGTATTTCTGTTTTCCACATTTTTTTATATCTTTTGCAATCTCAGTCTTATTTTTTGGGCTTTACTGGATAATTTTACATTCAAGTCAATGAAATGATCTGAACCAAATTTAAGGAGTCATAGTTTCTTCACTTTTTTAACACCACTGCATACGATCAATTATACCACATGACTATACAGAGGCAGCTAGAGCTAAAATCAGTTCAGTGATGTTGATTTTAAAAATATATACTTTTCTTCAGCCACAAGGGACAGATGATAAGACAAAAGAAAAAATTGAGAGTTAAAAGAAGGTCAGGGAAGTGGAAAGCAAAGGAACAGGAAGGATCAATGTAAAAAAAGGAGGATGAGACGTAGACTACGGAGGAAGAGCAGAGGAGATATAGTGAATTGAGAGGAGAGGACAGATTTAGAGACATGAAGATGGGAAAGAGGAGAGAGAGATCCATAAATTCTGGAAGGAATGATGAAGCACAAGAGACAGGAAATATATGAGAGAAGGACGACTGGCCGAGACGACAGCAGGATGAAAGAGGGAGAGAAAGTGGGACGGGTGCTGGGACCAGCTGCTATTGAAGAGCTTTAAGCTGCATTACTGTAAATTTCAAATATTGTAAAATCAGCCTGTTCACACCAATTATTCTTACTACGGCCTGCATGGTTTACTGGAAATTGCCTCAAGAATAAGCTGAAGAACCGATGATTGAAAACTAAATTCAAAATGGGTTCCTAAACAGAAGAGAAGGAGCAGTAACTTCTAAACAAAGACTGACTCACAACTTTGCAAAAATCACCTCTAGCTGTTCTTTGGAGCAGTTTTAGTTGGAACCTTAACGCGTCCCATTGGCTGAAAAAACAATCTTGGCTCATTTTGTAGTTATTCTGGAGTTTTGCACATGTCACATGGTCTTCCTCACCAGATGGAAATATTTACTTTTTGGCTTGGCAAAAAAAAAAAAAAAAAAAAAAAAACTTCACAAACATGAACTATGATAAATTTCATCTACTGAGGAAGATCATGTGATATGAGTGTAAAGTCCAGAAGAATAACTGACAGTGCTTAGTTTGTTTTCTCAGCTTCCATCTCCAAGGACAAGTGAAGAACTTTGACCCCCAGTGGTCCCAGTGTTGCATTAATTGCTCAGTTTTTCATTGAAGTTATTTAGTTAATTAGTTAGTTCAGTCGCACGCGACATCAACAGAAACAGAAAGAAAGTCCGCCTACTCTAACAAGCTTCAACATTACACTTCACAAAACAGAAAAATAGTAACAAAAACATTAAATATTTTCATTTACATACATAACTCTCAGAAATAGAAGTATACTATGCTCTGTTGAATATTGAAAAAGAACTACATGTTTTTAACGCAGAGTTAGCACTATTCTATAATTTAACCCCAGCAAAAGAAATACATCTCCTTTTGATCCACTGTTCAGCTTTTTGTAAAATGACTCTACAAGTATCTCTCAAATCACATTTACTCTCAGGAATTGAAAATAACTTCTGGATACAATCTGGAAGTGATTTTGTTTTTGCTTTAAACATTATTAACATTATTTTGTAATAAAACAAATCTTTGAACTTTATGACTTGTAATTTTAGAAATAACTGATGAGTATGATTGTAATATCCAACCTTATTTATAATACTTATAGCACATTTTTGTTGTAAAATAATTGTCTATTGTTGTTTTAAAAGTCTAATCCCCACGGTTCTACATTTTATGTTAAATAAGAGGTATCAGTGAGCAATAAATTAAATGTTAACCATGATGATTTCACATGTCCCTGGCTTTGAACAGGATCACTGTTGACTTTCCCTTTTCAATATGTTGTTTCCTGGTTAGTTTATGATCAATCACAACTCCCATAAATTTAGTCTCACAAACCCTTTCAATTTCAAAATTACAGATTTTTAACCACCACCGCCATAAATACACCACTACTGTATGTTTACCTTGCTAATGACTGTGTTGATATAAAAATTCTAAAAATCAATCACAACATATAAAATGATGTGGTTCCCAGTGCAAAATTTAGTTTTATCTCCACTCTTTTGAACCTGGTTTCTTTGGATCTCTGCTGTTCTCTTGGCTCTGATTACCTGTCTTCTGCTTTACATAGAGACTTCTGATCAGTCATGTGTGATACTATTATGACTTGTGTATTGCACAGTTTCAAAGGCCAATTTTGATCAAAGTAATACCATGCAATGTAAGAATCCCTCCATATCTGTGGAGCTCTCATGCAAGCTGTAATGATGAAAGACTCTTTATTTCTGTGTCATTTGAAAGAACTTGCTCAATGGCATTTTGGCACAGAGAGAAATGCATTCAGCCTTGTGGTTAATTGCATATTGAATATCTCAAACACAGAAAGCACATCTTCCTGAGACAGACTAGAAATGGCAAGGTCATAAAAGTCAAGTTTAATTTTACTTTTGAGTTGTATTTTCAATTATAAATGTTGAGGTGTCAGGAACACAGGGCTTTAATGACAGCAGGGTGCTCTGTTAGTTGTCACCATCAGTGATCCATCACATATGGCTCAAAAGGCAGTTAGCATTACTAGTAATCAGTTACCTGTCACATTTTTTTTTATTTTCAGCCCACACACACACCCAGAGACACAACCAACATGTGTTTTTAGCATGCAGTAATAATATATAGTAATAAGTAATGCTATTGCAGTTTAAGCAGTCTATTGTTCTGACCAATAGCAGCCATTAGCCTGCTGCCTGCACTTAGCTCTTCAGCAGTATGGGGCTATTATTGAAGCATATTTATTGAAGACACAGTTGAGAGTTTTGTACTTGTGTCCCAGTCCGTGTGTGCAGTCAGATATGTCTGTGCACATGCCCCGATTTGTATCTCAATTTGCAAATCTGCAGAAGCCGATCTGTAAATGTGTATCTCTGTGTATATCTGTAGATGCAAAACATAATTATTTGTGAAAAGTCAATTTCTTCTGTTAAAGGGAGTTTTTCCTCTCCGCTGTTGCCAAGTGCTGCTCATAAGGGATTTGTTGGGCTTTTTGTAAAGTGACTTGAGATGATTTGTATTGTGATATGGTGCTATAAATAAAATTGAATTGAATTGCATTGAATTTACACCACCACCTGGAAAACAACACCATAGTTAGTGACTATATTGCAGCGGTTGCCTTACAGTGGCGATGCTAAACACAAAGCTACATTTGACATGTCACTAACTAAAGGTTAGGTAGTGGCACAAGTAACCATATGGTTCAGCCTCATCCGTCTGACCCAAGCAGCACTGGGAACATGGTAACTAAAACGTATTGTCTGTACAGCTTTTTTCTGGGCTGCTGCAATACAGCATTATAAAACCGTTATGTCAGTTCACATCTCTGCAGAGGTCAGGCTCGGCTCTGATTGGAGCCCTGCAGCTGATAAGGATTCAGTGATGCATTGTGTTGGTCAGCATGGTGGATGTCTGCTGACATGAAGGTTTGAAACCGAGATTCTCTGGCTGAAGGCTGGTGTGCACCACATCATGAAGTGTGTGTGTGTGTTTTAATTAGCCTAACACAAATGTAAAAGGGTTGTGAAATTTGGGTCTAATGGTTGATTCTGATTCATATTTCCAAATGGACAGCAGACTTTCCATACTTCAGGCTGCAGTATAACACAGGCCCCCAAAGACCAGAAGTGCCATTTAGTGGTTTACTACTATAAAGTTTAGTGTTTCTCACAGCATCCCTGAAAGTAAACACCACTGTCCCTCACTGCATCAGTCATCTTGCCAGTCATAGCGTCTGGATTGCAGGTATTAACTGTCATTGTGTTGGACGTTCTGGTCGCAAGCCTAATTCAGCCATGTAATATACTTGAAAAAAGGGCAATATGCTTTAATGAGAGTGGATCCCACAGTGAGGCCATATTTTTCTACTGTGTCCTGGCTTGGAAAAGCAAACACTTGGCAATGGAGTAATACCAAAGGGTTTTATCTTGCTTCTGGCTTTTTCAAGTCAGGGAAAAAGAATTTATGGCTGAACCTTATAAATATTCATTAGTATAGTATAGTACAGTATTTAAATCACAACAATTTACAAACTTCAAAAACTGTGGTTTCTGAAACTCCACATGTTGATATTTACTCTGTCTTCAAACATGTTACACCATCCCCTTCTTCTATACATATGGATACGGTCAAATAGGGTTATAGCAGAAATAAAGTGTGCATCTACACCACCTCATAAATATCTAATGAAAAGAGTTCTGCTGGGGGTGAATGCATCAGATTACACACTAGTTTATCAATCGTAATAATGCATCTGATATTTGCTAACTCTGTGTGTTTGTGTAGAGGGTGTTGCTGGGAGCACAGGGGTGGGGTGTTTTGGGGACTTCTGCCCCACCATCAAACAGCAACACACATCAGTTGTGATGGGAGCAGAGTCAGTGCACTGCCTGTAAGGAACACATCATAGCTCAGCTGATGTGGGTACACACACACCCTCACGCACACACGCACACACACACACACACACACACACACACACACACGCACACATATTCTCCTTCATATTCAGTGTTTATAGGGAAACTGTACATGTTTATGTGAGTTCTTATTGTACAGTCGGTTGTTTAACAGCAACTTGTGGTTATAGTTTTTTGCAAAGCTCATTCATGTTCTGCCAGGATAAACTGTGATAACTTTAGTGAACCGTTTAATTTTATTCTCTCAATTTTACTTTCTTATAGTTACAGCCTCACCTGTTAGCATGAACAGAGTGAACATTCTAACTGATTATAATGTAAATATAATAATTATAATAATTATTATTGAACAGTCGGACATTTAAGCCTTATCAATATTTCCTTATTAAGTAGTTTTTGCTGCCAGAATTTCTCGTGTGTTTAAATACAGTTACATCACTCTTCAGGCCTTATTTTCTTTAGGAATGTGGTTGTAGATACTGTGCATACTTTGGTGTATTAGTTTTTACCATTTAATCAATTATATTCTTAGCAAGTTGCAGTATGGGCTCAGTACTACAACACTCTCTTTCACCTCTTTCAACCTGCATCTTTCTTCTCCTTTAACAGCGTTCTGCCGTTTAGCATTTCACACTCCCTCTGTCTGTGTTTCATCCTCCTCTTCCTCTCCCTGCTACCTTTTTCTTCATACTGACACCATCTTCCTCTATTCTTCTTATTCAATCTCCTCCACTCTTCTGTTATCATGTTGAGTTGAATAGTTTTTTTATTTAAACACATAAAGAAAACATTAATTAAGAAGTACAGCAACAATCTGTTAGCAGTGGGCCCTGCATGGATTTTTTTCTCTGTGTATTTATTTCTATTGTCTTCCCTTCTCTTATCTCCTAACCACCCTGCTCTTCCTCTCCACGGCTCCCCAGTTCACCCTTCAGCACATCTACCAGTGTGCATAGCCTATCCTTAGTTGACTTAACATGGTCTGACAGGCCAATCCCTATGGATTCTGATCAAATAGAGCAATAGTATACACAGCAGCAACAGTGCAGCCTGAGCCTGCTAAAACAACAGCCGTTTTATGGCAAAGATCAGCGTCCTGCAAAACTGATTTGACACGTTTGTCTGCTGATTTTAATACAAAAGATGTGGTTAGCCTAGTATTAGGCTGGTAGCTCATCAGCACACCACAAGTCGTTTTTTTACAGTTAAAGGACCCACCTGGTACTCTTCATGTTTTATTAATATAGTAAATACAGTATATTTGGCATTATATTTCAAGCAGTTATTGTAGTCAACTACATAGGAGATTATTTTGTAAAGTTTATCTATGCAGATTCCACCACAGTTGTTGCCTATAAATGCCAAAAATAAACAACTCAGCAAACTGGTTTATCAGTGTGTCTCTGAATGCACCAACAGGAAGAGTTTTCACATCACTCCTTGCTATGTAAACATCTGAACAGAAATCTCTCTCTTCGATGAAACAATTGTCTCAAGCAAGATTTCACACACACAAGATTTCAGGCTGCATGGAAGTTAGGAAACCTATAAACCTTTAACATGGTAAAATTGGCTTAAACATGCAAAACCACAGCACAGCAATACTTATATTTGTGCAGACCAAAAACTGGATGTTGCGCCTAAAGTTCCTTATCTTTCTGTCCTATGTTGAACATAGCCTGTGTTTTTTTTTCAAACACAAGCTTGGGTGAATTCCTCAATAAAATCACCTGCAGAGGTGATTGGTTGGAATGAAAACCTGCAGGCTTCTGGTTTAGACTTTGTTAAACAGTCTGGTGTGCGGTTTTACACTTGAGTTGCTGCTGTAAATATTTAGTAACAGTACAAACAGAGATGGGCAATATTGTTGTTCTGCAAGCCTCTAATCATGCCTATAAGCTTTCAGCTCGAATTTCTACTCAAGACAGGTACATACCAAGTAAAGTCTCAGTACTCTACATATTTCTTTCAAGACCTTTGTGTTTTGGTCATGCAACATTGTGAGCTGTTGTTGGCTTTAAACTAAAATCTGGCCAGTTAGTTAATGCACTGCTGACATTTTGTAATTATTTTGGGGGCATTTTTGTTCTTTTATAGGAGATTTGAATGTAGCGGGATGACAGAAAATAATGAAGAAGATGGGGAATGACATGCCACAAGGGTTCCCAGCCTTGATATTTGTAGCTTAAGTCCCCAGGACACTGAAGCATTTTACATTTTATATTCCAAATCAAACTGCTTCAGCCCAGGTTAAAGTCACTAATCACTGGAGCACTGGTTGAGATTCAAGTCTTTCTTTTTCTGTCTGAAGTCATCCGATTCAGGCTGGAGCATAGTTGCTGAAGTTAGTTATTGACTGGAGTCTCAGGTGTAGATGCTTCCTAAATTATGACAATGGCTTGCTGGATTTAGACTGTTTTCTTTAAACACTCTGTACTAGTGAGCATCATCACCTGGGCAGTGCACGGTTCAGTTTGCTGTGTAGATCTTATAGACTGTGCACTTCTCAGCAGCTTCACTGAGCAATGTCTAGGCCTAGCTCTGATCAAAGACAGCTGCAACTAAATTTAAGTCAACCAGGATTACACATGTCACAGTCAGTTTAAATGGCTTCAAATCAACAGCAGAGCAATTAAAGCCAACAGGCATGACACAGTCACAGCCAGCTAAGGCCAGTGTTACTACATTTACATTTTATAAAGCCCCAGGGTCAACATTTTTTCATGGAAATAGTTTAAAAATGGATGTACTTATTATGTATATTTTTCCAAATATTCTCATTCTGTAAGATGAAACCACCATTCTCTGTTTCAGATTTAACATACCTACAATGTTTTTGATTTTTGATGCAATATATTTCAAATATCACAATAAATGAAGATGGCATTCACAAAAATATTGAGACCCTTGACCTAAAATGTTGTATTTTTAAGGCAACCAGTCAATTTTCCTAGCTGTTAACTACTACTACATAGTTTGACCTGTTCTTCAGCAAATTGCTCTAGTTACCTCTGGTTTGACCAGCGTCTGAACCACTTTCACCTCTAGCTTAAGATCAGGACTCATACCAGGTCTGGTCAGAGTGCTTCTTCTCATCCATTCTTGGTGTTTTTCTATGTTGTATATTATCTTGTTGGTGGAGCTATGACAGGTATGAGACAGACACTCTGCACTATGTTTCTGTCTAACCTTCAGATTTCATTGCATCTTGTGCAGATTCAAGGCACGCTGTGGCAGACACAGCAAAGCAACTCCGTAACATCGCTGAGCCTCTTCCGTGCGTCACAGTGAGGATTATGTGTTTTTTCTTCTGTGAATATATGAAGCTGATGTGACCAAAGACGCTCTCATTTTTTTTGATTTGTTTAAAGGACAAGCTCTCTCAGGAGCACTCTGGCTTGAGAAACATGCATTTTAGCAAGCTCCAGTCAGTGTTTTCTGTTTCTCTTATTAATGTGGGCTCAGTAAGTCAAGTTTGGATGCTGGTGATTTTGTTCTTGGAAGTCAGATTGTCTCTGTTTTCCTTGCTTCTTTTTCCACAACCTGAACCCTCCTTCTGTTCAGTCTGGGCTTGGTTTTCCTGGGAGGTTGTGTTGTGACACCATGGATCATAAACTTCTCAATAATACTGGCAACACTGGTCACAGGAAGATCAAGCTGTTTGGAGATGGTCTTATAGCCTTTACCTTGACTGGCTGTGAGTGTGTGATTGTGTGTGCGGAGCCTTTAAAACAGTAGGTTAAACCTGTTTGTCCTCTGGAGACTTTTCTTTCCCTGTGCCCTCAGTGCAACAGAAAGCAGCAATGGTGTATTTGCATGTTCGTGTTTTTGTATGTCTACCTGTGAAAAAAGAAACAATGGAGCCTTCTTTCATTCCCGAGTGTCCAGCTCTCGAGCGCACCCTTCCCTCCCTCACTCGCTCTCTCCTTCTCTCTCTCCATTTATCTCCGTCAGCTTCTCTCCAGAGCAGCCATGGCTTTATTAATGGAGAAGAGAAGAAATACAACATACTTTCTGGTTTCATTAAACCAGAGTGCAAACTAGCAGAGGGATTTATGAGAGTTATGGTTAATGTGATGTGAAACTTTCAGTGTAGTCATTTGATCATACTGAAACTGGCTTTCTTTAGCCTTGGTGACTAAATTTAAACATAGGCTACAGACTGCAGCAGGTTGTGACAAAATGCAGTTTGGAAAACAAGTTCATCTGTGTAGCTACACTGCGTTGACTGCAGCTGGAACATTATAATGCTGAGCTGCAACTCCTCCTTGGCCAGAGACTCTGCACTGGCATGAGCTATGGTTACTGTGATAGT
The DNA here is from genome assembly GCF_900324485.2 of Mastacembelus armatus. Lineage (NCBI taxonomy): Eukaryota > Metazoa > Chordata > Actinopteri > Synbranchiformes > Mastacembelidae > Mastacembelus > Mastacembelus armatus. Next base: position 24,041,624 of record NC_046642.1, read on the forward strand.
GCCACAGTCAGAATGAAGCTGTAAGACTTTTGCTAAAATTGTCAGTCAGTTACCTTGTCAGAAGGTGCTCTCTGGCTTCTTCGTCTCTGCTGAATTTCAGGGATAAAGTGTCTTGGATCAGCATGTTACAAAAGTGAGCGTGTGTCACTGCCCATGAAAAAATTAGATGAAAGGGCTTTTTAAATAATGAAGAGAGAGAGTCCAGATCATGGTAAACCGAAGTTAAAGTCTTAATTAATGTGGTCACAGTTACTAGAAAATGTGTGTAATTGTAGGTGTTGATTTTTTAGCGCACAAAGCTAGGACAAGACAGTGATGAACCGGCTGTATCAGACTGTGGCTACATAGAAAATAAACAGATAAATTCACTGTTGGCTTTGGTCTTGTCCCTGCGTTTGTTGTAAGTAATGATAAGATAATACCAGTGCTAGTCGTATCCCTCCAGAAGCACAGCATTGGAACAGATAATGATCAGGTATGTTTTTAATATGATTTATAAGCTGTAGGTTGCTGGGTAGTACAGTGTATCAGTTGTTAGCACTGCCACCTCTCAGAAACACAGTGCTTGGTTAGGTTCCACCTGCTCTATGTAAAGTAATGTGAAGAAAAGCAGATTTGGTGTTGTTGAAATTACTATACACAAAGTACATGTGATAAAATTTGGTTGTTTTTGTTTGGAAAACCCATTTGTGTTGTGATAAACTCTCCTGCAGATCTTGCAAAACATACACAAGCATAGTATGATATTTCTATATGATATTCTGAATAGAAGAGGGACATTCTTGAAAGTTTTTACTTTATGCATAAATAATAAAATGTTCCATTGCTGCTAAAATACAGCTTCTCAGACTTTAACAGAAATAAATACATTTAGGTAAGGACCAGACATATAAACAAACCAGTATAACTGGCACAGCAGCACTTTAAAGGAAAAATGTGGCACCTCGCTTACATTAGTGGGTGACTTGCTCAAGATGGAGAGCAGCTTGTCCAGTAATCACCAGGTTGATGGGCCGAAGCCCCCTTTGCCACATATCAAAGTGCCCTGGGGCAGGTCGGTACCTTGCACGGTGTCTTATCCACCATCAGTCTTTGAGTAAGGTTTAGGGCACAGGTCTTTAGGAAAACAACAGCAAGAACCTGACGTTTGGGCTCAGTCAAACAGGCACACTAGCCGGCTCTGTAGAGTCGAACCCTGACTGTGAATATGTGCAGACTGGACAAACAAAAAAGAAAAACAAAATAAAATCATTCAGTTTAAATGTCTTTACCTAATACCATGTAATTCACATATTAGCCTCTTTATTACAACAAGCACTGGGCTTTACTTTATTGTTTTTTAAATTATGTAAAATCCTACTGTGCGGTGTTAAGTGTAAATTAGGAAATAGTAATAATAAAAGTATTTTCTTAAATATAATAAAGATTGGCAGTGTGCTGAGTTGTGTGTGCAAAGATTTAATTCAGGCTGCAAACAGCCCCAGCAAAACTTCATGATGCAGGGACTTTCCCTGAGATGCAAAACCCAGGGCAAGAAAAGTTTGAAAAACACTGGCCGCACCACTTTTAATACTTCAAGGAGATGATATAACATTATCTCACCTGGATTGTCATGGATGGCTAGAAAGAAGGCAATGATTAGGAAGGTTTTAGTGGGAAGATCAACCTGAGCCAATCTTCAGTTGAGACTGGAAACACCAGTAGGAGGGATTGAAGATCTGCATCAATGGCTCTTAGCTCAAAATTAAGACTAGATACCAATAGCAGCAGTGATTGCTCAGTAGCTTTTCATTATCTTAGTTTTGAAGAACAGTACCATCATGTTCTGCTGGGTAGAAAAAAAGCAATATGATGAAAACACTTTATTCAGTAATCACGGTTTTTCAGTTACTATTAATTTACTCAGTTTTGTGTACACTTTTTCAACAATGCGTACAAGTGTGACACCTTAAAACAAAGGTAGGGGAATGAGAGAAGAGAAAGAAATGAGGAGAGAGAGTTTAGAAAGAGAATCTGGCAACTGAACCCAAACCTGTTTATGTAAACATTAATCTTGGCTAAACTGCTGATGGGTTGGCTTTACAAACACACACATACGAACATGCACGCAGAAGCGAGGTAATAGCTTCAATCCTGCGTCTCTCAGTAGATATACTCCCATAAATACGACACACAGAGAGAAGTGAGGCCGCTTGTAATTAAGTTCTACATGTGCAAATCCAGTTGTGAAGCATTGCTTATGAGATCGGCTGTATAATCACATCGCCCCAAAAGGGAGAGTCCGCTTACTTAGCATTTAAATAGGTTCCTTTTCTCCACAACTGTGTGTGTATGTGATACGAATATTGCACTAGACACACACATGGTGTGTGTGTCTGTGAAAAAGAAAAGACTGCATATATGTGTGAGAGGGGGTGTGTTTGCGTGATAAACACTGTTTTATATATATATATATATATATATATATATATATATATATATATATATATATATATGTGTGTGTGTGTGTGTGTGCATCATAATGTATCATTTTAGTGTGAGAGTGTGTGGGTGTGAGAGTGTGTGATAACATATTCTCTTATGGCAATGTGTGGGTCTGTGCAATAAATCTTACCTGCACATTATTTCCTAGGGGTCCCAGTGGAACACTGTAGTGTCAATAGAGCAGGTTTTAAAGAGATGCAGAGGGAATATCAGAGAAAATTAACTGTAAGAGTACGAGCACGCGATGGTGTGTGTGTGTTTCCTATGCTCTCATGAAGATCATAAATTAGCAGGATGTTTCATTCAGTCTTAGCTTTTTAAATCCAAGGGTTTTGATGAAATTAAATGAAGGTTTAGGAAATCAATGTATGTCGATTTAACTATTTGTGAATGCACAGTAAATCATTATGTAGTTGGTGCCTGCATGTTGCCCAGTGGCGATGTTGCCAAGACAGCCGACTTCACAGAGGCATTGCTACAGAATTGCAGCACAATGCCAACTTGTGTCCTGAGGCTCATCTACTCTACTCATGCTCAGGGATTAGGCCTCATAAAATGCAACAGTTGTTCTATTTTCTTTTCTCCCAGTTTATTTCACTGGGACTTCAGTGCAAAATGAGTTGGCACCATTCCATTCTGAAGAAGGGGGGTCTTTAAAATGGATTATTAAGGGCTTTCACACTGTTACAGACTCCTAAGTCTGTGTTAGGTATTGATCAGGACAGGTGGGGCAGTCAGTGTGTCAATCAGGCAATCATAACTCTGACTCTATTCCTTCAAGAAGTAGCCAAGGATTGAGTGAGAATAAATAACCACTATTTATGTTTTGCTTCACTTTAGAAACACTGGAAGTCCATGTTTCTTAGAATCTTAGTTATAATATGAAATTGCAGGGCTAGTAAAAATATCTCTGTGCATTAGTGAGATAGTACTGTACCCACTTAGTACCAGGGGTGGAACAGATATACTGATGGAGTAGTATGCTTTCCTAGTGGCCTGGTGGTTATTGAGAACAGGTTCTCACATGATAGAAATCATCTAAGAAACCTGCTTTTTGTTTTTACTTGGCAGTACCTAGATGTATAATTTGCATCCCTATGATACATTTTCATTTACCTTTATTACCTTTATGGCTTTATTTACAGTTCACACGCAACTTTCATGTTTTAAATGGAGCTATAGTTGATATAGCTACATGATAACTGAACAGTCTCCAGCTGCTGTAGAAGAGATGCAGCTTAAAGCTCTGATAAAAGCTAGACCTCATTAGGATTTTTTCTTTTTTTTTTTTTTTTACTGTTTTCAAATGTCAGAAATTAGGTTTTATATTTCAGTTTGCCCAAAATGCAGAAGTTGCCTGTCATGTGCAACTCGCCAACTCATTTTAAATGTCATCACTGCTGCCTGCAACACATCATCACATCATTAAATTGTAGCACCATCAGCATCATTATGGAGCAAACATCAGTGGCCGTGGGTTTGCATGTCACTGCTGTGGGTGTTAGTTATTGCTGCAGGTTAATATGTCCTGACACAGAAAGCTGACCAGTGTTCATCAAGTGCAGACTGGACCATTGTTGGTTCACTAATAAAGCTAATGTTGTTGTTGAAATGGAAATGGACGCTCAAGGGTATGGAGTGATACTATTTTTTTTACACTCAGAGTTTAAATTAATCCTGAAGATTTTTCTGCACCTCATGGGCAGATGCGTCTTTTTGTGTTTGTATTGGTGATGCTTATTGTTTTTCTAAGTGTATATATTATCATAGCATGACAAAGATAACTGTCCACTCTACTGGTACCAGAAAACCATCATTTCTCATCATCATGAGTTTCCTCTTGGGGATTAATAAAGTTTATCTTATCTTATCTTATCTTATCTTATTTATGTAGCTAAAAATGATATCCCTACTCGAAGAAACTTGTATATAGGTGCAAAAATCATCACAATAACACACATACACATAATGACTCTTGGTTGGAATCAAATTAACTAGTTTTTTCCCAGTGTGTTTACTGACTGAGATCACTGCTTTTAATACAGATTTTCATGACTATTGAAAAGGTGTTGGACATAACCCTCGTGTTGTCTTCGGGTCAAAAATGACGCTAAACTGTGTTTAACAGCAGAGAAAACCCCTTAAATGTTGTTTTTTCAGCTTAATATTTTTTGACTTTTCCTATACAGTTTCTATTTCTTGATAACAAAAAAAAAGCACATAAACAGACCATTCACGGTTTCTAGTTTTCCTTCTATGGGTAAAAACGGCATCTCAACATTTTAGCTAAAGTGGCATGGCTCTAGGTTACTAATGGATGGATTGACATGAAATGTTGTACATAAGGTACCTGGGAGGAGAAATCCTACAGATTTTGGTGTCCCCTATAGAGAACAAATATTTCGTTAATCATTTTGGATTGACAGTATTGGCCAGTATTCCCATCAGCCTCAGCTGTATTAGTGCATTTGCAAGTGTTAGCGTGATAACATGCTAAACTGAGCAAACTTCCCCAATAACCAAATGTGCAACTTTCAGGTTTACTTTACTGTTGGAGGACTATGCATATTGACCTGGATAACGAATGACATCAGGGTCTTCACTCCACATGCCAAAGGTACGAAAAGTAGGGACTCATCTTCTTTATCCTTCACTGTAATCTAGTTCTCCCTATTCTGCCTTCACCCTTTACCTTTCTGGAGTTCACAGCATATGCAGTTACCACAGGGATTGTGTACAAAATATAACTACATATTTGCCCCTAGTGCAAATCAGGACCCAATGTGCCAATAGCTTTCACAACTCTTGTCTTCATAGCTAACATAAGGAAATGCTGCATTCTGCTCAGTCATCAAATCCAAATAATTTGTTAAAAATCCCTTTCCAAGTTCAATCTGCTCAGGACCTTGCCAGTAATTCTAATTGAACCTGCTGGATACTTAATGTATCACCAGCTAGTAATTCTTAATTGATGAGCTTACCAACACCAATCACCTTGATTTCATGCCTTTAACTGGAATCTGAGTAGATAATAGTAACAGAAAAGGTGGTGTTGTATGTGAAGACCCATTCCAGTGCAACTACATGGTGACCGTGACTCAGATTCCTGACAAAAATCCAGCTGATAACAATTCACAGTTGACAACTTCACATAGCTGCCTTCTGTTATTGTGTAAATATATGGTGGTAACTGCTGATTTTAACATTCATACTGCTAATGACAAAGGCTCCTCCTAGGTGAATAGGCCCAATCTACAGCTGTGATTCTTAAAAAATAAAAACCCAGCAGGTTTCTTAGCTCTTTAGGAAGCAGTCAGCTGGAAGAACCTCGAGCCAGAACCAAACAAGGTGAAGCTGCTTTTGACTGCTATGTTCCAAACAAATGGAACCAGCTTCTAGATGATATTAAATGTGCCTCAGCTTGAGCCGTTTTCAAATCTGAACTAAAAACTGTTAACTGTCAAAGTTTTTCTGTTGAACGTTCATTTACAACTTATTGCTGTACTGTAACTGCACGGTAGTTGTGTATCCTAGCTTCTTTTATCATGATCTGTTTGTATTTCTTTTGTATTTTAAACTGCTTTTCTTTGCATTTGTAAACTATTTGAAAATGTACAAAAATTGTGAAGCAAAAGAAAAAATCATTTATGGTATTTCTTCCCACCCATTTCCACGTGTAATACATCTCAGAGCTCTCAGTCTTGACAGTTTTTCTATCTCCTGTTTTACAGTTTGTTTCTCTAACAATCCAATTTCCCGAAAAGCTTGAGCTTTAAAACTTCAGTACCTGATGTGTGAGGTGTTTGAAACAGAAATGGAAAAGACACACATGTAATCTCCCTTACTAATAAAACAAGCACATACAGAAAGAGAATTAGAGATGATCATAATAGACATCCTGCCAGTCATTTTATCCCCTTCATTTACTCAAATATGCCACAAGGTGTCTGTAAATAATAGGAAGTGGGAGAGAAGCTGTTTATTATTCTTAAATGTCTCATGTTATCAAAGAAACATGCTGCCACGTTGATTTATGACTATTGAACACTGTATAAGAAGGCAGGAGGAGAGGGGGCAGATTTGAGGAAAAAGCAGTAAAGAGAGTTGGAGGGAGATCAATGTGATAGCAAGTGGAACCTCTGTTAGGCTCCTGAAGATAAATAAAGATAGGGGGATAGAAGGCAGGGAAAGAAAAAAGAAAGAAGAGAGGAAGGAAAGCAAAAGGAGGTATAGGGCTTTAAAGGGATGAGAGAAAGAGGGATAGGAGGCAGGGAAAGAAAAAAGAAAGGCAGAGAGGGGCAGTGGAAATAAATAGGTTATATCTGCTTATATTCTGCACAGCTGTCAACATATTGGTAGAAAAGAAGCAGATTGGTAAGAAAAAAGAAAAACTGATATTCAAAGGAATTTAATATCCTTTTAAAGAGCAGCTTATAGAACTCCTGATAAATTGAAAAAAAAAGTATTCTGGACTCTCCACACATTCCCCTACAGCCACTGGTTCGTCCACTACTCTCAGCTCTGTCAGCTCATTTCTCCAGGATTCCTCTAAGTATAGCATGTCTCCATCTGATTACTGTTGCATAACCATTCATTTATCAGGCCAGGAAACTGCTCTTTTTCACCAGCTGACATTTGAATTGGTCACTTATTGACAGGGCTTCACTGTCAACTGCTGACTAAAGGCAGTATTATTGCTACTGAATTACTTCTGGCTGCATGGCTGCAGTCTTTCCACACTCTCCATACTGTTCACCCTGTGGACAGGTGAGTAGTGCATTGTTAGGGTTTAAAATTATTTTAACTGGTCTACTTTTAAAAAGATGTAGGAAATAGATGTTTAAAATGGTCTTAGCAATTTTAAAATCTGCCTTTTAATTTCACTTATTTTTTTAAAGTAGAAACTATATATTCATATCAATATATCCTAAGGATACAAACTGTGAAAAAGAGGCCAGAAAAATAATGAATATGGGCTATTTGAGCTCTGATGAGTTGGAAAATAGCAATTTGGGGTTAATGCTCATATAATCATACTTGAATTTTCTGTTCAAGTTTTAATTCATGTTTACAATATAGAACAAGAGATGGAAGAAAGTGTGAGAAATGAGAGAGGGACAGTAGGAGAGAGAAATTGAGAGGATCAGGGTTACTAGGCATGTCTGCAGGTAATAAATCATATCACCATTTAGACTCCTTTTTCGTTTTACTTCTTTTAGCTGTCTCTTATTTCATTGCCTTTCCCCTCCAGTGCTCTCTTTCCTGACCTTGAAGTTTCTTTTTTCCTTTCCCTTTCTCTCTATACCACCCCTCATTCTCTTATTTAGACTCCCATTTTTCATTCCCACCTTCTCATTCTCATAATTGCTGATGTGTGACCTTAGCTGACATCTAGTTTATAGGTTCACCCTGTAGAGTTAGTAACTGAAGCTTGAGTACATAGACACCCAGCATGTAGCACTTGCCCACACACAACCAAAAGCCTTGTTTCATAGTTCAGGCTCTGGCAGGTTGCTCTTACACTTACTGTATGTGTGCCAAAGTGTGAAAGTAGGTGCACACTCATTTGTTTGCTGTTTGTTTGTGAGTGTATTCATGTGTAAGGGTCAAAGGAGAGTGCACATTAACACTGTCATTAAAAGTGCATTTGGTCTGTCGTTCATGCGTGATGTGTGCATGGTTTTACCCACAGTCCCACCCACACTGCCAACTCTGCTACAAATAGTGATTCTTCTCACCATGTTGGACAACTTTTAAGACCTTTTAAAAAAAGCAGCAAGCGACAATGGGGAGACTTTTTGACCACATTTTTTACTCCTTTCCTTTAAGAAGAATCACTCATTTCTCTGTGCATGTGCTGTCCTATGAATATTAACTGTATGTCAGTGAGTGTTGAACAGCAGCAACACATTCAGCAGGCCAGTGACCAAGAGCTTTAATCTAACCACATTATTTCTGTTGAGTGGCCTTTCGCATCTCGTATCAGCAAAAGGGTTATCTTTTTCCTCATGCACCGATGCCTTGTTCAATTGTTACCAGTAATGACAGTGTGTGGGACATTGGGATGTGAACGTGTTGCATAGGTTGGTCATCTGCCCTGGGTGTACTCCATCTCTCATCCAGTGTCATCTGGGATTGGCTCCAGCCCACTGTGGCCCGTGATAGGAATATGTGTCATAGAGGATGGATAGACAGAAGAGAGTCCAAGCTTTTGACTGGTGGTGTTTATATGTATGTAAAAAGTAGACAATGCTCACCTTTGAGGGACCAGAGAGCTGGAGAGTCCAAAAGAACATAAAAAACCCTCCTCTGGAGGAGTATAAACTGATCCATGTGGTCTAAAGGCTGGAGAAGTGTGCTGGTCACTGGAAGGTCACAATCTCTGGACTTCCCACTAATGACAACACCACTGTGGTCCCCTCGAGCTAATGCAGAGGTGCTCAGTGACACACAGATCAGGTTGCAATCAGCAGCCTCCATATGTATAAGTGTGTGAATATGATCAGGAAATGTTTGTAAAAGAGAGGCTGCCCTCAATAAATAATCAAGGACAAAAAGAAAATAACATGTTGAAGGTATGGATTGTACAGAGAAAGTAGCATATAGTACAGATGTGAATACGTTGCCTAAGTTGTGTTAATTTGTTGTCTGGGTAGAAACTATGCTTGCTGGCTAAACTTGGGTCACTTTACTTCATTGTAAGCTCCATTCGTTCAAAAATGTTGCTTCTGAACATAATCCAGCCAGCAAATACATTTGCTACCACATTGTTCATCCATCCAGCCAAGCCCACTTTGAAAAAAGGATGAATATATGGACACAGATTCTATCAATAGCTAAATTAGTATGTATTGAGTGATGGGACATTCTGACTGATAAAGTAAAACATCACTGTAACTGTCATTTACCTGATTTCTGTGCGTAAACTGAGATGTTGCAGAAGCAAAAAAGAAAAGGATGTAGCAGAAAAATGCTTCAAAAGTGTAAATGTTCATATAGAAGAATGCCAGTGACACTAACTTTAGTGAAATTGGAGTTATGCATTGTTAAACTTTTGTTTTTCTTTTATATTTTGTGCTCTCCACAGACGTATATTTGGAGTGAATCGTTATGAGCAAATGGATCATGTGTGCTTTACATTCATTAACCGAGCCCTGCCCTGCTCGCCTGCTGGATACACATCGTTACCTTTGCTCCTACTGCATGTTCTTTATGTTTTTAACTTTGTAATGATGAAAAGGAAAGCTCTGAAGCCTTTTCTCTCGGCAGGAGTTCGCCATCATTCTTATCAGACTGCTTCCTGGTTGATAATGACATAGCATAAAGTACAGGCTGTCACCGCCTGATCCTCCCTTGAGAAGTGCAAGAAGGGAAGGAAAAACATAAAAAGCAACATGACTGAAAGGATAATTTGGGGAGATGTGTTTATTTCTTTTTTCTTAACATGTGGAAAACTCATTTTTCATTGTCAGTGACTCCAGAACTTTTTGAGGGATTATGTGTGTAGACGTTTGAGTGGAGTGTAGACTCAAAGAAAAAGAAGCTGTTTCAGTGTTTATGGTAGTTCACACAGTAACAGGAGGGACAGTGGGAGGAGAAAACAGAATGACAATGCTGTGCTGAAACAGGACAGGCCATCGGTTGTAAGTGCTAAAGAGAAGCCTGCCTTCCCTGTTTGCTCACTGTGTCATAGAGAAAATTACTAACATCCTGACTACAAGTCTTCATTTGCTAAACAGATGCTGTTCAATGCCAACTGGGTCATTACACCAACTAAACTGTGTGTGAGTTGACTCGTGTTTGTGCATGCTATGTGTGTGGCTGTTGTGCTTTGACGTCCATATTTGTGTTATTGTGCGGCTTCGCTGCTGCATGTGTCATTTTGCAGACTGTGTGTGGGTATGTATTATGAATTAGTATGTTGTATTGATGAGGACATATGGTGTTTCCATATGCGAGTGTCATGGTTTGGAAATCTCAATTCTGCAACAGCCAGTTGCTGTGTTTTCTTCTTATGATGGCACCATCATACTATGCATTGTTTTATTGTTGATGTTTATTTTTTTAGGAGCTAACAGGGTCATTCAGGGGATCAATTGAACAGTCTCAGGTCAGATCCTCACTTGACTGCCACCATATGTTGCCTAACCAATCACATACCAACTGCCTGGTATACATTTATATTGAAAGCATCTGCCTTTATTAAGTGTGCACTAAAAACAACAAGTAGAACACAAAAAGTGGAATAAAAGAAATTTAATTTTCAAAAAGAGAAAAAATTGAAAGGCTGTTTTGCTTTAAATTAAGACCTAAAATCCTGTACCTCACATGGAATAACAAATAATATTGCTATCATAGCCAAAGCTGGTTATGACAGCAACACCAAATTGTTGCTGATGTTAGTTGGTGCTACATAGGGTTTTCATAGTTCAACTATATGTTGCAAAAATATGAAGCCCAGTAAACTACAGCCCCAGTCCTTATCCTTATAGTCTCAGCTTTAGCTCCTTTTCTGCAGTTTCAACACAATCCTTGTAGGAGCCTGTATTTAAACTGGCCATCTGTGGAGTGACCTGGTGATCTAAGGGTTGTCTGGGATCTTTTTTGCATGTGAGTCCCCACATCGCACTCCCCTTATTGCCTGTCATCTCTCTACCAATGCTTCAATAAAGACACCATGAAGCTAAAACAAAAACACAAAGGTATCCCTTAGGACCATTTAAAAAAAAAAAGTATGACTATGGAAACTTAGCATATGGCAGGCTTTATCTGAAATGAGCTCATGACTGAAGACATTGTTCCCCACGAATGAAAGTGATTTCTTAATGCCAACCCACCAACACTTGTTGCTTGAATCAGATTGAATTCATTTCATTCGCTTGTCAGCAAAGAAATGGCTTTACACTGTCATTTTAAACTTTTTTTGACATTACCAATACCTGCAGGAAAAAAAAAATAATGAGAAATTGAATATTTTAGTTGGCTATTCCTAACCCTCATTAACTTTCATTGTGTGCTGCCCTGGAGCAGAACAGATGTGGTACAGATCTGAAAGGAAGCTGCTTCTTTCAAAAGCAGCCCATAACAGAAGGCCAGTAAGATTGTTAGCTGGTTTGAATCTCGTTTGAATCCATTTCTGTACTTCATAGTGATGTTGTTGGCATCTACACATTATTTATCTGTTTATTCTTATGTTTTCAAGAATTGGGTTCAACATTATAGGCAAAGGTGGGGATTGAAATATTTACTGCTCTCCTCAGTGATGTCATTCATCATTCTCTACAGCATTTTAACCATCTGGAAAATACAGGGTATGGTCTGTAACAGACATGAATGTTCCACATGACAAAATGAAGGGGAGGCAGAGATACTGTCTCAAGTGAATATGAGTCAAAAGTCATACTCCTCCTTGAAGTCACAGCTCTATCTTAACACACTGACATGAAATGCATATTAATGGTTAATGTGTTACATTTCTCAAGGAAATTATTATTTCAATATAAATTGCAAATAGTTAGGCCTTTTTGCACTCAGAAGTGAAGACTGCTGCATGTTTGGCAAAATGTAGGATTTAGTTAACCTTCCATACTCTTTAACTACAAGGATGTAATAAATTCATATCACTCATTTTTAGCACTCTATCTAACACAGTCAGCATTGGCAATTAGTTATCAGAAGCACACACACAATCTCTTTACTTATACACACACACTCGCATGTAAAAAAAAAAGTAATATATTCACAATCAGGCTGCATACACATATGCTGTATGTGTAGGTATACCTGCAGATATGTACCGACATAAGCACACCTACATGAATGCATACACAGGGTAAAGATACACACACACACACACACGCACGCACACACACACACACACACACACACACACACACACACACACCCTCACACACACACACACACGCACACACACACGCATACACACATACCCAGGCCTTCACACAGACCACTGTGGTCTTAGAGGCTCCATGCTAAATGTGATGTTATTAGAAGTGGCTTAATGGTGCCATATTGTGTCCCTTCTCAAGCACACACACACACACCATAGACTTAGCCGTGACCACAGAGCACACACAATGGTTCTTGTCTTTGTCTCTCGTCTGTTTATTTATTCATTTAACAAGCAAAAATACATGTTCATAAGACTCATTACTGTGTGATGTAAATGTTCTTATTTTTATATAGGTAGCTATATATATATATATAGGTATATAGTCAGGTCAAGTTTTAAAACATACAAGTATAAAGTAATAGCCCTATTTGAGATGAGATAACCTTTATTAATCCCTGAAGGGAAATTCAGAATATTATTCAAATAGGAATATTATTTAAATATAAATACTTCTTCTGTAAGGTCCAGGGTCATAGTGGGTCTTGAGCCAGTCCTATGGACCCAAAAAGGGGCCTTATGTCTTTAATTTGGGATTTTCTACACTTCTTTGTTTTTTGATGGGTTCAAGATCAATTCTAGTTTTCAGATGCAATTTTGTTTTCTAGTTACAATTTTCTTTGGCTCTATACAATTAGATTGTATAGTCTTACACACTCATAGAGGATACAAAGTCAAAAGAACACTGCTTATTATCATATTTGTGCAAACTTGCCAATTGTTAATAAACAGAAACTGTTTAAATGATGTGAATGGAAGTATATTCAAACCACCATGAATGGCTCGCAGGTGACTGTGACCTAATGACTAGGTCAGTGACTTAATGAATGGAATACGCTGACAGTGACTCTACAGATGACTGTACAACTAGTTCACTGATTGACTGACTACTTGTAGCCAACTAAGTGACATGGTAACATGGTTACTGACTTGTTGACAAGATGCCTGACTGAGGAGAAGAGGACTGTACTATGTAAACTGCTGGGTAAAGTATTTGCCCACTACAAATTGTAGTTTTTAAATGGTGATTTCATTTATTAAGGGAAAAAAGCTGTCCAAACCTGCCTGGCCCTTTGTGTGACCCCCCCAGTTGCTAAATCATTAATTAACGGTGAATAAAGACATTATATGGAAAGCTGACTTGAATGTCACCTGCCACACCCAGACCTGTTGAATCAAGAAATTGAACCTGTCTGAGAAAGTGAAGCATGCTGAAATATCTCAAAAAGCAACACATCATGCATGCTAAAGAAATGTAAGAACAGATGAGAAACAAAGTAACTGACATCGGTCTGGAAAGGGTTACGAAGCAATTTCTAAGGCTTTAGGACTCCAGTAAACTACAGTGAGAGCCATTATCCACAAATGGAGAAAACAGTGGTGAACCTTCCAGGTAGTGGACAGACTACCAAAACTATTCCAAGAACACAATGACGACTTATCTAGGAGCTCATAAAATAACCCAGAACAACATCTAAAGAACTGCAGGCCTCAACTGCCTGCAGCTGTTAAGGTCAGTGTTCATGATTCAACAATAACAAAGACACTGGGCAAAAATGGCATCATGGGAGAGGTCCAAGGCAAAAGCCACTCCTGACCAAAAAGAACACTGAGGCTCATCTCACATTTGCCAAAAAAACATCTTGATTATCTTTAAGACTTATGGGCAAATATTCTGTCGACTGATGAGCCAAAAGTTAAACTTTTTGGAAGGTGTGCGTCCTGTGACATATGGTGTAAATTAAGACGGGATTTCATAAAAGAACATTGTGCACATTTGAGATGTGCTCACACTGCAACAAAGGACTAGTTTTCTTTGTTCTTTGCTGTAGCATTAGATAACTGACAATTGTTAGTTTGCTTAAGCCTCATGATTGCGTGTTGCAAGTGTTTGCATGTAGACTGTCTCATTCGTTCTTTCTCTAGTTTTTTCCTGTCTCACTCAGAGATTTTAGTTTCCCGTTTAACTCGGTTCTCTTTCTTGTATTTTTTCCCTATGCCCTGGCGATCCTAGGAGCAAATAAATCCCTTTTTTATGTTCTGCATTTGGGTCCTACCTCTCCTTCTTCGCTCCAGCACCCCGCACCACCAATTCATAACAAAACCAGCCGGTCATGCTCTAAAACCCTCCAATGTGGGTGAATTAAAACAATTCTGCAAAGAAGAGTGGGCCAGAATTCCTTCACAGAGATGTGAAAGACTCATTGCCAGTTATTGCAAATGCTTGATTGCAGTTGTTGCCACCAAGGGTGGCACAACCAGCATTAGGGTTAGGGCCAGGCAGGCCTTTTTCCCTTAATAAATTTAATCATCATTTTAAAACTGCATTTTATATTTACTTTATTTTTATGTTCGGAATCATTTAAGTGTGACAAATATGCAAAATAAATAAAATATATAAAAAATCAGGAAGGGGGAAACTAGTTTTTATACAGCACTGTAAGTGGCTGAACAAGTGACTTGCTGACTAAAACAGAGACTACACAGGCGATTTAATGGCTGATTTAAATGATGGTATTTGATTGTCTGACTAGATAATAACTTTATTTATTTATAAATGACTAGATATTTAGTGGGCCCTGCAATGGACTGGTGACCTGTCCAGGGTGTACCCCTGCCTTCCACCCGAAAGAGAGCTGGGATAGGCTCCAGCAGATCCCTGTGACACTGGTTAGGAATAAGGGGGTATAGGTGATGGATGGATGAATGTTTAGTGTATAAGTAATAACAAGGTGACTGTGTAGCTCAATAACATGATTACTGAAAAGTTGATGAGATGAATCGCTATGGGACTTGAGCAACTAGGTGACAGGATTACTGAGTGTGACACTAGATGACTAGCTGTTAAATTGTCTGGCTAGTTAATTATAGGTCTTACTCACTCAAGACTGGACTAATGGCGTGAACTGATTGTCTAGGCAATGTGGTGATTGATTTTAAGTGACTCAATGACAGGATGAATGGATAGGTTTATAAAGACATAATGAAAAGACTCAAGACTCAGCAGCTGACTATATGAACCCTGCTTACCAGTTATGTGGCCTACAAAGTAACTGATGGTGTTACTGGATGACTCTGGTTAACTGATTGATATTGGGATTGTGTGGTGACTGATCTAATGTTAATGTGAAATTATAATGACCAAAAAGAAAATTGTCCTGTGAAGGGAAAAATGAAATCCTCTGATTGAAACTAAAAAAAAAAAACAATGCTTGCTGGCTGGCTGAGTGACTCACTGGGTGTGTGGGTGTGTGTTCAGTCTGGTATAAAGTGAGGTAATTGTAAACTCCGCTCTGTAATCCAGGCTGACTAGCAATCAAGTGATTGATGCTGTGCTAAGTGCTGAGCAATAGCCGTCGATTTGCCCCTTTTACTTCTTTGCCGTGGGTGTAATATGTCTCATCTATGCCTTTCTGTCCTTCTATGTCTTTCTCTTACTCTTCAGTTTATTGCTCTCTCTCTCTCTGCCTCCTTCTCACATGCTCACTCATCCCATTACTCCATCTGTTGCTGCACCTCCTCCTTCTGTCACTTTCTCCCCCTCTTACTAGCAGCCTTTGCAGAGCAGTGACCATTTAAGGGAAAATCCATTTCTCTTTACCCAGATTATCACATTGCTCCTCTTAGTAATAGAACCAGGCTGCCTAGTCAATGGGATTGTATTGGAATACAATACCCTGCTGAATGGAGAAGTGGTGGATCATGAATAGCCAGAGGTAACACTAAACCTGTCTGGGTGTTGTACTGTGCTATAAAACGGAAACTCAGATTTAACAGGGCCTTAATAGAAAATAACTACTTTTCAACACAGGCTTTCCTGATCTCCATGCCTTTTCAATGGTCTTCTCAATGCTGGATGAAGAGCGGTTAAGGTTAAGCAACATCCACATTCTTTAACAAGTTTTTTTAATGTGATTTGTAACAAGAGCCACCGTTCATGCAAGATAAAAGGCTCATGTTCCAGGAGAAGCTGCAGCCACAACTGTAAAAGTCACCTATGACTTTTACAAGTAAGTCACGGCCAATTCTGTAATTGTCTGGTTTACTCCTGCATAGTGTTTCTCACACCTATTTTTCTTAATGGGGTAAATCTCCTCTCAGCTCTCTGCAGTGGTACATTTTTGCTGCAAGAATAATTTTAGACCTTTTTTCTTACATCTTCAGCTTTTTGTCCTTCTCACAAGAGAGATGAAAAATATGCTTTGTGTGTGTTGCAGACCTCGGTGCTTGAAAATGTCTCACTTTCAGAAATCTGTGTCAGCAGAGGTGGGTTTGCACTGCAGAGACTTGAGAAGGGGAGACCCTGGATGTCTGTTATCGCGGACAAAAATGTGGGCACTTGCCTGTGTTGCCACAGATGGTGTGTGTCTGCATGTGCCATGTGAGACTCCAGTCCAAATCAGCAGTTGCTAATTACTTCAAATAAAATCGCTCTTTGTCTTCTCCAATATCCATCTTTTGCTATCCTTTTTGTCTTCTATTTTGTCCTTGTCATTATTTACCCTCATCTTTCATTACCATTTTTTTTTACTTTTTCACCCTTTTTAAAATTTCAGTGTCACTTTATTATATCATCTTAACATGCATCCTGCAGTCCATTTCATGCTGCTGTCAACACTAGTCTGCACCAAAATCCCCCTTCCTTCTCCTCCACCTGCATCCATTCCTCCTGTCCCATTCTCTTTCAGTCTATTGTTATTTTTGTCATCACATTCTTCCACTCCTCTCTCATGGCTGAACTCCTATATTTTTCTAGTTCTTCCTTTCTTCCCTTATATAAGATTAACTCAACTGAACCTCTAGGTCCATTTTATTGCCATCTGTAGGTATTAAAAATACATGCAGGGGAAATTTCAGGGGGCATAAGAGAAAGTGCATATGATAAAAATACACAACTCTCTTTGCTTTCCAATTTTTCTTCCTGTTTCCTTCCAGTCCTTTCTCTTCCCCTCCACTGGACTCCAGTGCTCAACCTTCCCTTATGCCATGCCCACTACCTTTTCCTTTTCACCTCACCTTCAATTCTTCATCATTCTGCTCATTCTGAATGACTAAAAAAAGACAGAAAGCTTAAATATTGCATTAGAAATGAATGAGAGGAGTGAATCAAAAATTTCTGAATGCCGTTAGTAAAGGAAGAGTGCAGCTGAGAGAAACTACTCATCTTACTTTGAATTGCTTTCATTTTCTTGAGCAGTTTTACTACCTTGTTCTTTCATTCTATTTTAAATATAGTAACAGACATACTGATTAAAATATTGAAACTGTTCCAAAAGTGAACAGAGAGCTCAGTCAGGAGAAAACAAGCACCCGTTAAACCTCTGGCTTCTGCAGCAAAAAGACCCTGATGGAAGTAAAGAAGAAAGGTGAAAAAGCCCCGAGAGATGTCATCACACCTTTTCAGTTGACAAACATTTTGACACAGAAATTTAACGCTTCAGGAATTTGCAATCTTTTCTTCACTAGAATAAATGCTAATTCAACCAGCACCAATAATATGCGTGATTTTGCATGTGTGTTTTTTTTTCCTCTTTACATGCTCAGCAGGCACAGAGCAACATTAGCATTCAGTATCTGTCCCCTTAGCTGCTAAACACTTCACTCTTCACTAGCTAGTCACTAACTTTGTCTGGTGTTTGATGTTGATTAAGTGATTTATCACAATGTTGTAAAAGTGTGTGACACACAGTCACTTAAGAAATAGTACATATATCACCAGTTCCATGATTAATTATTACATTTTACAATATTATTGTACAGTTTACAGTGCAATATTTTCTATAATAGTTTGTGTGGCTCAACTTTAAACTTGATATTGTGTTAACTCATGGTATTTTGGACAGGGTCGCTTCATGTACGCTGCCGTCAAATACACATTGAGCCATTTCATTTCTCGCCCTCATTTGCTCTTCTGGATCCAGATGAGATGATCTGTTATATGCCCCTCAACCTCCGCTTACTACACTGAGCAAGTGAGAGTGGAGAGAAGGCAATGTTTACTGGCAGAAGCTCTTCTCTGCTCTGTTGCCCTGGGGGGAAACAATGTTTTACTCTCCTCCTGTCCGTTGGCCAAAGGAACACAAGATACTGGAAGAGAAGGAGTAAGAGTAGGGGAAAAGGAAGAGAGCAAGAGGGGCGTGAGCTGTCTTGGAACACACTCCTTTCCTCTCCTCTGCGCTTGGAAGACAAGCTATGTGACACAACTGATTACTTATCTCATTACAGTCTGACCTGTGTGTGTGTGTAGGAATGACCTCATATTCATGCTTGTGGACATGCGTCTGCTACAAAGTGACCTTTTTTTGCATCTTGTGTATATGAACCTGTGTCTGGCACACCAGGAAACATTAGAGGATCAAAGAACATTTGATCTGATGTAAGTGGGTTTAGTGTGTTCTCGACATTTGTGTGTGTGTGGTTAGCATCTCATATGTCGTATCATGTTAACAGGAATGTCTTCAGGCTCATCAGAGCAAATGCGTAGCTTATGTCACGTGTGCGTAGGCACTGTGCACTGGCCACCATTGCATGTGGTGTAATTAGTTCATCTCTGTGCATTCAGAATAGGATTTTGAAGGAAAAGACAGATGAGGGCAGAGGTGGAGAAAGCAAAAGCTAAGGAGGAGACAAAGCACTAGAACTGAAGGTGATCTTTGGCACTTTAAACAGGAGTATATGCTGAGGACAAAATTATCCCATGATACCTCTTACAGAAAAATGTTGCACTCATACAAAAATGATGTAAATCCCATGTTTCTAGCAGTAGGCTACAGTAAACTCAATTGTATCTGCAACAGCGTAATAGCAAAATATTTCAGAATAGAGTTGGTGGGGAAATAAAATCAATAGAATTGAGGAGAATCCCTTTTTGCACATAAAATTTGTGCTGTTGACAAAAAAAAACATCTTGACATTGGTAACTTTTGAGGCAAGTGAGAGCTAAAGAATCAAGAACACAGGAAGCCACCCAGGTTTTATTTAACCTGCCAGGGGACAACAGACAACAAATATACCTGTTTAATACACCATGTATTAACCTAGTGTCTGGTGAGCTAGCAGCTGTGCTGTAGCTTAGCTTGACTAGTTTGCTAGCACACTAGCTGTTCATTTACAAGCTACAACTGTTCATTACCAAGAGGTGAGAGGTGGCATGGAAAGTTTCTAAAATAAGAGCTAAAAAGGAGTGATAATCCCACAAATAAATTTTACTGTGTGCCTTTCTGGTGTCCATGCCTCTACTATATATCATAGTTATTTTATTACTATCACGGTGCTGTAAACAGCCCAGCCCAGTACAAGACAAATGAGATTGTGGTAGTCTATCCTGTGTACCCGTGGTCGGGCATTTGC
The DNA here is from genome assembly GCF_900324485.2 of Mastacembelus armatus. Classification (NCBI taxonomy): domain Eukaryota; kingdom Metazoa; phylum Chordata; class Actinopteri; order Synbranchiformes; family Mastacembelidae; genus Mastacembelus; species Mastacembelus armatus. Next base: position 24,061,368 of record NC_046642.1, read on the forward strand.
TTGTGTGCAGGTGATAATATTCTGTCCTTTAGCTTAAGTGCAATGTCTCTTTTCTTTCTATTTTTCTGTCAGTTGCTCTGTTTCTTTTTCTCTCATCAACCAGAAGGTCACTTCTTACCTGCAGTCACACAACATAATAAACTGAAGCCTTGTGTGTTCATTTATGAATTTGTTCCTTTTTTGTTTGTTTGTTGTTGTTCCTGCATGTTTTTCCTTGTATGTGCATGTGTGCACAGAGCTGACAATTAAATTCATAGGCCCCAGATGGCCTCCAATCCCAAATTATCCTAATGTGAGTTTCCTCTTTGCCTTTAAGAGACATAATGCAAAAGCCTTAGCACTGGGGCCGTGAGCTGAAGCTGGTCTTTTTTGGCTTGAGCTGACATGACAATGTAACGTGATCCCCGGAAAATCCCCATGAGGAGTCCTATACAGTCTCCTCCACCATCTTTTCCAGTTCAGTCACTAAGGCGGGGGTACATTGACGTGACACTACAGATAAAATGGGGAGACAAATCTCCCCTCTCATTCATGGCCAGGAGAGACAGCGGTAGATGTTTAGCATTATCAAATCTGACTGCTGGAGACATGAGGGGAGCTGTTGTAAAACACCTGCTAAATTCACAACACACATACTGTAGCAGTTGATTTGTAAATTCATGCCATAACTTGGGGGTCAGGCGGGGAATGGGGGTGGACCAAGGCAGTACAGTGTGACAGAACAGAGAAAGAAATCAAGCAGGCGTGAAATAAATACAAAAACCTGACCTCGTCAAACACACTGCGGGTTGTTTCCAAAGCCTATGTTTGCTAAAGTGAAGAGCACTGAATTTGTTATTGTTCTTGAGAAAATAAGGCTATAGTTGCTGCTAAATTAACCTACTCTTTTGCTGCCACAAATTGCTACACTGGCAGGGTAGCAGTGTGAGAATGTTTGCTAAATAATAACTCTAAAAATGAAATTACTGTAAATGTATTTAAACTTTATTTTATCAGGGAGTCTCACCAGATATTAAAGCTCTGAAGTCTCCAGTCTGAAGTGTGCCACCACATAACCAAACACTCTGCAACTTTGCAATGTCACTTCCAATTCAGGGGCTTCTTGAAGCTTTCCAACATCCTGCAATTAGTATTATGCTTCCAATTATGAGCCACTGTAATGTGGGACAAGTGCATCTTAATAAGGAAGTTCTAAATATTTACATCTTCACTAGGAGCAAATTGGCTTGGGGCAGAGAGCAGGCCTGGGTAGTTTAGAGAGTATTATGAGAGAACGTTGTTTGATCTCGACAGACGGATAGATAGATAGATAGATAGATAGATAGATAGATAGATAGATAGATAGATAGATAGATAGATAGATAGATAGATAGATAGATAGATAGATAGGCAGACAGACAGACAGACAGCTTTATTACTTATTAAAAGTGACTTCTTGACAGGAATATTAATATGGTAAAATTTCAAAATGTTTGGTAACTGAAACAACTTGGTAATCATGACGAACAGATCATTATCATGGTTAAAAGAAACTGCAGACAGTTGGGGTTCAGTTCAATAAGAGGTAACCATTTGCCCACAACCACAATGTCATCTGTGAGTACGCCACACAAATACCAGTTTTGGTTTCAGTTTAATTAACAAAAATTTGCAGTATTATCTTTTAATCCAGATGGGACAATCACTGAGTCATATTTAGTGCATGGTTGAGGCCATTAAGGTCTATTGCAACTTGAGTGACTCTTTGATTGGGTGCAGAGAGAATAAAGGCCTGGAAAATGTGCTGCCATCAATTGGTTAAATAAAAAAATATATACAGGTTAGTTGAATTTAAAATCAGTCAGAGATGGGCATTACACAGTGTACACAGAATGTATAATTTTATTTATTGGTCTACCATTATTTTGGAAAGATTAATAATAAATGTTGCCATAATCATTGTAGCGGGTATAGAAAATGTATGGATGGAAGACATGTGAAAGCCATATTAGGGCTCTGGACCTGAATGGCATCCCCCTTTAAGTTCTACCTAAACCATAATTTTTTATTGATTGTGTTTTAACACTCTGAAGAGCAGTATTGAGTGCTGACTTAGTCACTGACTTCTGTAGCTCAATACATAATATGCATGTGTGTGTGGTAGCTGTGATTGCATCTATTTGTGCATTCCTGTTGTGTCTTAAATTGAACTAAATAATTACAAAAGTGGGTGTAAAGTGGACACCACAACACCTGTTCTGAAAAACTGAGCTTTGCACAGGAAACAGCAAGGTAGCATGAGCGCTGGTAAAAACAACACACCTTGAAACACTTGAGAGCATGTTTGATCACCTGTGCCTTACAAAGAAAAGTTAAACTCAGCAGTTCACAAGAAATGACATGTTCCTTTGTTGTGATTCCCTTCTCTGTTCTCTATTCTATTCTTCTCTCAGATGTTTGAAAAATGCCTCCGATAAATATTGAATGAACAAACGTCAGCACAACAGCTTCAAGTGTTGGGGACAATTCAAATGCCAGCCCGCACAGTGTGGGAAACATGCATCTTTTGGTGACTTCAGGTTCTCCATTTGAAAGAAAATGTGCTGAATGTAAAGCATTAAATGGTGTTTTCCCATAAAAGTAAAATGCTTAGTTTTTAACCACAAAAAGAGCTCTTCCAAAAATCTGTCATGCAAACTGTTCTGTCCTTTCACAGGGGTTTCCTACCAACTAATTTATTTGTTGTTGACAGAAAAATAAGACAGAAATGGAAGATAAAACACTGTGCTCAGTTTTTCACTTTATCTACATGTGAGAGAGTAGGCGTGACAGACAAAGAAATGAGGAGAAGAGACAGGGACAGAAAAAAACATGATTAGAGAGTTAGCAGAGAGTTAGAATACAGTTGTTCAGAGTTTTTTGTCATAGAGGTTTGATGGTTTGCAAAGCAGGACTCTAGCAGTTGACTAAAGTGTGGAGACTTGCTGTCGCCTCAGTTTACAGTACATACTGTATCTGCACAATTCTTGGTTTTGACTTTGTTGGGAAAAAAAGTGAATTTAGGTAGAAATCCTTTATTTGATGACTGTTGGTTTTTAGCTTCTAAATGAAGAAACATCATTAACCATATATGGAAAAACACAGTAGGCCTTTTTCCACAGAAAATATTTTTGAGCCAATGACAGAAAAACTCTTATAACTAATGATGGCTCTGTACGTAGTCATGTCGGTATGACAGCGAGCCAGCATGCACAATACCATAATCTTCAAACTGAATAGAAAATGCCATAGAAGTGCTATGTTGAAATGTCTTTGGAGAAAACGATTACCTGAACCTGTGGGGTGAAAGCAGAGGATGTCCAGTCAACAACCACAAGGCTTATTAATCATGTGTGCAATGAGATCTGTCAGTAATGGAGGCTGTATGAGAAGTTAATCAAACAGCTGTTGAACAAGCAGAACACAAATGTGCAAAGGATGTCTTTGCAGATTTGCCATGGTCGGCTCACTGAAGCCCCTGTTTTACCACTAAATCAGTTTGAGTGTATGTTCACACACCGCTCCAGTTATGCTGATTCGTCAGATGGCACTGGTGTTTTACTGGTGACCGCACAAAAACCCTTCTCCGCGCATGTACCTGGAACTTGATTTGGTACTATCTCCTGAGGGCTGCCGAAATTTAGCTCCTATTTTTATAGCATGCAGGGCATCACCTATGTGTACTTTCTCATGCTTTATACTTAAATCGTTATACGTTCCGATGATAAGTGCACCTTTTAGCCTGCTGGTAGTTGCAGTTTTAACCTTCTGAAGATAACTGTGAGCATTATAACAGATGGAAATGGCCATTTAATGGGGTGACAACATTTGGGAAGGCATCATAGAGATTAGAGAGACGTGACAGTTGCACGTTTTCAGCCAGTCTCCCCTAGAAGATATTTAAAGATTTGCACGTGGCTGAAAACATGAAAAGTGACAGAAATAATTGTGTAAGAAATAGAAATAGGGTTTGAGAGAGAAGTTCTGCTGACTTTCTCATCTCATGCACACACGGCCAAACCCCTCCAATTCAAACACCAAGAAGGTGAGGGGGTTGGTCTGAGGTTTTTTGACTATGTAACAAGCAGCTTTGATAAAATAAATCAGTAAATACTTTTCTTTGCTTTAATGTAACTACACTGTAACCATACAATGATAGAAGAGGATGAAGAACAATTGCTGGTGTGACAACTTTTAATTGTGAGGATAGTTTTCTTTAAAGAAGTCCTAGCTGGTCTGGTTTTGAGCTGGGTGGCTCCAGTGCATCACACCTTTATGTTTGAGTGTAGGTTTTTCATCTATTACACTGTATTGTCTTGGAATACAGGCTATTACAAACTCAAAGACCTACAGTTAAAAGTAAGGATAAAACTGACTTTAAGCATCACTTTAGAATTGATTTCTACTTCTGTTTATTGCAATATTTCTCTGTGGTGAAGGCAAGCGCTGCATAATGAGTATAGACAGCATACAGTATATACACTGTATGCATACAGACATTACACCACTATTATCCTGGTGTTGGCTTCAAACACTCTGTATATAGGAATGGGTAGTGCTGCAGTTTAAGACTGACACCCTTTCTGTGGTCACATCATATTGGCTTATGCTAATTTTTGCAGCATAAAAACACAGTTGGTAATGAGAAATTTCCACAGACATCAGTCTGAGTTTCTCAGTTATTTGTGTTTTGTTATTTCATTTCAGTATAAAGGGAAAAGGGGAGATTTTGTGTCAAGAGTGTTGCTCTCATTTGTTGTGTGAGGTATGATATCACTGACTCTTTGTCCAGATTTAATGATAAAAGTAAGTAAGTAAGTAAGCAAGATAGAAGGAGGAAGGGGAAAGAGGTAGGCTGGCAGGGAGACAAATATTGATGTTTCTTAACACAATATGTTGAGCTTAAGGAGCTAAAGAGGATAATAGTCAGAGATCAGGAATATTGACAGGTTGCACATTCTGCAGTGCATGTGTGCAACCTAATTAAATTATTCTCAATAAACCTAGACGCTCAATTACTGCCCGCAAGAACAATTATCGTACACATGTACTGTTTATATCTTCTTACATCACACATTTCATGCTGCTTCAGGTCAGGAGTCTCCAACCCTGGTCCTCAAGTGCTACTGTCCTGCTTGTATTCAAGCAGTCCCTGCCTTTACCCACTGCTGATTACCTGGATCAGGTGTGTTCAGCCAATCTGAGTTTTGGTTTTGTATCTTTGACTATTTCATGTTTGTAGGCAACATGCTGGTGCAATACACTGTGGCCTCACAGCAAGTAAGGTTTGACTCTCTGGCCTCTCTGTGTGGAGCTTGCATGCTCTCCCCATGTCTGTGTGGGTTTTCTCTGGGAACTCCTGCTTCCTCCCACAGTTCAAACACATTAGACTGAATGATGGGAATATGAGTCTTTCTCTGTCTCTCTGTGTGTCAGCCCTGTGATAGACTGGTGATCTGTCCAGGGCGTACTGCATCTCTTGCTCAGTGTCAGCTGGAATTGGCTCCAGACCACCAACCCCCATACCACAATGGCACGGCCCTGGATAGGAGAAGTGATTTAGGTAATGGATGGACTAGGCTTCGTAGACATCACCTTCACTGTCATGTAATATTTGTTATCCAAACAAAATTCAAATGGATTGAAAAGGTCAAATAAAAAAAAAATAAAAAAAACAAACTCTTGAATTAGAAACTTCATTCAGGTGATAAAGCTGATCTTCACTGAATTCAGCTGTTACTACAACCTCATTATTGTTAACTTGTAAGTCCTGTAGTGGCTTTCCGTGTTATTTTATTAAAGTTTCAAATCATTGTTCATTTACTTTTGCTAAGGCCTGTGCAAAGGAGAAATACATAAAAAAGCTTGTATCCTCCAACTTTAAAGTTTGAAATATGAAGAAAAAATACTGTATTTAAGTTTTTGTATATTGACAAATTTAAAGTAGTCACACCAGGATGTGAACGCTTCCAGCTTTCTTAGGATACATGTATGTACAGTAGTATACCTAAAGCGACAGCATCAAGACAGAATCAAAACCAGTATTGTTTTTTATCAAAAGGAAACCACTTTGATGTCTCCTTTTTTATATGTAAACTTTGGCATGTGTCAGTATATGTATGGTACTGTATGTATATCCTGGATATTCATAAAAACTTTTAGAGAGGATGGTGTCTGTGCTGAATGCACATTTCTACAATGTTTGTGAATGTCTGTGTATTGTGTGTGTGTGTTTGGCAGTAGTGGGTTGAATCAGCGTGGCTGGTGCCCTGTGTGGGTGGACAGGCAGACAGCTCCCTGCCTCCAACCTGACAGCAACTATCCAGAGACAGGGGGGTGGTTGGAGAGAACAAGTGACAGGAAGATAGAAGAAGAAATGTGATGATTGTAAAAGTTCTCAAAACGCTACAGATATGTTTTAGTCTACTGTAAATGTAAATATTAGGCCCCCTTCTTATATTAGTATTCAGATTTCAGCTGTTTTAGTCTGATCTCCCATTTCAATATTATAATTACGTTAATGCCAGCTTAACTTCTTTCGTGGTTCCCCTTTGGGACTTCCTGCCGGGGACCTTTTACACTGAAAGGACTTCCTCCTTCCCCTTGCACTGGTCCCTGGCAGCTTCACACTAGTTTACTTAATTTGTTACATCTGTTGGCAATTAGGTTTTGTGTTTTCGCTATAAATACTTCCCGCTTCCCTTTGTGTTTGCGGAGGCATTAATTGATCACTCACTGATTATTGCATATGGCAAGTGTTTAGTATGTTATGCTACCGTTTCATTCAGTCTACTCTAGTTTCTTCGCCCTCAGTCTGAGCCTCTTCTTCTCCCTCAGCCCAAGCCTCTTCATCTCCCTCAGGCGGAGCCCCTTCATCTCATTCTCAGCTTGAGTCTTCTGTTCTGCAGAATAGCCACCGGCGGCGGTGTCGTCGGAGAGGGTTGGTCGCATCTCTGGTCCTGCAACCTCAGCCCAGTGCCTTCTCACCACCAGAGCCCCGAGCTGCCTCCTCGTCTCCTGAGCCACCTACACCGCAGCAGTTTGAGCACCCAGCACAGCAGCAGACAGAACCTCTGGACCGCCAATGTGCGCCAACGTCCACGTCCTCGCTGAGATTCCAGTCCTGATTCCAGAGCTTCAGTGCGCCGACGACAGTGTCCCCGCTGAGGCTCGAGTCCTGATTCCTGAGCTTCAGTGTGCCGACGATAGCGTCCCCGCTGTGGCTCCAGTCCTGATTCCTGAGCTTCAGTGCACCGACGACAGCGTCCCCACTGAGGTCCCCTTCCAGTCTCCAGCCAGCCCTTCATCTCAGTTTCCAGCAGGCTTCTTCCTTGAGTTCCTGACTAGCCCTTTGTCTCAGTATCTGGCCAGCTCCTCACCTCAATCTCTGGCAGGTCTTGCGCCAGGTTTTCCAGCTGGCCTCTTGCACAAGTCTCCAGTGCTCAAATCTCCAGTGCCCCAGTCTCCAGGGCCTCAGCGTTCCGACGACAGCGTCCCCACTGTGGTCCTCCTCCAGTCTCTGGCAAGCCTGGCACCTGATTTTCCAGCTGGTCCTTCACCTGAGTCACCAGCAGGCCTCTCCCCTGAGTCTCTGGCTAGTCCCTCGACTCAGTCTCTAGCCAGCCCTTCACTGCCCAGTTTCCAGCAGGCTTCTCTCCAGAGGTTCCGACTAGCCCTTTGTCTCAGTCTCCGGCCAGCTCATCACCTCAGTCTACGGCAGGCCTCACCCCTGAGTTTCCAGCAGGCCCCTCACCTGAGTGTCCAGCCAGCTGTTCACCTCTTCAGTCTCCGGCTAGTCCCTCATCTGATCCTCAGGCTAGCCCTTCACCTCAGTCTATGGCCAGCCTTTCTCCAGAGTTCCCGACTAGCCCTTCGCCTCAGTCTCTCGGCCTCGGACCGTCTCTCGCCTCGGGCCGTCCTCCCGACCGGCCTCGGACCATTGTCCACCTCAGGGGTCGTCCTCCCGAACGGCCCTGGACCTTCTCTCGCCTCAGGGGCCGTCGTCCCGAACAGCTCTAGAACCCAGGATTCTGCCCTGATGGAGCCATGTTCAGGCTTTTGTTGCCTGATGGGGGGGTCGGAGATGATCCCCTTTGGGGCTTCCTGCCGGGGACCTTTTACACTGAAAGGACTTCCTCCTTCCCATTGCACTGGTCCCCGGCAGCTTCATACTAGTTTACTTATTTTGTTACACCTGTTGGCAATTAGGTTTTGTGTTTTCTCTATGAATACTTCCCTGCTTTCCTTTGTTTTGCAGAAGCGGATGTTTTTACTCTATATGCTCACACATATTTCACATTAGAAACCTGCACAACAGCTCAAAACTAATACACTGCACATTTTCTGGCAGGATTTTAATTTGGCATTCAACAATCTTTTACAGATTTTGGATTAAAAAACAAACCCAAGGCAGAAGTCAGACATATGTTAGTGGTGAACAGAACTATTCAGATCACTTAATTATATAACAAAAAGTGAAATACTGCAATATGAAGGTGCTCCATTACATGTTAACATGCTGAAATAAAACAGTATATCTGTGAAGTATTATCAGCAAATTCAAAAGTACTCACAATAGCCCTGTTATACTATCACAGGGTACATTACATAATTATGCTGAATATTAATGATGGATTAACAATTGCTATATAAGTACAGAATTTTTTTAACTATTTGCTGTTTAATATATTAAGATGCATAATATTTTATAACATCATCCAGTGTCTTGTATGAAAAATCGGATTCAGTAAAATTAGCATTTACTAAACTTCTCAAATAAATGTATTACTTTCAAAAGCACAGTGCTAACCTCTGAACTAAGCTATCTCAAATGTGTGCAGAACTTCAGTAGATACACTCCACCACTACCTACATATCAGCAAACTGCAAAGCCATAGGGTGGAATCTGAAACCCCTGTTGCATGTTATTCCTCCTATGTTTTCCCTCATTTCATACAGGCAGCTGAAGTACTTGAGTAGAAATACCACAGTGTAAAAATACTGTTCAAAGTAAGTCTACATTCAAAATTTTGAGAAATATTCAAATACACTACAAAACTGCATAGTACTTGAATAAATGTATTTAAGTACTCACAATTACTGCATAAAATGTGTTTAATGATAGTACCTCGTGGGTATTACTTGTTTGAATAACATTTATTAGCATGCAAAGCTTCTGTTTTACCTAGGCTTTTAATGTGAAACATATTTGAGGAGTGGAGGAGAGTAGTTTTATGATGAGTGATGAAGGAATTACAAATAATTAGTAAATGGCTTATTGTTGGTTTTTGCGCACTCTTGTTTTAGAGTTTGCCTATACTTGTATTCCAGTCTTTATTTTAGAATAAAACCCCACACTCGATCTGTCTGAGTGTTATTTGTGAGAGTGTATGGAGGGAAAACAGTGTGAGTGTATGGGTTCAGAAAAGGAGAGAGGGAGTGGGAGGGAAACATCAAAAGACAGATTGAAGAAGAGGAAGGGGCTGAAAGAGAGAGAAGCTGCCTTCTGCCTTGACAGCCCATATTGTATCAGTCTGATCTGAGTTTGGTTCTGATTGATGGCATAATTACAATATGGATATGAGGTATTTACATAAGGCAGTCACAATTATTCACAGCCCCTCCACCACCCAAGCACATTATAAATTGTGTTGGAACAAGAATTCTGTGAAGAGGCACTTCCTGAAGTCGTACTCTGGTTTTGAAGAGGAAGGTGTCAAGTGATCAGGTAATTACGGTGTATAATTAAATGTACATGAGCTACGCACATGTATTTTTTCCTGGGTTTCACCGGAACAATGTTTGGCATTTCCATGATCATTGGCATTTTGTTGAGACATTTTATGTCAAAATATTTGAAGGTTACTGAATATTGTTGGTTTATATGTTTATTTGTTGTCATGACAATTTCATGGCCACTTGGTAAAAAAAATACCAACATTTCTTAATGTTTTAAGAAATAACACCATTCCTCCACATTCATTTAAAACATGTGTGTCCAAAAGGAACAGGAGCTAAGAGGTCCAAGGCCAGATTTGACAGATAATGCTGAGGTAATATGCTTGATTTACATCTAACTTTTATGTATAATGATCAGGCATTTATGAAATTTCAAGATGTCATGAGTTATTTTTGACCCGTGAAGACATGAAACCCAGCACACAAAGGGCGACATGTGCTTTTAGCTTGGGCAGAAAGTGAAAAATGTAAAATTTTCAAATGTCAGAGTTATCAGAGAAGGTTAGCATTGAGCGACGGCATGTTATTCCTACAGTCTTAGACAGCTCCAATGATATTTGTGTAGCGCAAGCCTGCTTCCGCTCAGTGCTATTTTGGCAAGGGTCGCAGGGCACCATGAGGATGAACAAATCCCATCACCACTCATTCTGGTAAATCTACATAGACACAGTGAGTCACTTGTGAAAATGTGATTGTTGATGTGGCTGCAAAGGAATATGGCACCACCACGCAGAATACTGTGATGCATAACACTGGTCCATCTCTGCAGAGGATATCACACCAGTCATACTTTTCTACCAAAGCTTTATAGTTGACATATTATTTAGGTAGAAACGTTTAATAAAAACATTTTCATGTTATGTTGCTTAAAGATAAAAAAAAATAAATACATAAGCTAAATCAGGTGCTATATGCGCACATTTTTAGAGCAAGTCATTGAAAAGGTAAATGGGAGGCTTATCTACCAGAAAGTCTGCCTTGAAGGTCACAACATAAAGTGTTGATCTTGCATACAGAGAACAGCAACACACATATAAATTAAATTTTTGCATAAACAAGATTACATAAAATCAACTTTGACCAGTTGTTTCAACTGCTGGCCTGGTGCATATACCATGATTTTTGTGTACAGCTTTGTGTGTTTGTGTATGCGCAGTACTACTCACACTGTTGGGTCCAAAACCTGTTCATACACACTGTGGGGCCTTCCTCATCTGGTGCCCAACCATGCAAACCATGACATGAATTTTAGTGATGTCTTGGTTTATGTATCACTGAATTTAGGTCACCTTTGAGGTAGGGGTTAGCTAAATATTGGTTATGGGTTAATGATATGTTCAGTCTTCAGGAAATAAATGAAAGTCAAGGTTCAGTGCCAAAAGGAAAGAAAACAAATTTGTGTGTGTGTGTGTGTGTGTGTAAAACAAATGAGCAAACATGTGAGAATGGTATTTAATCAGTTCGACTGAAGCACTGCTGAACAAATGGCTTTTCCCTCTCCAACCTAACCTCATTTCTTCCTCCTTTCTTTTCCCCTTTTCAAATCCTCCTTTTTTCCTCTCTGTACCCCATTTCTCATCTCCTTGACTCTTCCCATGCTCGACAAAATGACTGTTGCCGTCTGACGTGACAGGAAATGTTGACTTAGCAGAGGTATGAGGACAGGGATGGCTCTGCAGAAACCTTTCTTACCTGTTAAATGGTGCCGTTAAACAGTGTAATAGTGAGGAAATGGGGATCTGCTGTGCATAATTAGATCATTCACTGAACAGGTGGCACTGCATACATTAGCACACACCTCATGCCGTGTATTCGTGCGTGTGTGCACATGTATGTGTTGTTAGTGTCCTGCAGCCTCGTATCTCTTCAGTATCTACGAAAGAGAAAAATGCGGGTACTGTAGCAGAGTTTTGCCCTTTGTTGCTTTCCCAAATATTAGACACAAATTATATTCCACTGAGTTTAATAAGCACCCCTGTTGTACTTCCTCATAATTTCTAAATATTTATACTAATTTATTATTTAGTGTCCCTTTTCCACCAAAACAGTGTGGCCACAGGAGATTTCTGTTCCCTGCATGTTGAATGCCGCCTCTGGTGCCACCAGCTCAGTTTTATTATCCATGAGAAATGCACTGAGCCTCGTGTTTACATAAGTTCCAGTCAATGTTAATTGATTCATCAAGTTAATGCAGATACAAATTATTCACTAATTTAAATTACAAAATTAGCAGTAGTAGTTCATCATGTAAAAAATTAACTACCATTTATATGTGAACCTTGTTTATGTGACTAGAGACTTTGATCCCCAGCTGAAGACATGAGGAAAAAATGTTTTGCTTTGTAGTGGTTTGGTGAAGAATGGAGTCACTGGGTGAAACGGTGTCAACACTCACAGAATAGAAATCGTTTGATATTTGCCCAAAAAGTCACAACTGATTGTGTCTATTAAAGCTTTCTACAGATTTTCTAACACACATTTTTGTTTTCGTTTGAACACGGAACACATGATTAGATATGATAGTCCTGCGTCTAATTGATATTCGTCGAATCAAGAACTATATATGTCTGCTTTTCACTTAATTGTAGTTTCAAACCAAACATTTAAAGCTTTAAATATCAGTATTTTTATATTAATAATGGACAGTTGTTAAATATTTTATTTGGAAAATTTGTTTTCTGGCTCAAAGAGACAACAAGGTCATAGAATATATGCCTTTGGTTACGCCTCTTATAATTGCTTTCAAGCATTTAACATGTCTCCACATTGGATTTTGGTCCATTCTGTTCAGTTTTGTGAAAGTCTCCAGGTCCTTGACGTCAGAAGGCTTCTTTGTCATCACTGGTGTTCAGCTCTCTTCACAGATGCTCAGCTGGATTCAGCACCAGACTCTGCTTAGGTCACTTCAAAACATTCACATTATTACCTTAGCAATACTTAGAATCATTGTCTTGCTGGACGGTCCAATACTGACCAAAGCCATTTTTTCTGCACACTGCCTGATGTCTTTCTCCATTCTCATGATGCCATCCACTTTGACATGGTTGCCAGGCCCACTGACTGATAATCATCCCCACATTCCCACCACATGTTTGACCTTTGGGATGGTGTACTTTGTATTAAATGCTTTGCCTTTCTTTCACCAAACAAAGGCCACATCCCTGTGGTCAAAGAGCTCCATTTTTGTCTCATCCAACCACAAAAGTGACAACTAAGACAAAGCTACATGTTATCAATGGACCAAATGAACTGAACCATGGACTGGAGACATGCAAAAAGCTAGTAAGCAATTATAAGAACTGTTTAGAGACTGCAATCAAAAACAAAGGTTTTGCCATTTATTACTTTCAAATTAAACATTATGGAAATACATTGTTCCATGTTGGAAAATAATGTCTTATTATTTATAAAATTATTTAGTTGTTATTGCTTAAACATTTTAATTGCAGTTTGTCATGTGTGCAGCCATCCTGTGATTGAGTTTGCACTGCTGACTGAAATGCCTGTAATACATAAAACTGATTGCCATGTTGCTAGATGTGTTGTATGAAGGTGGTCAGCTGCCTTGGTGTTGTATTGTGCCCTTATGTAATTTTGATGTGTAATTTGTTTCAAAGTACATGTCGTTTGTAAGAGGGACTGTGGCAGCATATCAGGCAGTGTGTGTGAACCACAACAGCTGTTGCAACAGAACACAGGTGTGAAAATGTGTTAACTGCCTCTACATTCACATGTCCCCCACCACCACAACCCTCACCCCTGCCTGAAAGCCACAGTGTGAGTTGAACCTTAAGGGAGATATAAACTTGCATGTGGGGCAGAAATCATTGACAGCGTCTGTCAGACTGGTAAAATAGCAAAATGAGGTCTGTGTGTGGGAGACACAGGGAGAAAACACATGGAAGAGACCATGTATGAGATGTCAGCTGGGGACATGTTTTGGAGCGACCCTTTTGTAGTTTCAGATGTGTCAAAGCTCTGCTTCCCTACAGTCTATTCCACAAGGGACTTAAAATCCTTTCAGGGCAGATAATTTGACCATGTCCTGTCATTCGATCCCTCATATCTGTTCCTTCGTTTACCCAGCAGATTCACACATCTGACCTTGAAATCTATTTGTGAAACCACCTTTATGATAAAATCAGACACAGTCCTGGAACATCACCTGAAACTAGTATTTTGAACCCCTTGCACTCTCTATTTCCCTGTTTGCTCTCTGGTGTAAAGCCAAGCGTTTCATTCACTAAGCAATACGATTTAAGTGATTTTGAATGTGATTGCTGGTGTCAGACATGCCAGTTTCAGGCCCTCCAAAATAGCTGCCATTCTTGCTCTATAATGTCTAGAATTTCCAGAGATTGGTGTGATAAGCACTTGTAGTCCCGGGGGCACAAGACGCCATAACAAGAATGTCAGAAAGAGTGGCAAGGCTCATACAAGTTAACAAATATGCAAATCAAACATCCTGACAGTGGCGTGCAAAATGGCAGCTTAGAAATACAGCTGGCAGACTTTGAAGTGAATAGGGTCCAGCAGCAGAAGGTGAGAATGAATCTGAGGACATGATTCGCAGCAAGGGACAGCAGACTATAGAGACGCTTCTTCATCTTTCTGCAGCTACATGCTGATGATGGGGTCAGAAATAAGCATAAATAAATGGTTCCAACCTTCCTACTGTCAGATCTACAGACTGCTGGTGGGTTAATGATGTGAGAAATGTTTTCTTGGCTCACATTAGACCCAATTAACATTAACAGTTGTGCTTCTCTGTGCACTCTCAAAGTCCTCAAACATTACTGCTGAACATGTGCATCCTTTTTTTGGCCACAGTCCTTTTTAAACACACTTTCCCAAAATAGAATAGCTGTGCTTTTATTTACAATTAATACAATACTACAATTAGGGGGAGAGTTTTATCCAACAAATAAATTTAAGTTAAATACTCTTTATAACCCTTAAGCCATCCATGGAGGAAGGGTTTGGTTGACAAAATGTCACACTTCAAAATGGGTTGCAGCTGTTTATTTCCCCTATTTATGTTTTCCTTAATCCTGTCAATTATCATTATTTCCCATTTTAGCCAAGAGCCTGTTATTGCAACCACGATGACAAATGTACCCTAATCATAATTTCAGTAGTGTGGAGTGTGTATCCTGCGCTCAGAAAATACTCCTACTCCTGATGGTTCTTGTCCTGTTCTGACTTAGAAAACAGGGTTATAACTCACCAGTTTGCCTTGCACACAGGACACAGATGTTCCTGTAGTTATTTTTGAGAGCCTTGTGTTAGTTGTGCAAGTTTTAATCAAGGTGCTCACATTAGAAGATGTGTGCATAATTGCACAGGGCTTGATGAGTGTGTACCACGTCACTCAAATTAAGGACTGTGGATGGAACGGTCATAACTTTCACGCCTGGTACTGCTTCATTTGGATGGGTGCAGGGACCTAATCAACTGAAATATATCTTATAAGCATATGTGAGTGACAGATGGTGGTCAGAACCTGTGCCTGAGCTAACTGCATTTTGTCCGCAGTTCATTTCTATCACTACATAATATGAGAAGATGGAGACAGGATCTAGTTTGTGAGTTAGGGGATACACAACTGTTTATAATGTGTGTTTATAGTGTTGCTTTAAATCAGTGTTGATTATATGTTCATGATCCTAATCAGAGTAAGCAACAATTCTTGATTCAAGTATTTGTTTAACATTAACATAATTGCAGTACATGGGCTCTGCTGTACACATATTATAGCTTTTATTTTTGAACCATCACACAGTATTTAATTTGCATGGAAACATCAGCAGATAACATCCAAAATGTACACATTTAGGCAATCTTAGCATTGATTAACATTTATGGGACATCCATATCTAGGTTATTAATGGCTTAATTGTGGCTGTCCTAATTTAAAGTCAAATTGAAATTATAAGTTTTTTAAAGCACAAAGTGCTGGTGTTACAGAACTACTCATTGCTATGATTTTTGACAGTTTTTTTGCCATCACCACAACTGGATAGCTAGAACATTTAATTTCTGTAATGTAACAGTAAATGAACAGAAGCTGATGCTGACATGGCAAGTGATGAAATAACAAGTACAAAAAGAAAAGTCTAGTGGAAATGTAATGTTTGCTTATACTGATAAATTAACCCCTAGAGCATTCTGTACATTTTTAACTTTCCTGTATTTTCTGAGCTTTATATTGAGTGTCATTTCATTGTTTTCCTGTCTAAACCACTGTTTAGACAGTTTTACTGTTTTGGTTCACTTTTGCTGCTTTCATAGCTTTGTTGTCAACCACAGTACCTGCTATGCAAAACAACACAGTCACAGTTTAGGCACTAAAAAGCCAGTTATTTCTTTCAGAAACAGGTAGAAACCAAAACAGAGCTAAAAATAATAGACTGAGTATTGGATTACATTAGCCAGGCAGTTGGAAACATGATTCCAATTATATAATAGCACTGTTAAACTGTTTGCTAACATGTTTGCTACATCAGTTTAACTTATGTCTGCTGCTCCCAACTGGCCCAAAATAAAAGTTATTGCAGCTTTAAGATGGGGATGTATTTTTGTCACAGTGGTTATTATTGTTCCTATTTAGAATATGAAATGGTTAGAATAAACCTAGTTATTGTGCATCTTTTGAAAAATAAGATACAAGTGCTGCAACAAAATGACCGACTTAGTGCTGAGCTGAAATTCTGCTGTGATTTCTATTTCATTGAAACTAATAACACTATTGAGTTTTTGCTAGCACATTTTATATAGCTGGTTGTGTTTGTCGGGGCTGCAGCTGCACTAAATTCTAGGGCCGATCTCAAAATTTCAAATGGGCTCAAATTTTGAACTGCAGACCTGAAGTTAGCATGATACATAATCCATTGTTGTTCAAGGAGATTTGAAATACTGCAGACAATGCACTTTGTCCCCTTGAAGGAGGGCTTCTGTAACCCAAGAGGCCAATGCTACAATAATGCATGTCCATTGATCTAGAAAAGTGCTATATTCTAGAGTAAATAACTTCCTGAGAAACACGAAAATATTTAAATGAAAAAGCACAAAGTATGAAAAGGTAAAAAAATATTCCCTATACAGTAATTTACCATGCACCATACAAGCATGCATACGAACTGGACAACAAAATTACATGACATCCAAATGAAAACAGTTTTACTTCTTGCACACATTAAAGCTTTCATCAATGACAATGTGGCTTAAAATTAAACCAGTTATTACAATCAGCATATTGTTTCTAATTATGATTTGAACTTTTCACCTTTCACCAAAATGTGCAGATTGAAACTGTGGGATTCAGAGCTTGACTTTTTTCCTATAATAACAAGAAAATACCACAAAGATGTGGCGTCAAGGGGCAAATGTAGGATGTGTATATTTCTGTTCATCTTGCTTCTGCACATTCAAATTACAGACCTTTAGACAGACACAGAATACATGCCCCACATTTGATATGATTATGCCCTTGGAACCTCAGAATAGTAGTATTTTATTGAGTGAAGACCCCTAGCCACAAACACACATAAAAGCAGTTTTTTCTGCATAGCACACCTCTTTGAGTGCATGTAATGTATGAGACTTTGGATTATACACACTCTGACCCTGCTTAGAGCTCCCTGTGTGCTGGTGTTGGGATATCATTATCAAAGACAGACAGGCAGAATACTGAAGCAGCAGAGAGGATGAAAGATACAAGGCATTGTAATGCTCTAATAGTGTTTGTTCTGCTCACTCTCTCACAGTGTGTAAGAGAGTGAACAGGGCAGATATCCTTTCACCCAAAGCCAACATCCACTTTCTTTTTCTCTCTGTCACACCAAGAACACATGTGCTGCTAGGAGCTTCCATTTTCATAGACCACACATTCATGGTGAATCAAACATCAGACAATCTGCTGCTGTTGTTTTAGTGTGTCAGTGTTCACATGTGGAAAAGAGGAGAGAGGGAAATTGACCTTCGCATGTGTGTGCGCGTGTATGTGATGGATCTGAAATGGTGCAGAGGGGGCGATGTCCAACAAACAAGATAAAGAGAGCTCAGTGTTGGTGATGAGGGGTCCCATGTGGGTGTGTGGAAGGCGTATAGCTTAATGTGTGTGTAGGAGCTATCAACTATCAGTTCGCCATAAAAGTTGTCGGCCTATCTTTTGTTTCTAAAAAAAACAAAAGATAAAATGCAACAATAATCAGTTCTTACTATTGTGACAACAGGCTTCATTATGTCACTAGCATTTTTAAGTGTGAACTTTTTGCATAGCTAAAAGAATAAAGACAAATTATATGTGATATACTAAATTGTGCAAAACTGTGCAGTAACTACAACTGAATTATTATTCATGCCTTAAAGTGACCTTTCACTAAATATACAGTTGCCAGTCAAGCCACCTAATCTAGTATGGCATATGCTTCTGATGGTGGCAGATTTACCTACTTAAGTTTATATATCAGTGGGTCTTAAGGTCTGACAAAAGCACAGCTCTCATTTTTCTCCAACTGTTTCTCAGCTGAAATCACTGCTTTGCTAACATATGCTGCTAGCTGTAGCAAGCTAGCTAATTACCAGTTATTTTGTGACTTAAAAGGCAGGCAGAGTCTAATGGCTGCTCAGTAGTTAAGAAAATGGGTGCTGCAATGTAACTGTCCTATATTCTCTTTTGTAATTAACATATACCATGTAGAATATGGACCAGTTGATTCACTGTGTCACTGCATTGAACAGATCACTGTGTGGATGCAAAACAAACAGAGACCATAAACAGAGACAAGACTGAAGTAATCATCTTTGGGCCACAGAAACAAAGAAACTGTCAGCAGTCACCTCGAGTCTCTTTCTCTAAAATCTAAAAATCTAACTAAGGTTAGAAATCTAGGGGTAATCATACATGGATTCATCAGCATTTTACCATCTCAGAAACATTGCCAGACTCTAAGGGATCATGTCTAAACCAGACTTGGAAAGACTTGCATTTATCTCCAGCAGGTTAGAACTGCTGGACTGTAACTGCTCACAGGGCTCTCAAAACGAGCTGCAAGGCAGCTGCAGTACATTCAGAATGCTGCCTCTCAGGTCCTGACTAGAACGAGGAAGTACAATCACATTACTCCTGTCGTCAGATCTCTGCACTGGCTTCCTGTCTCTCAGAGAATAGAATTTAAAACGGCACTGCCTGTGTATCAGTCTCTTCATGGCTCAGGACCAATGTACATCTCTGACATGTTGGTGCCATATGAACCATCTTGGACTCTGGGAACGAGCAGAAGGCCTGTCCCTGATGTTCTCAGAGTCAGAACTAAACAGGGAGAAGCAGCGTTTCAGTTTTGTGCAGCTAAAATCTGGAATAGTCTTCCTGATGATGTTAGACAAGCCTCATCTCTGACAATGTCCAAGTCCAAGCTAAAAACTTTTCTTTTTAGCTCAGCATATGACAACTGAAAGTGTTTTATCTGCACTCATTCTCTTTTAATTTAATTTCAAGTTCATTTTCTACTATTTGCTGTTTCTTATTTTAATTTTTGAATTTTAACTAGTCTTTGATTTCTGTAAAGGACTTAGAAATAAAATTACAGAATTATTTGTGCTATACAAATAAACTTTCCTTGCCTAGAAAGGCCTACTGTCACGAAACGAGGGTGTGGTGTGAAGGAGGAGAGGTGAGAACCCAAATGCAGGACCAAGGAACTTTATTAGTCCTGGGATCTCCAGAACAAACTCACACACGAAACAGGTACCGGATGAGACGGCAGAAAACAAGGAGAGACCGGGTGAAACGGTCAATACAGAAACACACTTATTCATTAACTTACTTCCTTCATTCGTTAATGATCCGGCGGGGAACAAAGGAACGAGGGAGGTATAAATAGGCGAAACCCAAAAGGTAATCAAACACAGGTGAACATAACGGGGACAGGTGAAACTCATGAACACAATTACACATAAAGCTGCCAGAGACTAGAACGGGGAGAAAACAGGAAGTCAATACAAAATACGAGTCCTCTGGCAGGAAGTCCCCAGAGGGACTCATGACACTTACTTGATTAAAAAACATTGGCTCTTCACTTCTTGCAAACCTTAGCCACTAAAAGCTCTGCTTTTGGAGCAAACTATGATTCTATAGATACCAGAATACACACACACACACACACGCGCACACACACACACGCACACACACGCACACACACACACACACACCACCTTTCACAGTTGCCTTAGGCCTGTGTTTGACAAAAGGTTTAGAAAGTGGATCAAAGAACTGTGATACACTCTCCTATCTGTAATGCTACAGGGCCTTTGTGTCTTCAGCTCTTTGTACTGCTTGTTTAATATAGTCTATGTCCTACTTAATTTAGTCTTTACATCTTTATTGGGAAGTTTTTGGCAACATAACACAATCACTACTCTAACCAGATGATTCTTCCAAAAGCAATTATGCTGTTTCTCAAAAACACTCAATTTCAGTGAACAACAGTTCAGCTTTGATACAAGTTTTTGTTGCCAAGATAGTTGGCAATTTGTCTTAGATTCAGTAAGCCAACATTCTGATAAAGTACGAAGGGGAAATATAAATTTTCTTCCAACATTTGATGATGTACTTTATTACTATTTCTAAGCTTTTAAGGGTCTGTCTTTTCATGATATGACTTTTCCAAAAGAACCTGATAAACACTTCCTACGTACAACTGCCTCACACTTTCTCAACAACAAGAAATGTTGTTGCCTAATTGACTCTCTTTACCTGACAACAGGTCTAGCTTTTTTCTGTCATAGTATAAACATAACCAGACACAATCTGTTTATCTTCACTGAGAAATGAAGACTGACTGTAGGCTTTGAGGCCAGAAAGAAGCAAAATAAAAACAAAGAAAGACTTGCATCTCCAAGTTCTGCTGACTGGTTTGTCCCATGTGTGTCTCACACTATGAACTGATTTGAAAAGAATCGTAAAATGCTGTGACTTGTATTGTTACTTGTCTTGATGCTAGTTATGCAAAGTAGCTCCCAAAGTTTTCACTAATGCCTGTTTTATCTGTCACAAGATTATTTTTGCAGTACTTTAGGTCTGACTCCCGAGCCTTGATTTGACTTTGTCTGTTTTTATCATAAATTACTCTTCAAGTGGTTCTGATGGTCTACACCACCAATAAAATAAACTGGTATTAGAGGTGGAGGAAAAAATGGTGGCGATATTGATGTCTGGCATTCAGTGTGTGTAACAACTATGGCCAATAATGACCGGATATTACTAGATTTTATTGGAAAGACTCATGTTGTAACTGTCTTGTAAATAAGTGAATCCCACCTTGCAGTGCAGGAAGACCCCAGTCCCTGTTTCCATCCTTGGAGACAAAGTAGAGATTGTGGACTGGTCAAACAATACAGATGCACTCTTCAAGAAAGGACAGAGCAGACTGTTCTTCTTCAGGAGACTCTGTTCCTTTGGTGTGTGCCACAAGCTACTAAAGATGTTCTATCAGTCTGTAGGAGCGAGTGCACTGTTCTTTGACTAATTCTAAACACAGACTAATTCCTCCTAAAGCCAAGACTGAGAGATTCAGGAAGTCTTTTGTGTCCACGGCCAAAAGACTCTATAATTCAACAATATAAACAACAACGCACACACACACACACACACCACATACACATGTATGCGCGCGCACACACGCACACACGCACACACACACATACACACACACACACACACACACATACACACAAACCCCCCAAAATAAATAATTAATTTATTATTTTTCTACATACAAGTTAATTACTTAATTACTTTATTAATTACATTAATATAATTTAAATAATCTCAAATTTAATAACTTTGAATAACTGCTGTAACAATTGAATTTCCCCTTGGGGATTAAAAAAGTACCTCTTCTTCGTCTTCTTCAAATTAATTTCACAGAAAAAAATTAACTACTACTAGTAATACTAATAATTATCATCATCATAATCATAATAAAAAGGACAATGGAGGAAAAATAAAAGCCATCATTGGAAAAATGACATTTTGACAAAGGTAGAATTTAAAAAGAGGGTGTAAAAAGGGGTTTTGTGTAAAAAATTAAAGCAATTTCATGAAAATGAACTGAATTGTAAACATTTGTTTAATTATTTTTCGAATACATGGTCATATTATGAAACGTTTGCGCTCAATGGTATAGTTTGTAGTTTTTATATTTAATAAGAAATATCAGGAATACCCATCCTGTTCTCAGGTAGCAAGAGGGGCATGTCCATGTGCATTTTGACTGACAGCAGCTGAGACCCAGCAGGTGGAGCAGACTTGAAGCTCAGTTGCTGTGGCATTGAACACCAGCATCTTAATGCACTGTAGTTAGACTTACAGGTATTTTTACAGGTTGAAACTTACTGACTAATTATTTACCAAACTGAGTTAGCAGCACTCAAGGTTTGTTTAGCGGCTGGGAACAGCAAGCTTATGAGCAGCCCAGGCTAAGGTGAGGATGGCTGTTCTAAAATTCCCACAAAGCTTGATATTAATGCTTGATAAAATGCAAGTGTGTATTATCACAGTATTAGCTTTCAGTATGACTAACATTGTGTGGCAATTGATGTTTATTAAAGGAGTCAACCACAGGTGCTGCCAGTAACCATAGATATGGTGCTGGGTATTTCAGAGGCAGTGCCCTGGCTCTGTGCATGCTGGCTTATTGGCACACTCCACAGAAAAGAGGATCTCATTTAAACAACCTGGATTGTTGGAAATTATTAATTCAAATTTGAATATGAATTCAAAACGTTCAAAATGCATCTGTGATTCTGGCAAAACACTGGTGAGTTTTTTTAATTTAGCTTATTCTTTTTTGGTTTTGCTTTTATAGCTAAGAGATTTTGACCCCCATCACATTAATCGTCAAAGGATAATAACTGTGTTTCACATATGAACCCCATCTCAGGTTTTGTCATCAGCTCTCCCACTGTTCATGTGAGTGAAATGTGATTTGAGTCAGCTCTGAAGCTGGAGTTCAAGTCCTTTTATTGTCATAGCTATGAAAAATACAATGAAAAGACTGCCGACATGGATAATCTTCTTCGATATTTCCCTGATTTACTGTGTGTCTCTCTGTGTACATGCTCTACAGTTATACACAGTTCTATTAATGTGATTTCACATGGCTGGCTCAGAGATGCTGTGTGTTTACGCCCACAGAGCTTTTGCCGTCTTTGTATTCATGGCCCATGGTCAAATCTAATTTAGCTCCAGTATTTTGATTTTAATCAGTTGAAAAAGTAGATGTTTTCAAAACCCCATCAAACCAGTGTTTCAGATCAATATTAATACATTTTTCTGCTATTCCTGTTGCTGTACTTCTAATAAAGCATTTTGTTTTTTCACTTTTAACAGCATATCTGCAGGGTTGCCCTGTTTTAGCTTTTGCCCTGTTTTCTTGGTTGTTAAGAGTGAAACAGTCAAACAGAAATCTAAAACAATATGAAATTACTATCAAAATGTGTTTACTCTCTAAATATAGCACCTGGAACTACAGTAAAGCATCATCTGACCTTTTTACCCAATTTTCAATTGACTTTAAAATGAGAAGTGGACATTTTGATAAAATATTGTAATCCTCTGTCAATTTAAGGCAGCAAATATTTTTGTCAGGTATATCCATGCAGTGTACACTTTACTATATTACAATTCCCATTAATGTGTAGCTCTCTTTATTTTTATTATTTTGCTTTTTGTTTTTGATAAGCGGTGAGGGTTGCTGACTGATTCGGTAATTTATATATTAGCGTGATACTGCTTACCATACTCATACATAAGCATGTATGACATTAGCATTAGGCCCACATATTTGTACTGTATTTACCAGAAAAATGGCATTAGTGCTTTGTGAATGTGGTTCACAAGGTGATGAACAATGGATTGCTTTACATAGTGGTCAAAACCTAAAGGAGACTGTTAAGAAAGTTTGATATAACCATGGACACAGGTTTTACTCACTAATACACCTGCATTTCTCTTCCTGGCCCTGTTCACCTATAAGTTCACTTCACAGCGTCATTTTCATGTTGGTGCTTGAGAACAGGTGCCTGTGTCATCGATGTGCCTATGTATGCCTTGTTATGGGAGCTTTTGAGGTCAATTTTTCTCTTCAAGGCACCTTGGCAGTGTGTGAGGTTGTGCCTCCCCACCACTCACCATTTAACATTAATGTTTTTATTCACAACTCTATGGTCATATTGTTCTAGTGGCTTAACCTTAACCGTAGAAGTGACCGACTGAGAAAAGTTCACTCTGCCTACTTTGTTGTTTACTCACAATGACAATATAACCTGCCAGTACCACATGATTTTTCGTGTGACTTAGTGTCAGTTTATCCAAAACCTATGACAACCCTATGAGGAGGACAGATATGATTTTAGTGCATGTTGGCAAAGACTGTACTTGTGCTGCCTATTTGGTACTGCCAGGTTTAAATGAAACTCAGAATGATGCATGGTATGTTGGCTTACACATTTTGTCCTCATCGTTTTCTTAAGGTGCCAGTGGAGAACAGAGATGAAGACTTTATCAATCTTCTTCCTCCTCCTCGACCTCCTTGCCTCAGGAGCCTGTGATGACGTTAAGTACATCTCCAAGAGGAACTCAGGTAAGATGAACAACCACGGTGTGTGTTGTCTCCAGCTACACTTGAGGCCATATTATTTTGCTGAAAATAAGCCTCTCTCTTTGTGAAAGTTCCCAGGTGTTGTCTTTTTTGAGGTTTTTGTCTTTTGCTGATATTCCCTTTTGTTTTGTTTCTCTTTTATCTGCAAACACTCTTCAATCTTCTCTCAATAATGCTACCTCTTGTCTTTTCTCATACTGCGCCTCCTCACCCTTATTTTCTCTATTGCTATCAAATTCACTTTCCCTGTCTTCTTTCCCGGCAGTCATCTGCTGCTTGTTGTGATGCATTGATATCTCTTAACGCGATGCAGCGGATATATATGTCTATTTTGCTGTAACAATTTCTTTATTTTTCATATTCCTAACTCTTTCTTCAAACTCTATCTCTGGGCCTTGATGTGTGCCTGTTTCTTTGCTTCCTTTGAGGCTGTGTAATAATCAGCCTGTCTTACAGCTGCTGTCGTTGTTCCTGCTGTTGTGTTCATTTGTGTATCAGGGGCCAGCTGATGACAGATCTGCTCATGGTCTTTTATTCTTGATCGATTTGTTGTGTCTCGCTGATGAGCCTGACACAGCGAGTCTGAGTGGGCTATCGATGTTTGTCAAGCTGTCTCAATAATGCTTTGTATGATACTCTGTAACTTAAAAGTGAGCTATACATTTCTGCTTAGGCATGTTTACATGTGACAGGCTGTGCTTAAGGTTCATGCTATTTATGTTTGAATAGTGTCACTTTTGATACAGAGACAAGTGTGAGCCTAGAGGCTCTGTGATTATCAATATTGCAAACAGCATTTGTTAATCTATTCTCACACACCCGTCTTCAAATTGATACAAACACTGAAAATTACTTTTTAGCAAACTCAGGTCATCTGATTACACAATCCAGTCAGAACTGGTAAGTGGTAATTAAACACATATCATCTAACAATTACATTACAAGACTTCTTCCAGCTACAGTACTGTCACAAAGGTCTATGGGCTATGAAAACATATTTCTCAATTATTTTCTCACCAAAAGAGATTCGATCATTCACATGGACACAATTTTCTCAGATAGAACAATACTGGGTTATTTAATTTGTGCTCTTTTAACTGATTTTAAAGTTAGCAGGACTGCAGGATTGCAAACCAATCACGCTGTAGCAATAGTCTGATATTTTTGACTGTGAGACTGTGTATTGTGTGTACTTGTGTGTACGCAGGCACTGGTATCTTTAGATCTACAGTAGTGTCGGTGTTTACCCTAACTAAGCCAACTCTCTGCTGGCTTTAGCTAAACATTTACCCCACTTTTATGGGGGTGGCACCAATTGTCTTGTTTTCTCTGGAAAGAAAGTGAAAAAGTATATAAATCTCCCCAAATGCTACAGTATTCCTTTAATAAATAATATTTAAAACAATACTTTTTACTTTGGTTGTTGTTTATTTAATGATGAATATTTGAAATCAGAGGGAAACACTTAAGACTAAGTCTTCAGGGACTTTAATGTTTCACAGATAAAGCTAAACTACAGTAGTGACCAACTATGATAATCTGATAAACCTGTGATAGTAAGACACGTTAAGCAACATACAGGTAACAGGATGCTTGAGTGAGGGGAAACCCAACCCTCTCTTGACTCCTTCCAGGAGGTGGTCAAAGGTCTATGTCATTCACAGAACAGCAGTCTACAGCTGACATTGAGTAGTGAAGTTGAGTTAAGCAGACTCATGGCAAAATTTTACAGGCAACCTACCTAAAGCATTATGTGGCAGTATGTCCAGGCTGCAATGTTGGAAGAGTTGGAAGAGAAAAGTGATCCACTTTTACCCGTTGGTGGGAATTAAAAATAACACAACACAGTTTTGTTGAAGTTGTTTTTTTGGTAAGAGTTTTATTTCTAAATGAGGGTGAGTTTCACTGCATTCTCTGCTGTTGTACTTTCTCTTCTCATCTCTCTCACACACAATGTGCTGACTATGTGGGTGAGCGGGTGGGAGCTGTTTGCTATTTGCTGTGCATGTACACTCACAGACATACCTGCAAGCTTCATGCCATATTGAACAGTGACTGTACAGTTGGGGGACTGTACATGTCAAGTGTCTGTGTGTGTCTATATGTGTGTGTTTGGCAGAGAGGTGTGGACAGACAATTATGAGATCAGAGCAGAGCCAAGCGGACATTTATGTGGGCGACCGCTGCATTTGGCCGAAGATAGACTGTTAGATATTTTCTTTCTCTCACTGCTTGTGTAGGTGTGTGTGTGTGTGTATGTGTGTGTGTGTGTGTGCATGTGTAACTGGACACCGTATGGATAGGAACTACCATTTCCTCGTTTTGGTCTCCCTGCTGTGCTTTGATGTAGCACCCGCTGCAGCAAAAGGGGACAAACTGTGATGAGACACAGCAGAGAGCACGGTGGGAGTAGGTGGGAAGAGACTTTGAAGTGAGTTTTATACAGATCAAGGCACAATAATAAATAAATAAATGTGATGCTTAGAAAGACTAATACCAGTCAATGAGATACTATGTGATCCCTGTAGGAAAATCTTCACTCCCATCACATGGAGGTCAGAAATCAGCTGTTCCAGGTTCAGTTTCAGGCTCAAGGACAGTAGGATTTTCCTACACTGACACTGCATTAAAAGCAAAGTACATTATAGGTTAACAGATGTGGTTAAGCAAAGAAATATTAGCAATTATGTGTCTTGACAGCTCAGAGTGAGCAGCTCAGCATTAAGTACACATACAGCAGCTCTTATGTAATTAAATGCAATGTAATGAATTAGAAGGTAAGGTCAAAGAAGATGGAAAGAAATAGCCCTGTGTAATTATGTGCAGAATGTGTTTTTCATATTTCTTCTTGTGTTTTCTCAGGCCTTTCACACCCTGTGGATTATTCCAGGATAGATGCTCTGTGCATCTCACTTCTTGGTGCATTGTACATTCAATATATCATTTGGTTGAAATATTTCAGCAGTTTGGTTCCAGCTCCTCAGTCATATCAGATCTTACAATTCAATCTGTTCTCATTTCTCTGAACAGCTATTTGGTGAAAATCTATCACTCTCATGGTAAAAGTTCTGTTTTAAAGCTGCGTTCAGTTGGAAAAGTTTGACTCTGTTTGTTTGAAAACATAGCAAAGATGCAAGGTCTTTTTTTGCTGAACATAATTATACGTCAGACTTTCTGAATGTGCTGTAGAGCATACGAGCATTCAATGACATTTCCTCTCCCATTGCCAACAAAGCAAAGGAGTCTAATATGTTCAAAACTATTACAAGTCTAATGCTGCATAATGTCCCATATGCAGTATCTCAAGAAGCTAATGGAAAAAATCCTGAGGGTTAAAGTACTGAAGGACTCCTGACTGATATATAGCCAGGAGTGCTGCACCATGGAATGTGAACATTAAACTGCATATTTGTATGCATATGTTTGTATATGGATTGATGACAGATAACAGAAAAAAAACTACTTGTGTAGGAATATTATAATACTGTGGCATTCACAACTTTCCCTCAGCTTGTGCAGTTCTTTCACTTTAGCAGGGTCATTTTCACAAAAGTGTTTTTCATTGTATCAACTATTAAGATGCCTCGCAGTTCCCCTCGCTCTCCTCGTCTTTCCTTCTCACTATTTCAGCTTGTCTAAGTCTCTCTCTGTATGATAAAACAGCCAAAGATTTTACACCTGTTGGAGCAATATCTTCTTTTTGTCTTTCTGTACCATTTTATAGTCATTTTGTGTGTCAGCAGTGTTTTTGTGGCTGTGGTTGTTATGCATCTCTTTATGGTCATTCTGCATTTATTTGTAGTAATTTGTAGTGTCTTTCTACCATTTGTGTACCTTTCTTCCAACAGTCACTTCAAACTGAGGCTGAGTACAGGGAGGGCCTCAGTAGTCCATCCATACGTTAAAAAACACATAACTACTGTATTATACAACACATTGTAGAACTGTAATGGAGGGGTTAACATCTCTCTCTAATATGCATTATTGCTGTTTAGTCAGCTCCTTTTCAGTTTCATTAAAACTCTCAGTATACATTCAGATTCTTATATATGTAGCGGAAGAGGTCTTGCATTTATTGTTTTTCCACTCATTTAGTCCGTTTTTTAGATCCAGTTTAAATGTTTTTTCATCTGCATTTCCATTTCTGAGGCAAGACGTATAATTGTCCTCCAGACTGTAGGCACGTTGTATTGTAAATCACAGTGAAGCTAATGGTGTTGAAGTAACTGCATTTACACAAGGGCAGAACTGTTTCTTAGATTAGCTCATTTTTGCTGAAAGTGCTAATGAGCTCAACAGTTGCTACACAGGCATGACGATGCTGAAAATAAAGCCTGGAAGTCTCTGTGTATACACATACACACACTTTCTGGACGCATTGATGCAGAATCACACTCATGTTTTTTACATAAACAGTAAACTTGTTTCTGCATATTAACACTCAAGCAGCCACACACAGACGCCTGAGTTCCATCAAATGCCCTATGTGTGTGTGTGTGTGTGTGTGTGTTCTTGTGAGTGCAAGTGCATTTTCTGACACATCTAAACCCTGAGATAAAAGAGCAATTAAATGTCAAAGCAGAGCTGAGATATTAGTGAACTGCTTGTGTGTGTGTGTTTGTGTGTGTGCTTCAGTGTGGTATGAGATGGCTGCACTGTACAGTATATAACATAGAAACTGTTTATATGTGTGGGTTTCTGAGTGAGACAAAAAGGACGAAACAACCGGAGATCTATCTCTCTCGCTGTCACATACACTCACACACACACACATGTCCTCTCTGACTGCACACTACAGCTGACTTTGCATTACAAAGTATTTGACGTTGAGCAGATTTTTAACTTCTGATGCAGACATTTTTCCACAGCAAAATGTTGACGCACTTGGTTTTTACGCTCGGCTGTGATCGACTTTGCTGCAAAATGAACATGAATGTCAGGCTCAATGAAAGAGTGACTTCTTTAAAAAGACTGTTAGAAAAATGTGCATTAACATGATTCCAAAGTAAATAAAAAAATTAAAAAGCAATAAAGTCAAAAATCCAGCAGAAGGTTCAACTAAATAACATTTTGTCCTGGGGATTTTGAATGAATGTTTTGCTGTTGCTTTGAATGCTGAGGTCAAAATGGCAAATGATTTGTTCATAACATTCACAGAATACAGACAGTGACAGAGAACAAGAGAAATAGAGCAGGGGTGAGAGAAAAATCTAAATTTTCTTGCTCTGCACCGCGTGGAGAAACAGAGAACAACACTGTCATGCTTGAGTAAATGGTGCAGGTGAATGACTTAATGTAACTTAATGATGAAATCACAGATAGTAAGTTAGATGATTGTTTTCCCCAGTTTTATTTGCAAATGAGTTTCAGCTTGTTGTTTCCAGAGACCAGATTGGGTAATTTTTCCAATTATCTGAAAATGTCAGTATCAAAAGCATGGACTCATTAGAGTTTTTGCAGTAAACCAGTGGCACAAAGGTTGAAAAGTGTAGATTTTAGTGTTTGCAGACCATTCCACAGCATCACACATTTTATTTTAATGAGCAGAAAAAATGGACAGTAGCTGTTCATTTACATTGTGATGTAGAAGGGTCAAAGGTCGGATGGAGACAGCATAACATGACATTGTCAAGTTATTTTCCTTACTCCCTCGATTTGTGCACAAAGTTCAGCAGTGTCAAAATGTGGCAAATTCTTGGAGTTACCAATGGCAAACATACTTGTACATATACAGTGGGTACGGAAAGTATTCAGACCCCTTTAAAATTTTCACTCTTTGTGTCATTGCAGCCATTTGCCAAAATCAAAAAAGTTCATTTTATTTCTCATTAATGTACACTCAGCACCCCATGTTGACAGAAAAAACCAGAAATGTAGAAATTTTTGCAAATTTATTAAAAAAGAAAAACTGAAATATCACATGGTCATAAGTATTCAGACCCTTTGCAGTGACACTCATATTTAACTCACATGCTGTCCATTTCTTCTGATCCTCCTTGAGATGGTTCTGCTCCTTCATTGGAGTCCAGCTGTGTTTAATTAAACTGATTGGACTTGATTAGGAAAGGCACACACCTGTCTATATAAGACCTTACAGCTCACAGTGCATGTCAGAGCAAATGAGAATCATGAGGTCGAAGGAACTGCCCAAGGAGCTCAGAGACAGAATTGTGGCAAGGCACAGATCTGGCCAAGGTTACAAAAGAATTTCTGCAGCACTCAAGGTTCCTAAGAGCGCAGTGGCCTCCATAATCCTCAAATGGAAAAAGTTTGGGATGACCAGAACTCTTCCTAGACCTGGCCGTTCAGCCAAACTGAGCAATCGTGGGAGAAGAGCCTTTGTGAAAGAGGTAAAGAAGAACCCAAAGGGCTTATGGCAGAGTGGCCCGACGGAAGCCTCTCCTCAGTGCAAGACACATGAAAGCCCGCATAGAGTTTGCCAAAAAACACATGAAGGACTCCCAGACTATGAGAAATAAGATTCTCTGGTCTGATGAGACCAAGATTGAACTTTTTGGCCTTAATTCTAAGTGGTATGTGTGGAGAAAACCAGGCACTGCTCATCACCTGCCCAATACAATCCCTACAGTGAAACATGGTGGTGGGAGCATCATGTTGTGGGGGTGTTTTTCAGCTGCAGGGACAGGACGACTGGTTGCAATTGAAGGAAAGATGAATGCGGTCAAGTACAGAGATATCCTGGAAGAAAACCTCTTCCAGAGTGCTCAGGACTTCAGACTGGGCCGAAGGGTCACCTTTCAACAGGACAATGACCCTAAGCACACAGCTAAAATAACAAAGGAGGGGCTTCGGAACAACTCTGTGACCGTTCTTGACTGGCCCAGCCAGAGCCCTGACCTAAACCCAATTGAGCATCTCTAGAGAGACCTGAAAATGGCTGTCCACCAACATTCACCATCCAACCTGACAGAACTGGAGAGGATCTGCAAGGAAGAATGGCAGAGGATCCCCAAATCCAGGTGTGAAAAACTTGTTGCATCATTCCCAAGAAGACTCATGGCTGTACTAGCTCAAAAGGGTGCTTCTACTCAATACTGAGCACAGGGTCTGAATACTTATGACCATGGGATATTTCAGTTTTTCTTTTTTAATAAATTTGCAAAAATTTCTACATTTCTGTTTTTTTCTCTCAAGATGGGGTGCTGAGTGAACATTAATGAGAAATAAAATGAACTTTTTTGATTTTGGCAAATGGCTGCAATGACACAAAGAGTGAAAAATTTAAAGGGGTCCGAATACTTTCCGTACCCACTGTAAGAGGAAACGTCTGACATGGACCTGCTTAAACTGTATTTCTTCCATGTGCAACCACATTAGTGAGCAGTAAATCACATCCTGTGGATGTACACACTACAGGCTCTGACCCCTATGGTAGATGTGACAAGACAAAAAGAAACTGATGCAGTACGTAACCTTTGATCAGAACATGCAAGATGATCCATAAAATTTGTGTGTATTTCTAAAGGAAAGTGTCTTAAAGCTCCTCTGTACACTTACACGGTACACAACATTTACACCAAAACTGCCATTCGTAAATATTGTCAAATATTAGTTTGCCCCCTGATCATCCAGCACTCTGTTACTTTGGCCACACGGTAAGCATGTAACACGCAGCTAGTGCATGCTGTATAGTAACCATGATGTGGGATGACATTGCATCATTTTTCTTGTTTTTGTGTGTACATCATGTATCATGGCATTCAGGAAAATAAATCTCTGTCATGTCTCTACACAGCCTGACTAATTACCACAAGTAACTTTGTCACAGACCATGCACCTGACTTTTCTCCACTCTGCGTCCAGCATGGTCCAGCTCACCATGCTCTTTCTCTCTGTTGCCCTTATTTTCCTGTTTGTGAGGCTGCTGCTTTCTGTTTTTTTCCTGTCTGTCTCAGTAACCCACACTCAAGCCTAAGTCATAAAAAGACTCATAAATGCTGTATGTTTCTATATAGTGGCTATTTCATCATCTCTGGACATATGCCAAACATTAGGCTCATTTATAATTCCTTACGCTGGGCATTTGACCTTTTGAGACCAGTGCAACATGATATTTGCTGTGTTCCTGCTCGTCCTGAACAAGAACAGTCAAGATCAGTTTTCTCTCAAGAGAAGCTTTGGTGGCCAAGCCTCTTCAGGCACTTCTGTCTGTGCGCCCACTGTGACAAAACACTGGGAGGGATGGGAGAAGAGAGCTGTTTTCATTGCTCCTGACTGCTGCCAACCTTCTTTGCATACACTGAGGATTTATTTCCAAATCCCACCATGTTTTAGCTGTACAGCACATTATTTAGAAATTACCAGAAGTCAGCACCATAGTCTTGACAGCAGCTTGTAACAGGAACCTCTGAATAATGCAATGTTTTTTTTAGGAATAGCTTGACATTTTAGTAAGTATGCTTATTCACTTTCTTGCTGAGAAGTAGAAGAAAGATTGATACCTTTATTTAGCTTAGCTCTGCATAAATCCTGGAAAAGGGAGAAACAGTTAGCCCAGCTCAGGCCAGTGGTCAAAAAACACCCATGCACCTGTAAAGATCAACAGTGAACAATTTTGTCTTGTTTGTTAAATCTGAGCAAAAACTGAAATGTATAGCTCCATATTTACAGTACAGAGAGGAGGGAGTCATCGGTCTTCAACTACCAACAAGAAAGCAAACGAGCAGGTATCATGCCCCCCCTTACAAAAAACAAACAATCAAACAAAAAATAGAATACATGTGAGAGCATATTGAGCAAATGACTGAAATATTTAAAAGTTGTGTATGTCAGATGAAAAATTAAACCAACTGAGAGAGACGTCTTTTGTCTTCTAGTGCACTGATGAATCTACTCTGCTTAATGTTTTTAATGTCTTTTTGTTGTTGCTTTCTCCTCTTTGGTGCTTCCTTCCCCAGTCCCTGCTAGTCTCTAACTGCAGTGTCCTTCCTCTTTTCTTTTCCCTCTCTGTTTTTGTCACTTTTTGTCTAATCGGCTTTAGAAGGGGGTTACTGGCATGTACCTAGCAGACAATAATGTCAATGAAGATGCCTGTTTATTGCAACAGAGAAAAGGAAGTAGATATGCTATTGTATGTTTCTATAGACCTTACCGCTACAATGAAGGTGGACATGAACTTTACAAGCTTAAAATGTGCCAATTAAAGCTAGGTAGACAGTGTTTATGTATGATGTGTTACCTTAAACATTTTTATTGGCCTTCCTGCACAGCCTGAACCTGCAGCTTCTCTGCTCACACATGATGTCAGAGCTCATTCTGATTGTTTAAACAGAATCCCTGAACATGTTTGTTTATTAACAATTCCAAAGTTCTGTTCGAACAAGTGGTTATATCCTTAAAGCTGATGTCAATTTTTTTTTACTTTGTACAGAAACCAGAACAAACACACAGACAGTGATTTAAAAGACATGCAATAATATGTCGAACAACAACCGGTCTGGGTGAAACTCCACACAGTGTCTTCCCAACTCAGGGTGATCTGAAAATGCCTCACCTTTACTTTTGCCCTCTTCTTCACTCTTCTTCTTCTCTCTCTCCACACACCTGTACTTGTCTGTCACTCTATATCCCCTCTCTCTCACGCCCCCCATGCCTTCATGTCTTTATTGTGCTCCAAGGTTGTATTAAAGATTCATCCATTCTCTGGTTCTGCAGTCAAATATTGATAAAGGCTGACACTGCCTTGACTCTGCACACCTACAGGGTCCATTCTGCACACACACACACACAACCTTTATTATCCATGCATTTATGCTGTGCCGAGAAGATACCGATATGACAGTTGCACAAAGAGCAAACGATGTTCAAACACAAACATGCTTGCATGTTTATGTTGCATAAAATCTAAACACAAATCATTTATTATGTTAGTGTGCCATTAACATGCTTTTTTTCTTTTATCAACTGAATGTACTGTAGTGTAATGTCCCATCACATTTTTGTGTGACATTTTCATGAAACTATGTTCAAGTTCAAGTTCACAGTTTGTGTGATGGGTCTCCCGTCAGTCATCCATGACGCACAAGAATATCTTCTTACATGTTTATGCTGCATTCTTATTTTGCATCAATATTGATTGATGCCAGCACATTGTTGCTGATACAGGTGCAGAGAAAGAAGGATAATTGACTTGGCAAGTGCCACTGCAACTGTATTTGGTCTTCCAAAAGCAGGTAAAGCAATAAAATCCATGTGATATCCAGGGCAGGAAAACAGAATTATAATATAACACATTTTTATTAGAAAGGCAAACTTAACTTTTACCTAGTTATTTTACATTTCTGTATTTGACTACATCTTTGTTATAATTTATTTATAGATTCTGAAAATGAGCAGAAGTGCTTTTAGGGCACATTTTCATTAGAGTCAAATCATTTAACGATGTGTGCAAATTGCACAAACTTAAAACCTCCATTGCACATTCACCGACAACAGATTTTTCTGTGAGACTGGAAAGAGTTTGTGTCTGCTGGTTAAAACATGTTTGTGTATGCATATATGCTGGGACTTTAAATGAGAGTAAAGAAGTAGATTTGCTTTTAAGCAATCCTTCTCAGCAGTTTATTGAGCATTTTAATGAATAAACAATATTCTAAACGATAATATGGAGGGAATCTGTAACTTTTTTGTAGCTTACACACTGTAAAGCTACATGTCATAGTGTTGGACACTAGACTGCTACAACAGCTGTGCTGGTTTAGCTTTAACACTAACAACTGGTTGACTTCATGCTTTTGCATGTCACTTTTCTTTTTCTCTAATATGGTTCAGTGGTGTTTTTACTTGAGCTTGAACACTTGTCTACGTGCATGTTTGCTGAGTTGTGTGTGTGTGTATGTGTGTATGTGTGTGTGTGTGTGTGTGTGTGTGAGATAGAGAGAGAGAGAGAGTGTGTGCCCACTTGACAGTAATGAATTTGGACAGGGGGCTCAGGGGAAACAGACTATATGCAGCCCACTATAAATTACCCTCTTAACACATGCACATGCCCAGAATGTGCAGGAAGATGCAAGCATGGACAAATATATTCCATCTGTATCCCACCAGCAGATAAGTGTACAAACACACACACACACACATACACTCACACACACACACATTTTTATCTCAATGCATTTCTCAGTCAAAGGCGTACATTTATTATAGTGTTATGAATTATAGAAACACAATCTCACAGTGGAACTGACCCACATCATATATGCACATATGTACAATAAGCACCACACACAAATACATACACAGAAAACAAATAAATGCACATAAGCACATTTGCAGTGGCAGCACTAATAAATAAATAGATTATATTTGCTGTGGACAAATAAGCCTGAGAAATTAATGTTGGAACACCTGCCTTATGCAAAGAACAAACACACACAGAGCGCAAGAAGAAATACACACAGGCTCAGCATCATGAAAACTGACCTCGTAAAAACCTAAAACAGCACACACAACCACACTGCATATATATGTACATACTATTTACACACAAGTGGAGATATAATAATAGAGATAGAACAAAAAGCAAAAATTGATCTGTAAGGCAAGACTTTGATGCAAATATATGATCCACACTGGAGCTCAGTCAAAAACTTCCATTAGATTATGTGTAGACAATCTGAGCAGCTTTTTGTATTTTTGCTGGGTGTCCATGCTTTTTTTTATCTTACATCATGTTACAAGAAAAAACAATGTTGATTGTCAGGGCTAACCAAATGCATTACTCAGTATACTTGTACGGTCAGAAAACTGAGAAAAACTGTTATGCTATGCTCCTCCTATGCTCCTATGAGACCCAGAAAAATTTTTTTTTCATATTTCGATTTTTTTTTTTTAAATAATTTTTTTTTAGTCTGTTGTAATGTAATGTCCCTTGTAGTAGACATCGGGTCTTGCTTTTTTACAAAAACGACAGAAGAAGCATCAATTTGGTAATTATAATTTTTCAATTTCTGTGCATTTCTGTCTAATTTTCCCATTTTATGAGCATCAGAAACTAATGTAAAACATACTGTATTGCATGATTACAAAATGACATAGTACTCAAAAATCTTTAACCTAATTTAATATAAAACCTGCTTAGTTGGCAAGAACACAGTGCATATGCATCATAAATATTACATCAGAAAGCAGTTCTCATCCTGTTCTTATTCCACAGGCCTTCAATACTGATACTGTGAAGTACCTTTTCTTGTTCCTAAACTTAATCAAGCAACGTTTGTTCCTACCCCTTATCCATGAAGTTTTTATCCTAAATTCAACTACGCATTTTTTGTGCCTAAACTTAGGCAGCTCTGGTTACCTGCCACTACCTGTTCCTAATCCTAACCATGTGCACTTGTTGTGCCTGAAATAAACAACACAGTTTTTGTTCCTAAACCTAGCCAGATAGATTTTGTGAATTACCTTCATCACGACATCTGGCATCGCATAAGAATGCCAAAAGTACCTTTTAGTACCTTTGTCCTGGATTGAGAATTGTTTCAGTTTTTTTTATTTTTTGAAATGCAAGGGAAGATTTTCTACTTCACAGTTTTTTATCAAAATTTTCCCTGCCCCCTTTGAGGCTCTTTTTCCAATAAAGAAAGCTGGTGTAAATGAGAAGATGCGAAAATGAGAAGTCTTGTCCCCTACAAAGGACATGGAATAAAATATGTATTTTGAACACCCTAAAACTAGCATACATTTTAAAACCTGTAATATACAATACTGTGAAAAAGTTTTAGGCACGTTACATGTGTTAGATTCTTGTCACAAAACACCATCAGGTCTTATTGATCCCAGGTTTATTTTGTAGGACACCAAACCCATAAAGAACCCATTAGAGTTCATGAAGAACTATTTTCAGAGGCCAGAAGAGCCAGAAGTCCTACAGCAGATGGTCTGACCCCCACAGAGCCCTGATCTGGGCAGTGTGGACTCAGTGTGGGATCACAGGAAGAGACAGAAACACTGGGACAGCCTGAATCTACAGAAGAACTGCAGCAGCTTCTCCAATGTTCTGCAAAGTACCAGGAGAAACTGCAGGTCAAACAAGAGAGCTGCTACTGGTTTAAAAGCGGAGAGCTGCAGATACTGATTAGATTTAGGTTTGGTTCCCTTTACTGTACTTTGGATGGAGTTAATTGATAAATGAAAACACCATCTATGTAATTTATATTAAAAGCATCCCCTGAGATTTTTGCACAGTATTCTAATATGGTTAAGCCTTTCATAAATAAAAAACAGTTTAAATAAATTTGATAATTTACCTCCCTTACTGCCTGGGAAGGTATTTGCAGCATTTATCACCACCACAAAAGACTTGAGTGACATCATTAGTAGCCCAAGATGTCCTTTTTACCGGGCATTAGGACACAAACTGAGTGCAAGCATGTGTCTAAAATTAAGTCTCATGTCGCCCACAGAGGCCATGAATTAGCAGGATATACCAGAAACAGCTGACAAGGTTAAGATGTATTTTTATGTTTTACTTAGTGTTCCCTGAATAAATATATTGCACCATGATAACACTTCTTTAAACTAAGATAATATCCAGAGTTTAGGTTTTTTTTTTTCGTTTGCTTTGACAATGCTAGACAAAGTCTTTGGCACTATGTTATGCTTGTCAATCACTAGGATCAGCCCTTCAGGGTAAAATAATAGATTTTTATTTGGTTCTCCCAACCAGTGAAGCAAAGGTTGTAATGACCAGGCAAGCATGTGCATACAAGGCTCCAGAGGATCACCTAGTCAGTGCTGGGTCTTGTGATATTTTATCAAAGATGGCGCAAACAATCTGGAATAGAGACTAATGACACCAGAGGAGTACAAGGAGGCAGCTGGTGGAATGGACAATTCCCAAAGACCCAAATTTCATGGCAGACTTTTGCCAGAAATGGAGATGGCACAGTAAAGTGATACTCAGAAAGTGATGCTATTGACTATGAATACAGGGCATTTTTACACTTCCTAAACTGATTGCAGCAGCTAGATGCAGAGAGGAATATCACTCCCAGCCAAGCCCTATGACACAATTTTATTACAGTGACCATAAAAAGAAAGATCATAGGCACTCTGCTATGCAGCTGCCCATGAGTTCATGACCGCCTCTGTCCTGAATGATTCAAATGAATTGGAAGATTCTCTGACAAGCTGACATAGACAGCTGACTTGAATGTCAGGTACCAACAGCTCCAGTTAGGAAGACTAACACGCTGGGGTCTACTATGATGATGTTTCAAAGACTGCACTGAACACTGACATAAAGGGACATCCATCTACTGCCAGATCCTGTGAAAAAGATTACTTCACCTAGTTATCGTTCAGACATTCTAGGTTGCAGTGGTGATGATGTAGAGCCACCAACACCTCTGAGTTTTAGTAGTCCCAACTTTGAGCTGAACTGAAATAGGATGCAGTCCCTGAACTGGGACAAAGCTCCTGACAGGTCAAATGATGGACAATCAAAGACTGTGATTCCAGAGTTGTACAGAGTTGATGCTGTATCATAATAGCTTTCTCTCTGTTTCTGATGCATCATTCTTTCACTCTTTTTCTTCTCCCTCTCTCTGGAGAGTATATTATAGTGATCCACGTTTTCTGTCTTTAACCTATTACTGCATCAACAAGACAATGAAATCAGTGATGAATGGCGACAAATTGGACTAAAATGCAAAAACATCTCATTATCTCCTGTT
This sequence comes from Mastacembelus armatus, assembly GCF_900324485.2. Taxonomy (NCBI): domain Eukaryota; kingdom Metazoa; phylum Chordata; class Actinopteri; order Synbranchiformes; family Mastacembelidae; genus Mastacembelus; species Mastacembelus armatus. The sequence continues at coordinate 24,100,483 of NC_046642.1, forward strand.
TCTCCACTCATGATTTGACCTTCTGCTTGGACAAGAGATACACTGTTTTCATCATGCACATTTGGTGTGAAGATTGTGGCAAACTGCTTTACAATGTGGTGTTTTGCATTGCCTTGTTTTATATGTTTATACATCTATTCCTCTTTCATTTTATTGATAAAGTCTTAAGACTGTATGTAGTTAGTAAGTAAAAATAACATTGACACCTGCACAATAGACATTTTGACTTAGTGGAAAAGGCCCACATGCTTATACTGATGGTGTTTCCTTACAAGTTTCCATTTGTTGTGGTTCCTATGTCTTCATGTTTAAATCATTTTCAATAGAGAGCTGGAACATGATGGTACTCTCTCATACGCAGTGAGGAAAAACATTTCAGACTTGTTAAAGAAATCACCTCATAACTCTTTTCATTTATTAAGGTCGAGTAGACCATTGGTTATTTTAAAGTTACTGTGGCTTAGCCACAGCTTGTCTCTCTCATATATTATTATCATATTCAAGTCACAGTGGTAAGTTTTAGTTCCTCTGAAAAATAAATATCTGAAAATCTCATAATGTTGTTTAACAGAAGCTACCACTTTTCTGATGCTGTTTGCAGAGTTCTTAAAGACTCCACAAATATTCTGGCTGCTGCAAGTCCTTGCTGATTTTGTACAAAACAAGAGAATTACTAGCAATATAAACATAAAACGTGATACAAAGTAATACAGACAAATAGAAGCAGCGTACATGCCATGTGTTTCATTGTGGAGTTTTGAGGGCAGTACAAACAGAGGAGATACATTTATCCTGCAGACACTGGGTGAGAGGCGGGGTTCACCCTGCACAGATCTCCAGTCTATCACAGGGATAACACAGAGAGGAAAATACATCTCAACACTCATACAACTACAGGCAGTTTAGTCTTCAATATATAAACTATCTATCTGTAATCTGCATGTGTTTAGACTGCAGGAAGAAGCCAGATTACCTTGAAAAAACACAAACAGACACTGGGGTAACATGTTTGTATGCATACATAATAATTAGAAGGTTTGAAAAGGGAACCCTCTTGCTGTGTTGACCACTGCCCCACCATTCCACCCTGCACTCAGTCCTAACAAGGTCTAATCAAATAACAAATGAAAGCACTTGTACTGGCCAAGGGTGTGTAAGGTGCTTTAAATACTGCATTTCCCATTTAAAGGTTCAGATCTTTAATTTTCTACGGTGAAGTCTGACCTGGCAACGCTGAATGTTAAGTGAAAGTGAACAGTTTCACTGGCAGCTTTGTGACACTTGCAGCGCTCTGCAAGCCAGCTGGAAAATCTGGGTTTCTATTCAATTATCTGCTGCTTTGTACTCATCTCTCCTCTCCTCTTTTTCCTATTGTCAACTCCTTTCTCTTCTTCTGTCAGCTCCCCTCCACTTTCTGGATCCTTCGTACGCTTCCTTTATCTTCTGCTTCCTCCATCCCCCTCTCCTCTCTTCTTTATTATTTCATTTGGAATCATCTCTCCCTCTCTCCTTCTCTTCCTCCCCTCTGTCCCCCTGTCCTCTTGTCCCTGCTCTCCCCTCCTCTGATCTGCTCTCCTGGCTCAGGCCCTGCTAAATTACCAGTTCTACAGAGCATTGGTGACAGAGTGCAGAACTTAATTACACACTGGCTGACAGCAAGGACTATGTGTTAGATTTTCTCTTTCTCGCTCCCGCTGCTTCCTTTCTCCTTTCTGCTCCTCCACACCCCCGACTCTCATCTCTGTCTCTTTGTCTTCTGTTTCCATTTCATTTCCTCACTTTTTCCCCACTGCTCTTGACTTTCTCTTTGTCTTCCTCCCTCTTATTAATGGCTGGTATAGCACTCCATGATGTTTCTATGTGCTTATTATTGGTTGGTGTAGTCTGGGGTGGCTGTAGGTGGAATGGGGGGTAGGGGGGGGTCAAAATGAGAAAAAAAAAAGCATAAGTTGAAGACAGGCTCCAAGAGAAAGAGAGAGCAGTGATGTAACCAAAAAATGAGAGGGAGGCAAAAGGAGCTGTAACACAGTAAATGGCTTTCCGCTGTGCAAGTCTCGAGGGACAAGATAGAGAGAAGAGAGGGAGGAACGTTAGAAAAAAAGAATGGACGAGGTGTGACACTGATGAACCCACTACCAAGTTTTTGACCTTACGTGTGAGTGTGTGCATGTGCATGTGCATGCCTGGATAAAAACACAGTGGGGGGATAGTAAGAATGCGGCAGATTTACTCCATGGGGAGTCCGAATGGATGACTGCACAAGTGGGACTGTGCGTGTGCGTGTGTGTGAAAATAAATGCTAAAGCATTTGACTGAAGGGCAATTAAAGGATAGTGTGTGTCAAGCGATGGCTGGTGATAGTGTGAGGACATGCTGCTGTGTAGCTGTGTATTGACATTGTAATTACCAATGAATAATGTATGTGTGTATTTGAGACTTTCTATTGGCATTCTAATTAGAGTGAATGATATACTCTACTTCTGACCAAAGCCACGCTGCAGTGTTCGCAAGCCACAGATACATGGCTGCTGTGAAGTAACTGATAGTTTTGTGCATCCTCCTCTCTTAGCACAGATTAGCCTGCATATGTAGCTTTGGGTCGTTGGGTTTGCTTTGTAAAGCGCTTTGAGATTGTTTTTTGTTGTGAGTGGAAAATATACAAATAAATTCAAATTGGATTGACGTTGCCACATTCAGACCTAAAAAAGATGATGGAAATGATATTATTTAATAAAATTTGGTACTACACTTTTTGCTTTGTTGCTTAGACTTAAGTGCAAAGCTGTATACTAATCTTAAATAAAGCTAGAGTCAGGAGACTATAAATACTATAAAAGTCTAATTGCTTTCCAGTTCTATCTTGATACTTAACTCAAAGACATTAATTTTCTTAAAATTACATTCGCTGGTTTCACTGGGTAGAGTTAAAGCATTACTGCCAGCCAGAGCATCATCTATCTGCCAATGTCAGTGTGTTTGTTAAAGGTTTTTAAAGTTAAAAGTTTTATGTTGTCTCTTATTTAGTATGTTTTACAGGGTTTTGATTTATTTATGATGTACTGATTTAACTGAGGACAAGGTCATGGATTTATGTGTATTGTTTATATTTGTGTTGTTTGTGACAAGACAAGCACCCACAAAGTCCCAGTGAGGTTTTTCTTGTTAAATAAAAGAAAACAAATATGGGACAAGAAGCATGAGGCAATTTGCTTAGCTTAATAAATTTTTGAAATGTTACTAATTAACAGCTGTTGTGTTAGGTGCACTTCTGAATGTTCAACCGAGCCAGGCCACCTGCTTGGTCCTGCTTCAGTCTTAAAGCTAAACTTTGCTAACCACCTCCCAGCTGTAGATGTATAGGCCCTACTTAATGTGCAGTCATGAGAGTGCTCTTCTAATCGGATTATTGCCAAGACAGCAATTGAGCCTTTTACCCAAAATTCAGACCTTAAAATTTATAAATAACAGTGATCTGAAGTTAAACCTGAACTTCCAGGTTATGTTCCATAAGTAAGAAAACTCAAGGACATTAATACACAACAGTAGAGATTTTCATCTCCAGACATCAGTGGTGTATTACACCGCCCCTGAGCGTCAGGACAGACAACACACATTACACCGCCACTGAGCGTCAGGACAGACAACACACATTACTCCGCCACTCTGCGTCAGGACAGGTATAACACATTAATCTTCAGGATGTCTATATACATTCAGAACAAATGACTAATAAAACACAGGTGACCCTAATTCAGGTGATGAACATTAAGCAACCATTGATTAAACAGGTAACACATGATATACACCAAAATAACAGTCCTTACTGGAAAGACAAATACCAAACCATAACCATAACTTATTGGTCAAGTTATGTAGATGCAGAGATTTATTCTGGTTTAGTCTGGATTTTTTTAACACTTTCAGCTCACTTAGCAATATCTCTTTACACAGTAGGTGTCTTATGGTTCCCCTGCAACTTCTTGTCTTGACCCTCCTTATTTTTTTGCATTTCATTCATTTACTCTAGTGGTTGACAGGGAATCATTAGCTGCATAATGAAAAGCAGCAGACCAGTCACTGTCTATTACGGCCTCCTTAGCCTAAAGACCTAAAGTGTAAACAAGACTATATTATGTTCTGTTGAAGTCTGAGTGGTGGGTGAAAGTGGCTTTATAATGCTTTACAGACACAAGAAAGACAATTATTGTTGTTTTCTCCTTGGTAAGTGATGAAAAAGCTGCTTAATATATGCCACACATAGTAAGCAAATAACTGAGGAATTATTGCAGCTTTTTTGTATGCTAATAAATGTATCTGTGCATATGTTGGCATGTTGGGGTAAAAGACTTTTTATTTCATCATAAATTATTAGATGAGTAGATTTGTATATTTTGTTCATTCCAGCTGTCTAATGTCTACTTAACTGTTTAGAGCTCAAGCATTTCAGGACATAAGTGAAGAGTCTTGAAATGCTCAATTGTATGAGTTTTTCACAAACTCAAATCCTCCATTTTCTGGGAAACCTATATGAACATTAACAGATGGTTTCCATATCTTCCAGGGTCCTTGCTTCAGGCTTGCATAACTGTCATAACTGTCCTGTATGTAAAAGCAACGTAAATTGTGATAGAAGACCAAACAGCACAAAGTCCCAGTAAGCCTCAAATCTTACCTATAAGTCTCTCATAGAGTCAAAGTGAAAACATGTAAAACACGGTCTCAGCTCTGCTAGCTTCTTGCACTCTTAGGTGTGTGAGATATTACAGTGGCTACACAAAATGTGTTGTAGAAATGTAAATGTAGAAATTCACTTCCTTATCCTTTAACATTAATAACAGGCTTTCACAATGCTCTGCCATTGATACTTGAAGTTATGCTCAAGTGTTTTTAAGTTTTGCCAAGCCTTAAGTCATCACATCCATGACTCAAGTCTGACTCAAGTTCAAGCTGTGTGGCTCATGCCCTCACCCTGGTGAAAACAAACAGAGAAGTTAGCATCAAAGTGTCCATTATTCTACCTATAAAACACTGTCGTGTACCCCAGAGCCAACTTAGCTCTAGCAGCTTTTGCCACCCACATTACCAGTTCCACCTGCTGGGTATATTATGGCTTGCAAATTCTGGTGTAAATGCAGCTTGAGGACAAGATTCTTCAGCTTGTTGGATCATTTTGGAGGATACTTCTTAGCAACACACATGCCAACCTTGAGACCAAGAAAATAGGGGGATGTCTAAGCCAAATTGGGGGGTCAGGGGATCCTGCGTTTCAACGACATTGTTACCCAGATTCTGGCAACTTTAAATGAATCAAATAACAAAATAGAGTACAGTGCAACAGCATTTTTTTGTATTTTTTAATTCTCAGTGAATACAGAGAAAATTATAAATAAAAATTTATAGGTTTTCATTTATCCAGGGGTGTCAGACTTGTTTTATTTCATGGGCCATATATAACACAGTGCTGGAAAATATGGAGTGTTGGCAAATATGCTTATCAAGTCAGGAGCGAACATCTCCTGTTTGGATTGAATCCACATTCTTTCATTGATTGCACCTACAGTGTTGAATTCTGTTAAGGTCTACCACTGCTTCTGTGGGTGTAGCATCTGGAAACTCTTTCAGTGAAGCCAAATGTAGGCCTGAGCACTTCTGTTGGTGTTTCGGCACCTGAGTGCTTATATGTAATGTTTTATGTAATAGCATGTCTTTATAGACCTAGTATTGCTCTTTGTGTCTGGAGCTCTGTGTGTGTGTGTGTGTGTGTGTGTGTGAGAGAGAGAGAGAGAGTGTGAGGAAGGTGTACATGACAACACACACACAGAGAGGTGGGGAACAGGTACATTTTCACAGCTAACAGCAGTTGGAACAGATTGGAACAGTAATAGACATATTAAAAAAGCTGCCATATACACATACAAATGGATGCATGGACCTCAGGGCTATATGGTTTTGTACACACACAAACACAGATACACATTGACCTTTCTAATGTGTTGTCTGCAAAAGAGTTTAAAGAATTATTAGCTGAAATGTAATCTTAGTGTGACAGGATTTTAGACTCCTTCTCATCCTGTCTCTATGCACACACATGTACACACACACGCTGACGTGCAAACAGAACCTATTTTCTTGTCTGTGTACCTGTATTACAGTGCTGTTATTGAGACACCCAGGAAAAGTGAGACTGAAGACGCTGGGGTGAGAGAGGTAATGAACATGTAATGGAGTGAGAGAGGGCCAGATATCGTTTGTGATTTGGGTCATACAGATTTAACAATACATATAGAGCCCATCTACAGAAATACAGAGTGTTCAGGTAAAGCTGAATAGGAAAAAATCACAGCTAGGGGTAGGTGCTCACTGTTGTTGCCAGTCAGCCAGTTTGGAGCCATATTACACAGGAAAAGATGCAAAATGTCTTCAGTATAGAGTGGTTTGTCATGCATATGGAGGGAACTGGTTTGATGCTGTTAAAAACACAAAGGGCTAAATTCAGCTAAAGCAACTGGAAGTAAGACACTTAACTCCTTCTTAATTGGATGTTATTGTTATTATGTCATTGTGTAACAGACAAAAATTATTGTCTCTAATGTCCAGTCTTGGTGTTGCACCTTAATGTTTAAAACAAACTGAATATATACAGCCTCAAAGGGTATATACATATAATTTTACCACCTTTCATTTGTAGCATGGCTATATTTTCAGAACATGACCAATGGTTTGTAATTTAGGTTTATTTCAACTTTAATACACACATCATCTCTTTTATATAATGATAAAATGCATCATTAGGTAGTAGCTAAGCTTATCAGGATTAAGTAGTGGGTAGATTTTATCATTCCAATGTTGTGCTTTAAATATAGATTTTATGTCCAACTATTGTGGGGGTTTTACATCATGTCAAAGGGTTACTTGGACCATGCATGGTATGTGGTTTTTAGTGTTTTATTGGTTTAGTGTTTTAGGGTTTTAAAGGCTTGTAAATAACTGCCAACAATTTGTTTAGTGCTGGTGGAGGCCTGAAGATAAGAGGACACCTGAACAAGCATGTAGGGTCTTTTCAAATATGAGTCCACCCCTTTTGACAAAGATATATAAACCTGATCCTGTAACACAAAGTCAGAGATTTCTGTAGACTTCTCTCCGGGCGAAAACCTGAGATGATTCATCACACTTGTGGTTGTTTCTGAGAATTAGCAGCTCTCAAACTTAAAGAAATTTCCACAACACTATCCAGATTTTGCAGCACTTCAGCAACATTTGCCTTCACTAATGAAAGCTCGACCTTTATTTCCATTGTTTAATTATTGTTAATTGGGACTGTGGAAGGGCCTTTGTGTGTTTTCTAGTTAAGCTATTTTTTGTGCTACTTGGGTTATTTTGGACAGACCAGGGAGCTCTCAAACCACTGATGTGTAATGGAGATGAGGGAAGTCTGTTTATTTCGTATGTGTGTGGACATACACAGGCTAACATGGCTCCAGCCTAAACATCAAATCAAGCTCTTTTCATCAGCTGTAGTCCTACAGCTGTGTCCACGACATAGATAAGACCAATTAAATATAGTGCTGTGTGCACTTCCTTCCACTGGTCCATAGAGGCCACTCAAGCTTGATGAGAAGTTATAGTACTTTCCAGTTCATGATTCTTAATGGGTGGGTTTAACTAACAATGTTAATAATACATGGTGTAATAGAACAGACACAACCTCTGTTTGTGTTACTTTTTGTGTCTGTTTGTTGTCTGTGTTTAATAGTGGAGAAATCAATTTTGGTTTTGCTGGGTCACAAATCACTGTTTCAGATTTGGTCAATTCCATTTACAATTTTCTCCCATCCCACTACACAGTGGAAAGCTCATTTCCTTCCACAATGATGAACTCCTATCATCACAAGAGTATGTCGCCCTCTCATGACAGGCGCACATTTTGACCTGTGGTTGTCCTTCCAATCCAGTCTTGACTTCCACTCCAATCTAAAAAGGAGAGCTGCTTTGATCACTGCACAGTGCAGTCTTCAAACCTACCTGAATTTAGCTCAAGTAGCCGCTCAGGAGAATTTCTGCTGTTTGTGTGTGGTGGGTGTGTTTAGCGCTTTTTTTGTCTATTTTCTCCTGTGTGTCGGGCCCTTCCAGGCAACATCAGGACTGTTGCTGGTCTTCAGTTCTGATTACACACTTCCTTAATCAAGGCTTCAGATGCTCTTTGAACCAATTCCTCCTTCCTGGGGCAACACATGCACACACATGCACACACACAGCTGGCAAGGCCATTCTTTGTGAGGTACCTGGCATTTTAAGTTAAAACTAGAAAAGACAGATTCCTAATGGCTAGGAGGTGCATTATACACATACTCTAAAGTCTATTGCGCACATACATTTCTACCAAATACACACAAATTATTCTTATACGATAACATACACATGTTAGCATACTGTACATAGTGCATTAAAGTGACTAAGTAAAACTAACACAAAGTAGATATGTGTAATGGAATAGTATGTCTCAAAAAGGATGACCCCAGAGAATTATCACTTGATTTTATTTGTATTAACTTTTTTAGTCCAGTCCAAGTCTTAATAAGCATTAAGTTGTCTTAAGTGTCATGTATTTATGCTGCACAGGAACAAAATGTGTCTTTTGTCTTTTGTTTAAATTGTTTATAATTATATAAATATTGGGATAACAACTGCAACAAGAAATGGACATAAAAGTGAAGTGTATTTTAATTCTTTAAGTTACTATGTAAATACGATGATGTTAATTGTAATGGTTGTAATGAAATACCTACTTTAATAGTGCCTCCTTTGTCCACTTAGTTCAAAATTTATTGTACTTTATACCCTAATTTTTGGTCAGTGCAGTCCTGAATAATGTAATTGTTTATACCCTGTTTGGACTATTGGTGCATGTGCTTCTGTAATGTGTGTGTGTGTGTGTGCAGCCTTATTGAAAATAGGCATTTTTCCCTTCCGACCATTTTTCAATTAAAAAACACTTATATCCCCAAGACTGCTTTGCCCTAGTTATTAGACAAACACACACTATCACACACACAGTCTTCAATTTATCTTAGCACTGTTCTGCCCTGAGCATCTTCTCCCACTCATGCCTAACTACACACACTGCTTGATTGAATAAGAGCACTGTATGTGTGAGTGCATGCATGTGTATATGTGTATGTGCGGGGCATTACATTTAACAGTGCACAACACATACATGCATTTCTGGTGTTATGTGTGTGTTTATTTATTTGCACCGGTCTATGTGTGTGTGTGTGTGTGTGTGTGTGTGTCTTCTGGCATGTTCTTTCTCATTGTGTCTGAGGTTGGAAGATGGTGCTTACTGTCAAAAGGAAAAAGAGAGCAACATCTATGTGGGAGCTGTCTTTAATTTGCCTGCATGTTTGTGTGTTGACCTCTGTGTACCTCCTGTGACAGTGTTTGAGACTAAACCCCAAAGGGATCCCTATGGTCAGGCCAGTGCCTTCCATGACAGCATCAACAACATTGGCTTTTAGATCAATCAGAGGCAAATAGGGGTAATAGTATTCTGTAGCTAGGGCTTTATGTTGAGCCTTGATATAATACTGTAACTTGAGTACCAGAGGAAGTACACTAAGTGACAAATGCAAAAAGCTGCAGTGTGATTGTTTACTTGTTGTTTTGCTGTTTACTTTAATCTATCAGCTCCTTGTTTCATCCTCCCTGTTATGGAGTGAGTTAAGCATACAATATACAGTGTTATTGTCAAAGTAGGTTTGTAACAGTGTACATCCTCTGGTTATGTATTTATGATCACAGGTTTCAGTGCAGCACAAATATGCATGTTAATGGATTCATGAAAGTATCATTGTGCCACTAGCTGTAAAATGTTTCCATGGAGTCAGAAATGTAGTCTGGCTTTTCTTTTTTATTTTCTGTCTTTATTTGCCTTTAGAGAATCTGCTTCATAAAAGGTCAATCTAGTTAGAATAGACAGCAACTTCTGAAATGTTTTTTTTTTGAGTTACTACTGAGTAGATACATTGACACTTATTTCTGCCAGCAATAAGATGCACATTCTTCTGCAGTATGAAGCCTGTGTGTTCCAGTTCGAATGACGGATGGTTTTAAGAATGACGGGTTTGAGGTGTCTGAAGTAAAATGTCACTTGGCTTCAAAATATGAAAGGGGAACTCCACAGATTGGGCACTTCAAGCCTGTTTCAAGGTAGTGGGGAGAAACTACTACTGCATGTTTTCAAAAAGTTGTGAAAAGCCTTTTATGTCTCCAGAGGAAGCTCCACAATGTCTGATAAATTGCTTTAGGTGATGTCACTGGAGTCCATTGGACTGCAAGTGTGAAAATGAAAAAAAATCTGGGGGTGTGGAGTTAGAATGACGTGAGCTTACCAAACCTCTGTAGTCTGTTTCTCGCTGCTTGAGGCTATGGGCTCTGTTAGCGCCTGTTAGCATAACACCTTTGAATGTTAGACCAAATTGTTGGTGGTTGAGTTGCATTGGGAATAACACAGACATTAGGTTTTGACAAGAGAGACGAGGATTTTGTTGTTTTTAAAAAAATGGCCATCATGAACTTTTAATTCTTAAGGTAAAGTTTTCCACAGGCCATTATGTTTGAAGACAAGAACTCTAACACTAAATATTAGGAAATTTGTGTTGAAAACAAAATGTGAGATGTTAAAAATGTTAGTGCTGAAACTTGGGTATCATATTGATACTGCCCCTGAATGTTGTCTTGCTGGTGCTGTGTTTTTTTTTCTGTTGTTGCCAGTGACTACAGTATAAAAGACATGTATATATAGATTCATTATAATATATACACACAGACACATCGGTTCATTCAACTGAGGGGACGCTACGTTGACTTCTATTCATTTCTTGGAAACTTACCCTACCCTTAACTGTAACCATAACATATCTAACCCCAAGCCTTACCTTACCCTTAACACAACCCTAACTTTGAACCAGGTCATCAAAATCTTAATGATTTCCACGTGGGGCCCCACGAGGTGAGTAATACACTGTACATGCACACACATGGGAGGGTAATCAGCTAGACAGAGGCAGGCACTGGAACACAGACACATCCAGCTCGTGCAGCTCACAGTTGTTCTGGGTAAGCATGCAAGCTGAACAGTAAATGCTGACCTTACAAATATAAACCTATGAACGCAGACTCACTCCATGTTTCCATCAAACACCAGTTGGCTGTGGAGAAAGTCACAGGTTCTCAGTGACATGCACAGGTCCAGTGAATCTATTTCTTATTAGATCATCTGTTTTCATAACTCAGGAGTCTGCCATAACTGAGCAGATGCTGTTTGGCAAATGAGACAGAAAAACTTGGGAGCAAGTGGGATTGACAGGGAGGAAAGACTATTATATTCACTCATTTCAGGAGCCAAACTGGTTTCAGAACATTATGTTTTTTTCTGCCAAACAATTGGCTAATCTAATTAGCATCACAGAACCAGGAAGCACTTTTCTGTCTTTTTTCAAGTGTTTACTTGAAATAACTGATTGTCTGTCTGAATGAGTGATAAAGTAGACTGTAGAAAACAGTTTATTTCTTGGTTTCCCCATCACTCTAACTGTATATCATTGTAATGAGGTTCTCCTTAATTACACTTTAATGGGTTGGAAACAGCTGCTACTGGTTTATAGCTTCACTCATCCCTCTATCTCTCCCTTTGCTTCATCTCTTTGCCCCCCACATTTGTCTTCTGTCTTTGCTCTGGGTCACAGTTTGTCTCACGATCAAGGTCAGGCATCAGCCAAGCTTAAATGTTCACTACCCATCAAAGTTTTTAGCATTTAAAAGGGAAACCCCTCATAGGATGAATGTAGGCTGCAGCAAATGAGCTTCTATCTATTTTGTGGTTGAGGCAATGAACAAGAAACTCACCAAGGCTATAATCAGGGAGAGGTAATGAGCCTGAGAGGAAAAGAATACTAGTATTTACAGGTACAATCAGAAGCAGTGACAGAAGTATATAGCTTGGTTTTACTGGTTATTTTTCTTCTCATTTTCTAAACATTTTTAATTTCTTTGGAAGAATCTGGCATGAAACCATTAATTCTCTATAAAATGTTGAGGAAATGAGATTTGGTAACTTTTGTTTTTGTTTGCTGTTCTATAGTACTTAATTCAGTTCAATTCAATTCAATTTTATTTGTATAGCGCCAAAACACAATACAATCATCTCAAGGCACTTTACAAAAACTAAAAACCCAACAAATCCCTTATGAGCAAGCACTTAGTGACAGTGGAGAGGAAAAACTCCCTTTAACGGAAGAAAAAACCTCCAGCAGAACCAGGCTCAGTTTGGGCGGCCATCTGCCTCGACCGGTTGGGGTGAGTGGATAGAGGAGAGAGAAAAGAACAGCAACAATAAACAACAAATAGACACTGCAGGTTAGTGGGACCAGTAACTGCACATCAACATCACCAATATACAGCTCCAGGACCAGGGACACCTGCAGAAGGTACAGAGAGAGAACAGAGAGAGAGGGAGAGGGAGAGAGCACAAGGTTAATGACATTCAATGGTGGAATATACATGTGAGGGGGCAGGAGAGGAAAAGAGGGGAAGGGAAGAGAGGGGAGGGGTAGGGGAGCTCAGTGCACCGATGGTCCTCGGGCAGTCTAGGCCTATAGCAGCGTAAGGGATGGTTCAGGGTTACTTGAAGCCAGCCCTAACTATAACTATAACTACAGTATCTCACAGAAGTGAGTACAGCCCTCACATTTTTGTAAATAATTAATTATATATTTTCATGTGACAACACTGAAGAAATGACACTTTGCTACAATGTAAAGTAGTGAGTGTACAGCTTGTATAACGGTATAAATTTGCTGTCCCCTCAAAATAACTCACACAGCCATTAATGTGTAAATTTCTGGCAACAAAAGTGTTGTGCACTGCCATAACCCTCTTGGGCATGGAGTTCACCAGAGCTTTACAGGTTGCCACTGGAATCCTCTTCCACTCCTCCATGATGACATCACAGAGCTGGTGGATGTTAGAGACCTTGCACTCCTCCACCTTCCGTTTGAGGATGCCCCACAGATGCTCAAAAGGGTTTAGGTCTGGAGACATGCTTGGCCAGTCCATCACCTTTACCCTCAACTTCTTTAGCAAGGCAGTGGTCATCTTGGAGGTGTGTTTGGGGCCGTTATCATGCTGGAATACTGCCCTGTGGCCCAGTCTCCGAAGGGAGGGTATCATGCTCTGCTTCAGTATGTCACAGTACATGTTGGCATTCATGGTTCCCTCAATGAACTGTAGCTCCCCAGTGCCGGCAGGACTCATGCAGCCCCAGACCATGACACTCCCACCACCATGCTTGACTGTAGGCAAGACACACTTTTCTTTGTACTCCTCACCTGGTTTCCGCCAGACACGCTTGACACCATATGAACCAAGTAAGTTTATCTGCTTACTGCAGTCCAATCAGTTTAATTAAACACAGCTGGACTCCAATGAAGGAGCAGAACCATCTCAAGGAGGATCAGAAGAAATGGACAACATGTGAGTTAAATATGAGTGTCACTGCAAAGGGTCTGAATACTTATGACCATGTGATATTTCAGTTTTTCTTTTTTAATAAATTTGCAAAAATTTCTACATTTCTGTTTTTTTCTGTCAAGATGGGGTGCTGAGTGTACATTAATGAGAAATAAAATGAACTTTTTTGATTTTGGCAAATGGCTGCAATGACACAAAGAGTGAAAAATTTAAAGGGGTCTGAATACTTTCTGTACCCACTGTAACTTTGTCAAAGAGGAAGGTTTTAAGTCTAGCCTTAAAAGTACAGAGAGTGTCTGCCTCCTGAACCCAGACTGGGAGCTGGTTCCACAGGAGTAGTAGTGTGATACTATTGAACTGTAGGTAAGAAAGCAACAGCTGAGCTTGTTTTGTATACACCAAGAACCAAAACAAAGATTCTTAGTAAGAAGGTCACAAATGTCACTTTAAAAGTGTATTATATGTGTAAATCTAAATCAGCAGTAAGAAGAGAACAAAGGAAACATAAAGCAGAGGCCTTAACATTAGCCACAGTGAGGTAGCAAAGGAAAGAATAGAAGACCAGAGAAAATAATAGAATATGTGATGTTATCTCTGCTGGAGATACAGCTGTAATATAACAGCTAACATTATGTAATAATGTTAGAAACCTCTGCCTTTCCTGATGCTGCCTAGCACCTTGAATGAATGGCGGCAATTCTGATGTTCACAGTCACATGTTATTATGGTTAAAACAGGTAGGATTGGCTAAAAATAGTTATATTTTGTATAACAACTAATTTAACAACTGATTTGGTTATGACAGGAGTAAAGGAGGAAGTTAGGTGATGTAAGAGCCACAAAACCATTTAACCAAGTTGTAAGGTGGACAAGTAGCCTACAGTAAATGGCTGTTTAGATTAGAACATTTTCTATTTGCTATTTTGCTACTATTTCATACCCTAACTACTCTAGTATAAAGAGTACCTACTTAACAACTTTACTTTCTGGACACATTCTGCATTACGCAACCATTTTCAATATGAACTTAGAAACAAGAGAAATAGCAGGTTAAGAACAGCTAAAAGGCTCATTTGCCCTACACAGAAATACAAAGGTTAAGTGAGATATTCTGCACTGCAGCACACACACACACACACACACACACACATACAAAGAACTTCTGAAGCCCCTCCTATTAGAGGCACCAGCTTTGTTCTGCTGAATTAACCATGTAAAACTGCACGGTTTTTTTTTTATTTTCATTTTTACTCTCTGACCTTCCATGCTCCCTTTCTTTGTCCCTCTTATTGTCCCTCATCTCTTTTGTGTGTTATCCAATAAGAAGGCCAATAGAAGATATGGTAACAGTAGAGACATGCAGAGCTGCTATTCATACAGAAGGTTATAAAAGTGAAATTAAGGACACAGAAAGTGTGTGTGAAATTTTTTTCACGCCATGCAATACTTCTGATTGAACACTAGCATTCAAGCATTTCAGGTTCAAACATCCACACACACACGTGCAAACACAATTATACGCTCCTACTGTACACACACACCCACGATGTGGTGTGTTTGGCGGTCTTAATTAGGCACTCCAGGGAAAAGAAGACACTTAACTGTCTGTAGCTCCACAGCAATTAGCCTATATCGATCTACCAGAGAGAAAGTGACACTGTAGGAAAAAGAAGACGGAAGAGACACCCATAGACAATAAAGGACAAAAATGAAAGAGAGAAAGTGATGGGGAGGAAATAAGCACACAAACACAGATTCCCAGTAATCCTTACACAAAATCACCATATCACATTTGAAAGAATGCAGTGTCAGCTCTTATTGTCATTTTTAAATTGAATTAAATTGAATCTACCCACAAATAAACAAATGAAGAGATAACCCTTCCTTTCGCTGGTTCTTACAGCAAGCAACAGGTTAAGCATCTCTTCGTCTTTAGCTTGTTTCTAGACGTATGATTCAATTATATTGTGTGATCAGTCATCACTGTGTGTGTCTGTGTGTGTGTGTGTTGTTCTTTTTGAAATAGATCATACAGAAGCCTCACAGACAAAATAACTTTCCATTGCCAGTGATGTGATAACCTTTAAGTGGCACTGTGAATGGACTAATCTTAAACTAAGCTGCTAATCTTAAAATGAGGGGATAATCTCTGACTGTCTGATAATCCAATATTAGGATTAAAACTTCATGCCAATTCATGCAAGGGGCTGGGTCACAGTAGACTGATAAGGGTTGTGTTTGTGAGCTATTAAAGAAGGTGACAGTGTGTGTGCATATGAATGGGTCAGTCTTCAGTTCAGTTTCGAAGTGTGTGTGCTATTGTTTAAGCTTGTGTGAAAGAGGGTGCGTCAAGGTGACTGTCTGGGGGTTAATAACTAGTGACCCATAGAAGGGACCAGAATGGGGTGCTTATAATGTGCACACAAACACAGAGAACAATACTCACACTTCACCCACACCTTGTCACTTCATTTCTATATTGTGTGTCTATTAAACTGTTCTGGTCCTGCCCTGTCCAAATTGATTTAACAGTTTTATTCTCATTAAAGATCAACACAATACTTTCTGTGTGTGCAGACTGTCAGTGAAAATAGATCCTCAGATTCTCTTCATTTCTTTCTTTCATTTTGGGTTTGAATTAAAGTGTTGACACCAAATGTTTTAGTTATAAACTTTTGACCAGTACAGTACTGTGCAAATGTTTTAGGCAATTTAGATGTTTTTGTTTCTTATCACACAACACCATCAGGTATCATATTGATCCCAAGTTAATTTTGTAGGACACCAAGCCCATAAAGAACCCATTAGAGTTCATGAAGAACTATCTTCAGAGGCCAGAAGAACCAGGAGTCCTGCAGCAGATGGTCTGACCACCACAGAGCCCTGATCTGGGCAGTGTGGAGTCAGTCTGGGATCACAGGAAGAGACAGAAACAGAGGGACAGTCTGAATCTACAGAAGAAATGCAGCAGCTTCTCCAAGGTGCTGCAAAGTACCAGGAGAAACTGAGTACAGGTCAAACAAGAGAGAACTGCTGCTGGTTTAAAAGGGGAGAGCTGCAGATACTGATTAGATTTAGGTTTGGTTACTTTTACTGCACTTTTGATGAAGTTAACTAATAAATGAGAAACTATTTATGTCATTCACATTTAAAGCAGCCCCTGTGTGTTTTTAGTGCCTAAAACCTTTCCTCAGTACTCTGGATAAGCATTTGGTTATATTCTGCATTCTGTATAAAATCATACACAAAGAAATTTTAACATTGTAACAGTGTTTTGTACAATGTTGCATTGTGGCAAATGCAGTTTCTTGTAGAGAGTTGGACGAGATGATTGAGACCATTCACATACAGACCATTCACATAGCTGGTTTTCAGTGAAATGTGTTCTGCATATTCACTGTCCCACGAGGATGGCTTTATTTTTCCATAGAAATGTCAAACATACAGATGTCGACAGATGAAGAACAATACTACGATATGACAGTTTACTATGAATATTCTCTATTTGCCTCTGCTTCTGCACCTCTCATGCACACTATCAATGAAGACCTAAAACTTTTCAAAGACTGGGGTAGAACTAACCAAAACTGTTTACAGAAATATTTAATGTATCACATTTATGCTGAGGAAGAAAGCCACAAAATATAATACTAATAAATGAGTCACACTGTATGCCTGTGTATGTGTGTGTGTGTGTGTATGTGTGTCTTAAAGGGTAGTGTTATGTACCATGAAAAGCGTACACACATACACACAGCGTAATTAAGTACATGCTATAGTACAAGCTTCTTTGTATGGAGCCTCAGAGTCCATTTAACACTGGAAATAGCTGCAGGTCAGGAAACTAAAACACTGACTTGTATATGTGTGTGATGTTTGTGTGGAGAGTGGTAGGTTTTTGTATGTTTTGCCCCTCGGTGTAATTGAGTTTTCAAGGAGCTCTTACTCTTTAAGGGAACAGTGTGTTGTGTCTGTGTTTATGGGAGGGTTGTGAGTTACATGCACACTTTTGTATATAGTTTGTTCTCTTATACATGCAAATATTCTTGCTTTGTACACTGGCATGCAACCACACAGTAACAAAAACATATAAAACTGCAAAATATAAACGTTACACTTTGTAGGGACTAGACTGCAGATTTTGAGTGACTGAAATATCACTAACACAAATAAATGCTGTCAACATAATAAAATGAAAATTAACATGCCTCTGTATCTTCTACGACTTACTGATTTTATCCTCTTTTCTTTTTCTCCCTCTGTTTCTCCTTAAATATTATGTCCATAAACCTACAAAGACAGAATATTATTTCCTTTAATAACATCTCCCTCCCATTATTTCTGATAATTTATTTCTCTCCACTTTGCTGCTTCACTCAAGGACCATGAATTGGTTTATACAGCACACACACATACACTGTTTAAATGCAACAATACATATCAATCAACATACTGAACATGCACACACACTAACACACACAAAGTAATGTAACCAAGTTGTTATGAGGTGCACTTGCTTACTGCTCAAGTGCCTGTTTGTTTGCAGGAGAGGTTTTCACTGTTAATCTCTTTCTATGACCTGGCCACGGGCTGTGTCTGTGCATCGCATGTGTGTGTGTGCGTGTGTGTGTGCATATGGCTTTCTGTTATTGTGCAGACAAATCTCCTGCAAACTGAGGGTTAAGACTTAGGGCACAGGTTAGATACAGACTTAGGTTAGGGTAAATCTTGGGTTAGGCATTCAGTAGTGAAAGCTGAGGTTGGGGTAAGGGCCTTGGGAATGCATAGTGTCAACGAGTGTCTCACAAATGCAGAAAGAGGTGTGTCTGTGTCTGCCAGAAAGGTCATTGTCTACCCCCCATTATTTTACTGCCAAAACTCCCCCCCAACTATTTTCTGGCATCAGCTTGTGGTCCCTGTTTCCTGTAACTGACACTACACAGGACTCCTATCATTCCTGCTGCACCTCCCAGTTGCTTTATAGAAATAGATAAAACTAAACAAGCTTTACAACAGCAAACATGCAAAGGAGAGCATTTTAATACACTTATTAATTTACATTTTATTTACCTATTCATTGTAATCTACATTGCATTGCTTCCATTAGAGGCAAAGCTATTGTAACAGTCTCATTTTACCGTGTGTGGGTAAAGTTCTTTAACTGGATTTGTATCACATTGTGTATGACTTGGTGGTCAGACAATTTCCTACGAAAAAAAGCTGTTTTGCAGACCCTGTCTATCCTGGGAGATGATGCCAATAAAAACTGTTGATAGAACTGAAAGAGTAGCACACTGGCAGTGGCAACTTTGTTATTTCACTCTTCAAAAGCATCAGAATTTACTCCTAAATCACCTGATTTTTAGGTCATGTGTGCAATTCAACAAGCTATAAATGCAGTATTTTTGAAAGATGCTTAATGAGACAGTAGCATTCATTTGAAGTTGTGTTTCTTGCAAAGTCCAACATATGCCCTATCTTTAGTACTTTCTTTAGCTAGCCAACATTAGTTAATACAGTGTATCACATGGGCTACTGTTGTGTTGAATAATTACTAATTCAAGGTTTGGTAAACATGAACATGTAACCTCTGAGTTGATCTGAGAACATAGAGATGGCATTTTAAATGCTTTCTAGAAGTTATGAGGCACTGGACCAGTAATGTGGTGGGTCAAATGCCTGCTCACCCAAATATATGGTCTCATATATTTACAGTTACAAAGAAAAAATAATTGCACTGTTTTCAGTTTATTGGTTTTCTGCATAAATTGGTCATGAAATGTGATCTAGTCTTCACCAAAGTTACAAATATCAATAAACTTGTTTGGGAAGAGCATAACGCCCTGTGCAAGAAGAGAAACATGTATTATTCTTCCCAACAGTGAATGACAGTGGATTGATTTTGGGCTGCTTTGCTGACTGTTGACCTGGACCACTTGCACTGTAGAGGGTACAATGTATTCCCAACTTCATTAAAGCATCGTATAGGATGATATCAGGGCTGAGCTGAAAGCAGCTTGTAAGGAAGAATGGTCCAAAACTTCTCCTGAACATTGTGCAAGTCTGATCCACAGCTAGAAGAAGCACCTGCTTGAGGTCATTGCTGCCAAAGGTGGTATAACTGGTTTTTAAAGCACTGGTATTATGACTTTTTCCAGCATTACTGTGTATATTTGATAGGTGTGTTGAATAAAGATATGAAAGGTCATGACTGTTTGTGTTCTACCTGCTTAGAAATATTGTGTTTTTTGATATTTGTGACTTTGGTTAAGATTAGATCACATTTCACGGCCAATTTATGCAGAAAACCAGGAAACAGAACAATAGAGTAGGTACTATAATTAAAATAACAGTGACATAATGGTATTTAATCATGCGTGCAACACCTTTATAATCATTTAAATGTAAAAAAAAAAAGAAATACTGGTCAAATGATATTTTTCCTCATCTAATCCACCTTATATCATGAAGAAGGCTGAGCTGACATTTTCTAAGCTAATTTATTGCCATGCTGTTCAATAATTATTTTATCGAATCAAAGTCTTTTCTGACCTCCTCTTAATTCAGCCCCTATTGGCTCAGATTAAATCACAGACACATCTACACACATTCTCTCTGTAACTCTGGCTGATGAGAAACATATTAACTAACTAATGACTACAACCCTGCTGGCTATTGATCAACAGCACTTAATTAGGAATGGTCAGCAGTTTCTACAGCCCTTCAGAGGGTTGTTAAAACACACAAATGTACATGGAAATTGCTTTAGATATTGCTCAGCATGCAGATATCAAAAGCACACACTGCATAAAGAGAAAGAGCAAGAGAGACAACTACAGCAAAGAAACAGATGAAACAGAGAAAAAACGATTTTGTGGGTGGCGTAATTACTGGTAATTACTTTAATTCAGACTTTTAAAAATGCTAGCTGTCAGCTCAGGATGCCAGTGGTGTGTTTTTATTGATTTGACACCATTAACAAGATGTGGATCAGCCACTAAGAGTTTAGATAACTGAATTTACTAAGTTGCAGTGTTTGAATTTATAATGCCTCAGCCATAATAAATTCAGTATTCATGCTAATGCTATGCTATTGTAGCTATATATAGCCTACACAAGCTTTGGAAGATACTAAATAGGTTTACGATGCACGTGCTTTTTCGTAAGACGCATTGTAAAAGTATATCAGGGTAATTTGACAGAAATAAAATGATTTTATCATGTGTTACAGAGGAAGTTCTCTGATTATTAGATGTAGCCATACATTTAATTCCAATTAACTTGTATTTTCCACAAGTGCCAAAACAGTTCAGTTTGTTGTAAATTTGTTGTAATGAAACTTTGCAGGCAGTATCAGAGAATTTTAACTTGTGCCACACAAATACCTCAAGGTTATATTACGGCAGCTTTATTTGAAAGCACTTTCCAAATAGAGGGTAAATCAAAGTGTTTTACATATAGAAAAATAAGGATTAGAATAATTCTTAGATTATTATGTGTTTGATGTGATTTTAATTTAACTTAGGGAACTCAGGGAAATCAAATTATAAATGTAAAAACACTGATATCTGTTACAATCAGCCACATTTTTAAAACAAGTGAATAAAAAAGTGACCAGCGGAACTGGTGGTAGAAAACAAGGGAATGAAATCTTAATGTTACACAAAATAACTTAATTCATTTAACTGTTCCATAAAAAGTCAGAAAAATAGCAACAAAGATATAACACAAATCATCAACAAAAACAAGTTCAAACACAAAGGAAATACATGAAATTATGTGCAAAATAAGGGGAACATCAAACTTAACTGTAACCAAGACAACTATATGACAAAATGAAACAATGACAGAATATATGAAACGACCATAAGAAAATATTACTTAAGACAACCAGAGATGGTGCCTGCTGTCATCTTCTTTTCCCTCTGGTTGACCTTTATCTACCACTAGTGTGACTAAAATGTTCCTGAGAATCTGTCTTCTTCCTGCTTTTAGTTCAAGTGGGCCTGAGGAGTGCACAGAAACACTTTCCACTCACTATTCTGAAACAAGTGTCTACTGGTGACCTGTCCAGGGTGTACCGCTGCTTTTCACTCAAAGAGAGCTGGGATAGGCTCCAGCAGATCCAGCAAAATTCCCTCTGACGGCATTTTGTTGTTTTTTCACTGAAAGTGCTTCATTCATCAGTAAGAACAGGAAGACGGAGGAAGCAAACCATGTTTCAATGTTCATATGGGCTACTGATAATTTGAGACAGACACAGTCAGTGGACAAGTCCATAAATTTTTCTAGATTAAAGTCTTTTGACAGATATGTTGCAAAAGAACATTTTGTGATTGTGTCAATTAAAATGTTTCCTTGTTACCATCACTTCCTATTGAACTTTACTAGAATACAAACTTAATCTCGCCCTTCAAATTGGCTTTCCTCCTACTCAGTTAATGTTGTATGTAGGAATGGGTTTCAATGGCTTGTTCTATTTGTATACATTTATTTGTTCCTTACCTGTATTCATTGCACTTTTTAACCAGCTGCTAGATTGAATACAAATGTTACAGTTTTTGCGTAGCTATCGGTGCATTCATTCTTTGCGTCATGGTGGTGAAAAATGATTGTTCCATTAGATATAAGTTTAGACATAAAGTATACATTTTTTTCTTTAAAAGAGACATCCCCTAAGTCTTTTACCCGTTGTCAAAACACCCATTTCTTACACTTTCCAATTTCACTCTCAGTGGCCTGCTACATTACTGTAACATCAGCACACAGTTTTGAGGAAGAATGTGTGTGTACAGGTAGAGATTTAATGGAATTTAAAAGTTTTTTTACTTTTATGATTTGATTGAAGCAACAGAAGTAGCAGAGCGCAGCAAGATGGCTTGTCCCCATAAAATGAAATGTCATACTGTGGCATCAAACGAGGTTTGTACATTGACACAATTTTAAGAAAGCCCAGAAAACTGAAGGGAGTACAGCGAGATGTGTGACAGAGTCACCACACAGGTACAAGAAGTCATTAAAGTGTAATCTTGTTTGGTGTCGAGAAGATGGGTGCGCACACACAAAGGTAGAAACACGAGAATGACTGCATGAGAATACACGCGTGACGGCAAAATGATCTCAACTCACAAACACACACAAACATGCACATCCCAAATAATGCATTTAAATATAGCTACACTATGTGATTCACAAGACCATGGTGGGGTAAGACTCCAACATGAGAGAAAATTGTGAAGTGAGTTTAGCCCCCTGCTGTTACAAAGAGAGAGCCATAAAATAGAAAGCTATGACAATTTTTCCAGCTGAGACGTGAGAGAGAGAGATGGTAAGGGACAAGATGACAAAGTTTTAGAGGAAAGAAAGAATGAAAGGCAAGAGAGAATCAGGGGAGGAGTGAAAGGACATTGATTGAGGGGAAACAAATGGAAAGGTGTAGAGTGACAGAAAAAGAAAAAGAGCCTTAGGTGGTAGGTGTTCCTTCTGTGTGCACTTGCACTCACACACACACACACCAGAGCACTTAGAGACACATTCCCTGCAAAACCTGAGGTCATTTTGGCACCCAGTGAGGTGTTATTTTGGCATATGAATCTTGGGCAGAGAGAAAAGATGAAACTATTAGGGTCACATTTGTCCCTCCCTCAGGGGTTGGAGAGGAAGAGACATAAAAATGGTTAAAGAGATGTAGTGAAAAAATTGGAGATTAAATGCCGTATTCTGTTATATTCCATATATTCTGCCATATTCCATATTCTTGAGGTTACCATTCTTCTGCAACAGCTTAATGTCACCTGATTGGCTAACCCCAGCTGTTTGTTTCTTAAAATTTGTATAAACGTGGACAGGAACTGACATGAGTTTACATTTTCTTGAAATTACCTTCAGAGTTGGCTGGAAACTTTTACCTAGTTGTGCTTGACATAGTGTAAGAACGTAGGTCTGTGCAGATGTGACTCCATGTTTGAACTTTTCATGAGTTATCCAGCATTACTCCCATCGCATTATGACATTTGCTCAAATGTGCTGTTTTTCCTCATATTTGTCTAGGCTGACCTGTTCAGGGTTTACCGCTGCCTTTCACTCAGAGAGAGCTGGGATAGTGACCCTGGTTAAGGAATAAATGTCTTATAGATAATGGACAGAAGGATGACTGTCTAGGTCATTACAAAACTCATTCAGATCTTGTTCAAACCGTATCCCTGTCACTAAATGTTGACTATACACAGAAACTATAGAGTCTCAGTGTGAAAGACAAACCCACACCACCCACTAAGCCTGAGCTGATTTCAAATAATCAAATTACTTAAACTGGGGAAAAGTCACCAGTTAGCACCAGTTAATAAACCTCCCACAGCCCGGGACCCATAATTTAACCCCGGATTTATTTTGATGTCATTACTAAGGGAAACATTCAAAAGGGCAGACTCGCCGCCCACCACATTAGTTTAGCTTGCATACCCCTGAGGCTAAATGAGGCTGTCAAACTGCAAGCAGACTGTGGCCACATATTGTTGGAGCTAAGAGGCCAACAGACGCCGATGATGAGGGAGTTGGTGCGTAGCAGCAACTGAAGGAGGAGAAATCACAGCCAAAGGGCTGGAAATGCAATATTTCAATGAGTGACACAGAAACATCTTTGCATTTAAAGCTCACCACTTTTTCAGACAAATTTGTGTAGGAGTGTACATTTTCCAGCTGTTTAGAACTGACACATTTTACACCTGTCAATGACAAGACAGTTGAAGAGACCATCTCCAGTCTGAGTTCATCCACCTGCTGCCTCAATGTTTAACCCACTAGATTTCTGAAATCATTACTAAGCAGTTTGTTACCACAACTCACTCATTTAGTTAATAACTGATTACAGTCTGGAACAATTCCAAGGGCCTTGAAAACTGCTGTCATCAAGCCTCTCCTGAAGAAGAGCAGTCTTGATGCTATAGTACTGAACAACTATGGGCCCATATCAAACCTGCTGTTTTTAAGTAAAGTCCTTGAAAAACTTACTGACTTTCTCCTGTTAAACAACTGCTTTAATGATCTTCAGTCAGGTTTTAGGCCCCATCACAGCACTGAGACTGCACTCATCAAGGTGCAGTCTCAGTACATTCGTCTGAACACCAAAAATGGCAGAATCTCTGCCTTAGTACTGTTGGATCTGAGTGCTGCTTTTGACACAGTGGACTATGTGATCTTGTTACAAAGGTTAGAGGACTGGATAGGCCTCTCTGGTACTGCCCATAAATGGTTTAAGTCCTATCTTGAAGACAGGAAGAACTTTGTTGAAATTGGTAACTGTGTCTCACACCAAATGGCATTGACATGTGGGGTCCCCCAGGAGTCTATCTTGGGACCCCTTTTAATGGTTACATGTTTCGTTTAGGCCAGTTAATACACAGTAATAACAATGTCCTACCATAACTATGCAGATGACACTCAGATTTACATTTCACTCACAGCAGGTGAATATGGACCAGTCGATTCAATGTGTCATTCCATTGAACAGATCACTGTGTGGATGCAAAACAACTTTCTCCAAATAAACAGAGACAAGACTGAAGTAATAATCTTTGGGCCACAGAAACAAAGAGAAACTGTCAGCAGTCTCTTTCTCTAAAATCTAAAAATTAGGTTAGAAATCTAGTAGTAATCATGGACTCAGACTTGAATTTTAAGTCACATTAAATCAATAACATTGTCAGCATTTTACCATCTCAAAAACATTGCCAGAATCAAAGGGATCATGTCTAAATCAGACTTGGAGAGACTCATCCATGCATTTATCTCCAGCAGGTTAGATTACTGTAACTGCTCACAGGGCTCTCAAAACAAGCTGTAAGGAAACCACAGTACAACCACATTACTCCATTCTCAGATCTCTGCACTGGGTTCCTGTCACTCGGAAAATAGACTTTAAAACAGCACTGCTTGTGTACAAGTCTCTTCATGGCTCAGCTCCACAGTACATTTCTGACATGTTGGTGCCATATGAACCATCTTGGAGTCTGAAAACATCAGAGACAGGCCTTCTGCTCGTGCCTAGAGTCAGGAATAAAGAGGGAGAAGCAGCGTTTCAGTTATATGCAGCTAAACTCTGGAATAATCTTAATAGCACTTTGAGTCACTCCGTGTAGGAATTGTGAAATAAACTTCCCTTGCCTTCCCCCGCTTCAAAGTCCATTCTTCATTCTTTTATTCTCTTGACTTTGGTCTAAACCATTTCCAGAGGGATATATATTGGGCGATTTAGCTGCTACATGTTCCACTGTGTTCACCAGCTCGTTACTAGTTTTGTTAGACTCATTTCTTGATGGTTAGTTAATGTGCTTATGAGACTGTGCCTGAAAACAAGACTGATGAGAGCAATGAGACTCAACCAAAACAGCAAATACTCAGGCTGCAAAAACAAAAGAATTAACTAAATGATGCTAACGTCTCTGCAGAGGTGTAGAGGACTGGTGGGATGGGTGGGTAATTTCTCAGTGGGAGTTACCCCCATCACAGTGCACATTTACAGTCCACTGAAAATATTAAAATATTGAAGAAGTGCAGCAATAAAGAAGAAACTTGTTAGAATAACATTTTTTTTATCACAATACACACATCATGCCTGAGTATGAAAACATGGAAAAACACTTTTAGTATAAAGGATGCAAACTTTTTACTCATTGTTGATCATCTGCATTTCTATAATTTACTCATGCAAACTAGTGTTTCTAACATTTTATCTTATACTTATAAAAGTAAACAAATTGCAGTAGTATTCCCATGTGTTCCCTCTCAACCAACAATTCTAATGTGTGAAACAGAAGGCAAAAAATAGACAGATCTTTTAGAAAACTTGCTCCAATCACATTGTTTATCACCTTTTGATAACTGTTCAGGCCAGAGTTGTTTATGTGCTGCACTGAGACAACTTTGGCAGAATGTAAAGGTCGGTGGTAGTCCCAAACTCTGAGGGCACTTTCCTAACAGTATAAATTGCGATTATACTTTCAGAAAAGTTTTAGTGTTTAAGTGTTATATTCATTCAAGTACTTCATTTAACAACTGCAATTTTGAGACAGGTCTATTGAGGTTGACTACTACTCAGAAACAGAACAGACTCTAAATTTCTTCCCGTTTTCAGTCATTCTTTATCTATACACTGTGCAGATGGATGTATATGTATGTGAAACACCTGTGAACTTAAAATGGAAGCTACTTACATCAATATGACCTCAAAAATACATAAGGCTCGTGTGTCTGTCTGTGTATGTGTACTTGTATGACCAACAGTGGGATGAGCATGTTGTATTTTATACCATGGGTATAAAATACAACATATTTGGTTGTCACTTTTCTGACACGTCTAGGGCTATTGTGAGGGTTCCGACTTGGTTTTAAGGTTCAGGTTAAAATAAGGTTTGAGTTCAGCCTTGAGGTAGGTGATAAGTATATAAGGCGTAGGGTAAGTAGTAGCTAGGGCAGTGGTTCTCCAACCCCCCCCCCCCTTTGGAAGTTGAGCTTTGAGTTGGTGAAGACTCATCCTCACCCGTAACGTTATGTTTAGCTTGGAGTCCTCTCATGTACCTGTCCGTGCACACCACCAGCGGGATATAGTGACTCCTATCACTCCTGCATGAAATTCAACAACGTTAGCGAAACTTTTAATTTGATCCATCCATCCTTAGGGGTCCCACCCTAACCATTGGGCTCGCGAATGCATCATGTCAGTGAATGTCCTCATAAACATAGATGTGCATGTGTGCATTTGTTATCACTGTGAAGTACTTTTATAGCTGTCTCCACCTCTATACAGTAGATTCATTAGAGCAGTGAGGAGGATATTTTAAACCTCTCTTGCATACAGGGTAGTCCGCATTGAGCGTATACTTGTATAGGTCTATAGCAGATAATAGGGCCATGCACTAACAATGCTACAAAACAAAGGCATGTATTTCCTGATTTTTAAGTTTGGACTTTATAATAGCAGTGATAGCAGTGTGAAATTTTTTAGTTTGGACAACATATTGCTGGATAAATAAACCATCTGTGGACTGCTTTAGAGTAACACATACCCAATTTGTATCCCTGCCTTGTTTCACTAGGGGAGGCAAAATGTTCCATGTAGATGTACTGTAATGCAAATTATCTATGGTTTAACATATTTTACCAGCTTGTCCCTCACACACATGCACACATACATTTAGTAACACACACACCTCTGGTTATGATAAATTGGCTGCATATAAATGTAAGGGGGAGACAATACGTCTTTGTTTCCTCATATTCTGGCGTATGATATGAGACACGCACACACACAGAGTAGCGTGAAAGCACTAATGCCTGTGTACAGGCACACACCTACACACAGACAGAATGATTTGTCTACTGCCATATACACACTCAAAGTTAATTTGTTACTGGAAGTATCATAATCCATCAAAGTACTCAAGTGTGTGTTTGTGTCTGTTGGGGACTCGTGGTACGTATGTTTGAGTGACCAACAATTTGGTGAATATGTTTTGAGGCTAATTTGAACCTTTCTACATTGATATGTGTGTATTAATAATACACAAAGATTAAAATAAACTTGTATTTGCAAAATAATGAGACATGCCATGTTAATCAAACATACAGTCAGTATTGTGATGTCATTTCTTCTGCACTGTAAGGGTAATTTAATGGAAATGTGGAAGGACATGTAAGTAATAAGATTTCTACTTTAATGGAAAGAAACAATCAGGAGAAAGAGGATGCGCAAGTGAAAGTAGTCAGAAGTTAAGCCACACTGCTAAGCTGTTTTTGCCAATCAGCTGAGCTACTTTTTCCTTTTATAATGTAAATGTAAATGTAAATGTAAACTTTAACATAACCATAACAGGCATAGTCAGTATAACTGGAAAAATAACAAAAACATAAGATTTGCAGCAGTGATTATCCAAAAATCATTATAGTGACTATGATTCATTTGCATGCTGGCCATACAGCTCTGTCTATCAGCTGGTTGGTCCAGACTGAAGTGTTTCTGCAGATGTGAGCTTGATGGTCTGTCTCTTGATGAGCTGTTATGATCTACAGATTATTTTTCCCACCAACTTCACCTGTAGCAACATCAGTTGCTCAAAATTTCCACTTGTTCGTTGAAATATCAGCAAAACATTTATGGTCTGTCCCTTTTTCCGGTTGAGAACCATGGCCTTGGACTTGGAGGTGCTGATTCTCATCCCATCCGCTTCACACGCCCCAGTTTCTCTGCCCCAGTGCACGCTGAACGTCCTGGCTCAATGGAGCCAACAGGATATCATCATCTGCAAAAATCAGAGATGAAATCCTGTGGTCCCCGAACTGGACTCCCTCCGGCCCCTGGCTGAGCTTAGAAAATCTGTCCATAAAAACAGTGAACAGAACCGATGACAAGGGTCAGCCCTGCCAGAGTCCGACATCCACTGGGAACAGGTCTGACCTACTGCCGGCAATGCGAACCAAGCTCCTGCTCTGGTTGTACAAAGACCGGATAGCCCTTAGCAAAGTGCCCCAGACCCCATACTCCCGGAGCACCTCCCACAGGATGTCACGAGTGATGCGGTTGAATGCCTTCTCCATATCCACAAAGCACACGTGAACTAGTTGGGCAAACTCCCATGAACTCTGTAGCACCCTGAAGAGGATATAGAGCTGGTCCAGTGTTCCATGGCCAGGACAAAATTGTTGGCATTGTTCCTCCTGAACCCGAGGTTCTACCATCAGCCGGATTCTCCTTCTTTTTAACCGGAAAAAGGTGGCTTGTCATCACCAGGTCAGGGGAGAGATGCCTCAGGCCATCAGGTGGAGGAGTTTAAGTATCTTGGAATCTTGTTCACGAGTGAGGGAAGGACAAAACGTGAGAATGACGGAACGGTGTACCATTGTTGTGAAGCAGAAGCTGAGCCAAAAAGGTTGAGGTGGCTCGGGCATCTGTTCTGGATGCCTCCTGGTCGCCTCCCTGGTGAGGTGCTCTGGGCATGTCCCACAGGGGGGAGGCCCCAGGGAAGAAGACCTAGGACACGCTGGCGGGACTATGTCTCTCGGCTGGCCTGGGAACAACTCGGTGTCTGGAGGAGCTGGAGGAAGTGTCCAGGGAAAAGGAAGTCTGGGCATTCCTGCTTAGGCTACTGCCCCAGATATAGTTTATATATTGAAGATTAAACATGACCCGGCTCCAGATAAGTGAAAGACAATGGATGGATGGATAGACATTCACAGTCTCCAAATAGGTTTGACTGCTGTCTTACTATTAAATAGGCGTTTTCTGCGCACGTCAGTCCTTTTTATATAGGTCAGTAGGTCCCTACTCACCTACTGGAACCTACTGCAACCCACTAGTAGGTTCAGTAGGTTGTTTTTATCCTACATATTTTCATTGTCTTCATTATGTACATTATGTAAGTTACGTCCTTAAGTTTAAACACGACAACTAAATATTTAGGCATTAAAATGTTGGTTGGTTATAGGCAATTAAACGTCTTGATTAGATTTAGGCATTAAAACGTCTCGGTTAAGGCTAGGAAATAAAACATGTTGGTTAGTTTTACAAAATAAAACTTTTTGGTTAGTTTTAGGAAATAAAACATGTTGGCTAGTTTTACAAAATAAAACGTTGGTTAGTTTTCAAAATAAAACTTATTGGTTAGTTTTAGAAAATAAAACATCTTGGTTAGTTTTAGGCAATAAAATGTCTTGGTTAGGTTTAGGTTAAAATGAAGAAAAAAACGTACAGAATTAGCATTAGCATTAGAAACTTACATCGCTAATGCTAATGGTAATCACCATCGACTCTCATAGCCTCCAATAAGTATAATAGGCTCAATAGTAAGACAGTCTTACGGCATCTCAGTTTTGTTTAGTTTTGATCAAATATCATTTTAAGAAATATTAGCCTGTTAGCACATTAAATTTAGATTAAGATAGTTAAATTAAGATAGTTAACATAGTAAACACTGTAGCTGCAAAAGCATGTTAGCATGTAGTAGGAATATAATCATGCCTAAAGGCAAAGAGAAATCTATTGGTCATTGTAGATAGATCTTTATGTTAGAAAGCAAAGAACTTTGGTCTCACTTTTGAGAAATACAAGGAAGGAATAGCCCTGATTTGAGGATGAAGATGTCAGTATGTCTGCATTTGGATGAAGTAGGATTTTTTATGTTGTTTGTTATTCATGTCTTATTCAGAGGGGCAGAGCAGTAATGTACTACTAGTAATCACTTAAAGCAGACATTTTCATCTTCTCCAAATAGGTGTTGCGAACATAAAAATGTACCAATGCACTGTAAAAGGGAATATTTGAATGACATGTAAATGACAAGTAGTTCAAAAAAGTTTTTGAAAAACTCGTTAATATCTCAAAGAGATCCATTCCAACTTCACAAAGCCAAGAATGAAAGACTGCAGAGTTTGTCGACACTGACAATAACAGCCAACTGCGCTGCTGACATTCTAGCAGCCAAGTTTTGCTGTGAAAACATACACAAAGACACTTTTGGAGCTGTGTGTGTGGCCGTATTTGTATGTATGCTTGGATGTCTTTTCAAAGCTTTCTTTCACTGCTTATTTGAGATGAATATGAACGCATGGGTGTATGGAGAGAGTCTGTGTGCATGTACTTTTGTGCGTATGTGTGTGTATATGCTTGGATATTGAACAATCAGCGGCATGGAAATGATGAAGCCCACTCACTTCTGAACAATCTGTGTCTGTATTAAATTTTCTACCTGATGGCGCCCTCACATGAACACACACAAATGTGTGACTGATCACACACATGGATGAAACCTACAATTCTCCCAGGCAGTATTACAAGTAGACCGGCGTCTCACACACACACACACATATTTATCATGTGTGCTCTGTCACATTTGGTCAGAGCAGAGCACATCTAACAAAATGGACGATTCTGTGTATATGTGTGTTTGTGTCTAGTGTAAAACACAATGCTTGGCCTGAGATTTTAGCAGAAGTCCTGGATCCAGATCACACACACTGGAAGCAAGAACAATTCCCACCTGCACACCCACATATGCATGCATGTGGTACACACATGCACATGTATTAGTGTGAGAAGAGAACTCTGTTTGATTTACCCTTTTCTACTCTTACTGCACATTCACTTTGTCTTTCTTAAGTACTTAACTTATATTAACTTAGTACTTAACTATATTGTATTAAATTCAACTGATCCCTAGCTATAACTGTGATACAAATATCCACATTATATGGAATTTATAGTTACTGTGCTCTAATGACAGATTTCAGTCCCTGTAGAAAGGCTTTGAACAGTCAAAGCTGAGGATTTCATGTTGTCCATGCTTTAGAGGCCTCTGAAATTTTAAGCAGCAATTTTCCACAGTCCCAACTCAAACAATAAAGGAAAACAATTTGCCCTGGTAGCCCCCTACTGTACTCCACCAATGTCTATAATATTGTTCTCTGACCTTGATATTTTTAAAATGTGTCGACTTTATAAAATACCATTTTATAGCTTGTAAACCATCTTCATGCTTCATGGTTTTATACAGCAATTCGACACGCATTGCTGTCACTAATGCCAGTGATTTGTTCTTGATGTATTTGATTTCACAAGTTTAAAGAGTCATAAAAGTAGAAATGCTGACTGTATGCATAGTTATCTGATTTGAAAAGATGAGTACTTTTCACCATGTGTCCAAAGGTGCATGCTATTCATTTATTGTTGTCATGAAAAACAACAGTTTATAAATAACTATTTTAAAAGAAAGCTTGATCTTAACTTACATTGTGACTAAATCAAAGCTAAGAATTCAATATTCTGCAACACAGAAAAAAACTGTTGTAGGCTAAATTTGGCTTGCGGCTTTCACATTTAACTGCCAGCCTCTGTTGAGCAGAGGTCCTGGAGCATTTTTCTCCCTCTCTCTTTTCGCTCTTTCTCACTGTCACACACACACACACAGACACAGGGATGTTTAGACCGAGACACTGACATGCTTGCATGGACGTAGACCAAAAATAATGTAACACATAATGATGAAAATATATGTGTGTGTATGTGTATGTATGTGTGTGTGTATTGGGGCGAAAGGAGCTGTCTCTTCTGTCACAGACAGGTACACCAATTACCTCTCCATATCTCTCTGTCTCTCTCTCCATCTGCCTCTCTCTCTACCTTTTCCTCCTTCTTCCCCTCTATTCACACCTGCTAATTATCTTTGTGTGTGTTCATGTCTGTATGTGTGTGTGTGTGTGTGTGTGTGTGCGTGTATATGTGACATTCTGTCTCCTATAGTGAAGCAGCCTTCTTGGGTCCAGCAGCAGCGTTTGCATTGTGGTCTCATACACACATATATAGATCAAATATAGATGTGAACTGGACCCATTTATTCCTAAGGTGTCACAGCAGGATTGATGCCGGAGGCTACGTAGGAATAGCTTTCACCACCACCATTAGCTTAAAGCACATACCTTCTCAGTTATAGAGCACATACATTTACCAGCAAGTTCCTTTAAAATTGAAAGAAATAAATGTATTATATTAACTCATATTAGTTGGCATGAATGGATTTTCCGAACTATAGCAAGTTGCATTATATGTTTCTTTGTTCAACATTTTCTTCTGCATAGTGTTATTTCGATATAAAGGACTGGCATCTTTTAGCAGAATGTAAAAAATCTGGAGTTTTCTACTGACCTCAAGTACTTTATATTTCAAAAAGAAAAGTACTTACAGTTCTTCAAAATGATTAGTTACATAGGCAAAAAAAACTGCATATAAACACATGGTTGTAGATTGTATGCAATGACATTGCATCTACATTCAGTTTTAGATTTTTAATCAAATTTAAAAATGTCTAAAGACATGATTTCACTCTGCTGTTATAAGGTATAGGGCATAGATTGATCTGCAAAAAGTTGCTGTATGTTTCTCTGGCAGATGAAAATGTTGTCATTCGGTCAGAGGGCTTGGACAGAAAACCAGATGCTACTGTACCAGAATGCTCTCTCCATCTCTTTAAGTTAAACACGACAGTGTTTGGCAGCTAAATGTCAGTAATGAAAATCTGGCTAATAACACAAACACACACACGACTTGAAATCCATCTGAACCATCTCCTCTCACCCTCTTCATCTTCTCCCTCTGAGCTGCCACCCTGTCGTCCTCATTAGATCATTTCTCTCCTCTCTTTAAAGGTCATAGTGAATAAGGGCAGTTGGTAAATAAGTGTGGTTTTAGCTGACTGCTAATAAATACACACCAGTGTAGATGTCTGCTGCCAAAAGAAGACCGAAAGAAGGATGGAGGGATGCAGGGATGCAGAGTGGGGGGAGAGAAGAAAAGATTAAGATTGGCATTTTCATTTTATTGCGGAGACATATAGATGGATGGAAAGACGTTGTTATGGACAATAAGACTGTGTATGCACACATACCCTCAGTCACAGAGATATGGCATTTAGCAGCCATTGTCTTTTATAAGCAGAGTAAATCTAATTCATGGACCGGAGTACGACAGCAAACAATGTTGGTTTGTCATCCAAATGTCAGCTAGTGGAATTCAATATGCAAATGGCTTAGACCAAGAGGGCAGACTGACTGACAGACAGGTTTGCAGCCGTTTAACTCTCTTAAGGTATGTTCTACCTACTTGAAGACCAACTTGAAGAAGTCATCTTTGAGCCAGCGAGGGAAAAAAAGAAAAAGAAAACAATATACTTAGCTACTGCAGGACACTGAGCCACATGTTTTCACCTGACCCCTCTCAGCCCAGTGTGGAGTGGGAGAGCTGGACAGTATCACAAATCAAACGTACGATGGTGGCGAGACAAAAGGACAGAGTGGGTCACAAATCAAATGCGCTGTATTGCAGGGACGAGGGGACAGCGGCTCTGACAGCAGGACGGTGCAGGAAACAAATCACGCTGACCCCCAGCTCATCTGACACTTGTCTGAGTGAAGGGGGTTGGAGGGATGTGTTGCTGCTGACATTAAAAAGAGAGAATGAGAAAGAGAAGGAATGATGGTGAGAGATGACTGTAGCATGACTGTTGACTCTTACAGAGGGAGAGGACAAAGAATGATGAGCTCTCTAGCCGTCTGTTAGCCTGTGGAGGAGTGTGGAGTGTAGCTGCACACACATGCACACACACGCCTGTGTACGCATGTTTGCTTCATTGCTGCCACTGAATGCATGTTTGTCATGCTGTGTGTGTGTGTGTGTGTGTGTGTGTGGTTTGACTGTAATGGTATTCCAATTGGGAGGCAGCCATGCAGAAATGGTGAGTACTGCCTGTCAGCTCAACATGCTGTCGATTACGGAGACAGAAAGAGAGAGAAGGAGAAAGTATTTGCTGATTTCTACACTGAAATTCTTCCACCCATCTCAGTTTCTCTCTCTCACCCTCAACATTCCCCATGATTCCCTTTGTGTGTGTGTTAGAGTGTGTATTCACCTGTGAAATGTGTCCTTTGTTTCCAACAGCATGCTTGACGGGCCTGCGGACAAGATAGCGCAGTCTGTGGCTGCAGCCCCCTCCATCCCTGAGCTGTGTGAACACACACACACAAAAACCCACACAGGTTAATTCAGTTTTATGTGGAGAAAGAGATTGTAACCAGGAATGAAATCATTTGCTAAAGTAAAGACAACAAGAGGCATGATAGAAAGCAGAGCTAGGAAAGAGATAATGCAGGCATGCAATAAAAGCATTTTAAATGGCTAAATGAATGAAGGCTTGCCAGATGCCAAAACTCTGCCAGTTAGTTTATAATACCATCACACAGAATATCACAAATATGGAAAGTTATTACAACAACATACATTTATATTACAAATGTATGACTAGGTATGTGGCTTTTCACAGAGGTTATTTGACTGGTAAAAAATGTCAGATTGAAAAGCTACAGCTCTAATACAAAGCAGGGCTGAACATAGAACAAGAATGAGGCAAAGATGGGCTGTGGGGATAGATCGCACCTTCCTGAAAACTTTAAACATTATCTTCATCTGTAGAATAGCATTCAGTTTGTGTGTGTGTACGTGTGTGTGTACGTGCACTGTTGCATTTTGACAAATCCCCTGTCGTTATCTGATCAATATACCACATAATTGAGACAAATTATATCAATATAGAAAACTGAATCAGAATCACTGCATGATTGACCCTAACAAGAATCCTAGAAACTCTTTTTGCAGCTTGTGACTCAAATGAAATTTTTTTTCCACTTTATCCTCTGGAGTATTAATTCAGCTCTACATTTCAGTCAGCACACGGCTGACTTATTTGCATGCAGTTTGGGTTTAGTTCAGCCTTTCATTGAACATGAAATGGTTTTTCAAAGCTCAGCTAATGCTGCAACTTAGATCAGAAACTAATATAAGCTGCAGCAGAGCTGTAGCTGAAATCAATTCAGTTTACCCATCTATTTTAATAGTTAACTCATCACTTTTGTCTGAAATGCACCCAATTAGTATAAAAATCTCATGTAAGTTAAACGAACATGGGCTCTTGAGTATCACCACTTCTACTTACTGCTGAGCTAATTTTGTAACAGAACTTGTTGCATTTGAGGTTATCTGTGCATTTTTGAGTGTGCAGTCGAGTGTAATGTGTTCTCAGGAGAGAAGGTGGAGCAGCTGTAGAGATGCCACTGAAAATAGTACTCATTCAAACTGAGATTGAGCTTTTATTTTCTGAAATTCTGCATCATCTTATGTTGTGGAATATAAAACGACTTAATAAAAAGAACATTTTAGAAAAACTATTGCTAAATAATCTAGGATCCAGACAATAGCGAGCAGTATAATTTTGCATTTTCTATGTGATTTGACAATTTATATATCGTAGCTCACTAAAGTAAATCAACCAATATATAAGCAACTTGAAATTATTAATGGTAATGTCCACAGCCTGAAATTCTGATCTTGAGATTAAGTGGGGTTTTTTTTATTTTAGGAGCCAATTATTCACTCAGACCTACACGCAAAAGAAACTTGGTGTTACTGCTCAGGTACTTCTCCTGATTGCTAAATGAGGACAGAGGACTAGAAGGCACAGGATAAGAAGGATAAATGCATTTTAGTGGATGTAATGTATCTCAAACCTACACTAAAACAGATAAAAGGTTATTTGAGCTTTGTACAGCTACAACATAGACAAACACTATGTAGAGTGCAGAAATGTTACGAGTGCTATCAGGGTCATCATATTTGCTTTTTGGGAAGATCAGACCTCCAGTTTGAGATGATATCTGCTGTATGGAAGGAGCGACAGAGATCACTGCCTCTGATTTTTAAAAAAACAAATGTCTGACTGCTTCCTAAGGAATTTAGGCCTGTTTCTAGTTTTATATTATGTTTGTTTTAGAAATCATTGGTTATTCCATGTAAAAATCTGTATGGCAGGGTGGTAATGAAAACTAAATGCACATCAGAAGCTTCAGCCCAGTCGCTGATCTGACACCAAATCCATCTTCAGTCATTATACATAGGCACAAAGACGCAACTCATAAAAGCATCCCATGAGCAATGATTAAAAATAATAGTAATAGTAAAACACCCCGGACAGGTCAGACATTACATTAGAAATGTTAAGACATTACATTAGAAATGTTAATTTTGTCTATCAGGTTTGTAGACACCCCACAGCTGACTACTTACACACAAACACTCATTTATAAGGTATGGTACAGTGTTGACAATTCTTCAGGCCATAAATGTGAAAATATGTTTAAATAATTATGAATAAAGCTCCAAAAATACATAATTGTCTCTCATGCAAACATTTACAAACACTGTGTACCTGCCAATATCAGCATATATGGCAGAGAGCACATAGGATTAATTGTAATGCTGTGACCATATGAGAAGTGGATAATTATTAACTTCACTACAAAGACACAACCACATTCTTACTTCCATGCAGACCCATGTTGAGATCATTGTCCTTACAGTCTGTCTAGCACAAATGAAAGTTCTATGAGGTTTAAAGCAACTTCTGCATTTTAAGCAATGCTTAAAAGCAAGACTTATTGCCTGTTGCTGCAGTGCAGTTTGATTTATTCAGTTTGATTTTGTTATGTGGTGTGGGGTGTGGTGATGAAGGAGGAGAGGTAGGAGCTAAATGCAGAACACAAAAGAATTTAATTTCCACCTGGATCTCCCAGGGCTCAGGCACAAAAAACAAGGAATACACTGTCCGGGAGAAAAACTGAACAGGTAAGTCAACACCAAACCACGACGAGTTCCTCATGAACATAAACAAATTGGAATGTGTCCAAAAAATAAGATTAGAACCAATTTAACGCTGTTCCCTTGATTCCAGTCACATGCTCCAGTCTCTGTAATAAGATGTCGTGGTCTGTAGTGTCGAATGCAGCACTAAGGTCTAGGAGGACAAGTATAGAAACAAGTCCATTATCTGAGGCTAAGAGAAGATCGTTGGTGACTTTTCACTGCGCTGTTTCTGTACTATGATGTGCTCTAAATCCTGATTGAAAATCTTTAAATAGTTAATTCCTGTGAAAGTGGTCTGATAGCTGCCTAGCAACAGCTTTTTCAAGGATTTTAGAAATAAATGGTAGGTTGGATATTGGTCTATAATTAGCCAAGACTCCTGGATCAAGACTAGACTTTTTGAGTAAGGGTTTGATTACTGCAGTCTTAAGGGCTTGTGGTACATAGCCTGATACTAGAGATAAATTTACCAAGTCCAATAAAGATGAGTTAATTAATGGCAGGGTGTCTTTAAGCAGTCTAGTTGGGATGGGGTCTAAGAGACACGTTGATGATTTAGATGAAGCAACTACTGATGTAAATTCAGAGAGATCTATGGGAGAGAAGCAGTCTAAACATAACTGAGGTCCTACAGATGATTCAAGAGCTACTGTAGTAGAAGATTCATTTATTGCAGGTATAGGAAGCATCTGCTGAATTTTATCTCTAATAGTTGTGATTTTATTTGTAAAGAAACTCATAAATTCATCACTGCTGAGAGCTAAGGGAACACTGGGCTCAACAGAGCTGTGACTTTTTGTCAGCCTGGCTACAGTGCTGAAAAGAAACCTGGGATCGTTCTTATTTTCCTCTATTAGTGATGAATAGTATGCAGTTCTGGCTTTACGGAGAGCTTTTTATATGTTAATAGACTAAATAAATTTGTGGAACGCCACTTCCTTTCCAGCCTTCGTGATGCCTGCTTCAAGGTACGAATATGTAAATTATACCATGGGGCTAATCTCCTCTGATTCACTAACTTCTTTTTCAGAGGGGCCACAGTATCAAGCGTTTCACGCAGTGAGGCTACAGCACTGTCAACAATATGATCAATTTGGTAGGGAGTGGGATTGAGGCAGCTGCCCTCCACTGTGTTGGCAAGTATTTGCAAAGTACTGCAGGCATCCTTTGGTTGTAGCTAATAGATGTTATTTTTAAAGACAAGTCCTACTGTGGCCAACAACATAGTGGGTTGTTTTCTATATATTAGCTATGCACCGCTGTTATAAACAACTGGCAGTCTTTGCTTCCGATCTCTGTTGTTTAGTACCTGGTCACAAACAGGCTTTCCGGATCTCAGTATGTTTGAGAGGATTACTAAACATGAAGCAGCAGGAGTCATTGAGTTAGTAATTGATGTTGCAGAATAAACATTGCTACCCACATTGACTGTGCATACAAATGGGGAATTGTGCAGCATAACAAGTTGAGTTGGATGAACCATCTGTTTTTGCATCTGTGTAAAATAGTTGCTGTTGCCTCACCATTGTTGCACAACAAATAACCTTCATGTGTTGCAAGTTATTGTAATTTCTTTTCTTGATAACTACACAGACACTGCACTTTATTCTTTAGAAGATGAATGTCCATTCTTGACCTAAGAAATAGTAGTTAAAAATCATCTTAATGACTTACGAGTGGGCCTTGAACTGAGCAAACAACTGAAAGAAGTGCGCAAACGCCATTCACTGATGAAGATGTGGTTGAAAGTGCTTGGCGAGTTTAAAAGGATGTTGAGAAACTCTATATGTTACAATTTTCCAAAATCTATGGAATTTAACATGATGGTGTGAAAACTTAAATTTTTTTTCGATATTTATTTTAGAATTAATTTTGGTGGGGTTAAGTAAACCTGTCCTCGGGGAATAGTTGTACACATGACACAATAAAAAGTACACACTAAAAAACTCTATGTAGATAAAAAATATCAACCATAAGCTTCCCATGATTTAAATAAAAATAGCTCATCATCCTGGCTAGCAGTGACTTAAATTAGGAGATATGACAAATAATAAATGTCCTGTAATTGTTGGTGTAAGGTGACGGTACAATATAAATGTGTTCATTATTCCTCAAGACACGGTTTGAGATGGAGTTGAATTACCATGCTCATCTCCCCTCTTGGTGCGTGCTTCATCTTCCACTTTCCATCTAAGTCTGTCTTTGTCCCACTCTGCCTTCATTTCTTTCTATCTAATGCCAGTCCACCTCCCTCACGTTCCTTTCCCTCGGCCCCTCAGTTTCCTCCCTGCTGTTTGCTAAAGAGTGTGAAGTGTGAAGATATGATGAAATATTTCTTGTCATCATTATGAATTAGCCTCTGCATGGATCTGCACGCACACACATGCACAAACGCACAGAGAGGCCCATGCATCATATCAAGGTCTCTCGAGTCAGTCTAACGGTGATGACATCGATCTCAGTCGGCTGTCAATGGGGGGACTGCCACACAGCAAAACAGCACAGCCAGGACATTTTCGTGAGAAGAGATAGGAGGGTCTGAAACTGTGTGTCTCACTGTGTGAGAGAAAGACTGGGAGGTTGAACTAAACATGCCACAGCTGCTCCTCATGACACAGAATCAAGATCAGATTCAAGCCTGAAAAAGCCGCAGTCCGTATTCCTTATGTAAACAGGAAACAAGCTAAAATACAGACTTGTCCTCGGTGAGTTTGACAGAAATATCCAACTGCCTACCTTTAATTATGACAACAGCAAAATGTCACCTGTCATTCAAGGGAGGGACTGGTACTGCAGGCAATGAATTATTGACTTGTAGGCTGTATGTTAGACTTAAGTCAAATGAGAGACAATCAAATCCGGGTTTTGGAACAAATGACAGCCCTACTCAGCCTCTGCTCAGGCAGTGAATAGAAGCTCAGTTAACCTGAACTGAATAGATTCCTTCATTTATTCTCAACCTTGAAAATAGTAGTTGGACCGAAAAGCTGAGAAGTGGACCCAGAACAGACTTGAACTCCTTTCCCTTGGGGATGGTGGTTAATATTTCACTGTAAATGTGCACTTATGTGGCTGTGGCTCCTGGACACACTGTGCAGCATGTTCAGTCCACCAGTCAGCAGCCAGCTGACTGAACCATCGCTGTAAATGAGCCTAAATGACCAATCACTGATTCCCATCGTTTGTCCACGTAAACTATTTCTTTGTTTTTGTTCCATGCACTTAATTTTAATGTGACTACTGACTACAGTTTTACATTTTTAAAATAATATATAAAAATGCAGATAATTGTAATAATTAATTAATTAATATGTAACTTGGCACATATCTGCTGACACTTTAACTTTTTGAGTTGGTTTGAGCTACTTTCCTTTGATAATAATTGGCAACACTGGTATGATGATTAGCTAAACAGCCACGTGTACTACATGGGTGGCTAGATAACATTAGCGAAACAGTAAAGTATTTATATACTGTATAAGCACTGGATTTCCCAGTACATCAGCAGAGAATTAAACTATAATGCTGTTAATGATGTAAAAAATAAAGCTGGTGAGTCTTCAACATGGATGTCAAATGGGATTGATGTTGCTTTAGAACTTTCTATAAGAGCAACACACTTTTGCTCTGACTATCTGTTACTGTCCAACTCCTCAGCAAAGCTGTACAGCCTGAAACGTACAAAAATTGTGCATCAGCTGGGTGTAGAGTAACTGGAGCTACATGAGCTAAATCTGTTCTTCATAATGGAGAGAAAAAGTCTTTTGCATGTTTAGTATATGGCAATATGCTATTTTTCTTCAGTGTCAGACAATGTTGGCCACATTTTATACGATTTCAATGTGAAAGTCAAAGTGCACCTTGTATTATACTCACATAGTGACTGAAAATGCAGTATTAAAATGGAGCCATATGTGTCACAGTGGCCAATATTTCACATACAAATGATGTTTTAATGTTATTTATTTGACAAATGCATCTATTCCTATCTCTCACTTGACAAAGAATATGCCTGGATACAAATTTAGACAGAGGGGGGAGACGTTATATGCTACATGTAGAAAAATGATTCAGATCAACCTAAGCTTAAAAACTTGCTGTTAAAGCCTTGCTCTAAAAGCCACAGCACAACAGCTCATTCACTCAAATCCACAACATGCAAAGGCCTTGCTGTGCAGGCAACAACTGCTGAGTGGAAAGACACACCATTCTGATTCAGGACAGAAATCAAAGTGACTTTTCAACCAAGAAACTAGTGTTATGCAATGAAAAGACATGAAATGAAATATGAAAGATAATATTATGGTGATTAAATTGCAAAATATGTTTTGTTTAGATTATTTTTGCAATCTGCACAGTATTTGCCTATGTAAAGTACCAATCAATTACTGTACTGTATTGTTTATTATTAAGGCAAAACTATACAAATAAATTTGCCTTGTTTATTATTAAGAGATTTTATTCTGAATGCTTGCGATTTGAATAATGACCTCTGCGAATGATTGATATTTAATGATCATGATTGAGATCTCAGCAATTATGGTCTACACTATAGCCACAGCATGACAGCATAAATGTGTGCATAAACACAAGTCCTGGAATTTTATGCATCTGGCCCCTATTGTCTGGACATGGCAGTAAAGATGAAAAAAGTTATGCATAGAAGACATTTTCGTTGTGTAACTGAGAAGAGTTTTCTGCTTTGTTAAGCCTAAATTTGCTGTTTAGTTTTGTGTAATCACAATGTTTTTCTTGGTGCTAGTGAGAGAAAAGGAATTTTTAAATCAAATTCAACAAAGAGCAAGTGGGT
This sequence comes from Mastacembelus armatus, assembly GCF_900324485.2. Lineage (NCBI taxonomy): Eukaryota > Metazoa > Chordata > Actinopteri > Synbranchiformes > Mastacembelidae > Mastacembelus > Mastacembelus armatus. Next base: position 24,143,055 of record NC_046642.1, read on the forward strand.
TTTGTGATAGCTAAATGAATTGCTGCTACCAAATATTAATGTTTTAGCAGTAAATATGACTAAATTCATTTTCATTTTTTGCTCATGCTCATGAATGCTGCGGAAAGGAAAACAGGCAAATCGAGCTGCTGTACAAAAGTCTTTTTAACCATTTCCTGCTATAGTGAACGGATAGTAGATGGCATACTTAAAGCATTACATTGAAATAACAGGCAGCAGCAACAAAACACTTATGACTTCACAGAATAGGACCTCAGTATATTGACATTTCAGATTCATTAGAGGGTCTACGCTTGGGTTGAAAAGAAAATCATAACAACTTGTGCTGTTTTGATCTGTAGCATAATTTGGTGGTTGGGAATTGGTTTCGATACCCATATTTTTTCCAATTTTGGATCCATTTTGGTCCCAGTGGTTCCAGTGTGGTGGCTGAGTGGTTAGCACTGTTGCCTCACAGCAAGAAGGTCGTGGGTTCGCATCCCAGCCTTTCTGTGTGGAGTTTGCATGTTCTCCCTGTGCTTGCGTGGGTTTACTCCGGGTACTCCGGTTTCCTCCCACAGTCCAAAAAACATGCATGTTAGGTTGATTGGTGACTCTAAAATTGCCCGCAGGAGTGAGTGTGAGTGTGTGAGGTTGTCTGTCTCTGTGTGTCTATATGTGGCCCTGCGACAGACTGGTGACCTGTCCAGGGTGTACCCCTGCCTTCCACCCGAGAGAGAGCTGGGATAGGCTCCAGCAGATCCCCGTGACCCTGAACCAGGAAAAGCGGGTATAGAAGATGGATGGATGGATGGATGGTTCCAGTGTGCTGTGTAGTGATAGCCTGTATTAATTTGTAGAATAAATTGTTATGTACCTCGTGGAGCGGCAGATAAGTGAGAAATGAATCTTGAATAAGTGTAAGAACAAACAAAATCTTTCCATAATGCTCTTTTCTACAGCAGCTGATTCTAAAACAGATTTTTAAAGTCAGACCTGCTGGTGGGAATTTGTGTATAGAAAAGAGAGAAACAGGTCAGAAAATAGAAATGTATAGAAAACTCTTAGGCCCAAGGGTTGTGTTAATGTGTGTTTATCAGAACAGATCCATACACTCGTGGCGTTCGGGGACAGTACCCCTGGATTGGCAGACCGGGGTGGGTGGTTCCTCTTTTTAATAAAGGGGACCGGAGGGTGTGTTCCAACTACAGAGGGATCACACTCCTCAGCCTCCCGGGGAAGGTCTATGCCAGGGTGCTGGAGAGGAGGATCCGGCCGGTGGTCGAACCTCGGATCCAGGAGGAACAGTGCGGTTTCCGTCTCGGTCGTGGAACACTGGACCAGCTCTATACCCTCTCGAGGATGCTCGAGGGCTCATGGGAGTTTGCCCGACCAGTTCACATGTGCTTTGTGGACTTGGAAAAGGCATTCGACCAGGTCCCTCGCGACATCCTGTGGGAGGTCCTCCAGGAGTATGAGGTCCGGGGCCCTTTGCTGAGGGCTATCCGGTCTCTGTACAAACAGAGCAGGAGCTTGGTTCGCATTGCCGGTAGTAAGTCAGACCTGTTCCCAGTGCACGTTGGACTCCGGCAGGGCTGCCCTTTGTCACCGGTTCTGTTTATTACTTTTATGGACAGAATTTCTAGGCACAGCCAGGGGCCGGAGGGAGTCCAGTTCGGGGACCACAGGATCTCATTTCTGCTTTTTGCAGATGATGTTGTCCTGTTGGCTCCATCGAGCTAGGATCTCCAGCGTGCGCTGGGGCGGTTTGCAACCGAGTGCGAAGCGGCTGGGATGAGAATCAGCACCTCCAAGTCCGAGGCCATGGTACTCAACTGGAAAAAGGTGGCTTTCCATCTCCAGGCTAGGGGAGAGATACTGCCTCAGGTGGAGGAGTTCATGTATCTTGGGGTCTTATTCACAAGTGAGGGAAGGACAGAACGTGATGACAGACGGATCGGGCCATCGGCAGCAGTAATGCGGTCGGTGTACCGGTCCGTTGTGGTGAAGAAGGAGTTAAGCCAGAAGGCGAAGCTCTCGATTTACCGGTCAATCTACGTTCCTACTCTCACCTATGGTCATGAGCATTGGGTCATGACCGAAAGGACAAGATCTCGGATACAAGCGGCTGAAATGAGCTTCCTCCGCAGGGTGGCCGGGTGCTCCCTTAGAGATAGGGTGAGGAGCTCGGTCACCAGGGAGAAGCTCGGAGTAGAGCTGCTGCTCCTCCACATCGAGAGGAGTCAGTTGAGTTGGCTCGGGCATCTGTTTCGGATGCCTCCTAGGCGCTTCCCTGGGGAGGTGTTCCGGGCATGTCCCACCGGGAGGAGGCCCCGGGGAAGAAGACACAGGACATGCTGGAGGGACTATGTTTCCCGGCTGGCCTGGGAACGCCTCGGTGTCCCCCCGGAAGAGCTGGAGGAAGTGTCCAGGGAGAAGGAAGTCTGGGTATCCCTGATTAGGCTACTGCCCCTGCGACCCGGTCCCGGATACGCGGAAGAAGATGGATGGACGGAAGTTGTAATTTCCTCCCACAGGTGGGAAAACACAAATCACAGTTCACACATTCAAATTGTGAACTGGAGTTGCAGGTGTGTTGCTCCAAACTAGCCCACCTCTCTGTAGGCTTTAAAATGCTTATCAGTTAGCAGTGACAAAGAGAGCTCTTGCTTTCATTTTTAATGGCTTGAATGAGTATGGAGTTCATACAGTCATATTTCAGCCAGAAATGTACTACATTTGTTTAAAAATGCTAACTTTGATTGCCATAATAAAACAGCCAAGAATATATTAGAAATTAAAATTTTCAGCATTTCAACTAAAAATTGAAATTGTGCCAACACATCAAGCTAGTTTCATGTTTTTTCATATTTGTTCTCTGACAATGTGAGCGCTGTCTGAACATTCAGACCTGAATTCATGTCAATACTGCTCTTATCTGCATATACTGCCAGTAACAGCACCTCTCCTAATGATAAAAATAAATATGGAGCAGACCAACAGCAGCAATGGGGGTCAGTGGAGAGACATTTGACATTTGTTGGACACTCCTGTCCTGTCCCTTCTAGCTTGGACAGGACAGGAGTGTCCAACAAATGTGTGTGAGGTTGTTTCCATGAGAACAGTCATGTCAAGGCATGATGTCAAATCAAGAAACTTCCATTGATAAGAGGTTTAACATAGTTAACCAAGGAAAACAAACTTATCTAAAATCAAATTACATGTGGAAAAAACTAAAACATGTTTTTTAAAGTAAAGCTTGACAGAACCTAATTTGGTTACTTTATTATAACCGACCAGTTTCAAAATCCCACATGTAGTGACATTGGGGCTAGGAAAAGTAGTCCAGGGTTAAACATTTTTGTGAGATGCTTTTAAAGATACGTGGGATGTGTTGGCCTTGTCATTGTAAAATAATCTAGTTTTGGACCGTCCACCTTTCAGCTGGACTGAAAGGTAGGACCGTGTGAAAACAGCTTATGTTGTTGATGTGTTGGAAATCCCAACAGGCCAAAGCCCAGAGGGGCAAGACAGCTCAGCCCATTGCACAAAATCCTCACAATTTTGTCAAGGTCTGAGTCCTAATAGCCTGTTGTCTACCCCGCCCCTTTTTTTCATACAGCCGAACAACACATAGCTAAATTAAACTAGCTGTTGTTCTTACATTTTAAGAGTTATATTGACGACCTTGGTGTCGTTTGAAGCAAAAGCGTCCCAGTTTTCTATCGGCGCGCTGTAAAATGTGAAATATGACTCCCCTCCCCCCCGATGTTTGCCTAGTGTTGTATAGGCATCATTTACAGTAGCGGTGGGGGTGCGTTAAAGCCCACTGTTGCGTCATCTAGCACGACGTATCATATGCTGTTGTAAAGGTCTCATCATTGGCTACAAGATGCGTCAGTCACCATTGACGAACAATTTGACTGGCTAATTCTCCTGTCAATCGAAGTTAGAATATGCCCCCTGACTGGGATTTTGCTCTGAAGCTGTGTATTCTATTGGTTTTACCATTAGTGACGCTGTGAAACATAACAAACAGGTTTGATTGAGGCCTCATGTGATTCACAGAAGCTTGCTATGTCAAACTTTATTGAATAAACGGACAAAACCGTTAAACGAAGCGGTTTACGGCTTTTTATGAGGAGGACGATGGATTTATGGATTTACTGTACAATATTACGTCTTTTGGACTAAAACATGGGTACACTTTGTTCTATGGATTCTAACAAACAAAACGATATGTGACACTCCATATTTGAGTACACATATGAACTAACGCGACAGAAAGGTAAGGAGCAGCGTATTGTACTGTATTTATACTTTTGTTAAATATTAAGAAACTGTAGTCACTGTGATTATTCAATCCAAAATTGCTTTATGTCATTTGAATCGTGAGACTTTAAGGTTTTATTAGACATAAAATTTTTTAGACTGTATACACATTTTCCGACGATCTTTTTGAGACATATCTGGACATACAAATATCGAAGTGGATCCGCTCTGGGGTAGGACTAAAAGGCTAATGTTTTTTTCTTCTCTTAGTGACACAAAATACTAAATTGATTGTAATTTTCCCTGAAACAAGTGACGCAATCTGCCTCATATTATGTTATTATTTTACAGTTTTGCCTGTTTTGAGAAATAATATTTTCACATTTATTCTGGAATAAAGTCTGCTTCTTTCTGAGACTGGAGGGAAAGGGTCGAGGGAACACCTAGACCACCTGGGGGGAAAAGTATCAAAAGTGAAAGTACAAAAGTATAGTCACACTTCACTTGCTCATCATTTTGATGTTCCAACTGGTGACGCTACTTTGAGCTACTTTTAACGACTGTATTTGTTGTTTTGATGACGTCTACCTTTCAGTGAAATTGTTTTAATTTAAATGACTTTACATTTTGAACTTCCAAACAAGGAATCAACAAAATCTTATGATTATATTGTAATTGTAATCTGATCCTGAAACATTTACATCTTGTTTGCCTCTGAAATGTAGGGAAGTCAAAGCAGGTAGTAGTAGAATCAGAACAATGAAAACATTCAAAAGTAAAAATATCTCAAACTTCAACTTAAATACAAGACTTGATGACCAAGTAAATTGTAAATAAAAGTCTTACCAACTAGTGATCTGCATTTGGGCCCTCTTTCCTCTATACATGTAACATTAGTCTCTAAGATCTGATGGTGGGGGCTGCCTAAATCATTACGATCATTAACAGATGAAATAAATAACACTCATTATCTCAAAACAATGGTGTTTGTCATGGTCTGGGGTATATTACAGGCAGGTGAAAGACCTGAGCAATCCTGACAAGCAGCAAATATTTATGGCCAGACAACGTAGTCAGTGCATGTCCAATTGTAGCTATAGGTTTTCTTATGGAAATGGATCAAGTGAAACATCATATAATGTCTATAAATTATAAACTGTTTCATTATGTCTGTAATCTTGAGGTTTAGTTCTCGATCATTTTCTTAGAAATTATATGGTTCGTAGTAAGTGGAAAGTGACCTTAAATGAAGACGTATTGGAGGTTGCTATTTTTGAAATCCTGCTGTTACTAATCATTGAGAAAAAGTCATTGATTTTCTTTATGGTGGTTGTTGTTTTAGTTCCATAGATTCTGCACATCTGGTAATGTTACATTATCTCTGATGACTTTAACTGCAGTCAGGTGTTTTTCACAAAGTTCGAAAGATTCAAACAACACGCACATCAAAGCTCCTATTAGGGTCACAAATGCTCTGTTGAGCCATGTAATTTTCAAGCATTATGTGACAGATGCAGAGGGCCTTCTGAGAACTCCTCCTCTCTCCTTTGCCACCTATGGATTATTTAATATTCACGACTTGAGATGAGAGAAAGGTGGTGGTGACAAGGGGAGACGGGAAGCATCCTAAATGTCACTTTTTTTCTGTGAGTAAATAGCACCTGTTGTATGATGAGTCACCCTGCACATTCATACTATTACACAACACTATACAGAAGGCTTTCATATAACACAACATCACATAAATAGATTTCTGCTTTACCTATAGTGCATGCAGCAGTGAAGGATATATAATTGGTGTTGAGTGTCAGCTCAGGTGCACCTGTGAAGGTCTGCTTTTATGATACACCCCTGTGTGTGGGCCAGACTGAGAAGGAGCAATTTCCTTTTGCATGGTTTTATGCCAGCTGAGTAATCATCTCAGTTTGATGTGGATGTATAAACTGCTCTTTGTTGGATTTTGCAAAGTGATATTTTGCATTCAGCTTTGGCAGTGTTATTTCTTGTAAACAGATGTAAAAATACAGTTAGTGCAGGTGTCCTGTAACTTGCATGTTTTGAAGGCCAAAGCATCTAGAGAGAGTTTTGACTCACAATCACTGCCCTCTTTGCCTTTTAAAGACTATCTTTTCCCCCAAAACAGTTTTTCATTACCCAGGGCCCACCTGTGGGCCCAAAGCTGTAGAAACTGTGTTTCCAGATGTATTACCAAAAATCGTTGGCCAAATTTGAATAGTAACAGTAAATTAGAAAGTGTTTCCTTTCCAATGATACCAAGCTCATCAATATAACCCTTGAAATGTAAGTACAACAGCTAGTTTAACTGGGTATGTAAAAGGACGGTAGGTAACTGTTTAAGTGAGCTACAAATGGGAAGATAGATATGAAAAGTGTGTAGGTAGAAAAATACTGTGTATACAGTAGAGTTCATGCAGTACAAACTTGCATACCAGGTCAAGGCCTTCGGACACTGGAGGTGATTGTAGATTGATGGATAGACAGTAAATAAAAAGATAGAAAGGAACAGTAATCAGCAAATTAAAATAGAGCGCTTATAGTCAGTGATGCTGATCTTAAAAGAGTTGTAATATCATATTGCTTACCACAGTATTTGCACTGTAAACTATGAAGAAAATTGCCTGTATGTATAGAACAGGATCAATAAACCCCAGTAATTACATGTACCCCATATAGCAGTATGAATGCCGTGTTCTGAGCGACTGGTCTGAAGTATGTAGAGGTGTGTCTGGTTATTTTGTAGCAGCTTGGTGTCGTTGCTGATGATTTAACTAAGCTAAACACACTGGATCATTGTGAGTAATGGCACTGTACTCTGGTGTGGAACACCTTAAATCAGAGGCTGTAAGCTTTATCACCACATCTGTCCTGCATATCATGTAGAATAAGGCAGCTACCCCTTGAAAGTGTTTGATTAAAATAGTTTCCTTAAATGACATTCTGTTTTTTCAAGAATTTAATTCGCCTTTGCTCGTAAAATCACCTAAGTGCCAGAGGAGCAATGATGCTTCAGGAACAGACCTGCCATATAGAGAAGTCTATTCTCAGCACAGTAACACCACCAACTCATTTCACACTCCCTTATCTGCATAAACCTCCCACCTGTTTGTTCCTCTTCTTCCACTTGTACACTGTACACGCTGCACTCGGCACCACAGGTGCTTGGCACTACAAAACACAGACAGGGAGAGTGAATTTCAAGGTCAGGAAACATTGGGAGCACTGCTTTTAGTGGTTGTTACAATCAGCAGCCTATTTAGAGGCCTCTGTCTCTCCTGCTTACTCTCTCACTAAAGTAACTGTGTTAGTCATTGCATACCAACACAATTACCAAATCCGTGTAAATCACTAAAAGCTCTAGCATAATATTTTCATGACCAGGGTTAGCTTTTTCAAGTTTCTTAAAAGAACTGCCAGTTCCTTCCTGTAGGTAGTGTACATGTGAACTGTTTATACATTTACTGAGGAAATCCTGTAAACCTGGAAATCGTTGCCATGCGTGAACTACCAAACTGAGCAGTGAAAATGAACTAACAGATTTGTACTCAAAGGAAAGTCTGTAATTTGTTGCAACAGTGCTGTTATTTCCTGTGATTGATTTTTACAGCGGATGCGTCTCTCGTTGTCCTATATGGATTCTGTCTCTTTCAATGAACAATGTACATACATAATACATGCATACAAAATGTACATAAACTTGACCAGAACCTGTTTCCAATATGACCCACTGATGTAAAAATGGTCAAGTGTATATATTCTGTATTCTGAGTGTGAACTTGCTTTAACCAGCAGCTATCTGTTGAATGTGAAACCCAGAACACATGGAGCAGTCAGGAGTTTCTATTGTGGTGACAAGAACCAACTAATCAGCTTCAGCCTTTCCACAGGACCCTCCAGTTCAAATCACAGCCAGGATGGAGGGACAGGTGGTCATTCTAGTACAGGGACACCAATTCTATTCAGGAGGAGGCCTATAGCAAAAGCGTCCCAGTAAGGCCTATAGCAGCATAAGGGATGGTTCAGGGTTACCTGAAGCCAGCCCTAACTATATACTTTGTCAAAGAGGAAGGTTTTAAGTCTAGCCTTAAAAGTACAGAGAGTGTCTGCCTCCTGAACCCAGACTGGGAGCTGGTTCCACAGGAGAGGAGCTTGATAACTAAAGGCTCTGCCTCTCATTCTGCTTTTGGAAACCCTGGGAAACACAAGTAGACCTGCACTCTGACAGCGAAGTGCTCTATTGGGATAATATGGTACTATAATATGGTACTATAAGGTATTTAAGGTATGAAGGAGCTTGATCATGAAGGGATTTGTATGTGAGAAGAAGGATTTTCAATTCGATTCTGGATTTTACAGGGAGCCAATGAAGAGAAGCTAATATAGGAGAAATATGATCTCTCTTGCTAGTTCCTGTCAGGACTCTGGCTGCAGCATTCTGGATTAATTGGAGGCTTTTTATGGAGATACTGGGACATCCAGATAGTAATGAGTTACAGTAATCTAGCCTTGAGGTAACAAATGCATGGACTAGTTTTTCTGCATCATTTTCAGGATGTTCCTAATTTTAGCAATGTTGTGCAGGTGAAAGAATGCAGTTCTAGAGATTTGTTTTATGTGTGAGTTAAAGGACATGTCCTGGTCAAAAAATAACTCCAAGGTTTTTCACAGTAGTGCTGGAGGCCAGGGCTATGTCATCTAGAGTAGCTATAATTTTAGAAAAGTTATTTCTGAGGTTTTTAGCCCCAAGAGCTTTACAATTTGTCTAGGGTGTTTTATTTTGATACCAACAAGAGAAAAAATGCTTGGAGACACATAAATGTGGAAATACATTTTTACATTAATTCAAACTCCAAACTGCTACCTGTTTCTGCTGGCATTAATTAATTAGCTGTTGGTTGTAATGGTCTTTCGTAGGCTAAACAAAATTTTAAATGCTGGAAATCCATTTTTATTTCATGGCCCTTCATGTCATGTCTTTGTCATGTAACAAGAGATAACCAATCAGCTTCATCCTTTCTGTAACAACATTCAGCTCTCTTGTTGTGTCACAAATGCGGGTGGTGTGGTGAGAAGGAGGAAAGGTGAGGACCCAAGTGCAGACAATACAAGGTTTTATTTTCCAGGGTTCAGGCAGGAAACTCAAATCTCCGCCGTTCGGCGGGCAGGCAGACAAACATGAATGGCACTACTCACACTAGGTGCTGTAGACAACTAATGATCCGGAGACGAACAAAGGAAACCAGAGAACTTAAATACTGAACACAAGACACAGGTGAAAGCAATCTACAACTGATAACGTAAAGCCACCTGGAACAAAACACAGAACAGAAACAGGAAACTAACCAAAATAAAACGTCAGGCAGGGCTAAGAACCGGAAACCCGGTTAGGATCCTGACATGTTGTTTTTGGGCTTGAAAGATGGGGTGCAGCCAAATACAGTGTTTTTTTTATTTTTTCCATGGTCTACATATAAATCTAGTAGCAGGGCTACTGCAAGGAATTTTTGGTGCTGGTTATCCATTTATATCCATACCAGTCAGCAAAATAACAAAATCCAGGAGACCTATGGGAGGGTTATGATTATAATGCAACTTATGTTTCTTATATTATTACAAATTTTAAAACATAAACCATCTGTAACACAATTTCTGCCTCCACTTGTCCTTTAGTGAAGAAAGTGTGTGCCATTCTGTGCCCCCGCTGCCCAATTGTGTTGTTGTGATTTAATATGCTGAGTAGTGTCATTTTTCCCACTGCCCATTGTGAATTTGAGAACAAATTCTCAATAAATTCTACCAGTGATGCTTGATTCAACATCCCGCGGCTAGTACCTGTGCAGATGTCAACAGTGCAACTTGGGTTGCACGTTGCCAGGTTGAGGTCACAAATGGGTTGAAGGTTGTAAGATGTGTCTATTGTGTGAGTAGAATGTGTTTCATACAAGCTCTGACAACTGAACCTCATAATAATTAAGTTGATAAGATTATTCACATAACGAGGTTGGGGCCACACTAAACGGGAGGGGGGTGGCAGATGGGTGTGAAATACGGGAGAGTCCTGGGAAAAACCGTCGTGTTGACAGATATGGTTATATTCTATAACTTCCTCATTATGATGCAGTGCACAGGTTATGGTTGCATAGTTGCAAATGCATGCTTGAAAGAAGGGGAAAGCGATGTGGCTGGCATTTTCCACGGGTTGTTAGACACAAGATGTGAACAGCCCCTAAGACAACTGCATAAATGGCTGTGCTAAATAAAGTGAAATGTTGGAGTCAAGCATGTGTATGGGTTTTGGTGGAAATATGTGTTTTAATGTGCGTTTGCACATGCATGTACTATCAGATTTGTATGTGTGCATATGCAGTGTCTATGTACTGCACATATCACTTTTTAGTTTATTTTCAACTAAATAATTCAAATTTAAAATCCACATCAATCACATTTAAAAATATTCTCAGACAAACTAGACAATGAGAGCACACAGTGAGTCATCTGGTCAGAGGAGGACAGATGTGTCGCTCACAAACAAGCGTCTTTGTACATGCACATATACAAGCTTCTACAAAATGCCCTTTGAGAAAGATAAAAGCTTACTTGCACACATGAAGAACAGTTTAAACACTTTTCACTTACTCTAATACTGTGTAGCAGCTATCACAACAAGAAATCCACTTACTATGATCTCTCATCTTACGCTTAAAGGATTTTCTCCCTTTGTCACAACTCTTTTTCTCTTTTTTCTTTTCAAAACTATATAAAAAAATCACTTTCTACTATTGTGACAGAAAACTGTTTTATCTCCTCTCCACCTAAACCCTAAGACAACATGGTGTTTTTGTTATGTGTCTACATCAATATAATTAATTGTCATGATTTCAAAAGAAGACTCCTTACTTCTGTGTTTTTTCCCCTCAATTTCTGCATTTTGCCTTTTTTTCCTTCAGCTTTTCAATTCTCTGTCTGGGCTATTGATTGTCTGTGGTTTTTGCTTTGTCATGTATGACTCTGACTGTTGAGTGCTTTGTGTCTGTAGGCGACTCCTGTCCTCAGTAATGAGTCCCTGTCAGCTCTGGTCACACAATATCTGTGCACTTCAACATCCAACATTTCATTTCTCTGCTCATCTGGGGGAGACGAGTTTAGTTAACAGTCACATATACAGAATAATATAATGTCAGCACCTTTATTATACCATTCAATATAATTTGATACATCACCTGGAGTGTAAGCATAGTATATGGTCCCACTTGTTGCTTGTGTTGCAGAGTAGCAGTACATTTAATAAAACACAAAAGCATTCAATATTATACACCTAAACATTAAGTGAACATGTAAATCACAGATCAGATCTTGGTGAATAAATTATTGAAGTTGAAATCTTTACTATTGCACTTCTGCCAGTATTCTTTCCCAACTGGGCATGCTCCAGCAGATGGTGTCCTGGAGGATCTGCTTCCAGACCTGGGTCAGGGCCTGTGATGGTACTTGGTGGCGTCAGATGCACCAATACATAATGTCCCATATGTGCTTGGATTTAGGTGAGGGGAACATGAGGGACAGACAATGGGATCACTGCCTTCGTCATGCAGGTACCGCCCAACAAGCATAATAGCAAAATACAAAACTTGAGAAGAACCAGTCAGGAAGGTTAAGGAGAGAGCATTTGTCTGTGACTATCATATGCAAAACTTATCCCTTTTTGGACACTGTCTTGCTTCTATCTTTCTGTTGTACCAGCTGTAATTTGATTCCACCAAAGCAGGTAAAACAAATTCATAATCACTTGTATTTCCTATATGGGCAGATTGATATCCTTGGTGTTTAATTGACTTGGTGTTGTATTGTTGTGATTAAGTGTTCCTTTGATTTTTTAAACAGTTTACTCCTGCAGCATTAATGGTAAAGCAAGCTAACAGGGTGAGCAGTCTTCTATTTAGAGCATGGGAATGATTTGGCTAAGAACAGGAAGATGGCTGGTGGTCATGCGATTGGCTGAGGGAGGAAAATCTCAAAGGGAGACAATGCAGGCTGCCTGACCACCCTGTAGACCATTCTCATGGTGGTCTCATAGTATTATAATAAATCCAGCACAGGTGATCACATTAATAATGACTGATTCCATGTACATGTAGCTCTGGGATGTTCTCAGGTATGGGACGAAGCAACGTCATTAGATATATATGCCTTCCCTGAAGCCACTTACCTGACCACTGTAGTCCAAAACGCTGTGAGAAAATTTTGAACTGAATGTAAATCAAAGCTAAGATTGTACTCACATTAGGTGATCTGTTCCATGCACGTTTGACCCCTGAAGTCTAGTTGATTTGACTAGTGTGAGAGCTGGGCCTGTTAAAGAGGTGGGCCAAAACGAATTCAGTCAAACAAAACAGCTGTGCAAGTCTTCCTTTCATGGTGATTCTGTAAAATGGCGTTTGTAGCTCTTTTAGTCCACCCTGTTCATACAAATAAGGCTATGCTAAACAACATCCCACAGTACAGTTCACCGACAGCACAAACAACAGCCTGAGAAAATGATCCTCTAGTTGAACCAGCACCTCTCTGAAACACAACAAAAGCAACATTCAACTTCATTAAGGATCATTTATTACACAACTGTTAATCTGCATTAGTTTTACCTAGGTTTACATACCTGCCAACATACATACATAAGTAAAGTCTTATGGGCCTGGTACCAGTTAGAATCTATATTGGTCACCCCACTATTTTGCAGGTTCTTATCAGTGCAAGTACAGCAGTACGCTTATATGGACAACAATAATCAACTATTGACCTTATTCCAAATAAGACTGATTAAGGTGTTTACATTCTCTCTAATCTCACGTTGGCATTGGCTAACATCATACAGTTTGTTATGGTACCATATACTGTTCTGGTTATTTCATTTTTAATTTTACTGAGGCTTAAAGTGCAGTTAGGCCTATTTATTTGTTATGCAATACGTGCACATAGACGACGACATCTTCTCCAACAATGGGCATATTCTGTACTTTCATTCTGCAACATTATGGCACCACGACATACACAGACGTACTGGATGAGAGTACAAAGTAAGGACTGGTGGGAAAGAATCGTTCTAATGGAATTTGATGGCACAGAATGGAAGGAAAACTTCCACGTGTGGTGTGTGTAGGTATCGTGTTGCAAAATGCAGCGAAAACTCTCACAGAATGTTCACATTGTGATTAAGTTTACATGCGTTTCATATCATATCAGAGTATTGTCTTAATCTGATTAATATTATTTTGTTGTTGATGTAAACGCACTCATTATCAGTCTTGGATGGAGATGTGGTAATACTGCCTGTTCCTGTCTCTGCTTCTTATCCTTATCTCCTACATATGTAACACATGCTTTCACCCAATTAGCTCATTGTTTTTTTCTTTTTCTGATGCATCTCTACTGGTAAAGTTTTTGTTGGATACTCACATTGGAAATGTGTGGGACTAGACCATCCATCCTTTAAGTTTAAAAGCAGCATGAGGTTTAAAATTTGCCAGAAACCATTTTTTTTTGCTGGCTTATAGAAGAAGTTATACAGTATGTTCCTTTTTGTTTGTTTGTTTGTTTTCTAATACTTCATTCCTAGTGTTATTCTTCAGCAGGTTCTGTATTCTCATAAAATTGACAGCAGCATGCTGTATGTCTTCTCTGAAGTTTCATATAAGCATGTAAGCATTATTCTTGATATTATGGCACCCTTTAAGGCCCAAGGAGCAAATATGCAACACAAATACCACTGTTTTTTTTTTTTTCCTTTTCATTGCTGTCTGAAAGTTTTCACTTGTGATAAGTTTTGGAAGCTTTTAGGACTTAATGAATTCATTAAGCCCTAAAAGCTTCCAGAACTTACTTTTTTAATTTCAAAACATGCACAAAAGGTGGAGTTGTAATTTTAACAAAGTACAGTTCTCAGCATAAATTAATACACCCCACTACATTTGTCAGAAAATCTTTAGTTTCCTTTCAGAATAAACATTTTCTATGAGATACTATACTACAAAATACTCCCACAAATGTGGGCCATTGAATGCAAACAAGATTTGTTCATTTGCACACACAAAAAAGTGATTTTCCTAACAAATTCATTCAAGCACACATGTTGCAAAAATGAGTACACCCCAATTATAGTCTTAAGACTACAAGATTCTAATTAACAGGCATTTAACCACAGGTAAGTCTAATGATTCATTTAAGAGGTGTCCAGCAGACAGGTGACTATAAAAGGACATTACTTAACAAAGAAAAGCCCTTCCCATTTCATACTGTCAGCAATGGCTCCCCATGGAAGAGAAATGTCACAAAATCTGAGAAAGGAAATCATTTCTTTACGCAAAAAAGATGAGGGCTACAAGAAGATCAGCAAAGCTTTACATATCAGTCAAAATACTGTAGCAAAAGTGATCCAAACATTTAAGAAAGATGGAAGTGCAACCATCTTACAGAGACGTCCAGGCCGTCCACGGAAGTTAACATCTCGACAGGAGCGTCTTCTGATGAGAAGGGTTGAAGAAAATCACCATGCAAGTTCACTGCAGTTAGCTAAAGCAGTAGAAAGCCAAACTGGAGTGACCGTTTCCCGTGACACCATACGGCGCACACTGCAGAGGAATGGCATGCATGGGTATCGTCCACGAAGGAAGCCTCTCCTAAAGCCCATGCACAAAAAGGCACGCCTAGAATTTGCTAGGGCCCATGCTGAAAAAGGTGAAGACTACTGGGACTCTATACTCTGGAGTGATGAGACAAAGATCACTGTTTTTGGAACTAATGGTTTTAAAACTGTATGGCGTCGTAAAGGTGAGGATTTCAAAGAAAAATGCATGGTGCCTACAGTGAAACATGGTGGTGGCAGTGTCCTTATGTGGGGCTGCATGAGTGCTGCTGGTGTTGGGGAGCTGCATTTCATTGATGGTATCATGAACTCAACAATGTACTGCTCTGTACTGAAGGAGAAGATGCTGCCATCACTCCATGCACTTGGTCATCGTGCACTTTTCCAACACGACAATGATCCAAAACACACATCTAAAGCTACTGTTGCATTTCTGAAGAAGAACAGGGTGAACGTGATTGAATGGCCAAGTATGTCTCCTGATCTGAACCCAATCGAACACCTGTGGAGAATTCTGAAGCGACAAGTTGAGCATCACTCTCCATCCAGCATCCAGGCTCTAAAAGAGGTTATTCTTGAAGAATGGAAAAAGATAGATGTTGCAATATGTCAACTTGTTCATTCCTTGCCTAGAAGAATTGGTGCTGTCCTTAAAAATCACGGTGCTCATACAAAATACTAGATGTAGTAGTTTTTTGTTGCGGGGTGTATTCATTTTTGCTTCAACCAATTTGAGTAAAACTGAAGATTTTGTGATCTAAGTTAGATTATTAACCTTAATTTCATGTTATGGAGTTAAATAAGTGTTCAATAAAACTCAGCCTTGTGAAAAGTTTGAAAATTGTTCTTTTGTTCATTGAGCTACTGATTAAATTAGTACTTTTTAAAGGCGGTGTACTCATTTATGCTGAGCACTGTATATTCCATTTGTCATTCACACTTACCAGATCTCTTATAAAATTTTGGTGTTTCATAGCAGATGCAAAATGCAAATGCAGCCTTACTAATAAGATAGAGCCTCATATTTATCTTTTTGAGAGGTGAGATAGAGAGTCATTGCCAGGGTGTGAAAGTTTCATCAGTCTGAAATAATTTTCTTACTGATTTTGAAAGTCTTCTTTCTCCTTATGTTGCAAAATCTGACCAGAAAGCAGGGATTTTGACTTATTTAACCTTACTAGAGATCCTTTTCAGATAGAAGAATATTGCTGAATGTCACTGCCTTAGGTTGGCAAAGGCATACACCAATACTTTTGATGCCATGGTTTTTAGCTACAGTACAAAATTCAAGCCACAGTCCATCCCATCAAAATCTGCATAAACTTCAAACATAAGCCAACTGAAAGCCAACACATGGTAATATATAACAGAGTTTAAATATAAAAGGCCAATAAAATTTTATTACTTGCTTTTTGATTTGAGTTTCCGACTTTAGCAAGTGCTTAATAAATAGCAGCAGGTAGAATACTCTAGACAGCTTGCCAGAAGGTCATCTGTCTTCAGCTGGAAGATCCCTAAATTAAATTAAATTAAGTGATAATCAGCATATATGTATAAACAAATTATTTTTAATTAATTTGTTTTCATTTTTAGTGGTATATTGTCTTACACAATATTGTCTGACAGAGCAGCACAGACACAACATTTACTACTAGTAAGCAGGTACACTGATCCCTCACATATCATAATGAGATATAAATAGACAATTCACTAATAATATTACAGTTACTAATCCTAGTAGTGTTCCTTTGTCATTTTTCTTCTGTTACTTTGGCTGCTGCTGCCCGATGAGGGTGGATGAAAGTTTCATTTCAGGATCACATCTGAGCTTTCAGATGACAGACTGCTTTGAATGTTTGCCACTGAAGTGTCAGGAGACCTCCCAGTAACTCTAACAGCTTGTCATGTTTTGCAGTCGATGCGTCTCGTGTGTCTGACAGCACAGATACTTTCACTTGCACAATACAGATGCCAGTGCAGGTCAAAGAGTATTTTATCTTCTGTGCATGTTACTATAGTAAATGCGTTGGGCTCCAAGCATTGCCAATGGGTCAATTATGTTCTGCTGAATGCATTTAGTCCCAACACAGATGAAGGACTGGACAGGCACATCCCTGCTTGGCTTCCAAGACTGGACTTTATCAGGCACTCACACTGCCTAATAAACACAAGGGAATATCACAGATTAAAAAAAACACTCAGGAATTGAAAGCTGGCCTCCTATGAGAGTGTATTGTTCTCCACTTTTCAAACTCTTCCTCCTGTTACCAAACAACACATCGCAATGTGCCAAGAAACAGTTGAGCTTTCATATGGAAGCTCCCTATATAGATTGCCTCCCTCCTCTTTGGGACCACATGATGGACTTGAGGAATAATGAGGACTTGAACTTGGCTTCACACTATGTCAGCTAACTTCCATGTTTGTTGTAGTTTTGTGTTTCTTTTGTTTGTATAAATGCATTTTTATTTTTGAAGCTTATGTATTCAACTTAAAGTTTCCATAAATGCTTCTGTGTGGCTCGAGGGACGGCTTGGTTCAAACATCCCCAACAGGATGAATTTTAATAACTTTGGAGATCCCTTACATTTTTATTGAACACTATTAATTAGGCAAAATGTGACCAATACTTTGGTTTTTGAGCAAATACATGCAAAATTAATGACAGTCCCAGTGGTCTCGACAAGCTAACATAGTCATGAAATGATATGAGACTGGGTTGGAATACCTCCTTGAACAGAAAATGATCAGGGTTTATCCTAAAAGTAAAAAAAAAAATGTGTTTCATAGCAAAATAAGAAAAAACACATACATTCTCAAATTAAATGTGATGCATTATTGTAATTGCCCTGAACAAATATGAACCTGGTTGAGATGGTTAGTATTTTGCACCATTAAAACATCACCAGCCTTCTTACCTCCTTTTAGCTCGTCTTTTGCTTAAATATGCCTTAAATCAGCTTTTGGAGTCAAAGCTGAGACTTTGTTGTGGTTGGTCTTGACAATCATGTAAATGCATCAAAATGTGGTTATGGTTTCATTATGAAGCCAGAATGCAACATACAGTACATATTGCAGCTCAGGAAGACTTTGTTTCCTGATGTATTCTGTTAAAAATAAACCTATACTACATGTTTTACAGTACAAGAGTGAGCTTTTGGTGAGTATGTTTCTTTTCTGACAGAGAGAGGTAATGTAAATCCTGAGGGAAGATAGGGTCTCACTAAAAGATTGACACAATCTCCTGTCAAAATATATCTGTCTCTACTCTGTGTCAGCCATGCTTTCTCCTAAACACACACATGCATGGTCCTGCACAAAACATACCCACACTTTATGAAGAGATATATGTCAAAAAAATCTCTCCAAGATTTGGCAGGTTCACCCCTTTTGTTACGATATGTCCTGGACACAGACCTGCAAACACATGCACAGCCACAGATAGACACATACATTTACACAGTCCATCTTTTTCTTTATGCACATGCACACCCATAGACACATACAGAGTCTAGTGGGAGGTTGGTTGACTGGTAGAGATTGTGTCAGGGCTGTCTCTGTCAATCAGGATCAAACTCCACCCCCAAACCTCTGACCTCATCATCGTCGTGACAACGAAAGGCTGTCAGAGAACTCTGCTGAGATGGCAACTTCATTGAGGCATGGACCTTTTGCATAAATTTGTGTGTGTATGTGTGTACATGAAAATACATGTGTGAAATATGAAATATCTATCTATGTCTGTCTGTCTATCTATCTATATCTATCTATCTATCTATCTATATCTATTTATCTATCTATATCTATCTATCTATTTATCTATCTGTCTATCTGTCTATATATCTATATCTATGTCTATCTATGTATATCCATCTATCTATATCTGTCAATCTATCTATGTCTATATCTATCTATATCTGTATATCTATGTATCTATCTATCTATCTCTTTCTCCCCTTGACTATAGTGAATATATAATTAGTAATTCATTAGGAGCAGTAGACTTATGCCACCCTGAGATCTTTTTACTTATTTGAGTTTGAAGTAACATACTTTTACTAAGATTAAAATTGTTTCCTTCACGCCAAAAGAAGTAGTAACATTAATATCAATAAATATGCTGTGTATGGTTTTACATATACTCCCTTTTACACGCCACATACTGTAGTTTATCTCTATGGTTTTGCTAAGCTGAGATGGCTTTTATTAAGTTAAAGTATAATGGTTTAGATTCCACAAATAGAAACAGGCCCACTGATGAGGAAAGTAGAGAAAGATATGGACCAAACAGACATCAGTAAACAGGGATTTTGAGGGATAACCTTAATTTTGAGGCATCACATGTACATCATCAAGCTTTTTAGTGAGGTGTTGCTCCTTTGACCTACAGCGTCTAAAAATGTTGATTAGTTTTCTGTTATTGTGGTTATATGACGACTGACATTAACATTAATAATTCAATAATAAAAATGTCTAAATTGGCCAGCTCTGCTTCAGCTTTTTTACATGTTGTGCCTGCTGGAGCACCTACAGTTGCCTGGATCACTCCATGCTGGCTCACCTATTGAAATAGATAGTGCCACCCTGCTAGATTCCAGTATCCTCTCATCTACCTCAGGCCAGGGAGCAGTGTCAAACCACCATCCGACCCATTTTTAGCTGTATAATGATGTGAGATATGAATAGCTAATGGGTAGCATGCTAATCCATGTTCCTCTTATGCCTCGTAGTGGCTGGTGGTTTAATGTTAGCGTGCTAACATACTATCTATTTTTGTTTGTGTGGTAGGAGGCAAGCTGTGTTTTTAATGCTAGCATGAAACAGAGACACAAATGTGGGTCTGGTGTTCTGTCATGCCCCCCAGGCCAAACACTGACTCACTATGAGCTTTTCTTTCTTCCTCTAAACACCTTTGCACCAAATACCATGATACTGGCAAAATGTTGCTCTTAATGAGCATGTCAATTTTTTGTTTAGTCTAACAATGTTTAAACATGTGAAAACAATCTGCCAACTGTGCTGAGCTCTTATTACTTTTTTTATTGCACTTTAAGTGAGATTCCTCCTTTCATAGGGCCAAGTTATGAGTAACTCCTCCAGCCTAGTTTCTAAAAGCATCACAGCCCTAAAGGCCTTGTTCCATTGGCAGTTTTATTCTGCTGCAATGAAACTGCTCAGTGGCCAAAAGCACAGGAGTGTGACTGTGCTGGGCAGCTTTGATTAGCCAAAAATAAAAGACTAGCTGTCTCCCATGGATGAATGTGTGCATATGAATGTGATTCAGGGTGCTGAATTTGCATTCTACACAAAATGAGACATTTCCTCTAGGAAGGGCACAGAAAAATTAGGTTTTGATAACATAGTAAACTATAAGCTTTAATGCTGACATGATAAGAAATAAATAAAGCAATTGCGTTACAAAGCTGCACACATGATAACGTTAAATTTTTTGTAAAGCCATTTCACATATATTAATATTTAGTTAGTTACTGTATGAATCATAATCTAGTGCAATTGGTCAGCAGCTGGAACAGGTGGTATGCTGAGTGGAAAGTGTCTGGGATGATTTGTTTGTTTTAGGTAGTGATTTAGTTACAAAGGGCAGGTACCAAAATTGTTGAACATGCACTGCAGTTATTTCGGATGCAACAGAAGATGTGAGCATTATTGCAGTGTTGCAATGGAGGTTTTGTGTCACTCTAAATGTACTGAGTTGGTTTTCAAAGAAACATTTTTGCTAAGCCTTTTTAATTGTGGTGGTGACATACTATTCAAGTGAATTAATGTAAATGCAGGGAAGTTTCAATGGTATTATCAGTGCCACGTTATGGGGGTTTATAGGTGTGTGGTGTCACCTGGTATCAGTGATGAGTTTATGAATTTTACACATTGGCAAGAAATGATATTAATTGGATAGAGCTCAAGACCCTCTTAGGCCCCCAAATGTGTTTCCAAAGCTAATTGTATTACTTGCACTATCTATTCATTCACACAATGTCAGCAGAATGGAAAGAACAGAAAAAACTTCAAGAAAGTCACACTCCTATCACACAGATGGCTCAACTCAAAAATTATTTATTGTAATTTTAGTAAACTTCTATTTTGAGTAGGAGAACCATAATCATATGCTATAAGAATAAAGATTGAGTAGCCCTACAATGAATAATCCTGTGAATTACCTGACACAAACATGGGTCAAGGCAGCATTACAATTTAGGAATTCTGAGTGGTTTCTTGGGCTGTAGACAAAAAATATTTAGGCTGCCATTTGTAGTCTTCTTGAGCCGGACAAGATATCACAATACACAGAGTGCGAGAAGAGTGGGGGCTTAGTAGGGGTCTCAGCTCATTTCTGGCCCTGGCTCAACCTGGTGGGTTATTCTAGCCATTTTCACTGGAGAGGATCTGGGTTGATAGATACGGTATAGCTTGAAGCTGAAAACTTGTAGTACTGTAACCAGACATGTATTAAATGATTTGCTTTAAGAATGTGTAAGTAAATAATCAAATTTTCAATATCATAGCAAAATCAATACAATATTTCAACTTAGTAATTTGTCACAATTCATATTAATGTCCACTAAATGCATTAGAGTTATTGATGTGTTTGGTCATGCATGTAATGAGGGATTCTGTCAAGGATTCTGAAGTGAATCTAGATGGACCAATTTTCCCCAAATATCAGTACATCAGCAGACCTGCTCAGAATCCACCCACACACAGACCCAGTCACAGTCAGTACTGTGGAAAGTACTGTTTGAACTTCTATTACCTTTACTTTAGGCTGTGTTCATTTATGCCTTTCATTATATATCACCTTTGATTTGACAGAGGTTGCTGCATTTATCAGCGATGGAGACTGTCTGTAAAGATAGATAGATAGATAGATAGATAGATAGATAGATAGATAGATAGATAGATAGATAGATAGATAGATATTTTAGTCAATGTAATAACATTTGATTTTCTTACACATTTACTGTCTGCCATTTTATCATATGATGACCACAGTCAGCTGTGCACCTCCATTAAATGAAACAGGACACTCATTTGAAGACAGTGATGTACATATTTTGGACAGAAAAGATAGAGGGAGCTGAGAGAGGGGTCAGGGAAGCTATATATGTCAAGGTGGAAAAACCCTCCCTTAACAGGGATGGAGGGCTCAGACATAACCTGTCTTGAATCTACCAGGCTGCCCTTTCATCTGTTCCCAGGAAATTAAGGAACAAATCAAATGTTGTGTGTTGTCCCAGGGAGGACAAATTCTTGGTGAATCAGAGGGGTCACATGAGACTACCATTAGATCCTGACCCTCAACTTCTATTGTTCACCTAACGAGCTTATTCAGACCAGGTGTGAACTCAGGAGTGTGGGTCTAACGACTCTCACCTGATTTACATATCTCACCTAATGAGCCTATGGGACTAGGGGTGGAGTTAAACCAACCTGAAGGACAAATTGGAGGTTCCATACCAGCTTTCTCTTAGACTGATGAAACTACTTGGATGGGTGGTGAAAAGTCCAGTTGCCATGACTCAACCTCTAGATAGAGGTTGAGTCATGGCAACTGGACAGCAACAATTCAAAGAACACACGATAGAACACACAAACCAAAAACCACCGAACATAGAAATCATCAGCAAACACCAAACCCAGAGGGGAAGAATAAAAACATAAACTGGAAGTGAAGTTCAAAGTAGAAATCCAAAAAGCAGATACTGAGACAACCAAGACAAGACCAACAAAGAATCACGCTGGCAAGAAACACAGGTAAGATTGACAAGAAGGATCTAGCAGAGAACAAAGGGACACAGCAGGCATAAGAACAAAAGCTGACTAATTAAACACAGGTGAAAGCCATGAGGAACATAAAGCTTCAGCACAAAACTAAGGCCCAAGAAGTAGTAACAAAATAAGAGTCAAAGTCAAAGTCTGCTTTATTGTCAATTCTGCCACATGTAGAGCACATACAGAGAATTGAAATTTTGTTTCTCTCAGACTCTTGGTGCATGTACATAAACTCTAAACACTAAATAATGCAATGTAAAACCAACTTCAAACCAGGAAGTCCATGGGAGTCCTAACAACATTTAAAGATGATTTCATTAGCCATTTTCTAAGATGGTTCATTGCCTTGGTGAGCTTCTGGGTAACTTGTTTTTTTTTTTGATAGAGGTAAATCACTCTTTCATCAACATATAACAAATAGACAAATAGAAGGCAGGTCTTTAAAAAAATGAAGTAGGTGAGAGTGGTCCATATATAGATCCTTGTGGAATACCAGCACGGATATTAAAAAGAATATATTTAGAGTGGTGCTTAAACTAAACAAAGGTATAGTTTTGATCACTATGGAGCTGAAATCTGCAACATAAAATTCTTTTTAAAGGTTTCTCCTATTTCAGTTTGGTCTTGGGTTATGCCTAGACTGAATTTTAATTTTTTAACACTCATTCTAAGTCTTGTATCTTGAGGTTACAGTGTACCTTTAGGGATAAATTTCTTGCTTTGTGCACTGCCTCCCTTTTTCATTTACCAGTGTCCAGCTTTAACTGCACTGATATACTGTAGGTGTTTTTCATACTATTTATTGTATTCTTTATTATACTTGCACAGTACTTGTATTCCTTAATGACCTTTCTCTCTAAACAAGGGATTAAACTGCACTGCTTAAACAACAGCAGTGGCTCTCTGGGATTCCCCCTGCTCACACACACACACACACACACACACACACACCCTTAAACATAATGCACTCCCAAGACCCTAACCCTAAACCTTAACCATCACAACTAAATGCCTAACCCCAACCCTAATCCTAACCCTAAACCTAATTCTAATTTAAGCCTAAAACCAAGTGTGAATTATGTGTTCACAGTGGGAATCTGAGAAAGTGAGAATTGTAAAAAATGTTCTTTGATAGAAATATACTTAAAATGGTCTTCACAAAGATAGAAGTATAAGTACAAACACACACACACACACACACACACACACACACATACAAACATTCCCCTATACAGTAGGCCACACCCTCTCATCCCAGTGTGCACTTCCCAAAAGATGGAGTCGAGCAAAACTGTCAAATCCCACAGACAGTGGTGTACTGGGCCGGTTCGTAAAGAACTCTAGACACACACACACACACACACACACACACGCACACATCAAGCCAGAATACTGAGGTAAGCGGGTATTTGACAGTAGACCTTCAGGGAGATAGAAGAGCTTTTGCTGTCCAGAGGGAGGGACAAAGGAGCTGGAGGGAGGTGTTGGGAGGGATTGGGGGGGGGGTGAATGGGTGAATGGTACATGTACCCTTCACAGGAACACTACAGTGACTGAGAACAACGTTGGAACAGTTAATGCTGCTCATGCCGTTAGACCCTTTTTATGCTTGGAGTCAAAAATATGTTAATTGGTGGTGTTACTCCTATTGTTCAACAATTTGGTGTGTCCATTTGGTTCTGTTGTTTATTAAAGAACATAGTTGAAATACAAGAATCTTCAGGGTCCTATGTGGGCAGGCTTGAGGCCAACTCCGGCAAAAAGGTTGAATAGAAATGAACACCCTTCAGTGTTGGAGAGTTGCATGAAAGACCGGTAGCAATGGGACATTTGACGTTGGAACATGAAGGGAATATTTAGGGAAAAGAATGAGTTGCTGCTCTGGAGTTTTGGTAAAAGCGAGACTTAGAATAGGGGAGTGTGTACATGCGCACGTCTGTGTGTGTTACACCTCCCACATTTTCAGGCTGTTGTCCTCTACCTGTGTCCTGAATATTAATGAAAACTCAACGCTGGCCCAGTCTTTGTTGTTTTGTTGGTGCTTATGATGTTTGCTGGTCTTTGAGCAGCAACACAAACTGAATCAGGATCTAATGACTTGATAGTAACTTGTAAATTTTCAGTGCATTATTCAAATAGTTAACATTGGCAGCCAGTGTGAATTAATTGTGTATTTAAGGTTTGATCAAAATCTATCTTTCTTTCTTTTTCCATTCTTTCTTGCCACGCTGACTTACAAGTTTAGCTTTCATTTCTTTGACTTTGGGAGAACTTAAAAAGTGAAGAAACTGCTGGGAATGAGCTTCATTAACAAAGCACATACTTTAAAAATATAAATTCAGCTACAATACTTTGTAAAGAATGATCAAACACCAAAAGGGGGCTTGGAGTGTTTTTTAGTTAGTGTAGATTTTTTTAATGAGCTATAATGATTCAAAGGAGCCTTTGATTCTTCCAGAAAATAAATAAAAAAATATGTAGTAAATCATAAGGAGGCCAAAAAGGATTTTTGTTGCTGCCAAAACATTACAGATGTAAAGTATTTCTATCGTTTCTATCGTTTATATCGTACCTTTGTATTGTGTGCCCATAATTCATAATTGGGCTGTGAGACACTGCTTGGATTGAGTCATGTTTTAAACTGAGAAGTCAATTTGATGACCATATTAAGTAAAATTGAATTCAAAGAGTGAAGTCTTACAGTAGAGTATGAAAAAGTATAGCATTTCAAAAGCTCCACCTCTGATGCAGCATTTACCTACAGTTTTTTCCAACAAGGGATGGGTAGTGATGAGGTCAGAGCCCTGAGGCCAAATCAATCAATATGATGTATATTCAAATATTACTGCTTCTACAGGCTGGTTAATTATTGATTAGAGTGCTAATGAAAATATTTGAAAGGGACATTCACTGTCATATATTTACTAGTTAGCCTTGGTGGCTATTCCTGCTAATGCAAATGAGCCAGTTTGTCCTCCACATGTACTAAACCACAAACAGAAAGCAAAGACAATGGACATCCAAGCATACAATGACACCAGTGAATTAACTGATATCTACCACAAAGCATTATACATTAGCTTCTGTATGTTATCAGAAAATTAAGGGTGGAAGAGAAACAATAGACAAATTACACATTATCACACATGGGGCTGAGGCTGTGGACTCTGAACGTCCTACTCATCACCTCCTTCACAGGAAAAAGTGTTGCCAGTGAATATAATTCCAGCAACAATTACATTTCCTTCAAATGTTTATTGAAAGACACGTGGTTATTGGATGAGTAGCAAACAAGATGAATAAAAAATGATAACATTATTTTGACCAAAAAAAAAAAAAAGACAGAAAGCAATGTTTCCTACATCCTACAGTATGTTTTGTAAAATAGTCAGCAGTTGATTAAAGTTTATGGAGTTGTAGTCAATAGGCTAAAAGATATAAAAACACTGGCCCTTTAAATTTATCTGAATTACTAGTTTAATTACTTGTACTAGTGAGGTTTGGTCCAAAGTCCAACACTGCAGTTTCTTTGAGTAATTCTCTCTTGTCAATACTCTCCCCTCCTCGTAAACAACTGTGTGTGTGTGTGTGTTCTCATACACACACACACACGCACTGTGACATTAGTGGAAAAATACAGGTAAACAGGCACAGAGAAAGTTCATATACACACACACAACACTCAACCAGCTATGCTTACATACAACATACATTACATACAACTTCCATTCATAGAGGCAGTACTGGAAAAAATACTGTTTGCGATGAAAAATACATAGCAGTGAACAGAAACATGCCAAAATACACATGCACATACACACAGCAGAGTAGATGAGGCTTATGTAAGAAATTTTAGAGAGTGGATGGAGAGAGAGGCTTTTAACCAAAGCAGAAAAAGCAGTGGAAACATCCACTGAGAGAGAGAGGGCAGAGAAACTTTCCATCCTTTTCTGTCATCTCTGTGTTTTAAATGGTCCTCACACTGTAGCGCTCCTCTTCCTCCCTTTTTCTTTTGCCGTTAAACCTCATAGCGTTGTGTGACTTTTATCTCTGAAGACTTTATGGATTTATAAACTCTGTCCCACCACGCAACCACACACAGGTGCGATACAAATCTGTCTGTTTTTATGGAGCTATCTATTGCGCTGTCCAAGACTGAGACTCTGTGTCTCTCATCTCTGTGAGGAATGGAGGAGAAGCTTTGACTGGAGAAGGTGTGGGAGAGGTCACTCAAATTGCCATGTTTATATACAGTTCTCTGCTTCAGGAAGCATTAGTCTAAACTGTGCTGCTGATTTACTTCAGTAGCATATCAGTAAGCAGCAAACACAAATTTGAAATTATGTCTGGACAGCTAAATGTTGCTTACTGTCAATGTGACATTTACTGTGAGTTGCACAGCTTTCATATTTGCCATCATCTAAATGTC
Organism: Mastacembelus armatus; assembly: GCF_900324485.2. Taxonomy (NCBI): domain Eukaryota; kingdom Metazoa; phylum Chordata; class Actinopteri; order Synbranchiformes; family Mastacembelidae; genus Mastacembelus; species Mastacembelus armatus. Next base: position 24,170,180 of record NC_046642.1, read on the forward strand.
ACAACTACCATTTATCATATCGTACTCACTTGCAGTTTTTGCGGTAAATCCAGTAGTTACTTTGTATGCCAAACCACCACCAACATGAGTTTTTTTTATTACCATAATAACTGCCTGTGGCACTGTTGGCACAGTAGGACAGAGATGATAAATTCAAAAAATTGTCAAGGACTGAAACTTTTCAAGTTTCACAATTTTCACAACCCCCCCCCCCCAAAAAAAAGAAATTTTGCAAATTTGTCCATCTTTGTGTCTCGTACCTGATTGGAGTCTGCCTGTGGAGAACTGAACTGATTGCACATAATTTAGAAGGACACGTACCTGCGTATATAAGGTCCCACAATTCCCCCTGCATGTCAGAGTTAAACGTGATGAGGCACAGATCAGGGCAAGAGTAAAAAACATTTCTAAAGCCTTAAGTGTCCCCTGAATTGACCTGAACTCACTTTACATTGACTCAACTGGTGCTTGTTGATTTGGGGACAGACATGGTTACTGGTGTTAACAGAACATTGTGGTTTCACAATAAAAGCCACCCCATTTTTTGCAAGTTGAATGCTTTTATTGTGATGCAGAAGGAGTAAAATTATTTGGTTTGAAGTAGTCGTAACTTGAACCAGCTCTGCAGGAGAGGAAACAGTAAGGCTTGTATCAGTGAGACCTAACTACATTATCACAGAATTGCATCCATTTACCACTAGCTATGGCAACTGCTAATGTCTATAGCTGGAAAATTATAGAATGACAGCTGCTGAAAAATTGCAGACCATCACCAATGGGTAAAGATTTCATCATACTCTTCAAGTTTAAAAATTGTAAGTATTTAGGTAGATGCTAAAACAAGTTGCAGATCCAAGCATTAGCTTTTCCAGAAACAGTGTCAGAGGTAATACTGTTCATTGGAACTAGGCTTCACTCTACAACAGAACCGGTGATTTTTACTTTGTAATTTGCACGGACTCACCCGTAACACTATTTGCTGTTACGTAGTAATCATGTCAGGACACAGAATAGTTTTCTGTCATATTTCTCCCTTTGTTTGTGTCCAGTTGATTTGTAAAGGCTGTCTATCCAACAATGCTAAAATGCAGCATACAAGTCATGTTCAGTGAGTCTAGTCCAGTGCGTGCGTGTGTGTGTGTGTTATAGAGTTTATGGGCTGCCATTAAACCACTCCAAAACAAGAAGAACTAGAACAGGCCAGAAGCCCTTTCTCTGTGTCTTTTTGTTTCTGTCTTTTGCTGTTTCTCTGTTCTGCACTTAATTGTCTTCTTTGCTTTATATGTTCTCTCAGTGTTTCTTTCCTCTTCTCATTCATCCATCCGCTGTGTACATCAGCCCAGCCTTCCAGCTATTTCCAGGAGAATGACACAAGACTAAAGTCCAACTGAGTTCATGTATTTTAATGCACACACACACACACACACACACACACACACACACACACACCCTCACACACACACACACACACACACACATACACACAAACTCAGTCAATTACAGTGCTGTAATGGGAAGCCTTTTAGTTAGCCTGACATGATTTCAACTTCAAGTCTCTTAAACTATAAAGCTGTAACATACGCTGCCTTCAAATGCTGTGGAAAATTTCACCACTCCATAAAGTTAAACACCATATGATATGACCATTAAAATTTCTTGTGATGAAATATGATTAACATCAACTGTTTGTGAAACACACATCAGAGCTTCCTGCTATGTTTGAATTTGAGAGTAGGAGTAGAAATGATGGTTAGCACTGTTGCCTCACAGCAAGAAGGTTCCTGGTTCGAAACCCAGCAGGGGCCTTTCTGTGTGGAGTTTGCATGTTCTCCCTGAGCTTGTGTGGGTTTTCTCCAGGTACTCTGGTTTTCTCCCACAGTCCAAAAACATGTACAGTATGTCAGGTTGATTGGTGACTCTAAATTGCCCAAAGGAGTGAGTGTGAGTGTGTGAGGTTGTTTGTCTCTATGTGGCTTTGTGATGGACTGGTGACCTGTCCAGGGTGTACCCCTGCCTTTCATCCAAAGAGAGTTGGGATAGGCTCCAGCAGATCCCTGTGACCCTGATTAGGAATAAGTGGGTATAGATAATGGATGGAGTAGAAAGAGTCTTGTAGATTATGATTTTTTTTACATGCTCTTACACAAGCAGCACACAGCACAATCAAAAACCAAAGTCCATCAACAGAAGTGCTTCTGGTGGTTGGGACCTTCAGATGACATTATGCTGTGAAGCTTCAAAATGCTTAATTTATTAAAGGTGTTTTTAGCTGTCAGAGATGGCCTTCCCTGTTTAAAGAACCTGTATGGGATGTAGGTCTGCAGTGACTGACCTCACTGACTGCACATTGGCTTTCAAAGTCAGGATAGATTACTTCCAGGCAGAAAAACTGCATCTTCACCCCCCCCATCCCCAACCCACCCATCCCATAATAACTTTTATACCCCATTTATGACAAAGCTGAAAAGGATAAATGGAAAATAGTAACTTTAATACCATGACCTGTTTATACATCATCCCATTTTCTGTTTTTTTCACCCTCTGCTTATGCCTTGTTTACATGGTAATAATATTTGATGTATTTGGGGTATGTGTAACTGGAACATTAAAATTCACATGTAAATAGATTAGCCTGTGCAAGACTTTATTAGCATATGAGCTTTTATGTGGGAAAATGAGAGCTTATGAAGACACTGAACATCACACACACTGATGTTAATTACTGTTACAAGTTGTGGTGGGACCCAAACGTAAAGACAACTGGATCGGCTTTCAGTTGCCTCTACTCCACCACATAACCCAGAAAACCTACAGAAGTGGCATGAAAATCACATTTTTCTTACTTTACATACGGTTTATTTTCCATTAGCCTCTGTACCACAATATGTTGTAGATGTGAGAATGAGAAGAAAAAAAAAACAAAATATCCAAATACACAAAAACAAATTTATTGAGTATATCTCTCAGCACATCATTTATCAATAATTGAAAAACTGTGGGAGCGTTAGTCCAAACAGCATAACTAAATATTCAAAATGTCCCAGAGGTATATTAACGCCCTCCCTGATGCACACCAGATGTTAAGCATTGCATTGCAGAAAGCATTGCATAAGTCCATTTTTTTTAAAAATGGTGGCATCATGGAGAAAATCAAAAGCTGAGTCAATTAGTGGAAGCAGATATGTATTTTTCACAGTTATGTCATTAAACCTTGATAGTCAAAGCATGGACTTCTTTTTTCTCCACAAAGAAGCCACACTGGGGACGAAGAAGGCCTGATAAAACCAGTAGCTAAAGACTCAGAGATATATTTCTCCATAGCTTCTCTCTCAGGTTTAGAAAGGCTGTACAACCTGCTGGTGGATAGAGGCATGCCAGAACCTAGATCAGTTTCACAGTCCTAAAACTAGTGGAAAAGATGGAGTCTCTAATACAAAAGGGGGATCATTTCCTGATGATTACCTGACACTAATAAGGATACTGAAAGGGTTCGATGGGTCATTTCCCCTACCAGTCTTCCATCCAACACAGTTACTTCTGTTTTAGCAGTCAGAGGTTCCAAAGGAATATTATGTCCAATCAGTAAAATTGTTGTCTGCCCCAGAGTGCACTAAAACCATTTTAACACATGAATTAGAAAAACAGTAATTTCCATTTCCAAGGCAGCATTACTCACTAATCTCCCTTCAACAATTAGTGAGCTTGATCTTTTAATAATGATGGGCACTTTTGCTTTGTAGGGTCTCTGGTCTCTGCAGTACAGGCACCAACGTTCCAGTCTTCGCCACTACCAATCTTTGGGTTTAAGTCTTGTGCTTCCCAGCTGCATGGGTTCTTCCTCCTGAGTAGAAGCAAGAGCTGGCATTGAAAAATCCACTATCAGAAGAGGAGCTGGCCTCTAGTCTTCACCGGGAAGTCGCCTGCCTTGGCTTTTCCCTGTCTCTCTCGAAATCTATTGTCTAGTCATGTAAAGAGTGTAATAATCTGCTTAAAAGAACTGCAATCTTCGCTAACAACTAACTCATCTTTCAGTTTCTCACTCAAACCTCTGAAGAGTTCCTCTAAGATGCTTATCACTCCAACCATTTTTAGCTGCTAGTGTGGCAACAGAATCTCTACTTATCTGGCTACTTATCTCTGAATCTTGTACCAGAAAAATCAAATACCTTATATAACTCTGATTGTGTCTAAATCTCCAATTTGGTTGATTTATTTTCAGCAAAGCTACAGCCCAAGTCTGAGAGGAGACTCATAATGAACGCAAACTTAGATTTAGCTGTAGAATAGTTGACAGGTTGTTGATCAGAAACTAGCTTACACTAGTATAGGAATTTGGTGCACACTCCAGTTTCTCCCCCTGAATATCAGAATCAGAATCAGTTTTATTGCCAGGTACAGCAAAGAACACTTTACAGTACTAGGAATTTGTCTTGGTTCTGGTGCAAACATATATACAGATAAGTGAGTTTGTGTGAAAAATAGTGCAATTTAGAAGGTGAAAGTGAAAGTTGTGCAGACAGTGCTTGTCTCATCTTCTCAACCTCTGCGGGGTCCATTTGGTCAGAAAATTCTGTTATGGTTTGTGGTAAGACCCAAATTCAGAAACGACTGAGTAAGAGCAAAGAATGATTTATTTACAAAACTGAGAACTTGAAGGACACAAACAGAAGAACTAGCTAGCATAGCATCAGTGTGCACCACACAGGCAAAATGAATCTTCCACGCTGAACCAAGAAGTGTAGCTTAAATAGGCCGCTGATTAT